>NC_044994.1:51635177-52235177 GCF_008728515.1 Papio anubis
ACAGACTGTCTGGGATGGAGGCAGCAGATAATGAATGGCAAATGCTCAGGACACATTTCTTATTAGAAATGATGACAAGACTAGACACTGTTTCTCTTTTTTCTTTTTTTTGAGACAGAGTCTCACTCTGTCGCCCAAGCTGGAGTGCAATGGCGCAATCTCGGTTCACTGCAACCTCTGCCTCCTGGGTTCAAGTGATTCTCCTGCCTTAGCCTCCCGAGTAGCTGGGATTACAGGCACACACCACCACACCTGGCTAATTTTTTTGTATTTTAGTAGAGATGGGGTTTCACCATGTTGCCTAGGCTGGTCTTGAACTCCTGAGCTCAGGCAATCCACCCGCCTTGGCCCCTCAAAGTGCTGGGATTACAGGTGTGAGCCACTGTGCCTGGCCAGTGATAGCTTTCTACATGCTGTTATGGTCAATAACAAACAATCAAGTTATTACAGGCACTTTAAAGAAAACAGCTTCATTGAGATATAATTCACATAACATACAATTCACCCATTTAAAAAATACAATTTGGTGCTCTTTCCAGACACTAAATCTGCTGTGATCTTGATTTTGGATTTCTCAGCCTCCAGAACTGTAAGAAATAAACTCCTGTCCTTTATAAGTTACCCAGTCTAAGGTATTTTGTTATAGCAGCATGTACAGACTAAGATATGAGCCTATAGTTTAGTTTTTTGCTTAAAAGGAATATTTTTCTCAAGAGCACCCTTAGGCTTGAACTTCCCCACATTCTGTTTCAAATAAAGTTGGTTCTTCTGGAGAATATTTTGGAGTTCTCTGTTTTCACCTACTGCCTCTTCCCACTTGTCAAAATCTCTGACCTGCTATCCAGGGAGCTGAGCAGGAGCAGTAGCCTCTGGTCTTCTTGGCTTATCTCTCTTATCATGGAACCACTGCCTTGGGAGTGAGCTGGGGCAAAGGTGACCAGCTCCAAGTATTCATGGGCTTCTGTACCTGAGGTAGAGGCTCCATCCCATGAATGGGAGCTTGACAGAGGAAGGAGGAAGGTATATTAACCTCTTGGTTGCACTCATCAGAAATTTAGCCATTCAACTTGTAGTTGGAGAGGATGAGACATGCTGATGGCCAGTCCCCCATTATGAGTTATGGCAACCTCAGATTGAATAAGAAGATGGAGCTCCATCTTCTTGGTCATACCCACTTGGAGTGGAACTTCCATTAAGCTGAGCTAGGGTAGGGTGAGGGAGGGGTTGGGGTGCAGTTCAAATGCCATGAACTCTTATTCTTCTTAGTGACTTCAATAGATTTTCTTGAGTAAATGTTTCTTCATTTGTCGTGTGCCCTTTTGACAATTTCCAGACACTCTGAATGGTTTGTTTAAATAAATTCCACCAGTTTTTCTTTTTTTCACTGGGGACTGCATCCATGGAGTTCCTCATGCTACCATATGGGAAGGGGACCAAGTTATTATAGACTCCTAAACTTCCAGTAGAGACCACAGTCTTGAAAGTCTGGACTTTCAAGAACTGGAACCTATAAGAGAGAAATGGCTTTTATTTTCCTTTTTGGTCCAAAACCTTGGGTTTGAAAAGCAAGCGCTGAGTATTCTTGAGGACTGCTGGTTCTCTTTCAGTACATCTCTGTTTTCATTTCCTTTAGACTTACTATGGTGCAGTAAAAATTTGTGTGTGTGTGTGTGTGTGTGTGTTTAACACATTGTACCTTGAATGTAATTATTTATACATGTCTCAGTTCCTTCCATAATTTGTAAAATTTTGGGGGGCAAAGGCTATGATTTTGTTTGGTTTTGTAACCCTTAGAACTCCCCATAAGTCCTTATAGAATGAATTATATACCTGAATAAATGATGCAAATAAACATATCACTAAATGACATTCTGGTTGCTCCTATGTCCCTACCATCATCTCAACTTTGGGCAACCCAGCTTCGCTGAAATTCACCATTCTATCTGAGTTTCCATATGTGATAATGTCTTTTTACTGTTCTGATGATTTATCCATCTTTTGCAGACAGTTCTAAATGACATCTTTATACTCTAGGCTCTTTTCCTTCTCAGGGCTTTAGCAATTGCTAATCCCTGTGCCCAGGATGCTCTTCCCCCAAAGCATGGAATGGCTGGCTCCTTCTCATTACTTACAGCAGTATAAATGTCTAAAATTATTTCTCATCTGCTAGTTTACTGTCTTTCTCCATACTAAAGCATCATACAAGCAAGGACCTTGACCTGTACACAGTTGAATCCCCAGTTTCTATAAAAATGTAAGTAGCAAGAATTTATAAATATATGCTTTTTAGTGACTTTAGTGAGTTTCCTCAAAGAGAAGCAAATCTTTAATTTACTTCTGCTTTTTTTTTTTTAGACAGAGTTTTGCTCTTTTTGCCCAGGCTGGAGTGCAACGGCGTGATCTTGGCTCACTGCAACCTCTGCCTTCTAGGTTCAAGCAATTCTCCTGCCTCAGTCTCCCGAGTAGCTGGGATTACAGGCATCCACCACCATAGTCGGCTAATTTTTGTATTTTTAGTAGAGACGGGGATTCACCATGTTGGCCAGGCTGGTCTCAAACTCCTGACTTCAGGTGATCCACCCACCTTGGCCTCCCAAAGTGCTGGGATTACAGGTGTGAGCCACCATGGCCAGCTGCAAACCTTTAATTGAAAACTTAGATTTTCTTTTTTTAAACAGAGTCTCACTCTGTCACCCAGGCTGGAGTACAGTGGCATGAATGTGACTTACTGTAGACTTGACTTCTGGTACTCAAGTGATACTCCCACTTCAGCCTCCCAAGTAGCTGGGGCCACTGGTGTACACCACCAGACTTGGCTAATTTTTAAATTTTTTGTAGAGATGGGGGTCTCACTTTTTTGCCCATGCTGGTCTTAAACTCCTGGCCTCAAGCAATCCTCCCACCTTAGCCTCCCGAATTGCTGAGATTATAGGCATGAACTACCACACCTAGCCTAAAACTTAGAATTGATACTTAACCAAGTCAAGTCATCCAATCATAGAATTATCATACTGTCATATGTAGTGTTGATAGTTTTGCTCCATTTCTCCATGTGTCCATTCTTTTAATACTGCCACATAAATCCCAGGATGCTGTTCTTGCCCCAGTATAGACAGCCAGACATGAACTACCTACTTTGGTGGGAAAAAAAAAAAAAAAAAAAAAAAAAAGAGGTCTCTCTAATGTCTGACACTAAAGTGGTGAATTCTTGACTTCTAAGGCTAAAATCACCATTCAGATATAAGGTCAGAAAGATTTAAATGGGGATGACATCTGAAATAATCCATTTTTCCTTGAAATCCCTTCAAAACTCTAGACTGAGGCACAGGGAGGAGAGTTAGAGGAGAATGTGAAGAGTTCCCAAGGGCTGTCTTTACATTGTCCCCCGTTCAGCTTAGTCTTGAAGGTGCAGCAATGTATGAAGATAGCTGCCCTTTCTAGGGTTGATAATTCCACAGTGGAAGTGTGTCACCTATACCTCTGAGTGTCAACAGCCTTGCCAGTGTCTCCTGAGCCACAGTGGCATAGGATATTAGAATAGAGATGGGCTCAAGATGTTAGCCAAGAAAGGCCCCAAAGAGAGAGGACTTGAAGCAGCCTGGGGCTTCAGGTTTGATGGTTGCAAGTGGGGATGAGGACCACAGCTGTAGCAGGACCTCAGGCACTTCAATGGGGACAGTGAGGACAGGAGCCAATGACTCGGAGGGTGCCACTGTGGAAGACACTTGAGGCCCAGCTAAGACAGGCTACCCTTCAAGGGATGCTAGAACCGGAGTGAGATAGATAAAGAGCGAGAACCAAATACAAAAAGCTGCCCCTGAAGGCCACATTACACCTCCTTAAACTCACTTGTCATGTTGGGGGAAAAAATGGGGATAGGAGACAATCTTAAAATAATTTCAAATTATTGAGATTACTGAGACGCAGTTTTAAAACTGAAAATGTTGATATTCAGTTGTTGCCAGCCAGATAAAAGGGACTTTAATATACCTTTTTTTTTTTTTTTTTTTTTTGAGACAGAGTCTCGCTCTGTTGCCCAGGCTGGAGTGCAGTGGTGCAATCTCAGCTCACTGAAACCTCTATCTCCCCAGTTCAACCTCTATCTCACCAGATTCTGGTGGTGCCTCAGCCTCCCAAGTAGCTGGGATTACAGGTGCCTGCCACATGCCCAGCTGATTTTTGTATTTTTAGTAGAGATGCGGTTTCACCAAGTTGGTCAGGCTGGTCTCGAGCTCCTGGCCTCAAGTGATCTGCCTGCCTCAGCCTCCCAAAGTGCTGGGATTACAGGTGTGAGCCACCGCGCCCAGTCAACTTTTCTAAATGACAGGAAAGTAAAGTTCTGTTTTTGCTCCCTGGAGGCCATAATTGCAAAATTTATACTTGGCACAGAACATGAGAGGCCACCACTTGGTTTTTACAGATGAGAAAACTGAGGCCCAGGGAGTAAGATGGGTGGTTCAAGGTGACACTACTATGTGTGGGTACAGCCAGGAGGACAGCCTGGGTCTCCTGGTTCTGGTTCCAGGCTGCTCAGTATCACATGGTGCTGCCTTCCTGCATCTATCAAACTTATGCAGAAAGTATTGAGTCTCACTGATGCATCAAGTATAAGAAAATGTCTCCCAGCATTAAAAAAAAAAATACAGCATTCAATTAAACTTAGGAGCCAAAATTTAACAGCTCTTGACTGTTTCATGACAGTTAAGTAGCATGGGACATAAAATCAAAATAAGCATCTTTTGCTAAGGAACGTTATTTTCCTTTCTATCTTTTTCTCTCTCTCCCTCCCTCTCTCTCTTTAATTATTCCTGACACTTTTCTTAGCATAAAATTCCACATGGCTGGTTGTAGCATCTACAAGGAAAAGCGAGGCAATCAGAACAGTCAGCTGGGGTAGAAGAGGGTGGTAATTTGAGAAATGGCTTATTTTGACAAGAGCACTTAGGCAGCAGAGCGGGAGATGGACTGAGGAGGAGGGATAAGGCAGCCCACATTTCCACCCTCTGATTATGACATCTCTAGGGAACAGAGCTGTTCCTCTGAGGCATACCCTTCCACAGATGCAAAAGATGGAGAAGGCAGGGTGTGACTCAGAGAGCCAGTGTCTGGCACCATTAACCAGCTGCTTCTGACTCAGATCTGAGACGATACAACTCATTCCTATCCAGACAGCTTGCAGTGTTTTTGCTAGGGTTGACCAAATTCTCAGTCATTCATCATATGTCTTTCTGTTTGTGCTTCATTGAAGAATGAGTTCTACCTCTCTCCATCAGGAAAAAATAGAACAGGATCCCTGAGATTCTGCAGCACTCATGACTTGGAGCTGCTGTTGGTCTCCCCCACCATCAGTCTATAGGCAAAAACTTGAACTCACAAACTGGAAGCCTTACCTGAGGCTGGGTTTGCTCATGCAGCCTAGTGGCTTCTAAGGGTAGGAAAAACTGAGGAGAGGCTGTGTGGTGCAGCAGATGGCAGTTTGGATTTGGCAGACCTGTATTCAAGTTAGGCACCGTCATCTCTTAGCTCTGTGACATCAGCCATGTTGCTTACCATCTCTGAGAACTACTACCCATTTTCTATAAAATAGTGTTTTTTTTGTAAGAATGAAATTGATAGTAAATATAAAGATGTACTTAACTGATACAAAATAACACATAGGAAATGTTATCTGGCATTACTTCTGTAGCAATTCACCCTCCCCACTCATAAGGGCTACCCTGGTATGCTGAGAGTGTGTACCTTTGATGATGGCCTACCTCGTTCACCTGTTATCCCATTACAGATGTCACCCTGCACATTTACAGCTTTAACTGGATCCAAGGACAGTGTCTTATTCACCTCTGGTTTCCTAGTGCCAGATGGAGCAAATAATAAATAAGAAAGAGAACAAACTGTTGCATGAAAGACATCTTAAATTTCTATTTCTGATGATCTCACCTGAAGGAAACAAGGCTGTCTAGGAATTATAAAGAGATGGTTTGTGGTGTGTGTCAGCTTGTGTTTATGGAATTTCATATGGAAAATTTACATGTTTATTTTTCCATGGAAAAGGGAGAAATAAAGCAATACTATGCTTTGATTTAAACTGCATAATCAAGAAAATGCTATAATGACCAGGACCTAAGCAAAGAGAGGATTCTTGATTTCTAACGCTAGTTAAACTAGATCTCCCCAGATGCTGGCAGAGCCAATGGCAATCAGACTCTGCTTTTCATAGGTCTTTGAAAGAACAGGCCGATTAGAGCTAAGACCCTGTATTTGATATCGCTGCACAATTGGAGATGGAAAAACGAAGAGCTAGGAACAGAGAACAGAGAGGGAGGGAGCTGATCCCCAGCAAAGGGTGGGGACTCTTTAGGTGCTTAATGAACCTGTGAGGTTTCACTTGACTTTACTGACTTCCTTTGTAAGCACAAGTCAAGAAGACAAAACTAGGGGTCCAGCAGCATCCAGAATTGATCCAAGAGGCATCTTCAAGATCACATCTGTCACAGCCACATCCATGCTGAGGGACTGAGAGTGTACCCTTCCTTGTGAATAGGGCTGTGAGGTTGGAAGGATGGGTGGTTGGGTGTCACTGCTTCTGCTTTTTTGCTTTCATCACTTAGGCCTCTTTTCCTGTTTTTTAAGGGCCTACTGTTAAGAGTGCCATATGAACAGTGTTGAGGATAATTTTTGGTAAGTGCTTGTCCCTTGCTCCATTTTCACTAGTGAATTTAGGAACTGTTCAGTAACATTTCAAGAGAGGTTCTAGGATTGCCTAGTCTTTTAGAGAAGATGCTGCTGTAGGTAGAAATTTGACCTTGATGGATTCTAAATCCCTTTGAAGCCTTAGGTGTTATGATCCTAAAAAACAACTGGCCAATAGCTGGGTGATTTGGACTGCAAGTTCACCCATGGCCAAGACATATAGATCATTTTGTTTGAAATATAGGGCTGTTGGAAGAGTGGTTATACTAAGAGTTGCCTCAGTTCTCCACTTTGCTTTGGGTCAACAAGACTTAAATATTGAACCATTATTTTGAATGTAATTCCTTAAAAGCCTAGTCCAACAACTTAAGTTTCCCCCTGCCTTCTAGATTTATTATTTGTATGACATTGATGAAAAGTCATTTCTCTCTCTCTCAGCCTTAGTCCACCATCAGTTAGGTGAAAAAGTTTTACCCATGTCATTTCTATGGTACCTTCTAACTTTGACATACCTTAATTGTCTACAATCTGTTTTTTTTTTGAAATGGAGTTCTTGCTCTGTCACCCAGGCTGGAGTGCAGTGGCACGATCTTGGCTAACTGCAACCTCTGTCTCTTGGGTTCAAGTGATTCTACTGCCTCAGCCTCCCAAGTAGCTGGGATTACAGGTGCATCTACCATGCCTGGCTAATTTTTGCATTTTTAGTAGAGACGGGGTTCACCATGTTGGCCAGGCTGGTCTCGAACTCCTGACCTCAAGTGATCTATCCACTTCAGCTTCCCAAAGTGCTGGGATTACAGACGTGAGCTACTGCGACTGGCTAAAATCTTATTGTGTGGGATGAGAATTTAGTTTATCCTTTCCGGAGGGAAATTTAAAATTTAAATGTTAATGCTCTTTGGCTAAGTGATCCAATTTCTAGGAATTTTATCTTACAAAACTACCAAGACACCGCCGATGCCCCCCACCCCCCGCACGCCATAACATTGCTTCAAAAGCAAAAAGTAAAAATAAATTAATAAGAAGGGAGAGGGGCTAGGTCTGGAAGGACACACATCATACTTCCAACACTGGGAAGTAACTGGGATTGCATTGAGAATGGAGTGGGGTTAAGGGAGATTTCATTTGTGTGTAATTTGGGTTTTCTATGGGAATATTTATGTGTTACTTGTGTGACTATATGAAAAAAAACCCACCCAGCTTATTAAGTCAGATATTGTGTTTGGTGGTGGGAGCAGCTTCTTCAATGATTAGTTATACGACTCAGGGTGCAGTCAAGAGACAAAGATCACACCAGTAATTTGAACAAAGAAAATTTAATATGTTATTAACTAGCAACTAATAACAGTGGATTAACTACTAATAGAGTAAAGAAAATTCTAAAGAATACAGGACTAGCAGATACAGGGCGTAGCCACGACTTACAGGGTTGAGGCAGTATACCCAAGAAAAGAACAAACTTGAAAGAGGATCTGCCTCCTGATGTCTGAGATAAGATTTCAAAGCTGTGGCTGTGTCCCCTGGATGGTAGAGAAGTTCTCTGAGGTGTGACAGGCTAGGATGGCAAGTAGGAAACTGCCCACAGAAGTGCCAGTGAGATGCACTGGAAGGCCATCTGGGGCACGGGTGAAACTCAAAGGGGAGCCAACCTCTGTGCAAACATTGTGACTTGCTGGAGGGTGAGCAGCACTGGGAATCATGCGTGCCACTGGTATCTAAATACCACAGGCATCTACATACCACAGGAACAGGGGAAAAGGCACGCGAGGGCCTGCCCTCCTCCGGTGTGCCCAGTGCTCTCTATTGGCAAACCTTAACATTGCGTCAGCTGGCAAAGGACAAATATTCACAGGGTTCAGCTCTGTATCACAAAGTAGGGCAAGAAAGGGTAGATTTAGAGAGAGCCATAAATTGTTCAAAGGCACAGGTCGCTTATTTAGCTAGTCAGCTTCCATATGCATCCTCCTATACATGTTTGAACTTCTGGAAAACAATTGAACAACTCTATATTTTCAATGAACAAGCAGCAGCTAACCTTTGAATAAGTGAAAAAGTTCTCACTTTCTCCAAAATGAGGACATATGCAGTCCCAGTCATTGTATCCTTGCTGGCTATATTAGTTATTTTTTAAATTCAGTCACAGTTCCACTGAATATTCTGTTACCTAAAGACTAAATTGTAAAGTTAACCTCCAAGAATTTGCATGTAAATGGATAATAGGTAGAAGAAGAACAAAATGGTTATAACATGAAAATTAATATGTACATATAATAGACAAAGAAAAAATATGCAACTCTAATATAGCCCTCATTTCTATAATTGGCCACAAGGTCAAGGTGATGATTTTCTTCTACCACTACCCATTCCCTTATTTTCAGTGCAAAACTTGGCTGGTAAGTATTGTTTATATGGTGAAGTAATCAAAAACTTCGTTTCTCAAAGGTCTGAGTCGTCAATAGCTGTCTTTTAAAACATTTTTGGCTGCTGTAGCCTTTTTTATTGATCATGAAAGAACTAAAAGACATCCTAGAGTACCCAATGGGTTTCAGATAGAGCTCTCCTTGGCCACGTTTTGTAGTGGCAATCCGATTTTCTTCTGGTAATCAGAATCAGTTATTCCAGCCATTTTTCTGCTTTCTGATTCAGTGTATAAGGAGCCCCAAGGGACTAGAGGGTAGTTTCATCTGCCAATTTGATGGAGCCATTGCTGTGTCCCTAGCAGGAGCATTTCCCCTTGGAGAATAAGATTTCCAACTAGTGGAGCTTAAGGTTGCCAAAATGGGAAGCAACTTTTTGAGCGTACATTACTGGATATAATAGTGAGAGGAACCAATCTCACCTCCACTCTTTTATTTCCGGACTCATGTATTCTGGCTGTGGAAACAGCACCACAAAATTGTTATCAGTTGAAAGCATACACTGCATTCTATAAGACGAAACTAAAATTTTTAGAATTATCTCCAAATTGATATCATTATCAAAGCTTCAGGGAGCCCTCCTACTTTTCAATCAGGCCAGCTGCTTATGAGTGATGAGGTATGTAGTAAAAGCAGCTTATTACATAGGCATGAACCAATGCTGAATATGTTCTTTGCTGTGAAATTAGTTCCTTGATCAGAAGCAATAGTGATGCTGCATGTAACGCCACGATGTTGGGTGAGGAATGCTATGAGTCCACAGATGGTGTTGCTAGCAGAAGTATTCGATGCAGAGAAGGCATATCCATATTTGGATATGTATCTATTTCAGTGAGAACAAATCTCTTCCCTCTCCATAATAGAAAATATCCAATGTAATCAACACCTGTGACCAGCTGGCTGGTTAGCCCAACCAAAAAATTTTGCCATATTGGGGCTCAATGTCAGTCTCTGCTATCTGCAGAGTAGGCAATTAGCAGTGGCATTATTCAGGTCAGCCTTGGAGAAGGAAAGGCCATATTTTGGCGCATACATAACCTCTATCTTGATACCGTGTCCAATTTAGTTACAGGCATATTGAGCAAGCACTTGGATGGCTGAGAAAAGAGGCTGATTGATATCCATGGAGAATATAATTTTGTCCTCTTGGTTATTAATAGCCTCCTCTGTATGATACACGTTTGATAAACATTCACTTGGGACACAAATATCTTCATAATTTGCACCCATTTTGAGAGAATTGTCACATACCTCTTCCAAAGACATTCTTGTCACCAACTTTCCCATACAGTTCCTTCCACATCCCTGATGATCCAGTCAAATAATTAGCAAATGTCCACAGATCACTGTAGAACCATGCTTCTGGCCCCCTCTCAACCCAGTGTACTACTTTAAGTTTTGCCTACTGAGATGCTTTGCCTTCAGGTGTCCTTTGGAATCACCTCTATGTGGGGTTGTTAGGTGGCACAACTGTCCACTTTCAGGTGGTACCAGCATATCATGCAGACCCTATTGTAAACCAGGCTTGAGCTTTTTCTTTATCAGTTAACTGCAGATGGGAAAATTCCCAGAAGGGGACTGAAGGTATGGACTGGAGAGGACGCAATGCAGTAGTATTGAAGGAGTCTGAGCCACCTGCTTATTCAAATTATTCATTCCTTCTGGATCTGCCTAAGCTTGGTCTCTTATATACCATTTCTACTTGGTGGCAAATTGCTGCTGCATACATCCATCCTAATGACTAGGTGGGTCATTAAATACTCAGTACATGATAAGAAGCTTGAGCTGCATGGTCACCTGAGGTCCCACATTTGGATTTTCAGTCCCTCCAAGGACCAATGGCAATACAGAAGCTGTTTCTTAAAAAGAGAAGAGTTATCTAGAGACGGGGGCATAGGTTTCCTCCAAAATCCTAAAAATCTGCTCTGCAATTTTCCTTTGGTAGTTGCTAGAGTTTTCATATAGCTTTCTTATTTGTCATGCACACTTTGAGTTATTATTGTATCTGTTGGATAATGAGATCTAAGCAGTACAGTAGCTTTCACAGGAGCTGGATTTGCTGCAGAGTCTTCTCTTTTTATTGTCCCTTCTTAAAACAGAGGCTTCACTTTTTATGTTCCCCTCTTAAAACTGGCAGCCTTGTGGGTTACTGGCAGCCTATGAGTCACAGACGGGTTAAAGTAACACACTCAAAGTGGTCTATGTTGTCTCCAGATTCCAAAAAGACCTACCAACTGTTGTGCATCTTTACTTGCAGTAGTTGTTTAGAGACATAACAACTCGTCTATCACTTTGGAAGCAATACCTCAACATTATCCAGACCATTGAACCACCAGAAACATCACTAAGATGGCAGATGTGAAATTTTTGTGTGTGTGTGTTTTTCTCACGCCTTCTAGTTTGCATATTTCTAAGGCATCTAGTGCACTTTCTAGTTCCAGTTCATCAGCTCCAATCAGTATAATTTTATCAATGTAGTAGAAGAATGTGATGTTTTTCAGAGTGTCAAGATGATAAAGATTTCTGTAACTATATTATAGCAGGCGGCAGGAAAGTTGACATAGTCCCAAGATAAGATTGTGTGGGTGTACTACTGGCCTTGCCAGGTATAAGCAAATTGGTTCTGCTGGTTCTTACAAATTGATATGAGGGGGAAAAGTATTATTTAAGTCAACAGCTGCATACCAGGTGCCAGGGGCTGTGTTGCTCAAATACAGATCTGGAGTAGCAACACAATTAGAATCACCATTTGGTTAAGTTTATAATAATCCATAGCCATTCTCTAATATTTACCCATATTCTGTACAGGTCAAACAGGTGAGTTAAATGGGAATGTGATAGATATCACAAACTCTGTATCATTTTATTCATTAATAGTGGCCTTGATTTCTGCAATTCCCTGCTCCCCCACCCCCAGGGATGCAGTATTGCTTCTGGTTTACTATCCTGGTGAAGAGGGAACTTTCTATGGGCTTCTTAGTCCTTCCTACCACAATGGCCCTTACCTATGGGTCAGAGAAAGAACTTGGGGATTCTGAGAGTGACAAGTATATCAATTTCAAATACACATCCAAGAGGTGAGGAAAAATCCACTGGGGGAAGGGGAGCATAGACAAATTGGTCCCACTGTAAGTCAGATGTGGGCTAAGGCTTAATCTGCCACCTGACTGCTATAAGCTTCCACTTTGACTTGTGAGCACGGTCACATTTTAGGTCTCTAGGAGTTAATCAATACAGAGACAATGTCTGCTAATTCCCAAAATATCTCGGTAGTTCCTTTTCCCCAGTGTACAGTCACTCTTATAAATGAGTACATGTTCCACTGGGAAAGCTTACGAAAAAACCTAAGGTATACAGTACCTGACTGAGTATTAGTTATCTGAACTGTGACAGACTGGGACTGGCAAAGCGGAAACTGCCTACTTTGGTGCTGATGAGACTCCCTGAGAAGCCACCCTCTGAGGTATAATTTACACTTGCTAGGGAGCCACTCTAAGTGGTACTGGGAAAACTTGCTGGAAAGCATGTACCCCTGGGTGTCCCACAGGCCACCGGAACTAGAAAGAGAAGCCCCTTCCTCCTCTAGTGTCTCTCCAGCACCATCTACTGAAAAAGCTTAACAACATTTAAAGTTATTCCAGCTGACAACGGAGAAATGTTTCCAGTATCACAAAGCAGAATGAAGAAGGATGAACTTGGAGCTGAGAGGCAAGAAATTGATAAGGGTATTTATTGTATCAGTTTTTTTAAAATTGAGCACCTGTTACTTGCCAGGCATGGTATTTGCTGTCAGGCATGCAGAATTTAAGAGATCCAATTGATGGCAGTGGCTGCCATCACACTAGCTGTAGCAGGGAGGTGTGGCTGGGGCTGCACACCCCATGAAGCTGGTGGGAGCCCTGCTCCTTCTGAGTTGGGGAAAGAGCTCCCTGCTTATTGCTGCAGCCACCCAAACTGTGGCTGGTGGTTTGGGTGGTTTAGTTCTGGTGCTTCTTATAAGTTGATACGAAGGGGAAAAGCATTGTTTAAGTCAACAGTGTATACCAAGTGCCACGGGCTGTGTTCTTCAAATACAGATCTGGAATAGCAACCCACAGACGTGCAGGACCTGGGTGTCTCTCCAGCCTGCACCCTGGGGGGCCCGGGAATCCCCTCCCCCACCCCTGCAGGCTCAGGGGTGTCTGCTCCTGCTGCCTGGCCTCTCTTCACTCCCTGTGCTGGCTCTGCTCTCAGAGTGGGCAGTTGGGGTAGAGCCCTGGGGCCATGAATGGCAGGGTTCAGGCCAGGGCCTGAAGGCTGGGGGCTGGGCTGCCAGTCCTGCTGACCAGAGCAGGGACTTGTGGTGCCTCTTCCAGGCCTGGCCATGGCTCCTCATGGACCAATCAGCAAATACTCTTCCCCTCTGAGGTTCATAAAAGTCCTGGTCTCAGCCAGAGCAGGGCTCAGCCAGAGCAGGAGAGAGGACAACCAGAGCAGGGCAGAGAATGGAGAGATGATGGGATGACCACCTCAGAGAGGAGCTATCCTCTTTGCTGAGATCTTCAGAGACATGCAGAGATGTCTGAAGAATCTGCCTGGGAGAGGAGCCACCCTCTCCAGGGTTGCTCTTCTCTGCTAAGGGTAGCAGACATCCAGGGTCTCCTCTCTGCTGAGAGCAGTAGATGTCAGGATAACCAGTGGGCAGAGACAAGCCACCCTCTTCAGGGCTTCTCTCTGCTGAGAGATGAACACACAACAGGACGACCTGCCTACAAAGAGGAGCTAGCTACTCCACTGTGGGTCTCCTCTGAGCTGTTCTAAAACTAAATAAAGCTCCTCTTTGTCTTCTTCACCCTTTACTTGTCTGTGAACCTCATTCTTCCTGGACGCAGGACAAGAACTTGGGCAAAGGCACTACCAGTTGCAGAGGTTTCTAGGAAGAAAACTGACATCCCAAAGATCTTGTAACACAATCTCTACCCTAGGGAATCACATAGATCCATGAGAAGATAGGAAATATACAGAACAACTATAAGAAAAGGGGTGTCTAATGTACAGCAGGGGAAATAGGAAAAGGGAAATCTGAGAGTACCAGGGAAATGGCTTCCCGCAGAGAAGTAGGGTTGGGCCTTTTTTCTTCCAGGGTATGGAGGAGTCTTCTAGACAGAGAACTGGGACAAAGGGAGGGCATTATAAAAAGCGACTCCAGCAGGAAAAAAGACAGGGAGGCATGATCACATACGGTGTTCAGAGCACCATGAGTAATTCAACAATGATGCAGTACAAATTTCAAGAAGGGAAAGATTAAAGATGAAGCTGGTGTCATTCTACATGTATGTGTTTAGGACTCTCCCCTGTCATGCAAAGGAGTTGGATAAACTCCACAAAGTCACATGGCATTAGCTAAGACACAAGCTTTGTTGGAAAACATGCAAACTCACAAAGCCAAGGTCTGCAAGCAGAGGTGCGTATAGTTCTCCAGTCTTCTCTTTTGCCCCATGGAGAAGTCTGCTAGGGTATGTGATAAACATGGCATAGGTTCTACTCCAGTGGATGGAGCCTTAGCCTATCTGGGTTTTTATGGATCAAGTGAGAGAATGTTCTTGTCAGCAGGAGAATACACAGGCTGCTTAGCACAAGGCTGGATTTGAGAAAGCCAGCTGCCCTGCACCCTGGGAAATTTGGAGCAGTGGGATGTTAGAAGTTTTTATTCTAGAAGGAGGAGGCTGTGGTCATGTAGGAAGCTAGGCTTGGGTGTTACCCTCTTGTGGAACCAGAGGATCCCCTGGGTCTCAGCTAGCTGCCTGTTTGGGCAACTCATGGTGGGCCCTCAGTCTCATTTCCAGACAATATTGCCCTTTGCATATCAGACAAGCATGCAAAGGCCAAATAATAAGGGTTTTATTGCCATGTTAAGTAGTTTTGATTTTAACTGGTTAGGCAATAGAGACCACCAAAAAATTCTGAGTGGCAACTTTCTCAACATGATTGCACTTGCAGATGAAAAAGAACAGTCCAGTAGCAGTGTGGAGGTTAGACTGGAGGGGTGTGAGACCAGAGGCAGAGAAATGAATAAAGCTAAAGAAAAAGAAGAGGAAGCCTGAGCCAGGGCATTGACAGAACATGAAAAGGAAAAGATATGGGAGATATTTGGAAGTAGAATCAACAGGCTTTCCGGCTAACAACTAGATGTGGGATAAAAGTACAGGAGATTGCAGGAGCAATCAAGAATTAACTTCCAGGTTTCTAGTTTAGAAATCTTGGTAGATAGAGGTGCCATTAATCAAGAAGAGGGATATGGGAATGAAGGAGAGTAGCTGAAGATTTAAAAAGGAAGACAATGATGAATTTCCATCTTGGAAATGTTGAGTTTGATGTCCTTGGGACACCCATGAGGTTGTGTCCATATGCAGTTGGATTTATGGGTTCAGATCTCTGCAGGAAGACCTTGCCTGGAATATAGATTTGAGAATCTCCAGAATATAAGTGTAGGCTGAAGGTTATGATGGGGGAAGAAACTGTACACGAGTGTAAGTATAAACTCCCCCGCAAAACGGCCAGAATAGTGACATTGAGTTATTATGGCAGCCCCAGCCCAAGGTCAAGAAGAGTAACTCAGTGAATCTTACGAAAAGGCTTAGAATCCTCTAGAGTTCATGGAAAAAAGTACTTCATTTGGGAAGGGACCACCAGTGACAGAACAACGAAGAGAATGCTCTAGTTCTCTAAATTACTTATCATCATGGATTAAGAAAAAAATAGTAATGACAATTCTTACTACTGCTTCTGAGAGTCTATTTTGAGTCAGATAGGTGTTTTTACATATTACCTCACTTGACTCTCACAACATCTCTGTTAGGTAGTTTCATTAGCTTCATTTTATTGCAGAAGATACTGACATTCAGAGAGATTACTTCACTCGCCTAAAGTGACCAGTTAGTAAATGGTAGAGCTGGGATTTGCATCCAGAACACCATCAACAGTGCACCTTTCACTATGGTCTAAGCATGGGGTAAAAATCCATCCCTGAAACGCTTTGTGTCAACTTCATGGTGGAAAAGCACCAGCCCAAGGACCTGGTATCAAGTCTTGGCAGTGCCTAGGTTGGCTGTTTGCCATTGGGTGCACCCCTTACCCTCTCCGAGAGGGGAAATTCTCAGAAAATGACTGCAAGAAGCATAGGGCAGGGGCTGGCACATAAAGTCACAACAAGATCAGGTAAAGAGAGGGAATATGGCCAGACCAGGAGCTGAGAAAGAGGCCTGCAGGGTAGCACACTTATCCCAGAGCCATCCACCCATGCCAGGAAATTCAGATTGAAGTTACTATTAGGGCAGCCTCAGGGAGGAAAAGACGGCACCAAAGAGCAGCCTTCTATGTGCCAGGGGATGGGTGGGTATTAATGTCTCCCTCCTCGTCCCCCAGCAACAGTGTAGAGCTGGATGGACATCTTGATAAAGGATTCCCCACCTAGCACTGTCCCATGAGCCTTGCTTCATCACGGTGCTAGATGCAGGGCAGGGAAAAGCATACTTTCCTTGCTGTGGGCCCTGGGCTGGTGCTGGCTTCCATCTTAGTGGTGCTAGGCTGTCTGTTTCATGTAGTCTTCAGTGGCCTCCCTGTCCTTCACATCCTATTTTTTGATGACCGTCTCTGGGTTCACTGCAAATGGATTCATGGTTTTCCAATGGCAAAACAAACATGAGAACAGCTCAGTAGTTAGAGGACCTGATGAGTGTTAAAATGGAAGTTTATGACGCTTCTCTCTGGTCAGGAAAGCACCAGGTGTATGTGAGTTACACTAAGAACAAGCTGCACCTGCCATTAGAATGTCTGTAATACATGCAGAGAGATGGTAAAGACTTCAGCTATGAACCCGAATGGTGGTGATCATTGTGCTGATCACTGGTAGTAATTAATGATGATGATGATGATGACTAACATTTAATGAGCACTATGTGTCACACACTGTTCTATGTGCCTTATATATAGAGATGACTCTTCATAACCTACTCCTGTGAGGTAGGTGTAACCATTATCACTGTAAAAAGAGGCAAAGAAAGGTGAGATAACTTATTCAGGGCCACACAGCTAGTAAGTTTTAGAACCTGGATTGGTACCCAAGGCTGTCTTTTGCTTAGAGCTTAGGCTCTAAACCTCTCTGCTAAGCTATTATTCCAGTGTACAAACTACATGTTATGGGTCAAATTGTGTCCTCCAAGAAGACATTTTCAAGTCCTAACACCTGGTACCTGTGACTGTGACCTTATTTGGATATAGGGTCTTTTATTGCAGATGTAATCAAGTTACAAAGAGATCATGTTAGAGTAGGGTGGGTTCTAACAAATATGGCCATTAACCTTAGAAGAGAAGAGGAAAGATACATACACAGAGTGGAGACAGCCATGGGAAGATGGAGGCAGAGACTGGAGTTATGCTGTAGAAGCCGAGGAATGCCTGGGGCTACCAGAATGTGGAAGAAGCAAGCAAAGATCCTTCTGTAGAGGATTCGGGGGAAGCAAGTCTCAGCAAAACCTCCAGAATGTCAGAAAACAAATTTCCGTTGTTTTAAGTCACCTGACTTTGGCATTTTGTTACGGCAGCCCTGAGAAATAAATCTGCTGTGTACCAGTCACAAAAGTGGGGGAGACATCTTCGCAGGGCCCATGCTCCAATGGCTCCGTGCAGGCCAATGTGGTTTATACCTCCATTTCCAGGGGCTGATTCTCTACATGCTTGTATCTAACGTTTATAACATTTACAGTCTACAAAGCATTTTTACATATCCTACCTGTGATTGTCATAACCATCAAGGCAGATGCTACCGACAGTCAAAAAACTTTTTAAAACTAGACTTTATTTTTATTATTTATTTATTTCTATTTCAATAATTTTTGGGATACAGATGGTTTTTGGGTTCTTTACGTGAGTGAGTTCTTTAGTGGTGAATTCTGAGATCTTAGTGTACTCATCACCTGAGCAGTGTATGCTATACCCAAAATCTTTAGGCTTTATTTTTCTGGAGTAGTTTTAGGTTTACAGCAAAAATGAGTGGAAAGTATAGAGATATACCCATCTACTCCTGCCCTCCACACACGCACAGTCTCCTCCACTATCAACTTCCCCTGACAACTTCCCCTGACAGAGTAGTACATTTGTCACAATTGGTGAATCTACACTGACACAACTTTCTCACTCAAAGTCCACAGTTTACATCAGGGTTCACTCTGGGGTTGTACAGTCTATGTTTTGACAAATATATAATGATATGTACTCATCATTATAGTCTCATGCTCTCCCCTCTACCCCTGGTAACCACTAATCATTTTACTGTCTCCATAGTCTTGCTTCTAGAGTTCATGGGAAGGAGTACTTCATTGGGGAAGAGGTCACCAATGACAGAACAATGAAGTTAACACTCTAGTTCTCTTAATCACTTATGTCCTGGATTAAGAAAAAAAATATTAATGGTAGCCATAATTCCTCCTACGGGTTCTGAGAGTCTATTTTGAGTCAGGTAGGAGGGTTTTTCGTTTTTTGTTTTTTTAATATTATTAATACCTCACTTGACTCTCACAACATCCCTTACCTTTTTCAGTATGCCATGTAGTTAGGATCTTACAGTATGTAGCCATTTCAGATAGGCTTCTTTCACTTAGTAATATGCAGTTAAGCTTCCCTCCTGTCTTTTCATGGCTTGATATTACATTTCTTTTTTGCACTGAATAGTATTTTATTTTCTGGATATCCTGCAGTTTATTTATCCATTCATCCACTAAAGGATATCTTGGTTACTTCCAAGTGTTGACAATTATGAATAAAGATGCTAAAAACATCCATGTACAGGCTTTTGTGTGGACATCCGTTTTCAAGCTGGTATTTGGGTAAATACCAAGGAGTGCAATTGCTGCATCATATGGTGAGAAGATGCTTAGTTTTGGAAGAAATTGCCAAACTGTCTTCCAAAGTGGCTGTAACAAATACAGTTTTTATTTGGTGGATGAGCAAAGGGTTCATGGAGGTGAATAAATTAGTCTAAGACTGGACAATATGCAGGGACTTCTACCCAATGTCTTCCTGTGTTGCTTCTCACCCAATGCTCAACCTAAGCAGGAGCCTGGAGGCCGGGCCAAAGGTTCTGACCTGAAGATATCACACTGGGTTCTAGGTTTATTGGTCACATTTTGGACCCTTACTCTGTTCCCACAAACCTGTTCCACCCACAGCTTTCCTCATTGCAGTTGAGGGGAACTCTACCCTTCTAGTTCTGTAGGTTAAAAATCCGGAGTCAGCTTCAATCTCTTTTCTTCTTTCATGCCCTATATTTATTCTTTCAAAAAATCCTGAAGACTCTTTCTTCAAAATGTATCCAGATTCTGAATCTTTAGTGCTGCCACCTTAGTTCCAGCAATTATTAGTTATGGCGTTAACTATCACCATATCTTCCTATGTACTAAGCACTGTGTCTTCCACTTACAATTTTATACATCTGATATTTGGAAGAATTTTACACAGACTAGCTTCTGAATCTGTACATTTCAAACCTTAGTTTTTCTCTCCTACCCACATACTTCCAAGGCCAGGTGCTGCAGAACACTTTCATATCAGATGCCACTTCCAGTGCTTCTCCCTGCCACAGTGCCAGGTGAGTTGGCACAGTGGATGGCAGTATTCCCAGGAGCCATTTTTTACACCAGGATGGCAGGAAAGACCGTGAATCACATAAAATATATTCACCAAACTCAAACTAAATGTATCTCCAACTCGTTTCCTCCTTAGCTGGATCCCCAAAATTCTCTTTGTCCCTCCAACAGCAGGTGAAATGTAATGGAGGTGAAGTTGGAATGCAAAGAAACAGAACTCTTGACCAATGGCAATTGCAATATCTTGTTTTTGAAAATTTTACACATTCTGTGGTTAAGTTTCTCCCACGCCTTGGAAAACACCTTTGAAACTGAAGGGACCCAAAACTTACCTTTCATTAGCTTCATGGTAAGTCAGCTTCTGGTATATTTTAAATTGCAACCTGATCCTTTCCCCCGGACCTCCCCATTCAACTTATCTGCTTTTCCTGTTGTCATACCACCTCCATCCTTTAGGTACTGTATAAATTATCTATTATATCTGTCTTCGGTAGAATATAAGCTTCATGAGGGCAAGAATCTTTGTTTGTTTTGTTCACTGATGTTTTTCAAGTGCCTAGAACAAGGCCAGGTGCATGGTAGGTGCTCCATAAAGATTTGTGGATAAATAAATACAATAAATAATGCATAAACGAGTGAGTGAATGAACCAAAGGTAATCTAGGATCAGAATTGTGATGATCTAGGACTTCTAAATTTAAAACTTTGAGTTCTATTCCAGACTCATTTCCACTTAACCTTGGCCATGTCAGTGAACCTTTCTGGGCCTCTGCTTTCTCGTGTATGAAATTAGGTGGTTATGTATTCATTTAATTAATATCCATTGCAACCCAACTGTGATCAAGGCATTCAAAGATACTTCCTTGCATTCAAGTGGTACCACTCAAAACGCAGAATTCATTGGCATCCAAGTCCAACCTCTTCCAAGCCCCGCCCACCTCACGTCCATCTTTAGGCCCTGCCCCAATTCGGTTCAGCCCGCCCCCAGCGTAGAGGCACCACCTTTCCTCGTTGCAGTCATCCAATAGGCAAGATACACGGCTAGGTGATTTGCGAGCGGGAGTTAGGTGTCCTCTTGGCGCCTGACCAGAGTCGGGAAATTCGGCTTCTCTTGAGTAGTCCCTTCCCCGAGTTGGCCCCGAGGTATGCGGGGTCACTCGCTGCTCGACGTTCCCTCCGAAGGGTCGGACAAGGCTCCGGAGCCCTGTCGCTGCCCTCCCTAGGAGCCCTGGGTCTTCACTGGCCGAGGTGCCCGCCCCGCGGCATTCTGGGAGTGGTAGTTTTCTTCCTTCAGGTTCCTTCCTGGCTGGCCAGTGCCCAAGACTAGCGAGACTACGATTCCCAGACGCCCAAACGAGTCGCCGGTCACGTGGCCGCAAGGACGCGGGGCCGGTGGGCGGGGGCCGGCAGGTGCCCCGCTGCTGTCTGTCACATCCAGAGCCGGCTAGCCGCTAGGTCCCCAGAGACCCCGCCATGGTACGCGCGGGCGCCGTGGGGGCGCATCTCCCCGCGTCCGGTTTGGACATTTTCGGGGACCTGAGGAAGATGAACAAGCGCCAGGTGACGGAGGCGGGTGGTGAGCGCGCCCAGGCCGGGACCGGCTGTGCTTGCGAGGAGTTGGGGCTTCCAGTGCAGGGCTCCAGGAAGGGCAGCTCCCAGTGACTGCGGCCGGGCGGCCACCCGAAGCTCCCGCGCTGGGCTCTCAGGCCCTGGGTTCTACGCCCACGTGTGGACATGGGTGTGCACTTCCTTGCCCTGACAAGAGCACAATTAGGGGAGGGTGTAGGAAAGGGGAGAATAGAAACCCGTGCCATGGAATGTCAAATGTGGATGAGAAAGCCATAGCCACGCTTGTGAGAGAGTTGACTATGTGAGCGACAGCTGTTTGCGCGTATTTGAAGGGCCACCCGGTGAAGAGGGAACAGATTTCTCTGTGGGGCTTCAGAGGCCTGACTGCCTGCGGGTGGAAGTGGCAGAAAAGCAGGCGAGAGGGAAGAACTTTCCTACAATGGGAGCTGTCCAGCGATGCCTCCCAAAGCAGTTTCTTTCCAACCTGGGCAGTCGTTTTTCCCCTGACCGTGGGTCTGAACTCAATAATGCTCCCTGTGCCTAGAGAGCTCACAAGCGGTGCGCAATCATTGTGGATTCAACCCACGTTCCCAGCGGGATTCCAGAAGCCTTCTCTAACTTCTGAGATGCCATCATTCTGGCTGCACTATGAATATAGGAGGCAGTGTAGGGTCTTTGGGCAGCTGGGGTGGTTGAATTCCCAGAAGACCTCAGAGGAAAACGTTCCTCTTGCTCTCTCCTTAGCCACTTATTGGCCATCATCACTGTCTTTGGGTCCTTATCTCTTCACTATAAGGTTAAGAGTGAGTAGGGATTGGAAAGGAAGCCCTCTCAGTCAGGAAAAATACGATTATGTAAGCTTCTAGGTAGAGAATTTGGGGGACCTGTAGGGCCTAAATATCACGGTGGATACTAATGCCACTATTACTACTAATAAATTGTGCTAAGAAAAATGGGACCTTCCAACCAAGGGATTTTGCTTGTCTTTGAAAATGGTAATAATCCTTATTATTTTGAGGGCATCCAGTTTCATTTGCTCCATCAGTTGACATGTGAAAGTAATAATCCTTATTATTTTGAGGGCATCCAGTTTCATTTGCTCCATCAGTTGAGATGTGGGGTGGTGCCCATGGGAGGTCACAACTACTCCTTTAGGCATATGTGTTTTCCCCCTCTCACTCTCCTCCCCCTCCCCCAAGTAGAATTTCAGACGAGTGCAGTCGTGTGGGAAAGTTTGATAATTTCTATTTCATCAACCGTGTTTAGGATGTGGTAATGTCTAGGTGTGCACAGCTGATATACTCCTATTTCTGGAAGATGAGTTGTAGTAGAGAGTATCACCAGCTTAAAAAAGTAACTGCTAATGTCCTGAGCATTGATGCTGTTCAATACCCTACAGGAAGCAGAGCTTTGTTTAAAAATTTAGACTTAATGGCTGGGTTTTTAAAATGTCTCTAAAATTAGTACTGACTACTGATGGCTGTAATTGCAGACTGTCAGAAAAGGCCCTCTGATGAGTGTATTGATCCCTAAACCACTTTGCCCTTTGAAAGATCAGTGTGTTTTTTGCTCTCAATGATAAGGCCTGCCAGTAGCTGGCTGTATTGCCTGTTTTGTTAGTCTTCTAATTAAAATTCAGCAAGCTCAAATCTACTGCGTCTCGGTACTTTTTTAAAAAGCTTTGTCCGTTTGCTTTTTTTTGTTGTTGTTCCTCTTCTTCCCTCCAAAATAGCATCTTATGACACCTTGTCAGGCCTGCATGCTCCACCAGTCTTGAAAGCAGGACCTTCTTTCTCTGCCGCCCCTGCTTACTATTAAAGCAGGACCCACATGCAAGACAAGGGCTCTTTGTTTCTGCAGTGAGGAAGAGAGGAAGAAATACAGCTACTGGCAGTGCTGCTGCTGTCAGCCAGAATCTTGGGTCTGA
The DNA here is from genome assembly GCF_008728515.1 of Papio anubis. NCBI lineage: Eukaryota > Metazoa > Chordata > Mammalia > Primates > Cercopithecidae > Papio > Papio anubis. The sequence continues at coordinate 51,658,402 of NC_044994.1, forward strand.
AATGTTTGCTTAAAACTCTTAGACGTTGGCTGTTTCATCTTTGGTTGACAATGACTTGAGTGTGGACTTACTTCTACACTCTGTCGTTAGCATTAAGTACTGAGCATACAAAGTTGGTAGGCAAAGGTGAACAACAACAAAAGCACCCGTGAAATGTGGTGGTGGTTTGGTTTTTTTAGACCCCAGTCAGCTTGTCAGGAGTTCAGTCAAAATTACTTTTCTGGATTCCAGGATTTTAAGCCTAGAATCTGATTAGTAGATTTCTTAAAGTTAAGGTGTTGCAAGTATGATCTGTGGTTTCTTAGTTTGATTTTTAGATTTTTGTGTATTTGGGCATTTCCTTAGCAGGTAGATGGTTTGCTCAATGGAAGCTTTTTTGAGGAATTGATTTTGCTTCCCCTTACTGAACTTTTCAAGCTTGGGAAATTATACGGGAAAATATATTCTTGGTACGAGGTCTTTACTGGATAAGTGGCAAGATTTTATAATTTGCTTTTATCAGGGTGGAACCAGATGGCTTGAAAACTTGTCTAAAAACGGCAATCTTTGTTTAAAACCATGGTTTGGGGCTTTCCTAATTGGATATGTAATTCATTATGGAACAGTGGTGATTTATCAAGTGCTTTCAGTCAGGCAGAGCAGCTGGGGAGGGTTTTGAATGTGAATTCCAGTGAACAACTTCTGCTTTAGCGTGGCGTGACTTGTAAGGCTGATTTTACTTTAGAAGCAGTGTTTTGTTGTTGTTGTTGTTGTTGTTGTTGGACACTCAATATTTATTGAATGAAGACATGAATTTTTTTTATCTCTTCTAAATGCTCACTTCGTTGCATTCTTAAATATTTGCTTTGTGATTTTTGATTTTTTCCATTATGCTCTTTGAGCTTACGGTGAAATGGTGTAAAGACTTTGATTGTTTCATGGCAACTTTCTGGTAAATATTCTTCATTTGATGAGGGATAAAAGACTACATATTGGGTACAGTGCACACTGCTCCAGTGACAGGTGCACTAAAATCTTAGAAACGACCACTAAAGAACTTAATCCATGTAACCAGAAGAAGCAATGGTTTAAGGTATTATAGCCCAACACTTTGACAATGTCTGCTTAGCACTCCAGTTTCATTTTTCAGTCTCCTGGGAATATAATGATAGTTTCATAATTTGCTATTGACACAGTAGCCAAGTCGCTTTAAAAAATGGTGTGTAGGCTGAGTGCAGTGGCTCACGCTTGCAATCCTAGCACCTTGGGAGGCCGAGGCAGGTGGATCATTTGAGGTCAGGAGTTCAACACCGGCCTAGCCAACATGGTGAAGCCCTGTCTCTACTAAAAATATAAAAATTAGCCGGGTGTGGTGGCGCACGCCTATTATCCCAGCTACTCGGGAGGCTGAGGCAAGAGAATCGCTTGAGCCAGGGAGGCGGAGGTTGCAGTGAGCAGAGATCGCGCCATTGCACTCCAGCCTGGGCAACAGAGTGAGACTCCATCTCAAAAAAAAAAAAAAAAAAAAAAAGGGTGTAACTTTAATGTTGAATTATATTTATGTTCCTATTTTGATTTATTGCACCAAATACACCAACAATTATCTTAATTCACTTATGTCCTCACTTTCAGTTGTATCCTTCATAATTGCATCAGATTACCTATTGTTACAGTTTTAACATTAACAAGAGACAGTTTTGAGCTCTGCTTTTCCTACCTTACATCAGTCAGAATACGTTTTCAGAATAGAGAAAAGTTTAAAGAAGAAAAGTCAATGACTTGTAATTTCACTATCCTAAAATAGCCTCTCTTAGAGTCTTGGGGCATCTCTTTGTGTTTATTTTATCGTTTGGTGAGCTCCTACTGCAGCTTACATTTTTCACTCAACATACTGTGTTTGGTCGTGTCATTAAACTTCCTTTTTATTTTCCTCCCCTAACCCAACCCACTTTGTCCTCCACTCCCGTTAAGTTCTTTATGCATTGTTTTAAATAGTGGACTAATCTGCCATTTTCTTTTTCTCTTTTTTTTTTTTTTTTGAGATGGAGTCTTGCTCTGTCACCCAGGCTGGAGTACAGTGGTGCTATCTGGGCTCATTGCAACCTCCGCCTCCCGGGTTCAAGAGATTCTTGTGCCTCAGCCTCCCAAGTAGCTGGGATTACAGGCGCATGTGCCACCATGCCGGGCTAATTTTTGCATTTTTAGTAGAGTTGGCGTTTCACCATGTTGGCCAGGCTGGTCTTGAACTCCTGAGCTCAGATTATCTGCCCACCTCGGCCTCTCAAAGTACTGGGATTACAGGCGTGAGCTACACCGCACCTGGCCCCATTTTCTACTCAGTTATTTCCCTGTTGTTGCTCATTTATTGCCTTTTCCACATTATTAGAATTAAGACTGTAATGAATGTCTTCGGGCCATAATTCTCAACCTGCACTCACCATTAAAGATGGTTATTTTATCACTATTTATTCAACAAATTGAATACTTAGCTTTTTGCCAAGCCCATGTTGAATCTTGAGGATACAGCTATGAGCAAGGCTGAAATGATGCCTACTTTTGTGGAATGTAAGGTCTAGTGCAAAAGACACTTTAGGTAATTACATGCTTAATTATGATGCTGATGAATGATATTAAGAAATACAGGATGCAGTGAGAATATGTAATAGGAAGACCTAGGCTGGCCAGAGTGGAGGTTGGCAAACCCCACTGCACCACCTGTTTTTGTAAAGTTTGATTGGCACACAGCCATGCTCTTTCTTTTACATATTGTCTATGGCTGCCTTCCCGCTACGTTGGCAGGGCTGAGTAGTTTCAATGAGACTATGTGACCCGTAAACATAAAATATTTACTGTCTTACCCTTTACACAAAAAGTTTGCTGATTTCTGGTCTAGCCGGTCAGGGCAGGGTTCTGTTGGGCACTGGCATTTAAAGGTGGATGTAAAGGTGAGTGTTGGTAAACTGAGGGGTCCAGGGAGGGAGCCTTCTGGTTGAAGGCCCTGGGGTGGAAAGAAGCATGTGAGGTGGAAGCATGGACAGTACCACCAGTGCAGCTGGGGTGAGGCGAGCTTCAGCAGCTGAAGTGGGGCTGGGGGGATATATCAGACAGGGCATTAGAGGCCATATTGTAGTTTAGTCTTTATCCTCAGAGTAGTGGGATACAATCAAAGGGCTTTAGGCAGGGCATAGACATGACCAAGTGACCAGATGTGCATTTGAAAACCAGTAGAGTCAAGCACCATATAATGATGTTTCTGTCAATGACGGACCACATACACGATGGTGGTCCCATAAAATTATACCATATTTTTACTCTGCCTTTTCTATGCTTAGTTACACAAATACTTAGCAGTGTGTTACAGTCGCCTGTAGTATTCAATCTAGTAGCAAGCTGCACAGGTTTCTAGCCTAGAAACAATAGGCTACACCGTATAGCTTAGGGGTGTAGTAAGCGACACCATCTGGGTTTGTATAAGTACACTCTATGATGTTCAAACAACAATAAAATCACCTAACAACGCATTTTTTCAGAATGTGTCTGTCATAAAGTGGCGCATGACTGCCCTGATTGTAGCACAGAGAATGGATCGGAAGAGGTGTGCACGGGCATTAGGAGACCAGTCATGAGGCTGTCACAGCAGCCTGATGGGCCCCGTTGGTGATATGATGAGAGTGGTGGCAGTGGGAATAGAGAGAACTGTACAAACTCCAGACATGTTTGGAAAGCCAGAATGTATAGAATGAATGGGTACGGGGTGGCTCCAAATAGCAGGGCGATAATAATGTCATTTACTGAGAGAAGGATCACTAGCACTGAAAGCTTTTAGAGAAGGTAAGTTTAATTTTGACATGTTGAGCAGGAGGTATCTTTAAAGACGTCTGAGTGGAAACGTCAGGTAGGCAGCTGGAAGTCTCTGAATTGGGAGTAGTTAGCATGACGGGACCAATGCCAGCATTCAGGTAGAGGAGGAGGTTCAGATGGAGGAGGAGCAACTGGCAGGAAGACAAGAAAGTGGTCAGAAGTGGATGGCATGCCATCGTGGAAGGCAGCGGCCAAGGGTTTGAAGAAATGGTCATGTGTGTTGAGAGCTGCTGGAAGGTCAGGTAAGGTGAGGGCTGACAGTTATCCTTTGGATGTAGTGAGCATGTGACTGATTATGTAGGTTGAGGACTGAATATAGATGGTGAAGAAGGGGAGCAACTTGGGGTAGACACTGTTTTGAGAAGAGCTGTGAAGGAGAAGAGAGAGTGTGAAAGCTGGAGGAGGATGTGAGGTGGAGGAAGGGTTTGCGATGGGAGAGTCTTTAGCTGATGGGAGGAGGAGGTATAGAGCCACGATTCAACTTTCACTGCACCTCAGAATCACCCCACCCCTCCCAGCGATCCAGCTGGTCTGGGATGGACTTTCCAGGGCTTCCCCGATGATTCTAAGGTGCAGCCAAGGTTGAGAACCAATGGTATAGAGCAGTGGTTCTCAGCTGTGATTCCCACGCCAGCAGCTTTCGTGTCGCCTGGGAATGTGTCTGAAGTGCAGTCCTCAGGCATCGCCAGCTGATCCTAGTGCACACTGATGCTTGCACGCTGCCGCTGTAAAGAACGGTCCATGTACCTAGAAGTCAGAACCACGTAGAACCACCTGGGAAGTCTCTATTTGAACTTCCTGAATGTCTTTCAGCCTGACTTTTCCAGGCCTTGTGTATTTATTTATTTATTTATTATTTTTTTGGAGATGGAGTCTCGCTCTGTCGCCCAGACTGGAGGGCAGTGGCCGGATCTCAGCTCACTGCAAGCTCTGCCTCCCGGGTTTACACCATTCTCCTGCCTCAGCCTCCCGAGTAGCTGGTACTACAGGTGCCCGCCACCTCGCCCGGTTAATTTTTTTGGTATTTTTTAGTAGAGACGGGGTTTCACCGTGTTAGCCAGGATGGTCTTGATATCCTGACCTCGTGATCCGCCCGTCTCAGCTTCCCAAAGTGCTGGGATTACAGGCTTGAGCCACCGTGCCTGGCCGGCCTTGTGTATTTTAAACTGTATTTAAACTGTGTTTAAAACTATATTTTAAATTGTACTCAATGCTCAAAAAGAGTTCATACCACCACATTCCAGCTCAGTTAAAATTGAATTTGGATAGTTGAGGAAAATGATGTTGCCCAGAGCCACGTGATCCAGGTCCTCACTCCAAACTCAATTCAAAGGATGTTCTGGAAAGCTGGTAGGGAGCTAAGGTGGGATCTAACTTGTCTAACATCACTGCCTCCAAAACACTAAAACTATATTAATAGCAAGGAGGTTTTAGAAGTTATCAGTTACTCCAGGATACGCCCAGGAAAGGAAACAAGATCAGCCAAATACTAGAAGCTGGAAAACAGATGGAAGAATGGGAACTGGCACAGCCAGAGAAAGCCAGGATCGGAGCGGCACTGGGGGAGGCTGTGGCTCTTCAGGTTTGTGAGGCAGAGAGAGTCCTGAGACCCAGGAATTGGTGTCCCCAGAACTGAAGGCGAAGGGGAGATAGGGCTGAAATAAATTTGATTGGGTAGAAAGGCATAGAAGCAGTGAGACCCCCCGCTCTCCTGTCTTCCACCCAGAGGCCTCACCTTCCTCAGCAGAGGTCTGGGAGTTCATTGCCTGGAGAGGGGAACGGAAATCTCCGGAGGAGGGGCTGCCAGGCCTGGTAGGGTTGTGGCTCCCACCCTATAAGTGACTGTGCACACTACATGCTGAGGGTAGAAAAACAGAAGTGAGGGGTGAAGGACCTGACAGAACATGGGTCCTCAGGTATACACAGAGGTGAGCACAGGTGCCAGGAGAATAGGCACCTGCGGCCCGGTGGAAGGGGGTCATTGAACCAGTGGGGATAGACCCACGTGGGGATAGAGCCATTTTGGTTCGGGGGTCTGTTGCTGAGAGTGGGTGGCCCCAGTGGAGGGAAGATCTTTGGAGATGTGGATGGGGGCCCAGGAATTAAGATAGCACAGTGTTGATGGACCACCCACCTGGCTCTGCAGATCACCCCAACAACTGCAGGGGTTGTGAAGAGGAAGATTGAGGCAGGTACCAAAGTAAGGAGCCTCCCTGGCGGGCGGTGCTGGCGATGCCATGAGGGGCTTTGATTTTGAGTGGTCCTAGCCACAGCAGCCTTAGTCCCTGTTGCGCCTGGAAGGAAGGCGGATGTTTGGGCTGACAGGTCAGCTCCAGCCCGACAGGGTGTTGGCACATGGGCAGGTGTTGTTTTCTCCTTTAGTCACCAGGAGTTGGCAGGTGCAGCAGGCAGCTGTCTGCAAGGAAGAGCCTGTGCTTCAGCTTGTGCCATGCTGCAAGGAGCGAGGCAAGCCCAGTGGGTCTAAATGCCGTGGTCTGAGGTAGAGTGGGTGGGCTTCTACCTCCTTCTCAGAGCTGATGTAACTAGTGCTTAGGCGTTAACTCAATTAATTTTTCTGCTTTTGTAGCGAGGTCTCGGCTCTATGCAGCCCAGGCTGGAGTGCAGTGGTCGCGATCTTGGCTCACTGCAAGCTCCACCTCCCGGAGTTCCAGCCATTCTTCTGCCTCCCAGCCTCCTCCAAGTAGCTGGGGCCACAGGTGCCTGCCCATGCAGCCCAGCTAAATTTTTTTTGTATTTTTTAGTAGAAACGGGGTTTCCTGTGTTAATAGATGGTCTCGATCCTCCTGACCTAAGTGATCTGCCTGCCTCAGCCTCCCAAAGTGCTGGGATTACAGGCGTGAGCCACTGTGCCCAGCCCCTAACCAAATATTTGTTATTTACCTTTTAAAACATTTATGAAAAATTTAAACATTAAGATGTTTAACGTTTCTGTTCACTGGTTTTAAAATGTCATTTTTAGATGCAGGATGACCTCATTGCCAAGCACTATAGGACTCGGAAGCTTCCGTTTGAGGCTAAAGGTAGTTGTAGGTGAATCCACAGTGTGCAGATCTGGGTGAGACCTGTGCTCAGCATGCTGCACTGTGTCTGGGAATGGTCTTCACCGGGAGGCTCTGGTGGCAGGCCTTGAGTAGTGGAACCCTCTAGGGTGTAAGGTGCTGGGAAATCCCGAAGAGGTGATGAGGGCCTCCTTGGGGCTTTAACAAGACAGGCCTCACAGATTGCTCTTTTTTTCCTCCCCTCTCTCTCACTTAAGGAGAGATATTTGCCAGGCTCTTTCCAGGGACAAAAGTTGAAATACTGCAGAATTTTGTCCCTTGTGTTAGTTTCCTGTCCTAAAACCGTGTCTTTGGAAAAGTTTGATGAGTGCATCTCCAGCTTCAGGGTGGCGGGTCTTCTGCTACTGGTTTTCACTGTGGTTCCTCTTTTTCATTCCAGCTCTATTACCAGGTTTTAAACTTCGCCATGATTGTGTCTTCTGCACTCATGATATGGAAAGGCTTGATCGTGCTCACCGGCAGCGAGAGCCCCATTGTGGTGGTGCTGAGGTAGGTCCCCCAGGCTGGCCTCCAGCCTCCAGCCTCCATCACAAGGCTGCCCTGGGTCTGAGGAGCGGAGCAGCCTTAAGTGAAAACCTGTATGACAGCTGAAATTCAATATTTTAATTGGATAAATTATTAGTCTTTATTGATACCTATTTTGAGAATGTTTCTTTTTTTCTGGCTTTTGAAAAATCTTATCTTTCTTAGTAGGCATTTTAGAGCTTTAACCATGTTGGTGCTCGTGCACCTAATCCATGTCAAATGACAATTTAATAATATGGTATTCATGCATTATTTCTATACAAATTGATTTTTAAACATAACTAAAAATGTTACTTCATTTTCTTTGTATCAAACAGGCAGGGCGTCTGTATCCCCAGTGCGTAGCGTTGTGTCTAGTATTTTTTTCAAGCTTCTTCAGTAATACTGGTGTATTGATGGCTACTATCTTCTTGAGACTATGATGCTTATAAAAGTACAGCATGTTTATTTTAGAAAAGTTACCACTAGAGTTAACTTCACACAGCCATAAAGCCATCCAAGGGGAAAAACTTAACATCAGTTTGAAATCAAATGGCCGTGTTTGGGAGCTGGTAGGTGCTTCAAGATGGCATCTGTCTGGTGTGTCTTAGGTCATCAGATCTGTTGTTTTCAAGGTGGCATGGTGGGCTGTGGCAGTAACTTGGGCAGAGTCATAGCTTACCAGGGCAGGAGCCGAGGCCAGAACATAGGGCTCTTAGCTTGCATACCAGTGCCCTTTCCCTCCACTGGGCCTTGCCACCACCTTGTGGGGTCATAGCCATGATCCACGCCCCACCAGGCCGCCCTCATGTGGTTGGCCAAGGGGCACACTTCTAGAGATGGAGTTTCCGTGAATTTAGAAGACTGAGGCCAGCCTAGCTCACAGCAGAGCTGTGGGACCTCCGACCCACTCGTGTTCACACTGTGCTTTAGGGAGGCCCCTGGCATTGGGGTGGGTGGCTTAGGAGTGGGGAGAAGGGAGGTACACTCATGGATTCAGGAAACCTTAGCCTTGCTTCACATGTAACAGTTCCACGCTTGTGTGTTTTATGTGGTTACACTTCCTAGTAAGATTTCATTTGAAGGAAGGATTTTAAGGCCTTTTTTTTTTTTTTTAAAGAAGAAGGAATTTAAAACCTCAAATTTAGATGGACCCTCTCCTTTAACAGACAAGGAACCTGAGGCCCAATGAGGCCAGGCCTCAAGCATCTCCCAGTAACTTTTGGCAGAGCCAACACTAGATCTGAGATTTCCTGGCCCTCCTCAGATGTCACAGACACACTTTCACACAGGAGCTGGTGTGAAATTGCTGCACTTAGGGACTTTTTTTTTTTTTTTTTTTTTTTTTTAAAGCATCCTTTGTAATGTTAAAGCAATTTGGTTTGTCAGCATAAACCAATGACATCCCTAAGGGATGTGTGGTTTTTGGGGGAATCTGGCCCATGAGGAAAGCAAGTAGACATTGATATTAGTGAAACATTGAAAAGAACTGCTCTCCTGATAGGACATGATAGTGACCCTTGATGTTCAACTTCAGGACACCTATGGCCTCTGTCGTCTGTGCAGGGATCTTTTCCTAGCTGCAGTTCTCTTACACTGTTACTTTTCTATCAACATCTTCCCACTGTATCTTCAGGAATTTTGTTGAAGGAGTAAAGATGAAGCCACAGATGAGGAAATTATCTTAAGCATTTTAGCTTTTTTTTTTTTTAACCCTGAAACCATGTTTTATTTTCAGAAGAAGACAAAATAGAATTTCATATTGGGGGACAGAACAAACTCAAATTTGTTGACTGTGATGTTTTCTCTTAAGTCAGTTGTATTTCTAGCCCTTTTCCCCTGTCATTCAGATTGGCTGATTTTCAATGCTTCATCCATGACCATACTTAGTGGCACTGGTTTGACAGGCTGCATTTCTCCTTGCCACCTTCTGCACCTGCTGAGATGTTCGAGGTGGGCCAGGCTGGAGGGAAGGAGGGCGAGCTTCTCGAACTCTTGTTGGGAGCCATGGTTTTCTTTGTTTCCGCTAGAGCTGCACGGAGCTTCAGTGGTTCATTCTCCTCAGGTTCTTCCTGCTCAGCAGCCGTTACTCGTCCTTGGTTGCACAGCCCCCTGTCAAGCTGTATTTCTAGGTCTTATTCTCTCACGTATTAAAGCAAAGAATTAGCACACACATGTGTATGTATGTGTGTATATATATATATTTATTATATATATATATATAAAAAATGAACTTTTCAAATTTTAGCTTCCAGCATATTGCAATTTACTTTGAATCCACCAAAGATTTTGGCACAGGTTTAAATTGGTATCATGTGGAATTATTTATTGACTTCCACAATAACCCAGTCCATGTTTGTTAGAATTGGGCTTTTGTAGAATATGGTGGAATTCTCCACCATATTCTCCTGCTGCTGCAGGAGGCGAAGGACTTGGGTTCCCGTTTTGTCCCAGCCTCAGTTTGGCATCAGGGTGGGTCGTGCTCCCCAAGTGCTTTCATGTGTGCCTCATTTCTTAAGTAAGGATTGCAGTATCCTAAGTGCTGGGGATCTGCTCTGAAACAAAAGGATTGCCCTAGATGATTAGCTGTAAGTCTGCAGTTCTGGAGGAAAACGCTACTGTATTTGTGGATGCAGGACTTTTTTGAAAGCTAAAAATTGGTAGCTTTTACTTCAGAGTTGACGTTAATCCTGGTTTCTTTTCTACCTGATACAAACTGCAGAGGGTCCTGCCAGTGCTCATGACACGTTAATGTCAGTAGAAGTCATTTCCTTTCGCACATGTTACTACCTTGAGCAGTCAGAAGGAAGCCGCAGTGGCTTGTTTTATAGCTCTTCAGACCTACTTGACTATTGAGTTTCACCTCTGACATGTTTATTCTGATCGCCTTTTGGACACAGGTAATGCTGATACTGACTTTGTGCTTCTTTCTAGTGGCAGTATGGAGCCGGCCTTTCACAGAGGAGACCTCCTGTTCCTCACAAATTTCCGGGAAGACCCAATCAGAGCTGGTGAAATAGTTGTTTTTAAAGTTGAAGGACGAGACATTCCAATAGTTCACAGAGTAATCAAAGTTCATGAAAAGTAAAGAGGCTTATTTCTTTTTGGTTTTGTTTTGTAAATTTTTGGTAGATTCATGGCTAATTAGAAACTAGTAAAAGCACAGGATGATGTCGTGAGTTCTGCCATTTTCTCACTGGGTGACTTTGGACCGACTGCGTAACTCTTTCTGTAGGATGAGAGTTGTGGTAGTTAAACCCACAGTAACTCACAGAGTGATTATGAGAATTAAGTGAACTAATGTTTACTAAAGCAATTCAGAAACTTAAATTGCTGCACAAATGTAAGGTGTGATGTATTATGACATGGTAGTTATTTGAAGGAGTTCAAAGAAAATCAAAACAGTTTTGATATGAAAATTATTTTCTGAAATGCAAAAAAACTAGCTGTTTTTTCTATGTTTGGCCAAAGTGGCATCTTCAGCAGTAATATTAGTCCTGGATGGATAAAAATTCCTTTTCCAACTCATCTCATGATTTGGTCGTTGCATATTCTGCATTAATTTTCCATTGCCACATCCCCCACTCCCCAAACAGCCTTGCTGTTAATACCAGCCATGACTTACTTATTAAGATCCTTTTCTGGAACCGGAAACATTTACTTCTTGCTCAAATATATAAAGTTCCCATGAGAGAGTACTTCACATGATTAGTAAAAGTGTTACATTTCATATATACTTGGTTATTCATTTACCTTTATGCAGCTTAGTATGGATTTTTATCTGTATGAGTCAGAATTAAATTTAGGTATGCCTAGGTATGTTTTTTAATAATGGAGCATTTCTCACTCTGTATGTGTGTGTGTGTTTGAGTTTGACAGAGAGAAGTAACTACTTGTACATATCTGGTATTAGATTCCCATTCCATTCACTGCTTCTTTTTTTGAGATGGAGTCTCACTGTGTCGCCTAGGCTGGAGTACAATGGTGTGATCTCCGCTCACTGCAACTTCCGCCTCCCGGGTTCAAGCGACTCTCCTGCCCCAGCCTCCTGAGTACCTGGGACTACAAGCATGCACCATCCTGCCTGGCTAATTTTTTTTTTTTTGAGACAGAGCCTCGTTCTTGTCTCCTCGGCTGGAGTGCAATGGCGGGATCTCAGCTCACTGCAACCTCCGCCTCCTGGGTTCAGGCAGTTCTCCCTTAGCCTCTCAAGTAGCTGGAATTACAGGCACGTGCCACCACACCTGGCTAATTTTTGTATTTTTAGTAGAGATGGGTTTTCGCCATGTTGGCCAGGCTGGTCTCAAACTCCTGACCTCAGGTGATCCACCCGTCTCAGCCTCCCACATTGCTGGGATTATAGGCGTGAGTAACCGCGCCTGGCCCATTTACTGCTTCTTCACAAGTGTACCCCACAGATATGGATACTCATTCACTTCACATTACTCTAAACATGAGAACAATCCAGTTTCATCCTGTGCTGATACACTGGTCCTGTGGTAACGGTTACTTGATGCCTACCTGTTAGATTCCTGAGGAAGAAGCATCCTCAATCATGATGTGACAGTACTTGCACTGACTTACAATTAATTTCTAAAGATGATCAATTGTTCCAAGTTGAGGAAATGATTATTTGCTCTAATTTGCATGAATTATGAGACACTGTCAGGATTTTTATCCTGATTTCCTTTATAACCGTGTCTGCAAATCAGCTTGCTCTTTTTAATATGGTTTCAAATCTTTGGGGGTTTTTGGCATTTTATCACATTATAATAGTGCATTCTTTTTTCGTCTCTCTTATTGAAAGAAGACCCTCTTTACAGCTCCATAATACTACAATATTATGTTTCTAGAGTCAAGGCTATCTGAGCACCAGTTTAGAATGCTTAAAATGGGTCCCACATGTCTCTTTAACACACTGGTGTTATGCCATTTGTGATTCTTGTTTCCCTGCAAATTCTACTTTATGCTACCGTGGTCAGTGGTGAAGGAAATAATGCAGTAACAAATTGTGCATTTGGCAAGGAAAAGGAAATCTGAGGACAGCCTAGAGCACACTTGCATTTAAATTACCTTGTGCTCAAATCTGTGTGATCTAGGATTAAGTTTATATCTAGAGTGAAGAGGAATATCATCCATGTTAACAAATTGGTCTATGAGGCTGGGCATGGTGGCTTATGCCTGTAATCCCAGCACTTTGGGAGGCCGAGGCGGGTGGATCACTTGAGGTCAGGAGTTCTAGATCAGCCTGGCCAACATGGCAAAACCCCACCTCTACTAAAAGTGCAAAAGTTACCTCGGTGTGGTGGCTCACACCTGTAATTCCAGCTACTCAGAGACTGAGGCAAGAGAATCGCTTGAACCTGGGAGGCAGAGGTTGCAGTGAGCTGAGATCGCACATGGCACTTCAGCCTGGGTGACAGAGCAAGACTCTATCTCAGACAAACAAACACACAAACAAAAAACCAAATTGTTCCATGAGGTCTAAGAATGAAAACAGTTCAAGTCCAGCACAGGTTGTTAAACCAGCTTCGTGTCCTGACTTCTGACCTGTTCTGACTTGAAGTGAATGAAGTGAGCCTGGAAAAGCTCCTTGACAGCAGTGTTTTTGTGTATTACGAATCTGGACTTGAAAGAATTGCACAGTGGTGATTCACATGATTTTACCTACTGATGAATGACACGAATACACTTGTTTACAGGTTAAACAAATATTAGGTCCTAGTATATTCGTCATTCCCAGAAGCCATGCGGTGAGAAGGAATTCTTCATTGTATGCTGTGCTGGAAGCAAATTGTTGCCCTTGTGCTTGGTCATGCTTTTTGTTGTCACGGTTACTTGAGTGTTTTGGAATTGAAGTCTACAAAATGGTCATTAGATTTGTGCTTCAGTTGAATGGTTGTCCTAAGCAGTCATCTTAGATTAAAAAAAGGTCAGGTTATCTTTGTTCTTCTAAATGCTCCTGTCTGACAGTAAAGTCTTGGGTAAGCTAATATTTTTGTAAATGATGCTGTGCCGAAAATAATTTTTGAGAGGACATTATTTTGCTTTCCAGAGATAACGGAGACATCAAATTTCTGACTAAAGGAGATAATAATGAAGTTGACGATAGAGGCTTGTACAAAGAAGGCCAGAACTGGCTGGAAAAGAAGGACGTGGTGGGAAGAGCAAGAGGGTGAGAATTCACCTTTAAGTTATATAGAAGGCTATGGAAAACACTTAGAAATGAAGAAATTAAATCGATAGGCTGAGTCGTTAATTACAAATCAGGAGAGTTCTAAGCAGTTCTAGTTTATCCTGTGAAGACAAATACAACTTAAAAATTCCTAAAGACCTAAAATCTAAAACGGAGCCCAGTTACCTATATGATGGGTTCAAATCTGTTTAAAAATAAATCCAGCCAGGCGCGGTGGCTCACACCTGTAATCCCAGCACCTTTGGGAGGCCAAGGCAGGAGGATCACTTGAGCCCAGGAGTTCAAGACCAGCCTGGGTAATATAGGGATACCCCATCTCTATTAATAAAAATTTTTTAAAAATTGTTCTTAAAAAATGAATAAAAATAAATCCTCACTGAGAGATTAGTTATTTGTGGATTTTAAATAACCATTACAAGAAAGTCTCCCAGAGATAACCACTGTTTAACATTTCAGGGAATGCTGTAGATACTCTCTGGGCTGGTACAGATGTATGTTATACATATATATAATTTTACTTAGAATTTGATTGTTTTTCACCCAGCAGGAAGTTGGAAATAGCTTTTCGTGTCAAATCTACATCTATATCTTTTTAAGTGGCTACAAGCTGTTTTATTGCGAATACAAATTTATTTAACCAATCCCCTTTTGGTGGACACTTAGATTATTTCGTATTTTTCGCAACTAGAAACATTTCTGTGATACATCTTTTAGTATTCATCTTTGTATAGTTGTCCAGCAATGAGTTCTGCTTCTGATTAACATAACAGAGAATGTGTCCTCATTAAAAACCAAAAAAGGGAATTCTTCCTCTCTCGGCAACCCGTTTTATGTTGAACAGATGTAGAAATGTTTTTTTTTTTTTTTTGTCTTACCTAAATCTCACTAGCTTTTTAAGGCTGGAGAGACTGGCTACCGTTTTGTAAGATTTAGCGTTATCAATCAGATTGTGGCTTACGACTTCTTCCTACTCCTTTAACCATTTTTCTTTGTTGCATTTTCACTTGAATATCTCCGGGGGGACCAGGAGGGCTTCCAGTTAGTCCATCCTGTCTTTCTAGACACTCTGGTGAAAGACTTTGAATAAGAGAGAGGATGGAGCTACTGATGTATAAAAGACTGGAAGGTACTATGGGTGTGTTACCTTGTCTCCCACGAGCACAGGTGATTGAGACCTGGGTCCATCTGATTACATATTGCTGTTAATTTTGTCAGCGTAATCATTGGCTGGTTTATGCACTGAACCTCCTCTCTCTGGGCTCATAATCATATATGAGTATAAGTTATGCTGTTCACATTTGTATTTGCTACCCAATACATTTATTTGTTATATCTGACAAGCACTGGGAAATCAAAATAATTATTTGCATTACAAACTCATTACTCATGTGCTTTGAAAGCTTTATCTAACAGCAGTTTTTATATAGGCTATCTGAATCTTCTCTTCTAAATAAAAACTAGATTTGTGAAAGTTGCCTATTCTTTTTGTATAAGCGGCTTAACTATTTTAATTGTAGCAAGTGAAGACAACCAGCATCACTATCTCAACTCAAGTGCCTACTTAGAAAACTTGTCCTGGCTGCCAGTGCTGATGCTCCTTACTAATAAAGCTGTTTGAGACAGGGCTGAATACATCCTTACAGCCCCGGTCAGTGGCATTCCCACGTACGATTCATTTCCTAAGACTGATTTATAGTATTTTCAGATGTTGCCATCATCATGTTATAAACAATTTTTATATCTCTTGCTTTTTATCCCACAATTTAGGTTTTTACCATATGTTGGTATGGTCACCATAATAATGAATGACTATCCAAAATTTAAGGTAGGAATTTATGTGTGTCTATATTTGTTTACTTAGTTAAATATTGGAGCTTTTATTTGTGCAACTGTAAAGAGGCAGTCTTCTTAAAACATGTTGCCATTAATAGGCCTGCAGAATATCTATAGTTAACCACAAATTAATGTAGTCATTTAAAGTAGCAACATTTAAATTAATCATTTAAAATAGCTACTTTCCCCCTGTGTGTTCATGTTCTAATATGGCATTTATCTAATTGCTGCTTTTTATTATGGAAATTTTCACACACACACAAAAGTAGTCCCATAAACTAGTAATGCTTACCTCTCAACTTCAACAAAAATGGTATATCTCTCTCTCTCAATATATATGTGTATATATGTGTGTGTATATATCATATATATGTAAATGTGTGTGTGTGTGTGTATATATATATATATTTTTTTGGACGGAATCTGGCTCTGTCACCCAGGCTAAAGTGCAGTGGCACAATTTCGGCTCACCGCAACCTCTGCCTCCCAGGTTCAAGTGATTCTCCTTCCTCAGCCTCCCTAGTGGCTGGGATTACAGGTGTGCACCACCACGCCCAGCTCATTTTTGTATTTTTAGTAGAGACAGGGTTTCACCATGTTGGCCAGCCTGGTCTCGAACTCCTGACCTCAGGTGATCTGCCCGCCTTAGCCTCCCAAAGTGCTGGGATTACAGGCATGTATCTATATTTTTTTAAAAAATCACTTGACAAACAATGGGAAACCTGCGTAAGAGTAAGCACAGCATTTGCTGTGTTTGTTCGTTGTCTGATCTTCAGTCCATCAGTATATTTTTAGGTTTTTGATCATAATGTGGCATTGAACAGCTCATTTAGAGAACAAGGCATGGGGGAAAGAGGTAATCTTTTGATTCTGTCCTCAGCCCAGTATTTAACAGACTTCATCTGAATACATTTACAGACCAAATTTCTTTGTAGACCTCACAGTGATTTTCCATTGTGTTTTCTTTCCAGTATGCTCTTTTGGCTATAATGGGTGCATATGTGTTACTAAAACGTGAATCCTAAAATGAGAAGCAGTTCCTGGGACCAGATTGAAATGAATTCTGTTGAAAAAGAGAAAAACTAATATATTTGAGATGTTCCACTTTCTGTATAAAAGGGAACAGTGTGGAGATGTTTTTGTCTTGTCCAAATAAAAGATTCACCAGTAAAGATGGTTTTCTTTTGTGGAATCTGATTTGAATCTGCTCAATCTCTCTGCCAATTGTGGGAAACTCTACACTGAGTGTGAGGGTCTGTACCACTTCAATAACAAGGCAGGCTGTTTAGGGCCTGGCCTGCTAGTGGGGCAAGGCATGGTCCACATGTATAGTTGTAATGTCTGAGTTTCAAAAGTAAAATTCTTAATATAATGACATTTCTGGGGGGAAACAAAGAGGCCCTTAAAAGGACATAGTTTCTTATTAAAGTATAATCGGAGAAACTAAGAAAGCCAACATCTTTTAGAAGGAAGGGATGTAATCTGCTTTGTTTTGTGGTATGATATATCTTGAGATAGTTTGTTAAATTATTTGAGAAGTGTTTAATAAATTATTTAAAATGGTGCGTACTCCTTTGAAAAATTGCAAAAACTCCAGAAGGGTAAAAGTTGAAAATTGCAAAAACTACAAAAGGTCTCTTTCCTTAGACTTCCCTTTCTGCTTACCAGGGATATCCACCATTAAATTAGATATTTGCACGCTCTATAGTCCTGCAGAGAAAGTAGACCCTCTTGCAAGTATTTATCAAGCGCTTTTACTCAGCCACTGTCTGATGTGCTGGAGGTACAAAGTCCCTGCCCTGACGGAGCCCACACTGGAGCAGGAGGAACAGATAACACACGAGCCTATGATTTCAGGTACTGGTCATTGCTATGAAGAAAGATAAAGCATGTTAAGCAGATAGAGGGTGACAGACGACACTGCTTTTCAGATGGAAGTCAGAGGAGACCTCTCTAAGGAGGTGACATTAAGCAGAGTTGAAGGAAATGAGAGGGAGTGGAGCACATAAATCCCGGGAAGTGCGTTGTAGCCAAGTGCAGAAAAGGGAGTGCTGTTGGCGGGCTAGAGGGTTCTCACACTTTAAGGAGTACACAGCCACCTGTCCTGTTCACGGCTGATGCGGACTCAGGAGGTTTGGGGTGAGCCTGACGTTACGCACTTCTAACACGCTCCCAGGGGATGCTCATGCTGCTGGTGCCCACTTTGCATAGTGAAATATTAGAGGAATCAAAAGGAGGCCAGTGATGTTTTAAAATGCACTCTTCAGTTTTACTAAAATGTTCTCTTTTCACCAAACACAATGATGTTGACATCCTTTCAATCAGGACTGACAAATCTACCTCATTCTTTTACATTTGTTCATTTCTGATCTAAGAATTTAGAAGCCCTAAAAGTCACTTAACCACTTATGTGGCCTCAGGCGAGTTAACTTCCCTTAGCCTCAGATGGAGGATAAGAACTGCACTTACCTAACGGGGCTGTCGTGAGCAATAAGCCGCATGGTCCTTGACACGTCCACAGTATCCGCTCGATAGACGTTCCCTATTGTTGCTCATTTTTTCCCTTTCAGTGTAAACCTGTGTCACACCTGTATGGTTACTTTTCCTGAGTGAGCACCTGGCTTGGTAAGGACCAGCGGGAGTGATCTGTTGGGGACAGCTTGCCCTTTAATCCTTTCTCTCTGCTAAAATAGGCTATTGCAACGATAATGGACCTTGAACTGTTGAAATCAGCAAAGTCAAAGAAAAGAAGATTTACAGAATACTTTCTAAAAACATTGTTCCCTTGTGCCCTGTAATAAATTGTTTTCTTAAGAAAAAATGGATTTTTTTCCCTTACCTAAAACTGGTATTTTAAAATGTTGGGTCAAAATCACATTATTTTATCATTTTCTTGGGCTTCTGTAAATTTAAAAAAAATTCTTATCATGGCTAAGCTTTTTGGTAATTCTTTGAACATGCCTAACATTCTGAAGTGAACTTTACAAAGACACCTAAGAACCCTGACAGGGCTCAGCCAGTGCCATTGAATTGTGGATTTTAGTGACAAAGATGTCTTTTGACCTCCCTGATGCTGTTGGTCCTTATAAAATGGGAGCGATGGCAATTAATGTTGGATTGAAGTTCTTTTATCTGGGGGTCTCAGTGGTAACCTCAGTGTCTGGAATATATCAACACGAACCAAGGATATATCTGAGCAGACAAAATCAGCACTAGAACATCCAAGCTGCTTGCAGTTGATTCATCAGGTAGAACCTCTTATTGGGCACTTTTCAATGTTCATGTGACACATTTCTCACATGGTTACACAACTGCTTTTCCACTTCGCAACAGCTTAGAAGCATCAGAGTAGAGGGTTTCTGGTAGACAATGGCCAGACAGGTAATACCCACTGAGAAGGAAGAATACAAACTATAAAAAAACAGATGCAAGGATTTCAGGAAGCAGCCCGGTGTATCCACAAAGGCGACACTGTGCTATAAGAAGACACTTAGGAAGAAGTTAAATGGCATTTGCCATACTGCCTTTGAGATCAATTTAGGTTTTCATCCAGATTGGAAAGTTTCTACTACGGGGTAGGGTGAGCTTCAGTTTTTTCAAGAGGTGAGTGGTGGAACCTGTGGTTGATTTCCTAAGCCACAGGCCTGAGTCCTGCTCTTCCACCCCTTTCCCCCTTGACAATATGTTAACATTATGCAAATCCTAGAAAAACAGCTCCTGCAGACATGCACAAACCAACAACCAGATTGTGGGCACTAAATCGCTCTTCTATTGAGATTCTGGACCTGCCACTGTCCCAGCAAGTCTGGGCAAATGAAACGTTGTTGGGAAGAGAAGGAAGCCTAACCTTTCTAAGTTAGCAAGGTAGGAGAATCTCTAATTTAGAGGAAGCAAACCTGGGCATCTGGTCTTTTAAAAAAACCTCCCTAGGTGACTAATGTGTGGTCAGTATTGAGAACCACCGAGAAACAGACGTCTGCACACATTAGTTGAGAATAAATGTGATTAGGATGCTTGACTGTTCATATCTTCCTTCTCGGCTTCATGAAGTTATTTTCAGATTGCATAAGAAGAAACCAGAAACACACTGCATCTATGTGTCATCCTCTTGCCACCATTTCCTCCACTAAGATGATTGCTAACCTCTCTGAATGGGCACTTGATTTCCAGGTGAGCCCTCATCTTACAAAGTAGCCTTTGGCCCAGGGCACTGGGCGATCAACTTAGTCTCATCCTGAGCTTCTGGGCGGAGATCCATCCTTTACCACTTGTGTTCATCAAGTAATCTTTATTTCTTTTTGAGTCAGAGTCTTGCTCTGTCACCCAGGCTGGAGTGCAGTGGTGCGATCTCGGCTCACTGCAAGCTCTGCCTCCCGGGTTCACGCCATTCTCCTGCCCCAGCCTCCCGAGTAGCTGGGACTACAGGCGCCCGCCACCATGCCTGGCTAATTTTTTATATTTTTAGTAGAGACGGGGTTTCATTCTCAATTTTTATTGAGACCGTGTTAGCCAGGATGGTCTCAATCTGCTGACCTCGTGATCTGCCCGCCTTGGCCTCCCAAAGGGCTGGGATTACAGGGGTGAGCCACTGCACCTGGCAAGGTTCTCTTCATTTCAAATGAGGAGTATGGGGTGGGATAGGATAGAAGGAGTTGGGAGTCACACCATGATTTAAGCCCTGCCTCAACCTACCAAACAGGGAATCTTTAACAAATTCAGACTCAGTTTCCCTATCTCCAGAATTAGCATCAGGGCAGGTCAAGAGTTTATTGGATGCCTGGATTTAATCAAACAGAGCTTTACTATTTCTTCTTCACGATCACTGAATTTGAGTACTTAGAATTAATTAAAGCCTCCCAATTGTCTTGAACACTCTTCTCTATTGTCTTTGGCCATAAAATTCTACCTATATTTTCTCTGAATTTTAAGTCTCCCTGCCTAGATTGTTGCAGACATATCCTATGGCAGGGACATTTTTCCCCAGGGATCTTGCTTTTAGCTGCATGAAGCTTCAGGATGGTGCAGGGGGACAGAAACCTCTTTTACACTGAGTCTTGTTTCTGCACCAGTTCTGTGCCAGGAGGGAAAAAACGCTAGCTACACATGTGCTGTGGCCAGGCCTTCTTTTGTAGGATTCCCTCTGGCCTTCCTCTCTTCTACAGTCCCATCACCCAAACGCTCTCTGTCATCTGCCTCTTCTCAGGTTTAGTGATTTCCCTACTAGTGTTTAGCTTCTGCCATACTGCAGGATATTTTCTTTAATAGGCCTTATTTTTGAGAGCAGTTTTAGGTTCATAGCAAAATTGAATGGAAAGTATAGAAGTTTCCCATATACCTCCTACCCCTACACAGGCACAGCCTCTACTACTACTTACCACCCCACCGGAGTGATTCATTTGTTACAATCAATTAACCTACACTGATGCATCATTATCACCCAAAGTCCATAGTTAACACTGAGATCCACTCTTGGTGCTGTACATTCTATGGATTGGGACAAATGTGTAATGACATCTATCCTCCATCATAGCACCATACAGAATAGTGTCATGGCCATAAAAAAATTCCCTGTGCTTCACCTATTCAGCCCTCCCTACCTTCAACCACTGATTATTTTACTGTCTCCAGAGTTTTCCCTTTTCCAGTATGTCATATAGTTGGAATCATGGTATGCAGCCTTTTCAAGTAGGCTTTTTTTTTTGTTTTTTGTTTTTTGTTTTTTTTTTCACTTAGTAATGTACATTTAAGTTTTCTCTATGTATTTTTTTTTTTTTTTTTTGAGGCGGAGTCTTGCTCTGTTAGCCAGGCTGGAGTGCCCTGGCGCAACCTCAGTGGTGCAGGTTTTTGTGTGGACATCAGTTTGCAGACTCACTTGGGTAGATACCAAGAAACAATCCACGATTGGTGGATCATACGGTAACTGTGTTTAGTTTTGTAAGAAATGGCCACACTGTCTTCCCAAGCAGGTGTACCATTTTGCATTCCCGCCAGCGATTAATCAGCTTTTGTTGCTCTACTTCCTCTTCATAATTTCGTGTTCTCAGTGTTTTGGATTTTGGTCATTCTAATAGGTATGTCATTGTTTTAATTTGCAATTCTCTAATGACATATGATGTTGGACATCTTTTCATATTTATTTGCCATCTGTATACCTTCTTCTTTGGTGAGGTATTTGTTCACGTCTTTTGCTCTTTTTTTTTTTTTGAGACAAAGTCTCACTCAGGTTGGAGTGCAGTGGTATGATCTTGGCTCACTGCAACCTCCGCCTCCTGGGTTCAAGCCATTCTCCTGCCTCAGCCCCCCAAGTAGCTGGGATTACAGGCGCCCTCTACCACGCCCAGCTAATTTTTGTGTTTTTAGTAGAGACAGGGTTTCACCATGTTGGCCAGGCTGGCCTCAAACCCCTGACCTCAAGTGATCCGCCTGCCTCGGCCTCCCAAAGTGCTGGGATAATAGGCATGAGCCACCATGCCTGGCCCCATTTTTAAATTGGGTTATTTTCTTACTGTTGAGTTTTAAGAGTTCCTTGTATGTTTAGAATAATAGTCCTTTTTTTCAGATGTGTCTTTTGCCATGTATATTCTCCCAGTGTGTTGCTAGTCTCATTCCCTTAACATTGTCTTTCACAGAGCAGAGGTTTTTAATTTTAATGGAGTCCTGCTTACCAGTTATCTCTTTAGTGGATCATACCTTTAGGGCTATATCTAAAAAGTCATCACCATGTCCAAGGTTATCTGGATTTTCTCCTATGTTATCTTCTAGAAGTTTATAGTTTTGTGTTTTACATTTAGGACTGTGATCTATTTTGAGTTAATTTCTATAGGTGTAAGATCTGTGTCTAGATTAAGTGTTTTTGCATGTGAATGTCTAGTTCTTCCAACACCATTTGTTAAAAACACTATCTTTTCTCCACTCTATTGCTTTTGCTCCTTTGTCAAAGATCAGTTGGTTATATTTATGTGGATTTCTGGGCTGTCTATTCTGTTCTATTGATCAATTTGTCCATTCTTTTACCAATACTACCTCGTCTTGATTACTGTAGCTTTATAGTAAGTCCTGAACTTGGGTAGTGTCAGTCTTCCAGCTTGGAGTTTTTTCCTTAAATATTGTATTGGCTATTCTAGGTCTTTTGCCTCTATCAACTTTAGAATTCGTTTGTCTATACCTACATCGTAGCATTTTTATTAAGTGTTTATGTCTGAAGAAAACATGCAACCTTCTATTGCCATATTCCTTTGTTAAGTCTCATTTCTCAACCCTATCTATGGGGTAGAATTCCTCTCTTTTTAAAAATCTCAATTTAATTTTTATCTACTTGCCTTGATTTGTGCAATGGTATAGAAACGCCTGAGTTTCTTCCTCTCCCTGAGAATTATTGGGAGCTTCCTCTGTTATTTTTCTGTTTCACTGGACATGCCTGATATCCTTTCCAGCATCTGGTTAATTTCTTGCGTCTGGGTATACATTCCCCCTCCCTCTTGGTTATCAGTTTCAAGCTCTCTTGATTCGATCAGTGGATTTAAAGGCAGATGGATTGATTTTGACTTCTCACTAAAGAAGAAACACAGCCTAACAGAATCAGCCTGCCATTTAGATAGAGCTCCTCCTACCTGGTAACACAAGGAATAGTCAACTGGAGCTTGATAGTGGATTAAAGACCCAAGGGGAGTCCTGTGATTCATTCTCAAATTTCACAAATCATCCTTCAGATGGTACATTTTAGTCCCCCATACCTCATGGTCCCACTTCATACATGGTTCATAGGCCAGATGCCTTTTCAATTAACATAGGAAACAAACATGAAAAAGAGCATTGAAATACCATTTTTTCTATTTTTATCCCTAAAATGTTATGTTTTCTACTCTGATTTTTTTTTGAGACGGAGTCTCGCTCCGTCGCCCAGGCTGGAATGCAGTGGTGCGATCTCGGCTCACTGCAAGCTCTGCCTCCTGGGTTCACACCATTCTCCTGCCTCAGCCTCCCAAGTAGCTGGGACTACAGGCGCCTGCCACCGTGCCTGGCTAATTTTTTGTATTTTTAGTAGAGACAGGGTTTCACTGTGGTCTTGATCTCCTGACCTCATGATCTGCCAGTATCAGCCTCCCAAAGTGCTAGGATTACAGGTGTGAGCCACCGCGCCCGGTCTCTACTCTGATTTTTAATGGCTAAGTGAATAAAAAAAGGGTTTTAAATATTTTTTAAACTGAACAATGGTCCATACAAAAGCTTCCTGACACGTGTGTAGAAAGTCATAATTTACAAAGGGGTGGCTTTTTATTTGCTCCCTGGCCATCAGGAGCAAGGCAGGCTGCTGCACTCAAAGGCGTTGAAAGTAATGTTGACTATAAGAAACTAAGTGGAAAAACACTTCCCATGGAAAATGGCCTTCTCTGTGTTTTTAAATTTTCTTTTCTTTTCCTGTTTGAGATGGAGTCTCCTTCTGTTGCCCGGCCTGGAGCGCAGTGGCGCAACCTCGGCTCACTGCAGCCTCTGCCTCCCAGGTTCAAACAATTCCTGCCTCACCTCTCAAGGAGCTGAGACTACAGGCACCCAGCACCACAACTGGCTAATTTTTGTATTTTTAGTAGAGAAGGGGTTTTTGCCATGTTGGCCAGGATGGTCTCAAACTTCTGACCTCAGGTGATCCACCCGCCTCAGCCTCCCAAAGTGCTGGGATTACAGGTGTGAGCCACCATGCCAGCTTTAAATTTTCTTTTGTCTTCTTTTTTTGAGCCAAGTTTTACTCTGTTGCCCAGGCTGAGTGCAGTGGCATGATCTTGGCTCACTGCAACCTCCACCTCCTGGGTTCAAGTCATTCTTGTGCTTCAGCCTCCTGAGTAGCTGAGACTACAGGCATGCACCACCACACCCGGCTGATTTTTGTATTTTTAGTAGAGATGGGGTTTTGCCATGTTGGCCAGGCTGGTCTCGATCTCCCGAACTCAGGTGATCTGCCTGCCTTGGCCTCCCAAAGTGTTGGGATTACAGGTGTGAGCCACTGCACCTGGCCTAAATTTTGTTTTCAAAGAACCTCTTCAGTCTGTTGCTTCCAGGATGACCTCTCTGACCACATGCTTCTCATGAGAAGAGAAGAAACTTCTCTTACACATTTCTAGACTTTCTCCAGACTGAGTAAGATCCTCAAGGTGGAAAATTGAGATGAGAGGATCCTTATAAAGTCCAAAGAAGTGATGGAACTTCTAGGGAGTTGTGGATGCCTGATGTTTAATAGGTAATGCCTTCTCACTTTCCAAATGCATTCTGATACGGGAATCTGTTAGGTTCAGTTAGCAGAAACACCCAGCACACTTCTCAAGGTATTAGACTAGAGAATGACCTGGGGTGATCCACAATAATTTCCTGTTTCTCAGAAGCAAAGAAGACAGAACTTTGGGGAATGCCAACATTGAAAGGGTGAGTGGAGAAGTCCACAAAAGAGCATGATGAGAAGTGGCTGAACTGCAGGAGGAATCCAGGACAGAGGGGTGGTACGGACTCCTCCATCAGAGGGGTGATATGGACTCCTCAACATCCTCCATATCACCCAGGGAGGGAGAGATCTATGTATGCAGCCATGAGATCATGGAAAAAAAGAAAAAGCATCTCACTGGTGACCAGGGTGAGAGCTGGTTTAATGGAGGGGCAGAAGTCAGATTTGGGTGGGGTGAAAAGTGAATGATGTCAGAGGCTGATCAACATTAACATTTTGTTGAGCATTATATGCAAGGCGCTAAAGCCACCAGCCTTGGTTTTGATCCTACACATACGGCAGCAATTTTCTATTTTATTTTGATAGCCCAGACACCTGATGCATTTACCTTACTAAACAATCATATTCAGCTGGGTGCGGTGGCTCACACCTATAATCCCAGCACTTTGGGAGGCCAAGGCGGGCAGATCACCAAGTCAGGAGATTGAGACCATCCTGGCTAACACAGTGAAACCCTATCTCTACTAAATATACAAAAAATTAGCCGGGCGAGGTGGCAGGCGCCTGTAGTCCCAGCTACTTGGGAGGCTGAGGCAGGAGAATGGCGTGAACCTGGGAGGCGGAGCTTGCAGTGAGCCGAGATCGCGCCACTGCACTCCAGCCCGGGCGACAGAGCA
The DNA here is from genome assembly GCF_008728515.1 of Papio anubis. Lineage (NCBI taxonomy): Eukaryota > Metazoa > Chordata > Mammalia > Primates > Cercopithecidae > Papio > Papio anubis. The sequence continues at coordinate 51,683,962 of NC_044994.1, forward strand.
AGATGGAACTTGATCTGCACTACAGACAAATCAAACCTAATAGACATGTACAGAACATTTTTATCCAACAGCTGCAGAATACACATTTTTCTCCTCAGCACACAGAACTTTCTTGAGGATAGACCATATGTTAGGTCCCAAAACAAGTCTCAAATAATTTTTAAAAAGTAAAACTATATCAAGTATCTTTTCTGACCACAATGGAATAAAAATAGAAATCCATAACTAGAGGAACTTTGAAAACCACACAAATACATGGAAATTAAACATGCTCCTGAATGGTCACTGGTCACGAAATGAAAAAGGAAATTTTAAAATTTCCTGAAACAAATGAAAATGGAAACACCATACCCAAACCCGTGATATAGCAAAAGCAATATAAAGAGGAATATTTACAGCAATAAACACCTATATTAAAAATACAGAAAGACTTCAAATAACCTAACTAGAAAAGCAAGAGCAAACCAAAGGCAAAATTACTAGAAAAATTTATGACCAGAGCAGAAATTAAAACATTGAGACTAAAGAAAATTACAAAAGATCAATGAAAAAAGGTTTTTTTAAAAAAATAGGTAAATAAGGTTGCTGTTTGGACTCTTGTGAAGATGGCTTTAACTGCCGCATGGTTCCCGGCCAACCAGGACAGGTTTATTTGTATCTATCCTGCTTATTTAAGTAGTAAGACCATCGCAGAGGGAAGGCGAATCCCCGTAAGTGAGGCTGTTGAAAATCCTACAGCTACAGAGATTCAAGATGTGTGTTCAGAAGTTGGACTTAATGTATTTCTTGAGAAAAATAAAATGTACTCTAGAGAATGGAATCATGATGTCCAATACAGAGACAGAGTCCGGGTCCAGCTCAAACAGGAAGATGGCGGCCTCTCCCTTGTACAGTTCCTGTCATGTAAGTCAGTAATGTTGTATGCAGCAGAAATAACACCGAAACTAAAAAGGAGGACACAAAAAACAGGAGGTGGTGACCAAAGTCTTCAATAAGGAGTGGAAAGGAAAAAAAGGAAAGGAAAGAAAAAGAAGTAACCTAGTATCAGCATCGAGTTTGTGGTACTGCTGTCAGAAACATGAATGGAGGCTTTGAATTTGTATCGGAGGAAAACAGAAGATTTTTTTGTATCATTTAATGGAACTGTGAACCCTTGTGAAAGATGGGAACCTCTCATCTTTATCGTCGAAGTTGACAGTTAAATAAATTTACATCAGAAGTCTGCATCTCGCTTTTATGCAATGTAAAAGAAGTTTTTAGTCTTTCAATGCAGTTTTTTGGAAGAAAAAATATTTTTAAATGGATAATGGACTGTACAATAAGTTGCTTGAAATAAGTTACTTGTTTCAGATAAATTTCAATTCAATTAGAAGTAAACATTTTGTCTACCTTTTCAGTTAATGAATAAAATTTGAAACTGAAAAAAACAGTAGGTAAACAAAACTGGCAAACCTTTAGCTATACTAAGAAGAAAAGAGAGAAGGCCCAAATAAAATTATAGACAAAAGGAGACATTACAACTGTTACCACAGGAATTCAAAGGATCATCACAGACTATTATGAGCAACTATATGCCAATAAGTTGGAAAAAGTAGAAGAAATGGATAAAAGCTCTCAGCAAACTACATATAGAAAGAATATACCTCAACACAACAAGGACCATATTTGACAAACCCACAGCTAATATAATACCGAACAGGGAAAACTGAAAACCTTCCTTAAGATCTAGAACAAGGAAAGGATGCCCAGTTTCACCACTTTTATTCAACGTAGTTCTAGAAGTCTTAGCCAGAGCAATTAAATAAGAGAAAGAAAGAAAGGACATCCAAATGAGAAAGGCAGATATCAAATTATCGTTGTTTCAGATGACATGATATTATATTTAGAAAAACCTAAAGATTCCACCAAAAAACTATTAGAACTGTAAATTTAATAAAATTGCAAGATACAAAATTAACATACAAATCAGTAGCATTTCTATATGCCAACAGTGAACTATCTGTAAACGAAACCAAGAAAGCAATTCCATTTACCATAGCTACACATAAAATAAAAGAGCCAGACCCATAGATTGTACCTGTAATCCTAGCCACTCAGGAGGCTGAGGCAAAAGGATCACTTGAGCCCAGGAGTTCAAGGTTGCAGCTACTTGTAATCACTCCACTGCACTCCAGCTTGGGTGACAGAGTGAGATCCCCACCTCTAAAAAAAAAAAAAATAATAATGATAATAAAATAAAATATCTAGGAATAAACTTAATCAAAGAAGTGAAAGATCTCTACAGTGAACACTATAAAACATTGATGAAAGAAACTGAAGTGGACACCAAAATACGGAAAGATTCCATGTTCATGGATTGGAAGAAATAATATTGTTAAAGTGTCCATACTACCCAAAGCAATTTATGGACTCAATGCAATCCCTATCAAAATACCAATGACATTCTTAACATAAAGGAAAAAACAATCCTAACATTTATATGGAACTGTAGAAGACTCCAAGTAGTGAAAGGAATCCTGATAAAAAAAAAAAAAAGAACAAAGCTGGGGTATCATGTTACCTACATAATACAAAGCTGCACTAACTAAAATAGCAGAGTGCTGGCATAAAGACAGACACGTAGACCCATGGAACAGATTAGAGAACCCAGAAATAAACCTGCATATTTACAGCCAATTAATTTTTGACAAAGGTGCCAGGAACATACATTGGGGAAAGGACACGCTCTTCAATCAGTGGTGCTGGGGAAACTGGATGTCCATATGCAGAAGAATAAAACGAGACCCCATATTTCTCAATATATACAAAAATAAAATAAAAATGGATTAAAAAGTTAAATCTAAGACCTGAAGCTATGAAACTCCTAGGAGAAAACATTGGGGTAATTCTCCAGGACATTGGTCTGGGCAAAGATTTCATGAGTAAAACCTCATAAGCACAGGCAACCAAAGCAGAAATGGACAAATGAGGTCACATCAAGCTAAAAAGGTTCCACACAGCAAAGGAAACAACTAACAAAGTAAAGAGACAACCTACAGAATGGGAGAAAATATTTGCAAGTTGTTCAATTGAAAAGGGAACAATAACCAGAATATATAAGGAACTCAAAAAACTCAATCACAAAAAATAATATATATAAATGGGCAAAAGATATGAACAGACATTTCTCAAAAGACAACTTATAAATGGCCAATAGGTATATTTAAAAATGGTCAACATTACTAATCATCAGGGAGATGAAAATCAAAACCACAATGAGGTATCATCTCACCTCAGTTAAAATGGCTTTTAGCCAAAAGACAAAAAGTGTCAGATGCTGGTGAAGATGTGAAGAAAAAGGAATGCTCATACACTGTTGGTGAGAGTGTAAATTATTACAGCCATTGTGAAAAACAGTATGGAGGTCCCTCAAAAAACTAAAAGTGTAACTATTAAATGATTCAGCAATTCCACTGCTGAGTATGTAGCCAAAATAAAATAACTCGGTATGTCAAAGAGATATCTGTGCCCCATGTTTATTGCAGCACTATTCACAACAGCCAAGATGTGCAATCAACTTAAGTGGCTACAATAGATGAATAAAAAAAAGAGTACATATACAAAATGAAATATTACTCAGACATAAAAAGAATTAAATCCTGTCATTTGCAACAACGTGGATAGAATGGGAGGACATGAGGTTGAGTGAAATAAGCCAGGTACAGAAAGACAAATATTACATACTCTCACTCATGTGTGGGAGCTAAAAAAATTGATCTTGTGGAGGTAAAAAGTAGAATGATGGTCACAAGAGGCTGGGAAATGTAGTGGGGAGTGGGGAGATAAAGAAGGCTTTGTTAATGGGTACAAAATACAGTTATATAGAAGGAATAAGAGCTATGGTTTGGTATTACAATAGGGTGAATATAGTTAATAATAATATTGTATATTTCAAAATAACTAGAGGATTGGAATTGGAATGCTTCTAACAAAAAGAAAAGGTAAATATTTGAGGTGACAGATATCCCAATTACGCTGTCCGTTACACATCATATGCTTATGTTGAAATATCACATGTTCTCCCTAAATATGTACAACTATTATGTATCTATAAATTTTTTTTTTAACATAAAGAAATGGTCAGATTCAGGATATACTTTGAAGGGTTTTTGGCCCGAGACACTTCAAGGATAATGTCATTTGTTCAGATGGTGAAGATTGTGGGTGGAAGTTAGATATTCAGTTTGGGACACAGTAAAGTCTGTGATGCTATTAAACGCTCAAATTGAGATGTTGAACAGGCAGTTGTATGCATCAATATAGAGTTCAGGGATGAGTTTGAAGCTGGAGATATAAACTTAGCAGTTGTTAGGTTAATGATACTATTTAAAAGTCATAAAACTGGATGAGTTTATCAAAGGAATGAATGTAGATATTTCTTTATGCCTGAAAAAACTTCCTTTAACTAGTTTTGTAGTGCAAACCTGTTTACAGTGAATTCTTTCAGCTTCTGTTTGCTGAGAAAGTCTTCATTTGCTTTGATTTTGAAGAATATTTTTGCGGAAAAAGAAACCTAGGTTGACAGGTATGGGTTTTTTTGTTTGTTTGTTTTTTTCAGTTTTTAAAAAATATTTCCATTACATTATGGCTTACATAATTTCGAACATAAAGTCTGCTGTTATTCTTATCTTTGTTCCACTGAACATGATGTATCTTTTCTCCTCTGGCTACTTTAAAATTTTTCTGTTTATTACTAGTATTCATCAATTTGCATGTGACAATCTCTGACATGGGTTTATTTATTTCATTGGTGTTTGTTGGGTTTCTTGAACCTGTAGTCAAGTTTGGACCATTTGGGGCCATTACTTTTTGCATTTTTTTCCTGTCTCATTCTCTGTCCTCTCTGGGACTCCAATCACACATATGTCAAACATCCTACAGGTAACGGATGCTTTATTAATTTGTCTTTTTTTCCTGTGCTTCATTTTGAGTAATTTATATACTATGTTTTCAAGACTACTAATCTTTTCCTCTGCAGTGTGTAATCTACTGGTAATCTCATCCAATGTGTTTTTTAATTCAGTTTTTTTTTAACCTCTAGATATATTTTTAAACATGTATTTTATTTCTGTCATCATTATCACAATGGCGATGTTTTCCTCTGCCTTGAATATAAGGAACAGATTCATAAAGGCTCTTTTAATGTCTTTGACATCCATTATGTCTGTCATTTGGGGGCCTGTGATATTGAATTTTTTTCTTTTTTTTTTTTTTTTTTTTTTTTTTTGAGACTGAGTTCGCTCTTGTCGCCCAGGGCTGGAGGCGGTGGCCAGATCTCAGCCCACTGCAAGTCTGGGCCCCGGTTCACGCCATTCTCCCCTGCCTTCATTTCCCGAGTAGCTGCTGGGATCATTGCATTTACCTTGCCCGCTGTTTTTTGAGACGGAGTTCCTCAAGGCTGTCGCCTGGCTGAGGCAGTGGCCGATCTCAGCTCACTGTAAGCCCGCCTCCTGGTTCACGCTTTATTCTCCGGCCTCAGCCTCCCCGAAAGAAGCTGGGACTACAGGCGCCAAGCACCGCCCGGCTATTTTTTGTATTTTTAGTAGAGACGGGTTTCACCCATGTTAGCCTGATGGTCTCTGGATCTCCTGACCTTTGTGATCCTGGCCCCTATCTCGGCCTCCCAAAGTGCTGGGATTACAGGCTTGAGCCACCAGCCTGCCCCAAAGGTTTTGTATTTTTAGTAGACGGGTTTCACCGTTAGCCAGGATGGTCTCGACCTCCTGACCTCGGATCCGCCTGCCCCCGGGCCTCCCCAGTGCTGGGATTACAGGCTTGAGCCACCGCTACCCGGGCCGGGACATTGAATTTTTCTTTTCATTTTTGATTATAATGTCTGCTGCTTTGCATACCTGGGAATTTTTTATTTGGTACCAGACATTTTGAATTTGTTTCTGGGCACTAGACTTTGTTGTATTCTTTTGAATATATATATTTTTCTTTTCTAATCTGGGTTTCAAGCCTGTTAGGGTAGCTGGAATATTTGGCCCAGGGCTAACGTAACCCCACTGCTAAGACGATGCCCTTCTGAGGATTCTAAATGATGACCCATGTTTACAAGGTCTTTCCACTCTGGCTGGAGGGAGTACAAGCTATTCCACTCCTGCCTGCACTTCATTAATTGTTTTGTCTGCTCCTTTTAGGTGGTTCTTTTCCTGGTCTTTTTCTCATGTATATGCAGGTTGGTTCTCAGTAAAAACTTTAGGAGGACCCCTCTACAGATTTCCAGAGCTCTCCCTGTGCAGCTCTCTTTTCTCTAGTACCCTGTCCCACACATTCTAGCCGTCTTGACCTCTCTGAACTATGAGAACTATCTTCTCTAGTCTTCAAGATTATTGGGCTCTCTGTGGGTTTCTCCTCCATATGCTGTGGGCTGGAAACTACCTCTAGGCAATAAGCTTGTGCAATAATAGGGCGCATCTTATTCCTTTTCTGAGATTACAGTCTTGCACTACCTGTTGTCTAGTGTGTAAAGATATTGTTTCATTATTTTATCCAGTTTTCTAGTTGGCCTAAAGTGAGAGGACAAATCTTGCTCCTATTCACTTTGCTTTGTTCAGAAGTAGAAATTGTTTTTTAAAATCCTAGTTTTATCACCACCTAATACTTTTTAACTTGCTGTATTTTATGTGATTTATCTATCCAGTCTAAGTTGCAAATAACAGAAACTAATTCTCATCCAACCAGAAAAACAATTTTCTGGAAGAGTTTTTAGTAACTCACCAAATTGCCATGGAAGCAAGAGATCCAGTCTCAGAAAATGGAGGAAGAGAGGGAGGTTAAATTTTCATAACCTTATTAAAAAAAAAAAAAAAGCTCAGGCTACTAACAGTCCAATGAATACACTGTGTCTACCACTTTAGATCACATGATTCTGGTACTTTTGTCAGTAACCATGAGCTCTGGACAGTGGAAGCAGACAGAGGCATGGCAGCCACAGTGTCTCTGGAGATGAGATGTGGGTGCCTTGGCCACCTTCTTTCTCTGCTTCTTCAGAGACAAAAAGTCCAGATGGGTTACATTTGATTGACTGAGACTTGGTGACATGCTTATGCCCTGATGAAAGGAAGGCTGAGAAAATATCTCAGATTTTCAGTTTTTATAGTGGGAGGAAGTCTCTACCTCCCACTGATACTCATATGGTAGAGTTAGAGGAAGACACAGAAACAGGTTCCGATAATGAGGCACATGGCACATACATACACACATGACCTGTTCTTCCAGATAATGAGAGTGTAATAACAACATCATGAGATATTTGTGACTATTTTATGAAGGGTCATGGGTATGCACAAAAGGAGGATAGCGCTTTCCATTCTATTGTCTTGTGACCTCTGTGCAGCCTAATTGTACCTGTGTACCCAATTTCCTTTTCAGTGGCTTTCTTCCTCTAGCTAGGGAAACTATTATCTGCGAAGGTCAGAGAACACGACTGAGTCTTTCTTCGTGTCCCTGAGGATAGTCCAGAACTTTGTCGATGGGCTTCAAGTTGCTAACCCAGGAAATGGAGGATACATTTGTACTATGCTGAATCTGTCTGGCTTGTTTTTGGTAGAAAATACAAAGTCCAGAGAACAAGGATGGACTCCAGGAAGTTTGCTTTACTTTGCCGGACATTCTGAGGGACCCGCATCCTTCAGTATGGGGCTTAGAATAACTCCAGGGTAGTAATGCCTACAGGCGCTTTGCACATTGGTCCACGGACCTGGGAACAAACTTGTGAAATAGAGAGGCTCCCAGGGCACAGAGGTCACATCACCTCCCTCTGCTCTCTTCTAGGCTTCCCCACAATTCAGGAACATCAAAGAAATGCCCTTGACTGCCAGACTGGGGGACATCTCAGGCTGTTCTCTCACACCCTCTGTGACTATAAATGTAGGTCTGGTAGAAGAGCAGTCACTGGGGCCACCTCCTTAGGATGACAGCCCAAGTCCCTTCTCTCGTGACCAGCATCCTCTGTAGTGAGTTCTTAGCAGCTTCCCACTCAGGCCTGCTCTTGAGAGCAAAACAAAACACTTTATTTCACGTATGCGAATTCTTAGGCAGCAGAGATGTAACCTCCCCAGCCTGGGCCCACGTAAGATCATGGCTCCCCTCTCCTCTCCGTGTACAAGGCTTCCTTTGCTTAAAGCTCATAGATCCATCTTTTGAAACTGTGCTTTCATCTATGAGAGCAATTCTATTCTTAAAAATGTTTTATGGGCCGTGTGCAGTGGCTCATGCCTGTAACCCCAACACTTTGGAAGGCCGAGGTGGGCGGAACACAAGGTCAAGAGATCGAGACCATCCTGGCCAACATGGTGAAACCCTGTTGTCTCTACTAAAAATACAAAAATTAGCTGGGCATGGTGAAGTGTGCCTGTAGTCCCAGCTGCTCAGAAGGCTGAGGCTGGAGAATCGGTTGAACCCGCGAGGGGGAGGTTGCAGTGAGCCAAGATCACACCACTGCACTCCAGCCTGGCAACAGAGCGAGACGCTGTCTCAAAAAAAAAAAAAGAAAAAAAAAAGTTTTATCTTCTTGACAACTTAAATTATTAATCTCCAAAGTAGACAGTAGTTTGAAACAGTTTTCCTGGGAGCCTCTGCAGATCTTTGAAAGCAGCATCTGCAGAATCCTAAATGATTTCACTGTGGAGGGAAGACAAACCACCTGCATCTGTGTGTCTGCAGCACCCAGCTTCATTCCTCCAGTAGAAACTTGGAGATTTCTAGACCCTGGGTTCCTGTGTCTTGACCCAGATCCTGTTCTCAGCTATTCTTTGTTGTTTTTTTTTTTGTTTTTTTTTTTTGAGACAGAGTCTCGCTCTGTCACCCAGGCTGGAGTGCAGTGGCCGGATCTCAGCTCACTGCAAGCTCCGCCCCAGGTTCACGCCATTCTCCTGCCTCAGCCTCCCGAGTAGCTGGGACTACAGGCGCCCGCCACCTCGCCCGGCTAGTTTTTTGTATTTCTTAATAGAGACGGGGTTTCACCGTGTTAGCCAGGATGGTCTCGATCTCCTGACCTCGTGATCCGCTTGTCTCAGCCTCCCAAAGTGCTGGGATTACAGGCTTGAGCCACCGCGCCCAGCCTTATTCTTTGTTTTTCTTGCTCCTTCTGTCCCATAGCATGTCTGAGGTCTCTTGCTCTGCTTCCTAAGAAAGCCAGGCAGCCCTGGTTCCTAAGAAAACAAGTTCCTTCTGTCGTGTTGAATTGTTGAATTAAGCAGCAAGAGGGCCTGAAAGATAAAATCCTCTAGCTCAGCCTGCCTCTGCCCCTTCTCTTCCCAGAAGCGTTTCCTAAAACATTTAAGCCACATTGACACAGGTGGCCTCCGTTCTTGGTCCATTTAAACAACTTGTTTTATCATTTTTAATTTTTTTTCTGTTTTTCTTTTTGGCGACAGGGTCTCACTCTGTTGCCCAGGATGGAGTGCAGTGGCATGATCATACTTCACTGGAGCCTCTAACTCCCTGGCTCAAGCAATCCTCCCACCTTAGCCTCCTATGTAGCTGGGACTACAGGCGTGCACTACCAGGCCTGGCTAATTTTACAATTTTCTTTTGTGGAGACAGGGTCGCCCTATCTTGCTTAGGCTGTCTCAGTCCTGATAATTAAGTGATATGGGCCCTGGGTGTCAAGGCTCAGTGCACAGCTGTGACAAGCCTGGGCAGATGAACCTGGAGGCGGGAACGGGGGGGCGCAGGGAGGCTTTCCCTGGTGTTCGCACCCACAAGGTGCTGTCTAGAGTCTAGGAGGAGATGGGCAGGGGGGCGGTGGTCAGCCAGAGGCTTCAAACACTGGGACACTGCTCCACGTCTGTCCTGTAACTGTCCATTTATTCCTGACCAGTCATTCACTTGCCCTTTATGTGCTCAGCATTCTGCTAGGGCCGTGGGGATTGATCCAGGTTTGGCCCTAAAAAAAGCCAAAGCCGAAGCCAAAAAAAAAAAAAAAAAAAAAAAAGTCCTTGGGCACCCTCTCCACCCACCTCTAGATGTCTTTTGGTCCTCACAGGACCCATGGGGCTTCCCCAGGTTGCCTCTTCTGGGTCTCATACCTTGAAGGCATAGCTCCTAACCAAATAGGCAAAAACAGAGTCTCGAATAGGGGCTTAATGTCTGCCTCTGCCTCTAGTCTCCATGGGAGGTAACACAAACGGGGTCAGTGCAGATACCTTGATAGCTAAAGTAGGGAAATTTGGGGTGCAGGGGCTGTAAATTCTCTAAGTCCATTAAGTCACACATTTATGTTTATTGAACACAGGGATTTGTCTAATTAACTGAGTTTAGACAGCATCTTGCACAGTGGCCCGTGCCGACAAGCTCGGCTTCCACACCCACTGGAAAGTGACATTATATGAAAATGCCTTGGCTCCCATCCATGCTGTGGCTGCACCCTCACGCACACACACGCCCTACGTATGTGCACATATGTGGCTTTTGATGCATGGGTTAGCTTAAAATTTCAGTCCAAATTGGTCAAATCAAAAAATCAAAATAACAAATTTGTGTCATTCAGGCAACTGCTAGGAACTTACAAAATGAGAAATCACTGCAAGGACTATGACAGGAAGGTATAAAATGGAGCTGAAGGGGTTTAAGAGGAAATTTGAAAAACAAATAGCTGAAGATAAAGAGGTAAGTAACAAATTGTCTGGGAGTGGAGCTCCAGACAGTTCCTGTAATTCTCCCAGGTTATAAATTGAGCAACCCGGGCCCAGCACTGGCAGAGAATACCCCACAGCAGGCCTCCCAGGGAGCTGGGATGGCCTTTCCCTTCCGAAGCGCCTCTCACCTATAGCCACGGTAGACGGCTGCTGGGACCTGGAGTGGTGGACACTCCTCTGCATATGGGGTCATTCTGCCCCTCCCCCATCTCTTGTCATTTCCAGCTTTGCCAGGTGGGAGTTAGGGGAGAGAAAGGAAAAGAGGCCGGAAGTAGGAAGGAAGAAGCTACAGTAGGGCCCAGGATCTTCCAACAGCTCTCATTTTCTAAGAGTTTCCTGTCCTCAGTGGTTTTCAGCCCCGGCCTACCCATTAGAATCATCTGAGTGCTTTGGGAGGCTAAGGAGGAAGAATCATTTGAGGCCAAGAAGTCGAAACCAACATGGGCAACAAAGTGAGACCCCCATCTCCACAAAAATATACAAAAATTAGCTGGGCTTGGTGGAGCATGCCCATAGTCCCAGCTATTCAGGAGGTTGAGGTGGGAGGATCACTTGAGCTCGGGAGTTCCAGGCTGCAGTGAGCTGTGATCACACCACTGCACTCTGGCCTGGGCAACAAAGAGAGACCCTGTCTCAATAATAACAATAATTAATAATAATAAGGGTTTCTGGCCCCAATTTGTTTGAAAGAAGAGTCTTTGCAGGGGGGACCAGACACTGTATCTTTTTAAGCTTCCAGGTGACTGTCAAGGGCAGCCAGGGTTGAACTTCACAACATAAAAACAACTTTCTTATCTCTGGTAGAGGAGAAGTGGTCTCCATTAAGCGGGTCGGGGATTCCTCTTCCGGGGGATTTACTAGGACAAATGATCCCTGCATCTCCAGCCCTGTCGACTGTGAGAATTTCTAGATGATGTGCTACCCACCTCACCTTTGCCATGGAGCAAAGGTCCCCTCAGAGGCGGCTCCTGCCTGAGAGCCACCTGCTTCACTCACCTCCTCCTTGTGGCATTCTCCTCAAATCCCTCTCTCCTTACAGCAAGGCAATATTTGAGAATCTGAGAAGGGCACCTCAGTGGTATGTGTGCGAAGTTGAGGAAGGTAGCATCTTAGTTCATTGGAGCTGCTATAGCGATACCGTACAATCGGTAGATTAGCAACAACAGAAACTGATTTCGCAGCCAGGTGTGGTGGCTCGTGCCTATAATCCCAACACTTTGAAAGGCCAAGATGGGAGGATCACTTGAGCTTAGGAGTTCAAGACCAGCTTGGGCAACATAGTAAGACCCCATCTATACAAACAAAAAAAATTAGCCAGGTCTGGTGGTGCACACCTGTGGTCCTAGCTACTTGGGAGGCTGAGGTAAGAGGGTTGCTTGATCCAGGGAGTTCAAGGCTGCACTGAGCTGTGATCACACCACTGCACTCCAGCCTGAGTGACAGAGTAAGACCCTGTCAGAAAAGAAAAGAGAGAAAGAAAAAGAAAAGATTGCTCACAGTTCTAGAGGATAGGAGGTCCAAGATGAAGGCACCTGCAGGATCGGTGTCTGGTGAGGTGTCTTCCTGATTCTTAGATGGCCGTCTTCTCCCTGTGTCCTCACAGGGTGGAAGGAGCTGGGGAAGCTCTCTGGGGTTCCTTTTATAAGGTCACTAATCCCATCCACGAAGGCTCAGTCCTCATGACTTAATCATCTCCCAAAGGCCCCACCTCCTAATACATCACACTGGGACTTATATTTCAACATACGAATGTGGGGAGACACAGACATTCAACTTTTAGCAGGTAGGGAGGTTAGTACTTTGGTTCCCACACATATAAATGCCCCTAAGTCAGTGCTTCTCAGAACTTCACTGTGCATACGAATCACTTGGGGATCTTGTCAAAGCGCAGACTCGGCTTCAGAAGTTCTGGGAAGGGGCTGCCGGTCTGCATTTCTAACAAGCTCCCAGGCGGTGCTGCTGCTGTTGATCAGTGGACCCACGTGGAAAGCAAGGCTCCAGGATGCTGTTACCCTCCAGCTTTTCCTCTGGAGGTTTTGGGGTTTCCACTTGAACCTAATGAGTCAGATGGCCTCATAGGCAAGCGTACCAGAATGAGAGAAACCTGAGTTCCTCACTCGTGGTAGGATGTGCTGTACTGATTTAGCTCAGAACACGCTGAGACAAGAGCCCAGGTGAAAAGTGTTTCTTCTCCTCGCTGGGTAACAGAGCCACGAGGCTTATCCCCAGAAAATCAACCACGACCGAAAGGCAACATGGAAAGACAGTGTCTCCTGTCCATGCCCTTCTGTGACTGCCCAGTCAAGACCACCCTCTGTGCCCATGCTCACCTGATTATACTGGGATCGTGTGCTGTGATCAGCCCTTTCACTGCATGCCAGTTCTTACCTTGTTTCCTTGGAGCTCCAGGGGTGCAATCTCTGTTAGTCTGGAGCTGAGACGGTGCTCACTAATGACATTTATTGGGTGAGCATGGATAAAACAACGCACTTGAATCTTGCACTGTATGTTTCTATTAGCACCAGCCCCACACACGGTGTGTCATTTAACAGGAGGTACTAAGCAGGACTCCATACTGAAAACACACTATGACAGCTACCACTAAAGGAATTTTAGATTTCATTTCTTCCCTGAACACTACCTTTCTTAGCTGCTGAGCTTTCTGTCTCTCATCTGCGCGAAGCCTCTTCCCCCGGAAAAGGGATTAGGCAGGGCCTGGGCGACCCTCCAAGGAAGGCTGAGGCTATTTGCATCTCTAACCACAAGGAAATTACTCCTGACAGCCCACAGTAAAGCAGAAATATTAAGAATGACGGAGGGATGTTCCTGTACCAGAAGAAAAATGGAAGATTAATACAAAGTTTTAGAGGCCAGAGCACAGCAGTAAATTGTAGATTATAAATATATATTTAAAGTCTACATGAAAGTCAGTGGCCTTCTTTCCTCAGAATTTGCAAAAGTGTGTTTTCGATGGGCTGTTTCAGAATTGTTTGATTATGATAGCTTAACATATGTTTCTAATTTCCTTATATTATTGCCCTTCAGAAACACTGGCTCCATCTCCATTTTAAAATTCCACACACACACACACAAAGACAGGTAAGTAGCACATTTAGGAATTTATTACCCAGTTTATAAATGGTCCAGACATTTAAGTTTTCCTGATACCTGCTTCAGGCTAATGCAGGCGAAAGAAGAAGAGTGAAGGGAGATAAAACTCAAATCAATATACTTTATACCGACTTATGAAATGCTCTGGTGAAAAACATGTGGACCTGAAAGAATGCTGAGGTGACTCTCTATTGTTACTCACCCAGAGGCCTCGGGGTCCTCAGTGATGGATTCAGGGCTTCTCTGGCCACTGTTGGGTGATGTTTGTGATATACACACATGAGGTTAATTTGTTGGAGCCAAAAACTACTCATGAGTACAACAATAATAAATATTACTTTAAGTTAAAATATGAATCCGGGCCAGGCACGGTGGCTCATGCCTATAATCCCAGCACTTTGGGAGGCCAAGGTGGGCAGATCACCTGAGGTTGGGGGTTCGAGACCAGCCTGACCAACATGGAGAAACGCTGTCTTTACTAAAAATACAAAATTAGCTGGGTGTGGTGGCTTATGTCTGTAATCCCAGCTAAAAATAAAAAATAAGTAAATAAAAAAAAAAGTTAGCCAGGTGTGGTGGTGCATGCCTGTAATCCCAACTACTTGAGGGGCTAAGATAGGAGAATTGCTTGAACCTGGTAGGCAGAGGTTGCGGTGAGCCAAGATTGCGCCATTGCACTCCAGCCTGGACAACAAAAGTGAAACTCTGTCTCAAAAAGTGAAAAAATAAAATGAATCCGTCTGGGCACAGTGGCTCACCCCTGTAATCCTAGCACTTTGGGAGGCCGAGGCGGGCAGATCACTTGAGGTCAGGAGTTTGAAACCAGCCTGGTCAACATGGTAAAATCCCCTCTCTACTAAAAATACAAAAAAAAAAAAAAAAAAAAAATAGCCCGGTGTGATGGCGGGTGCCTATAATCCCAGCTACTTGGGTGGCTGAGGCAGGAGAATTGCTTGAACCCAGGAGGCGGAGGTTGCAGCGAGCCGAGATTGCACCATTGCACTCTGGCCTGGGCGACAGAGTGAGACTCCATCTCAAAAAATATATATATATATCCGTCACACGTCATTTTAACTGTCCAGTACCGAGGCGTTTTGGTGGCTTTCCTGTGTGAGCACGTGAATTAGTTACGGGCCAGCGTGCACTAGAACACTACCCTGGTTCCTGCAATATGTGAAAGTCAAACCTCCCCTGTGTGGGAATTTAAGTCGATCTTTGCCTGCTGAAAGGGTAGCAGTGACTTTAATAAATACCAACTCCTTTTTTTTTTTTTAAAGAGATGGAGTCTCGCTCTGTTGTCCAGGCTGGAATGCTCATTGCCAGCCTCAAACTCGTGGGCTCGAGTGAGCCTCCCCGCTCAGTACCTGTGACTACGGGCGTGTGCCACCATGCCCGGCTAATTAAAAACATTTCTTTTTTTGTAAACACAACGTCTGGCTTTGCAGGACCCAGGCTGTCTTGAACTCCTGGTTTCAAATGATCCTCCTGCCTCCGCCTCCCAAGGTACTGGGATTACAGGGGTGAGCCACCATGTCTGGCCCAAACATTTTTAGACCAATGAATATCTTGCCAAAACGTGTAAATATTAAATAATATGAATTAATGAACGTAATCCTTTAATTTCCCAGTCTTACACAAAGGCTGGTGTCTTAGCTATGACATTTAAGTAACTGAAATCAAATATATAATTAAATTCTGCAAGAAAATAAAACGGAAACTCAGATACCTTGGAATAATTACACTGAAGATGTTAGCAATTCTCTGTCTCATTATTATTGGAGTTGGCCCTTAGAAATGCTTTCCTCCAGCTAGGAATACCAGCTGTAAACATGAAATCTCACTTGGGACTACTCCTTCCCTTAAGGATAATTCGTCCCAGCTGTAATGTGGGTAGCATTAGATAAGTCAGGTTAACTTTTGCACAGGGCAGATTAAAGGCTCAGGAGAATGATATATAGGATAGGTATTTTGATGGAGGGTTGGGAAGATGTGGTATAAAGTGCACGTGGAGCTGCTGCAATACCATCCTGAGTGCCTGGGGAGAGTACCAAAATGGGGAGAGTACCAAAATGGGGAGAGTACCAAAATGGGGAGGTGATTGGATGCGGCTGGTGAGAATAACGCTTTGAAGACATTCAAAGCACCACCTCTGCACCAGACACTAACAGATGCCCCTGCTGGGCTCTTGGTTATAACAGGCAGAGCTAGTCTGGGGTTCAGTTCCTGGGGAACTGCAGGGATTAAGAATGCTATGAGAGGGTGGGTGTAGTGGCTCACACCTGTAACCCCAGCACTTTGGGAGTCCGAGGTGGGCAGATCACTTGAGATCAGGAGTTTGAGACCAGCCTGGCCAACATGGCGAAAAGCTGTCTCTACTCAAAGTGCAAAAATTAGCCAGGCATGGTGGTGTGCACCTGTAATCCCAGCTACTCAGGAGGCTGAGGCACAAGAATCGCTTGAACTGGGAGGCGGAGGTTGCAGTGAGCCGAGATGGTGCTACTGCTCTTTAGCCTGGGCGAGAGAGTGAGTGAGGGTCTGTCTCAAAAAATAAAAAAATAAAAAATAAAAAGAAGAATGCTATGAGATAGGGAAATGGAATCAGGGTCTTGGACTGAATGCAAAGCAGGAGTGAGCTTCTCCCATGTGGATAAAAAGGCTGGAAAAAGCTGTAGCAACAGTTGATTAGGGTTCCGTCTTTTCTAAAACTGCATGCCCAAAAAGGGAGGTAGCAGGACTTAAACACATCCTTTCTCACAGGACCTTAGCTATGCTGCTGCCTGATTCTGTGTCTGGCTTTGCAGTACCTCAAGGCTTTTATAAGAGCTGGTTCTGGACTCTTTACTATGGGGATGTGGAAGGTTGGTGGGGACAGCAGCAAAGCCACGAGAGAGAGAGAAGCCTCCTAGAAAAGATGAACCTACAACCCACAATTCAAAACTTGAATGGGAAAATAAATATCAGGAAGATCAATTGAATTAGCTGACTCCCTTGGAAATTAAAATAATGTAACAAAGTTTAAAGGATTTTAAGTCATTATGTTTAAGATTGCAAAAGGCAAATGAAGGAAAACCACCTATAAAAATCAACAATAAGTAGGCAGAAATGGAGGAAAAACAGGAGTGTATGAAAAACAAGGAATTTGAAATCAGGAAATAAAAATATGCTAATAATAATTAAAGACTCAAGGGATAGGATATACTAGACTAGATACAGGTAAAGAGATAACTAATAAATTTTAGGTAATACTATGTAATGCTCCTGAATGCAGGCCAGAGAAACGAAGAGACTTAGAAAGAAAAAAAAAGGAAACAGGTAGACACAGAAGCTAGAGTGAGAGACTGCAACATGCACCAATAAAGAGTCAAGAAAGTACAAAAGAAGAAATTCCAGAGAAGCAAAGATCTTGTTCCAGAATATTCCAGAACTGAATAAAGTCATGAGCCGCCACCACCAAGATATTCTCTATGTACTGAGAAAACTAGATAAAATTAAATCTTTACCTAGACATATCTGTGAAACTGAAGAACATCAATGATAGAAAAATCTTTTGAGTCATCAGGGAGAAATGACTTGTTACCTACAGAGTGGCATTTAGGTTAAAAGATGACTTCTTGGCCTGGCATGGTGTCTCATGCCTGTAATCCCAGCGCTTTGGGAGGCCGAGTCAGGTGGATCACGAGGTCAGGAGTTCAAGACCAGCCTGGCCAACATGGTGAAACCCTATCTCTACCAAAAATACAAAAATTAGCTGGGCGTGGTGGCGCGTGCCTGTAATCCCAGCTACTCAGGAGGCTGAGGCAGGAGAATCGCTTGAACCTGAGAGGCAGAGGTTGCCGTGAGCCGAGATTGCACCACTGCACTCCGGCCTGAGCATAAAGGGTGCAACTCCAGCTTAAAAAAAAAAAAAAAAAAAAAAAAAAGACTATCCACAACAGTCTATTCTAGAAGTTCATGAAGTAAAATTTTCAAAGGGCTGGAAAAATATCTGTTAGGGCTAGGGCCAGGCATGGTGGCTCACACCTGTCATCCCAGCACTTTGGGAGGCCAAGGTGGGTGGATCAAAAGGTCAGAAGTTCAAGACCAGCCTGGCCAATATGGTGAAACCCCATCTCTACTAAAAATACAAATTAGCTGGGAGTGGTGGCGTGCACCTGTAGTCCCACCTACTCGGGAGGCTGAGGCAGGATAATGGCTTGAACTCAGGAGGCAGAGATTGCAGTGAGCTGAGATGGTACCACCACACTCCAGCCTGGGTGACAGAGTGAGACTCCGTCTCAAAAAAAGAAAAATAATATCTGTTAACCTGGAATTCTACCCAGCTTTACTATCACACACGAGTAGGGACATTGATGAGCTTTGTAGACATAGGACAACTAAGGGCATTTTAATTAATTATTGAGTACTAAAAGACAAAAAATAATGAGCACAGTTTTGTGCATTTTATTTTCTTTAAAGATGAAGCTCTGGACAATAACAAGAAGAAACGGGCATGCATATGTCAGTTCCCCACTGAGTATAATTCCCTAAGAGACAGGAGTTTTGCTATGTTCTCTGCTATCCCTTCACCTCCTATCACATAGGAGGTATTTGGAAAGTATTTGTTGAATGAGAAAATGAATGAAGTAGGGTAGCAGCAGAGATTTAATGGGTAAGTATACCCAAGTATTTGTGTTGTTCTGAAGGAACCAGATACTGATAAGTATGACCCACTGTTAGAAATAAATAAAGTTAATGCTAGAAGAATGAAAACATCAATAAGAGCTTCTGAAACAGGAGAGGAAAACAAAGAGAACATAAAAACTTGATTAGCCCAACAGAAAGCAGAGAAGAAAGAGAAGTAAAAAGTTGGTAAAGAGAAACCAGATGGTAGAAATAATTCAAATGCAACCGTAATCACAGTAGATATAAATTGAATCAACCTACCTATTAAAGGACAGGGACCATCCAATTAGATGAACACAAATGAGCAATGATGATAATTATAATGAACCAAGTCCAGAGAATTTCTAAAACAAAGTTACCAGTGAAAGATTAAAAAGAAAAGTTTTGTAAATGATATTCAATGCATATATTTGTCAAAGGAAACTTTTACAATATTAGTATCAAATAAATAGAATTTAATTTAAAAAGGTTACTAAGGATAAAGACACTACGTCATGCTACAAAACAATGTACGCAGTCAACATAATCTTGTATGTATCTAACATACAACCCTGAAATATATCAAGTAAAAACTAAAAGAATTAGAAGTTAACAAAATCAGAGTGGAAGATTTTAACAACCTTTATCACAAATTGCCAGATGGGCCAGGCATGGTGGCTTATGCCTGTAATCCCAGCACTTTGGGAAGCCGAGGCAGGTGGATCACCTGAGTTCAGGAGTTCGAGACCAGCCTGGCCAAAGGGGTGAAACACGGACTCTACTAAAAAAAAAAAAAATAAGTTAATTTAAAAAAAAAGCTAGCCGGGTGTGGTGGTGCATGCCTGTAATCCCAACTACTTGAGAGGATGAGGCAAGATAATTACTTGAACCCGGGAGGCAGAGGTTGCAGTGAGCCGAGATCACGTCACTGCACTCCAGCCTACACCGTAGAGTGACACTCCATGTCAAAAAAAAAAAAAAAAAAAAATTAGAAAATCTATGGAAGATTTGTTCAACATGATACATAATTACAAAGATATGCATCCAAAAAAAAAAAAAAGATAGAAAATATATACTCTTTTAAAGAACACCTGAAACGTTAAGAAAAGAATCACATATCAGAACTCAATTTTCAAACAAGTTTCTATTATTACTATTGTTAAAAGAAATTAACTGGAAAATCAAGTAAAGATGTCCACATATTTGGAAACTGAAGCATGCACTCCTAAAGAACTCATGGCTTAAACATCACTCTGTGATGGAAAAGACAAGATCATTAGAACTGATGTCAGTAGCAGTCTCACATATGGTGAACCACAATTGCAATATATGCTGGTGATGCTTAGAGGTGAATTTATAGCCTTATACTTAATTTTTAAAAATTTTACTTTAGGTTCTGGGATACATGTGCTGAACGTGCAGGTTTATTACATAGGTATACATGTTCCCTGGTGGTTTGCAGCACCTATGAACCTGTCATCTAGGTTTTAAGCCCCACATGCATTAGGTATTTGTCTTAATAGTTAGCCTTACAATTACATTAAGAAAATAAAGATGAAAAACATATGAATTGTTAAATTTAAGAATCTAGGAAAAGGATAGCAGAGAAGACCCAAAGAACTTTGGAGAAACATAATAATAAAATTAAGATAGAAAATTAATAAAATAGAAAACAAACAGTAGAGAAGGTCAAACAAAATCAAAGGTGGTTCTTTAAAAAGACACATAAAATAGAAAATATTTGGCAAGATTGAACAAAATTAACTGTATGATTGAAACAAAACTAGTAAGGGATGAAAACGGGTACAGCAGATTTTTGAAATAATTAGTAAATACCACAGATAGTTTTCTAGAAATATACAAATTATCAAAATTAACTTAAGAATACATAGAAAGTCTAGGCAATGCAGGCTCTTTTTTGGTTCCATATGAACTTTAAAGTAGTATTTTCCAATTCTGTGAAGAAAGTCATTGGTAGCTTGATGGGGATGGCATTGAATCTATAAATTACCTTGGGCAGTATGGCCATTTTCATGATATTGATTCTTCCTATCCATGAGCATGGAATGTTCCTAAGCCAAAAGAACAAAGCTGGAGGCATCACACTACCTGACTTCAAACCATACTATAAGGCTAGAGTAACCAAAACAGCATGTTACTGGGACCAAATCCGAGATATAGACCAATGGAACAGAACAGAGCCCTCAGAAATAATACCACACATCTACAACCATCTGAACTTTGACAAACCTGACAAAAACAAGAAATGGGGAAAGGATTCTCTATTTAATAAATGCTGCTGGGAAAACTGGCTAGCCATATGCAGAAAGCTGAAACTGGATCCCTTCCTAACACCTTATACAAAAATTAATTCAGGATGGATTAAAGACTTAAATGTTAGACCTAAAACCATAAAAACCCTAGAAGAAAACCTAGGCAATACCATTCAGGACATAGGCATGGGCAAGGACTTCATGTCTAAAACACCAAAAGCAACGGCAACAAAAGCCAAAATTGACAAATGGGATCTAATTAAACTAAAGAGCTTCTGCACAGCAAAACAAACTACTATCAGAGTGAACAGGCAACCTACAGAATGGGAGAAAATTTTTGCAATCTAGTCATCTGACAAAGGGCTAATATCCAGAATCTACAAAGAACTTAAACAAATTTACAAGAAAAAAATCAAACAACCCCATCAAAAAGTGGGCGAAGGACATGAACAGACACTTCTCAAAAGAAGACTTTTATGCAGCCAACAGACACATGAAAAAATGCTCATCATCACTGGCCATCAGAGAAATGCAAATCAAAACCACAATGAGATACCATCTCACACCAGTTAGAATGGCAATCATTAAAAAGTCAGGAAACAACAGGTGCTGGAGAGGATGTGGAGAAATAGGAACACTTTTACATTGTTGGTGGGATTGTAAACTAGTTCAACCATTGTGAAAGACAGTGTGGCGATTCCTCAAGGATCTAGAACTAGAAATACCATTTGACCCAGCCATCCCATTACTGGGTATATACCCAAAGGATTATAAATCATGCTGCTATAAAGACACATGCACATGTATGTTTATTGCAGCACTATTCACAATAGCAAAGACTTGGAACCAACCCAAATGTCCATCAATGATAGACTGGATTAAGAAAATGTGGCACATATACACCATGGAATACTATGCAGCCATAAAAAAGGATAAGTTCATGTCCCTTGTGGGGTCATGGATGCAGCTTGAAATCATCATTCTCAGCAAACTATCACAAGGACAGAAAACTAAACACTGCATGTTCTCACTCATAGGTGGGAATTGAACAATGAGAACACCTGGACACAGGAAGGGGAACATCACACACTGGGGCCTGTCGTGCAGTGGGGGGAGGGGGAGAGATAACATTAGGAGATATACCTAATGTAAATGAGGAGTTAATGGGTGCAGCACACCAACATGGCACATGTATACGTATGTAACAAACCTGCACGTTGTGCATATGTACCCTAGAACTTAAAGTATATATATAAAAAGAATAAAATAGAAAGTCTAAATAAATAACAAAAATAATTTTAAAAATTAAATAACCAGACAAATACCTCTGCCCCCATAGGTGCAGATAGTTTTATAAGTGCATTTTACATCATAGTCAGGAACCAATAATTTATATATTCTATAAGCTTTTTCAGAAAACAGAAAAAGAGAATGAATTATTAGGTGTAATAGTGAGAGAAGTCACTTCCACTCCTATCCCTTGATTCCTGGGCCCAGGAGTTCTGGATCTGGGAGAGATAGACCTAATATTAGTCTCTGATTCAAAGTCTGTACATATCCTTTAAGATAGAACACGGTACTTTCCAGGTGCCGTATTCCAAATGGTGCTATAACTTAATCTTCAAGAAAACATTCAGGCTTCCCATCAGGCCAGTCATCTCTAAGTGGTAGGGTATGAAGCAAGAGTACTTGGTTCCACAGGCATGAGCCCACTGCTGTGAACTGGGTTCCTCCATCAGAGGCAATGCTATTCCATAACAGTGAATAAGGCATCTGCGAGCATGATGTGACAGAAACACAACAGGCTGAGAAAGCACATCCATATTCAGAACACTTGTTTATTCAAGTTAGACAGATCCTTGCCCTCCCCATGATAGGAGAGGTCCATTGTACCAATGAATGGCACCGTATTAAGTCAATGTAGTCTCTGCTGTTGGAAGATGAAGCACTTATCAGGAGCATTAGCCAGATCAGCCTTGGCAGAGGAAAGTCCCTGTCATGAGACTATGCAGAGCCTCCATACCTATTACCACAGCCACTTCATTCATGATCCCATTGAGTAAGCACTGGGGTGGCTAGGGAAAGAGGGAGACTGATATCTTCAGAGCCCATCATTTTGCAGATTATTTTGCAGAGCCTCCTCTGCAGTAGATGCCTGTATTAGTCTGTTCTCACACTGCTAATAAAGACATACGTGAGACTGGGTAATTTATAAAGGAAAGAGGTTTAAATGACTCACAGTTCCACGTGGCTGAGGAGTCCTCACAATCATGGCTGAAGGCAAAGGAGGAGCAAAGTCACGTCTTGCATGGTGGCAGACAAGAGAGAGCGTGTGCAGGGGAATAGGCCTTTGTAAAACCATCAGATCTCATGAGACTCATTCACTATCATGAGAACAGCACAGGAAAGACCTGCCCTCATGATTCAATTACCTCCCACTGGGTCCCGCCCATGACACTTGGGAATTACAGGAGCCACAATTCAAGATAAGATTTGGGTGGGGACACAGCCAAACCATATCGATTCCCTTTGGTCAACATTCACGTGGAACACAAATATCTTCAGAATTTGCAGACACATTGAAGGATGAGGAGGGCAGAATTTATTAAGTGAAAGGAAAGCTCTCAGCAAAGAGAGAGGTCCTGCAAGCAGGTTTCCACCTCACCAGGGCCACCACACACTAGCTGAAGAGGCCAGGCTCTGCCCCTGCATAAGGCGTGAATTCCTGGTGGCTCTACTCTATTACCCTAGTGCACACGCAGGCATGCCCAGGCAAGCCATAGATAGTATCAAAAAAGGCTACATTCGAGAGGCTGAAGGCATTATTCAGAAAGAATCAATCAGGAAAGGGCAGGCAAGCAGGGGCAGAAGTCCTCCCTCTGGGTCATGGGTTTCATCTGGGACCAGCAGTCTGGTCTTTCAGCCTTCAGGCTGTTTTGGCTTGAAGGTGAGGTTTCACCAGGGACCCTTCCCTATCTGCCTAGGCATTTGTCTGCCTCTTGCCTCTATCACAAGTCCCTTACTATCCAGCCAGACTATTAGCAACTCCCCATGAATTAGTACATGTCTGGCCATCTCTTGTTCCAAATCTACTGGGCAACCAAATGTACTGCAAAATAGTTTTCCACTGGGAGGGTTTTCCTTACTGCTGTCCTTCACAGTTTTCCCCGAGTGAGCCCGCGGTGCCTAAGCTGTCTGCTGTTGGGTGGTACTAGCCCACCATACAGACCCATCGGTAAACCAGGCTTGAGGGTTTTTTTTCTCTTTGCTTAATTCATTATATGGCACTTCCCAGGAGACAACAGATGTAGATTGATGGAGAGAAGGAAATACAACAAGAGTAAGTGTTGAAGGAATCACAAGTACCACCTCATGCCACTTACTTGTACTTTTCAGACCTGTTTGCACTTTGTCCCTCATATACCATTTCCACTACATGACTGACTGCTGTTGCACATGCCAACCGTTAAAGCTGATGAATCAGACAATATGTAGTTCATTACAGGAAGCTCAGGCCTAACCATGATTAAGTGTTCAGTCTCTATCAAAGCACAGCCAGTAACAAGGCAAAACCTTGCTACTGAGAATCGTAGCTGCAGAAGAGGGCATAGATTTGCTTCTAAATCATTGAGCTCTGCACCATAATTGTCCTATTGGAGCCTGCCAGGTGCTTTATGTAATGTTCCCATTTGCCATGGACACTTCTAGCATCATCAGATTTGCAGGATCATAAGACTCAAATGGTAGGGAAGATTGCGCTGCAGCCAGAACATGCTGCAATGCCTTAATTTTTTCTGGTCTGCACTCAAAACAAGCATCTTTGTGGGAGACTCTGTAGATTGGTCAAAGCAGCACTCAAATGTGGCGTGTGTTGCTTCTGAAACCCAAAAGGGATAATCAAGCATTATGCCTCTTTTTTTCATGGTAGATGGTACAAAGTGCAGCAACTTATCTTTCACCTTGAAGGGAATAGCTTGACATGATTTAAACCACTGAGCCCCCAGAATCATCAATGAGGTGGTGGTCCCTTGAAATGTGTGGGGTTTGTTTCCCACCCTCTAGTTTGCGTATGACTTACTAGGGCAGCTAAAGTAACTGTCTACTTCCTGCTCATCAGATTCAATCAGAATAATGTCAACATAGCCTACGGGTGTAATGTTCTGTGAACTGTAGAGACGACCACGTTGTCTACGGACTATTAGGGTAGAGGGCAGTAGAGTTGACAAAGCCCCCAGGCAAGACTGTGAGGGTGAACTTTTGGCCCTGTCAGGTCAAAGCAAATTGCTTCTGGAGATCCTCGTAATTTTGAATAGAGAAAAACATTTCATCTAGGTCAATAGCTGCATACCACATGTGTTAATTTTCTCAAGTAAAGATATTAGGATGCATCTGGGATGGCAGGTGCAATTCGAGCTGCCACCTGATTAAGTTTATGGCAGTACCCAGTCATTCTCTAAGATCCATTCAGCTTCTACAGGCCAAACGGGTAACCTAACTGGGGATGTGAGGGATATAATTACCTCTGCATCTTTCAAGTCTTTGATGGTGTAATTTTATAATTTTTTCAGGGATATAATATTATTTCTGGTTTACTACCTGTGTTGGGAAGGGAAGTTCCAAGGGCTTCCACTTAGCCTTTCCTGACATATTGGTTCTCATTCCATATGTCAGCGGGCCAGTATGGGGATTCTCCCAGTTTCCAAGATGTCTGCTCCAATTTTACATTCAATAACTGGAGAAATAACCACCAAGTGGTCTGTAGACTAACTAGGCCACTGTAAGTTGAACTTAAGCTAAGGCTCCAAATAGCTCTTGACTTCTGAAGGCTCCTGCTGTTGTTTGTGGGACACAGTGGCATTTTCTGTCTCTAAGAATTAGAATTAATTCAGAGTCAGTGTCTAGCAATTCCCAAAAAAGTCCAGGTAGTTTCCTTTACCCAATGCACTGTTTATCTAAAAAATGGTCCCAAGTCTTCGGGGGGAAATTTGAGGAAGATTTATAATATGTGCATCAAACATTTGTACATTTATTATACGTAATTTTATGTATGTTTGTACGCATGTACTTCCTCAAAGAGACCCAAGCTAGCTTCAATTAATGGATTGTGGGTGTGTTAATTGACTTATGTCTGGAAATTCAGTGAATGATCATGACTCTCCACTGTGATGACTCAAGTCAGTTTTGGGGCTACCAGACTTACAGTCTTCCTGTTAAATACACCAAGAAGCACTCTAGTATGCTGCTTTCTTCCCATGGACACTATGATCAATTAACCACCATTGAACATCTTTGAAAGTCTAGGAATTCTTATACCAGTGCATCTCTGCATCCCTTTACAGTAGATGCACCCACCATGACTTTGGTGATCAAATGTAGCCACTTGTCTTCTGCTTCTTTTATCCCCTTTGAAATCATGGAGCCCATCTCAATGGTGGTGCCCACCCTTGTCATAACTGCTCTGCAGAGAAGAGCAACCACAAAGCTCTTCAAGGATTCAGGTTCTCCCCTCACTTATGTATTTCTCAATGCTTTAGTTGAGGAAGTGTCTTCTGGGCCTTTTTGTGCAAGGTAGACAGGGGTGGGTAGGGTGCAATTTGCCTAGTATAAATCCAGTCCAGCATTCCTAACTACAATGTGATAGACACTCATCCCACCAAGAGCTCAGGTCTATGTTTCCTCCCTTGAATCTGAGTGAGCAGTTGGAACCACACTGACCAACGGGGTAGAGAGGAAGTAATGCTGTCTCTCTCTCTGTTTCTCTCTCTTGCTCTCTCTGTCTCTGTTGGACTGCCTGCTCTGGGAGAGGCCAGTTACCATGCCATGAGGACACTCAAACAGCTCTGTGGAGAGGTCCATGTGAAAAGAAAATAAAACTTACTGCCAACAGCTAATACCAGATTTCCAGCCCTGTGAGTGAGCTGCTTGGGAAATGGCTCCTGTAGCTCCTATGAAGCCTTCAAATGGCTGCAGCCCCAGCCACCATCTGATAACAACTTTACAGAGACCTCAAGCCACAGTGGCTCACTCAAGATGCTCTTGAATTTCCAACCCACAGAAACCAGGAGAAAAAAACTATTATTATTCAACTATTATTTTAAGCCACTATGTTTTAGGGTGATTTATTACACAGCAATAGATAACTAATACATCTACCTTACTTATGATTACATACATGTATAATAAAAATAGAGAAAAGCATGCCTGGATGTTTTTATATCAGGATAGTTATTACCTGTAGACACAGAAAAGTGAGATGGGATTGGGGAAGGGTCCAAAGTAAGCTTCAGAGGCATCAGCGATATATATTTTTTAAAGACCTAAAGCAAATATGACACAAATTAAGATTTGTTAAGTCTGCATAGCATATACATGATATGTAATCATATATAATATTACTCTGTGCTTTTCTGTATTTTAAAAACTAAATTAAAACAGTGGTGGGGATGGGGTGGGTACTGAAAACGACTTTTGTATAGATGGCAGTTTTGCCTAAGGTTAAGTCTGCCCCAAGTTCTCAATGGCCATTGACACCACACTTCGTCTCTCTAGGCTTTAGCTTTTCAGTGGAGATCTCAGGAGACTTCGGGGTTTCTATTTTTGCTGTAGAGAATGTGGCAGATGAATGTCCCCAAATTGCTTGGCAATCCTCCTAGAAGCAGAGCTGCGGGGGTTATTTTCCAGAGCCATGCGTACACTGAAGGCACTGTTCATAGCCCTCTAAGGGATTGCTTTTGTAGGTTTTATCTTTGTGAGTGAAAACATATATGAGGAAATTAAAGGAATAGCATATTATGGATCATAGAGGCATATTTTTGTTTGTTTGTTTGTTTGTTTGTTTTTGAGATGGAGTCACTGTGTTGCCCAGGCTGGAGTGCAGTGGTATGATCTTGGCTTACTGCAACCCCCACCCCCTGGGTTCAAGCGATTCTCCTGACTCAGCCTCCTGAGTAGCTGGGATTATAGGCATGCGCCACTATGCCCAGCTAATTTTTGTATTTTTAGTAGAGACGCGATTTCGCCACATTGGCCAGGCTGGTCTTGAACTGATGACCTCAGGTGATCCCCCCTACCTCAGCCTCCCAAAGTGCTAGGATTACAGGCGTGAGCCACCGCGCCCGGCCGTACAGCTTTAAAGTGGAACTCCTGTTCGTCCTCTCTCTCATGGCAGGGGTGTCTTTTACAATGTCTCTGACGGGTGGTGAATGAAGCCCTGCTTTAACGCCTGATGGTGACGGGCGCTCATTCCGCGGGGCAGTGTTCTGCACATGGGCATGCAAGGTGCTCAGCTCCTGCTGAGAGACGCCCTGGTGGCTCTCACTCACTGCTTTTAGCTTCTAAAGCAACACATTAGAAGTCTACTCACTTCCACATGACAGCCCTTCAAATCAATGTTTGGAAACAACAATCTGGTCCTTCTTCAGACATCCCCGCTCCTGGTAAAACATCCTCAGCTCTTCCAAAAAGAAAAGACTCTGCCAGTTCTTGAATACCTGTTATATATGGCCTGGTGCTTACATAGGGTTTTATATAATCTTCAAATTTTCTATGATTATCTACAGCCCAGATAGAGAAATGGAGGCCCACCCAGGGCACGTAAGTGACTTCACCTAAGGTTAGAAGACTGGAAAAGCAGCAAAGCCACATAACCAAGACTAACTGAGCCCACAGACTTTCTGCTACTCTGTGGGGCTTTTGAAACATGGAGGCTCACGGGACACCGAAGCCCTCCCTGCTTTCTTCACTTCCTCCATGTTCTGCCCGCACCTCCTAAGATGTGATGCTGACAACTGGACATGATATGATGCTTTTTAACATTACTTTAAAGGCAAAAACCGCAATTACTTTTGCATCAATTTAATATTTTAGTTTATTTGTTCTTCTTTCCAATCCTTTGAGATACGCAGCAAAGGCATTAGAGGACCAGGCATGGTGGCTCACGCCTGTAATCTCAGCACTTTGGGAGGCCGAGGCGAGTGGATCACCTGGGGTCAGGAGTTCAAGACCACGCTGGCCAACATGGTGAAACCCTGTCTCTACTAAAAAAAAATACAAGAATTAGCTGGGCGTGGTGGTGCACACCTGTAATCCCAGCTACTTGGGAGGCTGAGGCAGGAGAATCACTTGAACCCGGGAGGCAGAGGTTGCAGTGAGCCGAGATCACGCCACTGCCCTCCAGCCAGTAGACAAAGCAAGGCTCTGTCTCAAAAAAAAAAAATCCAGATTAATTCAGGAACCACCCAAAAAACCAGCCCAGGAAACTGAGGCTTGGTGTGGTGGATTGCCTGAAGAAACCGACTGACCCTTCGGTGAAAGACTGGGATGCAAATCCACGTCTTCACACTCCACATCAGTCCTTTCTGTTGCACTAAGATCACAATAATCCGGAATCTCATCAGCATGAAGAACTGGTCCTACCTGAATTAATCTGGATTTAAGTATTCATTAACATAGCCTAAAATGACTTTAGCCTCTTTGGCAATCATATGACACTATTGCCTTATGTAGCTTCTGTTAGAAAGTACTCTCCCTACCCCCAAATCTCTCTCTCTCCTTTTTTTCTTTCTTTCTTTCTTTTTTTTTGTGAAAACTGCTGCGACAACATATCTTTTCTTGTGTCACAGAATTGCATTGATCCTTATCAAACTCGCTCTTCCTTCCCTCGCAATGTGCCCAATCCCACAGTTCCAACCAGGTTGGGGGTATTTTGAACTATCCCTGTTTCACCCAATGTTGTGTCAGCTCCCATAAGAACTAGACCACTCATACTTTTTATTTTTATTTTTTATGAGACAGAGTTTCACTCCTGTCACCCAGGTTGGAGTACAGTGGCGCAATCTTGGCTCACTGCAACCTCCGCCTCCCGGGCTCAAGTGATACTCCTGCCTTGGCCTCCCATGTAGCTGGGACTACAGGCGCCCACCACCACACCAGGCTAAGTTTTGTATTTTTTTTTTGTAGAGACGGAGTTTTGTCATGTTGCCCAGGCTGTTCTCGAATTCCTGACCTCAAGTGATCTGCCTGCCTCAGCCTCCAAAAGGGCTGGGATTACAGGCATGAGCCACTTTTGCTATGCACGTGCTTGTTCTCATCATGGAGCTGTTGATCACACTGCTGGAAAGCACAGCACTGAGGATGGAGCCCTAGGGCACAGACTCTCAGTACAGCTTCCTGAGGAAATATGATGGCAGACTATATGTTCAGACGCCACCATTGCATCTTGACTGTGACAACCATGGGTGTGTAGAGAGGGAGCAGCGTGAGTGTCACCGCCACTCCTCCACCCTGCCCTGAGATATATCCCCTCCACACAGCAGCGGGTGGCTGAGGAATTTGGAAGGAGAGAGACACATGTAGAGGCATCTCCCACATCTTCCTGACATAAAATCGTTATTCTATTTCATTACAGACCATGCTCAAGGCCACCATGAAGGTTATTCAACGCCATTGCTTTTCCCCACCTCTGCCTCACCGGTAGACTTCCAGTTACTTGGAAAATCCTATCCCAGCTTCCTCATTTTGGAGCTTCCTCTTAACTGAAGTAGACCCCCCCTCCCCACCACCCAACGCACAGACACACACACACACACACACACACAGAGCTTGACTCTTTCTAATTACTTAGTACCCTCTCCTTTTCCTGTTACCATTTTCTCCCAAGCAGATGGTGTTTATAGACAGAAAAGAAATGAGAGTTGTTCAGCTGCAAGGCTGCTAATCGATACCCAGAAATCTACCCTCCAAAGACACCAGCAGAGGGGGGCTCTCATGGATGCAGCAACTAAAATGGCTTGGAGCAGAGACCAGCTCACCTGGCCTGGGCTGTGTCCAAGGGGCAGGACAACAATCTAGTGTGCTCGAAGCCAGCTAATGAGGTGTGTGTTCCTGACTGGCTTTTTCCTGCTTCCCTTTGAACTTCCGGGGCTGTAAGTGTGAGCTTTATGTTCATGCAGCTGGCAGCAAACAGAGACCTGCTTTTCCCTGAGCTAGTGGGCAGCCACACTGCCAGCAGCTATTCACTGAGCTTCTGCTTGATTCCTGTACTCTACTGTCCACTTGTTGCTGTGGGAGACCCAAGAGAAATGCAAAGGCTCTTAGGGTGATGAGCAGGCTGTGCTGTCAGGGCACTCTGCCCTTTTAGAAATGCCCTAGCCAAAGGGATTTTAAGATAGGACAGGAGGCAGAGAGGAAATGAAGGGGAGAGAGTATGTTTGTATATTAGGAACTATAGGAATAATCGTTAAATATGGAAACACACACACACACACACACACACATACACACACACATTCACTCATGTTTGGTACCCAGGAATCTTGGGAACAAATGGAAAGGAGGTTTGGGATTAAGGTGGGAGAAGGGGTCAATTTCTGAACCAGTCGCCAGGGGAGTTCTAATGGTGGGGTCCGAAAGTGGGTAGAAAATATGGGGTGGCTTAGGGGTCCCGGGCACTGACAGGGGTCATGAAAAGAATCACAGGCTCCCCCGTCATCCCAGGAGGAGGGCTTTCCTAGTCATAGACAGGCTTCTTTGTGTGTCAGGGGTCTGTCTGCAAGAGGATCTGGCGATGCATGGGATTTTTGAGGCATCTCCCAAACCTTAGCAGCTAACAGTTTCAGGGACCTCTTTATGCCACTAACTATTTCAGGTATTTCTTTCCTTTCCCATAAAAAGATAATCTCTTTCTGGGCCAATGCCTAAAATGTCTGCAGCAAAGGGAAATATTTTTAAACCATAATTATACCCAAATCACAAAACTTGATGCACAATACACTCAAAAAACCATAATGAAATAAGGCCTAAAGTGCAACAGGTTAAACTGAGGGGGAAGATACCAAGTGGAGGTTTGGAGTGTGGGCTTTGAAATTAGGTGGGGCCTGAGATCTGTCCCAGCTCTCCGGTTTGCTGTTTAAGTGGTTTCCATCACTCTCAGACTCTCATCTTCGTAATCTGTAAATTGGGGACTGAGATCTACACCTTCCTTATAGGGGTCTTTTAAGAATTAAGAGGGCGATTGTCTTTTATGCAGTCGTGTTTGCAAACTGTCAATAAGGAGCAGTTATTATGAGTCCATCCATGCAAATGTGAAAGGTTCTTTGATCAACATATAAATGATAGGATTTCTACTTATGTAAGAGAACAAGCAAAGAGGACTTGAGGACAATGAAAGGATCAGAGAGGGAGAAAGAAGAGGAAAGAAAAGACTGGAGCAAAAACAACGAAGGCTGGGCTGAAGACAAGGGACTGCACAGGTTTATAATCTTGGCCAGGACCAGCTTTTGGTTCCATGAGCAGGTGGAAGACTTTGATTACGCTCAGCAAGGGGTTATCGTCCTGCCAGTTACTGAAGCAGGTAACTTCAGGAACAGTTGAAGCTTGGCTTTAAACTGTTCCTGTGCTTATTTGGCTTGGGCAAACAAATCTTCTTGCCAGGTCAATTGCTAATTAAATAGCCTCCAGATTGAGACTTGGTCTCTGCCCTTGAGCCATATATAGTCTGGATGAGGAGATTAAGTACCAATGAACAGAAGATGATGACTACTTGAACTTCGAAGGGGCCAGAACAAGCATTGGAAGCAGAGCCCAGGGCTGGGCTGGCCAGGGGACCACCTGGAGGCGTGGTACTTTGGGCTGAGCCTTGAATAGCAGGGTGTGCATAACCAGAACCAGTGGAAAGAAAATTCCTGGCAGGCAGAATAGTAAGGATAAAAGAGGGAGACCGCCTTCCCTGGAGTGAAGGACTTGTGGCCAAAGGTGGCAGGGGGCTGGTCAGTTCCAAATGAGGCCACAGGTAGGGAAGGTTCTATTGTGTGCAGCTCAAAGACTCAGGTTCCCAGGGAGGTATGTCGATTTCCTGACGATGGGGCAGAATTGATGGCAGGGAAGGGCGGGAAGGTTGAAGTAGGGTGTCCAAGCAGAAGGAACCATCTCAGAAAATGCAAGGCAAGCAGAAGATGGGGCGGGGGGAATGTGGCAGGGGTACAGCCAGGTGACAGTGGCACCTGAGTTAGGGAAGATCCTCCATTTGGGGAAGTGGCGAGTTGGGTGGGAGGTTTCCTACTTGCTCGTTTCTTGTTTAAAGGGACAACAAATTCTGCTACAAATAAAAATACGACTTAATCTAATGCTCCATGGAAAGTACAAAGTTTTGGGAAATCAGGCAACAAGTCTACACATGCAGAAGGCAAAAGAAGACTTCAAGCCGGTGTGTTTTTTAACTCAATTTTCTAGATTTGCCTCAATTGCATCAAGCATGTGTAGACATCCCTGTCCTCCAGTGCCTGATTCAAGTATTTTTAGACTTTATCAGCACTGTCCTTGGCAGACACTGTCGCCACCATGTTATAAGCTGAATGATGATAAATATGTGGCAATTTTCTTCTTTCGTTCTTGTCATTCCCATACATACTACTGTAATGGCAAAGCAATGAGATTACTGGCATAAATGTCTTCCTGTCCCCAAACTCATCCCTGGATCATTTTGCCTGAGGTTGAAAAATAAAACAAACCAAATCGGTAAAGCACCTTCCTTCAAATAAGGGGATATTCCTTGGTATTAAAAATATATTTTTCAATTGTTCAAAATCGGTGTATCTAATTTCTTTAGATGAAAGTTAAAAGGTGATTTTAGGGGCTCAAATGAAAGAATTCTTCATGACTAACTTCACTGTTAATTCAACCTGTTATGTTAGGATATTTATGCCTCAGATAAAGAATAAAAACTCAACACAATGGGAGAATTAGAATCTGAATTGTGATAAAATTTATGCCTGTATTTATCAATTATGAAAGTGATTGGGACAGCCTCTACCCTGAGCTGAAGCCAGGCTTATCAAACCCACTCTGTTCATGAGGATTAACTATCAACTTTAATCCAAAATTATCAATACAGGCAGGTACTTCAGAGAGCCTTCCCAGCTGCAATAGACCCAACACGCTAATTTACTAACAGTTATTAACCAGCTATTTTGCCTGAGAAGACAGTACATGGTGGCAGACCAAATATTTCAGGCAAAAGTGAAACAACTGAGATGCCACCAAGTGCAGTCACACAGCGCCATTTTAAAGGTGGCCTCTGGGCAATTTGGAAATGATCAGCAAAATTCTAAATGTGCACATATTTAGACAGAGCAATTTCATTTTTAGGACTATGGCATGCAGAGATACTCACTAACGTGTACAAAGATCATGTATAAAAATGCTCACGGCCAGGTGCTGTGGCTCATGCTTGTAATCCCAGCATTTTGAGAGGCTAAGGAGGGAGGATCACTTGAGATCACTTGAGCCCAGGAGTTCGAGACCAGCCTGGGCAACATAGTGAGACCTCATCTCTCCAGAAAATAAACAAAATTAGCTGGATGTGGTGGTGTGCACCTGTGGTCCTAGCTACTCAGGAGGCTGAGGAGGGAGGACCGCTTGAGTCCTGGAGGTTGAGGCTGCAGTGAGCTGTGATTGCTCCACACCACTCCAGCCTGGGCAAGAGAGTGAGACCCCATCTCTTAAAAGAAAAAAGAAGCATTGGGAGGCCGAGGTGGGAGGATCATGAGGTCAGGAGATCGAGACCATTCTGGCCAACACAGTGAAACTCTGTCTCTACTAAAAATACGAAAAAATTAACTGGGCATGGTGACAGGCTCCTATAGCCTCAGGAGGCTGAGGCAGGAGAATAGCGTGAACCCAGGAGGCGGAGCTTGCAGTGAGCCGAGATTGTGCCACTGCACTCCAGCCTGGGCTCCATCTCAAAAAAAACAAAAAACAAAAAACAAAAAAAAAGTAAGAAAAAAGAAGAAGAACATTCATCACAATCAAAGCATTGTAATACAAAGAAGTGAGAAATAATTTAGATAACCATCAACAGGGGATAGGTTAAATAAATGATAGTACCTTCATACAAAAGAGTACTATTCCTTTAAAAGGGTAAGGCAGGTTTATGTGTAGTGATGGGAAAGCATCCTTAGCATATTGTTTAGTGAGCAGAGCAAGCTTCAGAATAAAATGTGATCTCGACTGGGTGTGGTGGCTCATAGCTGTAATCCCAGCACTTTGGGAGGCTGAGGTGGGCAGAGCACCTGAAGCCAGGAGTTGAAGACCAGCCTGGCCAACATGGCGAAACCCCATCTCTACTAAAAATACAAAAATTAGCTGGGTGTTGTGGCACACGCATGTAATCCCAGCTACCTGGGAGGCTGAGGTGGGAGAATTGCTTGAACCTGGAAGGCAGAGGTTGCAGTGAGCCAAGATTGTGCCACTGCACTCTAGTCTGGGCAACAGAGTGAGACTCTGTTTCAAAAAAAAAAAGAATAGAATGTGATCTGACTTGAAAGAGGAAAAAATAAAAGCTTCCACACATGTCATTGTGGATAAGAGCAGGTCCTCTGTGGTCAGACTGTGGGGGTTTGAGTCCTGGCTCCGCTACTTACAGCTGGTCACCATGGACATGTGAAAGAGGCCTTGGTGTCCACTTTTGTAAAATGGAAATAATAACAGTCTCTGCCTCATTGGCATGTAATAGACTTTCAGAAACTATCAGACAGACCATTAGTAATGATCAACTCTAGGGTGTCGGACGTGAAGGAAAGGGGAACTTTAATTTTTTCCATATTCCCTTTCAGACTATATTTTTTACAGAAATGTTTAAACCGACTTTTGAAAAGATGTTGTCTCAAAACTAGAAGCCATCTATTAACAGGTAACTACTCTCGGCACTCCCTCAGTGTGATTGATGAGGATTAATGAAGGGTGAAG
Organism: Papio anubis; assembly: GCF_008728515.1. Taxonomy (NCBI): domain Eukaryota; kingdom Metazoa; phylum Chordata; class Mammalia; order Primates; family Cercopithecidae; genus Papio; species Papio anubis. Next base: position 51,719,414 of record NC_044994.1, read on the forward strand.
ATATTTGTCCGTCCAATTGGGCCCATAAGATGCCCTGAGATTCTCCTCCCAGGAGAGGGAGGCCTTGGACCACAAAGAAGCCATGTCCACTCACAGCTGCAAAACTCTAGGCAGGAATGACTCCATCCAACCTCCCCACACTAAGAAACTTCACCAAACTCTAGGATGGCTTCTAGCAGCCCAAGACTGTGAGCCCAGTCCCTCTTAAAGTGCCTGCCTGAGAAGGCTCAAATAGTGCCTAAAGAATTTGCTTGTTCCAACTAAAACAGCTATAGGCCCCTGCTCTCCCTTTGTTTAGAGCAGTTACTTTAGAAAACTTACAATTATAAATCCTTTCTCTGCCCCTTTGAGATGTAAATCTCCTTCCACCCAGAAATGTTTCCTGAGGACCTGGGAACCGTGTCTTTGAATGCAAACGTCTAGGGAGATAGCTCCCTTGTCTGCCAGTCTCTATGGGAGGGTGAGGGACCAAATTCAGTGGGTGCCTTGCTCCAATTTGCAAAACTACCTCCTGCCATACAGATGTGAGACGTTTGTTTCTCCTCCAGATAAGCGCCAGTTAGCAAACACAGATTGCCAATCACATTGACCACCCTGCTGCCCCACTTTTACATTCTTCAATACTTTTCCGTTAGCACAATCCAACCTATGGTTTAAAAAGCCTAGGCTGGGTACAGTGGCTGATGCCTGTAATCCCATCACTTTGGGAGCCCGGGGCAGAAGGATCACTTGAGGCCAGGAGTTCAAGACCAGCTGGGCAACACAGTGAGATCCCATCTCTCCAAAAACTAAATAAATAGTCTCCCATCTGTTATTTCAGTGGATTTGAGTTTGGTTTTATACTGAAGTCCCTCTCTCCCCTGCTAGAGTAGTCTGAATAAAATCAATCTTGCCACCTCTAACAGCTGTCCCGCTGTTTTTCTTTGACACCACTGATGAAGGAGGACTTGGTCCCTGGGAAGGCCAGGACCATGAAGGAGGATTTGGCATCTACCCAAGTGGTATTTACATTTACTAAACCTCTGCTTCCCTGGAAATACCAGGGGAAGAAGAGGGCAGAGATGCTCATTATGCAAAAGACAACTGAAATGTGCAAGAGGGACTTTTCCTTCATATGAATGATATGAAAAATCTTATTTATTGAGTACTTTGCAATGTACTGAAAAATATGCTAAGCTCTTAATATACAGCATTGTATTGAATTCTTAGAGCAACTTTCCAAGGTAGGTGTTGTTATGTTCTTGGAATTCGTATGTCAAAAAGATTAAGAAACTTGCTCCAGGTCACACATAAGCTCGTAAGTACCAAACCTAGGAGTGAAACTCCAGAGTCCCCGTTCTCCAGAAGCTTTTGTGTGGCCCGGACAAAAAGGCTTGTAGCTATGCAAATGAAGTAAAACTGAAATTTATTGTTTATTTTAGAGAGTTTTCTTTCCATGGAAAGTAACTACATCTTAGTATATGGCACTAGCAATGGCATTACTAAAACAATAAGAACGACACACAGCTCTGTGGTGAAACACTCAGCTTTCTTTTTCCCCAAGCTGGGTTTCAGGCCACCGAAATGGGTGACTACGGTACAGATCACAGAACTTTGCCTTCTTTTCTTCCTAGTGAGATGGCCAGGTTGGGGAATGGCGGGAGGGGGGCAGTCCCTGGCAAAACTCCAGCTGGCTCGCACACTGGGGTGGAGCCTCTGGAAGCTCATGTCATTTGCAGTGGGAAAGAGCCTGGCCCCTCCTCTTCCTGTGTAGAACCTGGGATTCAAACTGTGAGGTGGGAAGTGCAGCAGCAGAGAACTCTGGCCTTGCAGAGAGTTCCTGTTCCCACTTGCTTTCCTTTTCACCAAATAAAACCCTACTTTACTCATGCTTCAAATTGTCTGTGAGCCTACATTTTTGTGGCCATGGGACAAGAACCCCATCTTTAGCTGAACTAAGGAAAAGTCCTGCAACATTTTTGGCACCCAACGTGGGGCTCAAGAAGCGTTGAGTGAGATGCAAACCAAGAATTCTTTTCCTCTCTCTCTTTGGAGCCTTTTCATCTTCACAGTTCTGAGCTTACAGGAAACTACATTCCCATCCCCTGTCGCACCCAGGGGTTAGGAGCCTTTTCCTGGCCTTTCCTTCCTTTTTCAGGATGGACCTGGTGAGCAGCCGGCTTGCCACTGCTCCCTGCTCCTTGCTGGGGCTGGGACCCATGGCCCAAGGGTCCCGCACAGCCAGCTGGCTGGTTCCGAAACATGTGCCATGCAGCCTTCCTCTTCCCCAGCCAAGGGATTTTACTCCATTGGACAGTAATTAAACTTTTCTCCTTGTGAAGAAACCAGTTGCATAAGAATAAGAGGTTCTCCCCCAGGCATTTTTAAACTGTTTTTTTTTTTTTCCTTCGCCTTCTCCACCCCATCAGCAGTTACCATTTAGCAAGATTTTTTCTTTTAGAAGAATTTTTGCTAGCCTAGGAATGATAAGCACTCCTGTTTATATTCTCTGTAAAGTTTTGGTTGTGAAAAAGGATCTTGTGGGGACTGGGTTTTCTTCTGCCTGACAGTGTGTGTATTGTGTGTAATGTCTGCAAAAAGAGCTCTATTACTTTGGCTTAAAGAAAAACGAGTGCTTGGATCAAGCATTCTTTTTTAAGGGAAGTTAAAAGCTGTAGTACCTTTCAGTTCATGTGACTTTAATCTTTGAGAAATAAAAACAGCCCTAAAGACTATTGGTAAAACACAGGTCAGATGCAAGGTTTGCTAAATGTTTTGAGGTTACAAACTGCTTTTTGAGTTTTGGAAACTATTTGACTTGCCAGCTTCACAATTGGTAGGGCCTGGGGACATGTGGAACTAACCACAACCTTGGCTGCACTTAGCACACAATAAAAGCAACTTACCCAGTTTTACCCCAAAGTTAAAAATTGCTAGGAGTTACCGTTATAATGTGTAATTGAAACTGCTGAAAATAGATTTACATGCAAGGAGTATAAGAACAGTAAAATGTGTTTTTTAGTAAAAGGTTACAAAAAGGCATGGAAATGTAAATTTTTGCCTATGATTAAAGGATTGTTTTGAGTTAGGAAAAGCTGAAGGTTTAAACAAGTGGTGGAAAGATTGTGGAAATTAATCTTGCAGAGGGGTTCTCTGTGTGAACATATTGACTAAATTCAAAAAGGTTATAAAAGGTTTCTGCTTCTTTCAATTTCTGAGTCATCATTTTGGCACAATAAATAACTTATGGTAATCTGGATTCTATTTCATAATATAAAGGGCTTCAAACATATTTAAGAGGCTTCCCAAAATCAAACTTCAGTTTCAAAATTGTCTTTCCTGACATCTGGCTTTTCAGATGAATCAGAAGGCCCCTGAGACATCCAGAAAAGAGAGGTAAACAGGATTACTTGACATGTTTAGGAACATGGGATTGCCAAAATGATGTTCAGTCTTCTTTAGGTTATATCTTGGTAAATAATGCTAATATACATTCCAAAATTGTATGGGATTTCTAAAATTATAATGTCTAAGTATATGCTACCAATCATAATTAGGGTTGTTACATTAAGTTATTGTAAACTACAGAGATAACCAAACTTCTTTGTCAATTGTGTTTCTAACTGTAACTACCCTGGAAATTTTGCTATTCACAGACAATTGTTGTCTTCTTTTAATCCCTTTCAAAAGATGGTCTACAATACTATAGGCCTTTAACACGTGCTCTCAAATATAGGCTTCCGATAACTTTGGGGATTGTAACATTGGAGTAAAGCAAAATGCACAGGACTCATAAAGAGCCGAAATGGTCATGAACATCAAGCAAAACAAGAGTTAACGAAATGAACTGAACTCAGAAAGCTGAAGCAACCTTTTGACTTTGCTTGGATTATTGCTGATCCTTGTTTTGTTTTTCAGAGTCAAGGAAACTTGCTTTGAACTATTTATGACCTTTAATAATTGAGTAAGTTATACGCCTATGAACAAAATTTGGAGCATGTTTGTTTCTCTCTGTCTGGTTCCTCTAAAATTTGGAAACTATCTGTGAGTATTCTTATGGCAATATATTTGTTTACATCAGTGCAATGATAATCCATTTTTCTTTTGCAACAGAACAAAATTGGAGAAAGTGTTTATTTTACCAAGGCTTTGACTGGAAGGGTATGCTTCCCTTTAAGGAGTCAGTCTTGATTTGCAGAGACAATAAAAGCCCAGTGGGGAAACTGGCCTCATACCCTTGCCAACACAGTACCTATACATGGTTTCTGACCTGTAGTCAGTAAAGAATGTCACTGTCTAACAGGTTCAGAAACTCCAAGTTTATCTTGGGACCTTAGGAGGAAAGGATCACCCAACTTGCAGGTTGGACTCTGCTTTAAAAGGTCTTATTTGAGATTCCTTGGGGAACAGAGTTCTATCAAAGCCAATCCTAAAGGCTTTTATACAGAAATAATTATTCTTGCTGCACTTTATGCCAACAACCAGGCCAAATATAAAACTAAAGTCTATTTTTCAAATCGCTCAGTCCTATGATGATATGTTTTTTCAGCAAAAATGAGGACTGGAGAGAGAGAAATTATGTTTCAAAACTTATCATACATCTGTCATTAAATTCTAAACTCACTAGTTGTTTTTAAGATTTTGCCTACATTTACACTAACCCTGCTTGTTCCTGTGAACCTACCAGCAATCTCCAACTGCAGCTCAGAAAGAACAAGAGGGATGGGTAATGTAAAAATCTGGATCAATATTCTAGTTCTGGCCAGGCGTGGTGGCTCACGCCTGTAATCCCAGCACTTTGGGAGGCCAAGGCAGGCAGATCACTTGAGGTCAGGAGCTTGAGACCAGCCGGGCGAACACAGCGAAACCCCCTCTCTACCAAAAATACAAAAAATTACCCAGGTGCGGTGGTATGCGCCTGTAGTCCCAGCTACTCAGGAGGCTGAGGCAGCAGAATCATTTGAACCTGGTAGGCAGAGGTTGCAGTGAGCCACAATTATGCCACTGCACTCCAGCCTGGGCAACAGAGTGAGGCTCCATCTAAAATTAAAAAAAAAAATCTAGTTCTGAGCAATTATTCTGTAAATCCTGCTAGGTGATGGGATTAAATAGGATGCCCATAATTTGGAGGTTTCCTTTTTGAGAAAGTAAGACCAAGGGAGCTAACCAAAGCCAAGCACAATGCACCCAAATCCTAACCACTAGTTATCTGGGTGTGTCACAAGACATCCTTTTCTCTCCCTTATTGGAGGAGGACTCAGTTCCACAGTTTTACCTTAGCATTTGTCTTATGATAAGAAGTCTAGGTAACACCCCCTGCCCCCTGCCCACCGCCCGAGACATATTTTTGTCCCAAACTCAATTCCAAGCTTCAGGCCAAAGCCATAGGAAAGAAAACTGGATTTAAGGGATCCAGAGGCAGATGATAACAGAGGTTAAAAGACACAGTACAGGTAAGCATAGCTGATTCCTGCCAATTAGGACAAGCCCAAGCTTCCTGTTTCATGGATAAAGGCCATGTTAGTATCCATGGCATAAATGAGCTCTAGGAAATTCAAGGCTACTGAAAGCTGGGGAGATAGGGTGTACATGGGTAAGAGTGGATGACTCCCATCCCCTAGGCCTCCCCGCTTCATGGATGCAAGCCACTTTGGCACACATGGTGGTGCCTGCCAATGTTGCCGGGACTCGGGAATGCGAGGACGGAAGAGGAAAGGGGATCCTCTCCCCTCTCTCCCTCACATACACTGGGTATCTGCTAGGAAGAGAAGGGAACCAGGGATGCCTGCTCCCCTCTTTCTAGATGGGTAACCATTCCTCTTCAGTCTGTACCCCTTTTGAATGCATCCTGAACCCCTGGGACTCCTTTAAAAAGTGCCTTCTTTTTCGCTTTCTTTTCCTCTGTCCTCTCTTCATTGATAGACAATTGTGTCTCTGTACTACGGGACACTCCCCTCAGATGCACTCCAAACCAGAAAGAGTTAATTTCCCAAACCTTCAACTGGCTGGCTTAAGATTGGGCTCAGGGAGAGGGAATCCAGAAGCCCAACATGCCAGCAAAAGGGTCACGTTTTTTTTTTTTTTTTTTTTTTTTTTATCAGTCAGGCTTTTAGCCCCTATCTTCCTGGGCAAACTGGTAAAAGGCCTTGGGATTTCTGAGCTGTCCTTACCTCGCCCTTGTTTTGTTCTGATAAATATTTTCTAATAATTCATTTTATCTGTTCTTGCCTTCAGGCCATCAAACTCCAAACGGTCATGCAACCAGAGCCTCTGAGGATGGCCCCTTCTGCTGGAAACCCTTAAATAGGTCTCTGAGATCTTGACTATCCTTTCCCCAAAACAGCACCCCTGTCACCTTCCAGTCAGCAGGAAGCAGTTAAGATTGGTCTTCATCTTTGGGAGGCTGAGGCGGGTGGATTATGAGGTCAGGAGTTCAAGACGAGCCTGGCTAACATGGTGAAACCACATCTCTACTAAAAATACAAAAAAATTAGCCCAGGATGGTAGCATGCACCTGTAATCCCAGCTACTTGGGAGGCTGAGGCAGGAGAATCACTTGAACCCAGGAGGTGGAGGTTGCAGTGAGCTGAGATCATACTACTGCACTCTAGCCTGGGCAACAGAGCAAGATTCTATCTCAGGGGGGAGAAAAAAAAGATTTGTTTTCGTCCTTATCCTTATTTTAACAGCAGCTAGATGTACTTCTTTACAGTGGGTAAGGAGTCTCTGGCAAAACTCCAGCAGGCCTGCGCACTGGGGTGCAGCTGGGAGGAGCCTGGCCCTTCCTCTTCCTGTATGGAAGATCTTCCTGTGATTCAAACTGTGAGGCAGGAAGTGCAGCAGCAGGGAACTCTGGCCTGTTCCCAACCCCAACACCACTTTTTTTTTTTCTTTTCAGCAAATGAAACCCTGTTTTACTCAAGCTTCAAATTGTCTGCGAGCCTATATTTTTGTGGCCGTGGTGTAAGGACCCTGTCTTTAGCTGAACTAAGGAAAAGTACTGCGACACCAGCACCCATTGGTCTCTGAAATTCCTCCCCTTGCATATTATCTCACTGCCCAGCTAGAACATCAGCTCCCTATGGGTAGGGAATTTTCTGTTTTGTTAATTTCTGCATCTACAGTATCCATGGAAGTGCTTGGTCCATGGTTCAAACGCAGTAAATATTTGTTGAAGAAAGGAGGAAGGAGGGGGAAAAGTGGGGGAAAGAAGGGAGGAAGGAGAAGATAGATGGAAAGAAGGAAGGAAGGAGGAAATGGAGGGAGGGAGGAAGGGAGGATGAGAGGGAGAGGGAGAACATAAATGGGATTTAGAAATTTAGTACCTCTAGTTCAATTCTCATCCCCATTCAGACTGAACAATGAGGGAGCTGTGGCCAGAAAGGTAAAGTCAACAGCCAGTTGGGGGCAGTTCTCCATGTCTCAATCAGGTTAATTAGTTCCACTTTCTTGGTGGTGATGATAGGGGAGGGAAAAGGGTGACTTTGAGAAGACCTGAAATTTGACAGAGTTTCTCAGCCTCAGCGCTGTTGATATTTTGGGCCAGAAAGTCCTTGGCTGTGGGTGCTGTGCTGTGCGGTACATTGTAAGGTGATTAGCAACAGCCCTGGCCTCTGCCCACTCGATGCCAGTGCACCGTCCCCCTCCACTTGAGCTGTGACTACCACAAATGCCTCCAGGCATTGCTAAATGTCCTGGCGGGGGTGGGGGCCAGGTATGTGGACAAAATTAGCCAAGGTTGAGAACCACTGGAGTATTTAAAATTCGGTGCTTCAAGAGAAGTGGGGAACATTTCAGGCTTTCAGGTATGAAAGCCACAGCACAAACCATGGCAGCAGAAATATTGGGCTCTGGCATGATCCCAAACTCAGAGACAGAGGAATATTCATCAACACGGTGACTCAGGAAATGAATGTTCTCGTGGTCTGCCAGCCCTTCCAGGTAAGACGTTAAGAAATTTAATAAGAAAATTGATCTCTACGCACATGAGGAAAGAGAATCTAATGAGCAACAAGCCAGGCAGATTCAAAAGCCTCCAGTTATTCTCCCTAACACAGACACAGCCATTTTTGAACACAATTATGAACTTGAAACCCCACAGGGGAATTCAGGGGAAATCATTGAAACATTTATTTGATGTGAAACTTCTGACCCAAGCAATTCATAATCAATTAAAGGGATAGGGCCTGGAAGATTTGACGGTAGCATAGTTCTGGGTTTTATTGACAAATGGTCAGTACAAGTAATAATTGGTGGCATCTTAAATTAGATCTGAATGTCAATAAAAATCAAGAAGCATTCCACAGAGCTCAGTACCGGAAACTGTATTATCCAATATGCAGTGCTCATTAACAACCTGGAGGAGAAAGTCAATTTGACTTAGATTACATTTTCAGATAACGCAAAATGAGTGAGAAATGGCAAATGCAAAAGATAAATTAAAGTTAAAATTACCAGAGGGCCTGAATATTTGAGAACTTTGGTCAGAACTCAGTAAGATGAAATTTAACATGAACAAGGAAAATATGACATGGTCAGGCTTGGTTACACCTGAAGGTCCGAGGAATCAGATAGCACACAGAGGGAGGCTGGGGATAAGCTGAAGGGAAACTTGGCATTCCTCCCACACACCTTGGAAGGTTGTCTTAAGAATTTAGCAGATTGTGTCTTTAAGGAGATTTTGCAGCTGGAGAAGCAAGTCGGTGTTATAGACCTGCCATCCTAGGTCAGAGTCATAGAGTTTTGCTGCAGGAAAATGGAAATTCAGGTGAAATTTGTATCCTAATATGGCTACAAGGTGATTCAGTGCTTTGCACGTCATCGTTCTGTCGTCGTCATCATCATCATCATCATCACCACGACTTACCGAGTTCCTATTGACATGCTAGATTCTGTTCTAAGAACTTTATTTAGCTTTGAAAAATCCTCACAACAACCAGATATTATTAGTCATATTGTACAGATGAGAAAACTCACAGAGAGGTTAAGTGTTTTGCCCAAGGTCACACAGCCAATGGCAGAGAAGGGGTAGGGACTATCAACCCATGTTCTTTGAGAAACGAACTGCAGTAGAGGGAATCTGAAAAAAACCTAGGAGAGTCCTAGCAGATCTGAGGAATGGTGAACTCTGTAGGTAAGATCAGCCCTAGAGAAAGAAAGATAGCATATACTTCCAATATGCTCCTCCCCTGTATCATCTAGGAATTTATATGGCTGTAACAAAAACCTTAATAGTGGCTTAAACAAATAGGGGCTTATCTGTCACATGTAACTATGAACACAGTGGTGGACAGATAGTAGCAATGATTTCCCATTTCAACAATGCCAAGGCTGAAGTCTCTGTGTATTTCTTGGCCTTTCTCTCAAGATAGCAAGATGGCTGCTAGAGGTCAGTGGAATGTCTACAGTCAAGGCAGGAAGAAGGTAGAAGAGCTGTGCCATCTATATCTGTTCCCTTGATCACAAAGGCAAAAACTTTCCCAGAACCCACTGCAGGCTGACTTTCACCTAAGTCTCATTGGCCAAAACTAGGTCACGTGGCCACTGCTGTTCAGGGGGAGACTGGGAAAGCAGGACACGGGACTGCCGTGATTGAGTTGAACCATGGTCCATGGCCTGAACCTGGGCCTGGGGCTCTCTGCAAGGAAGAAAGGAAAAGTGGTATTGGGCAAGCTGCTAATAGTATCTTTTTCTCTCTTTTCTTCAACCAAGCAACCTGATTCCTGCAGTGTCTTGATTTGAGCAGCTGACATATTCTAGCCAAAGTGTGAGCCAGGAGGGGGATAAGATGTGCTATTCTCATTGTTCATTTTCAGTAGAGTATATGAAAAGGAACTGAAATCAAAAATCTATCGGAGCAGGTTCTGGAAAGCTCCTTTGCCAGGGCAAGCACCCATGGAGGAGTTTGAGCATTCACTAGAATAAGGGTCCACCAGGCATTTCTGTGCAGTACATAAAGTCAGAATTAGAGGCACCCCCAAACATGGCGAAATAACTCGATGGCTTCTCCAAACACAGAGCACTGGCTTTTGTGTCAGGAAAAGATTCTAGCTGACAAACAAACAAAAAGCAAAATCAAAAAAACTCAAAAAAACAAAAAAACTGGAAACACCCACATATCCGTTGACTGGTGAATAAGCAAACAAATTGAGGGATAGCTGCACAACAGAACACCCGCAGAAAGGAAGATATCTGATATATGCCACTGCTGCTCTGAATCTCAAAAGCATTGTGGTAAATAAAAGACACCAGATACAAAAGACTGCATACACTAGAGGACCATCTATATTAAATTCCAAAAAAGACAAAACAGATCTAGAGTAACAGAAAGCTTATCAGTGATTTACTAAACTTGGGAGGAACTATTGGAGATGGCAGGAACGTTCAATATCTGGATTGTGGTGTTTGTATACATTTGTCAAAACTCAACAGAGTACACCCTTAAAATGGGAACATTTTAATATGTAAATTATACTTTGACAAAGTTTATTTATATTTTTTAAGTCTGTCTACATCTCCATTTTAATGTTTTTTCTGTTTGCTTCCTTTGTCCCTAGCCAAATTGCTTCTAGAAAATTCCAATTTTGTTTAAGCAGCACTCCAGAGAAAGTGGTGTTTTCCCAACACCTAGTGGAAATGCAGAATGCTACAGGGGCTATGGCAGCATTGACAGTAATTGCCCCAATTCAATAGCAGGAAGAGACAGTGTGATGGTGAATTTTTTGTGTCAACTTGGCTAGGCCACAGTATGCAAATATTTGGTCAAACGTTATTCTAGATGTTTCTTTGAAGGTGTTTTTTAGATGATCAACATTTACATTAGTAAACTTTGAGTAAAGCAGATTACCCTGCATAATTTGGGTGGGCCTCATCCTATCAGTTGAAGGCTTTCAGAGAAAAAGACTGACCTGTCCAAGCGAGAAGGAATTCTGCCAGTAGACTGCCTTTGGACTTGAACTGTAACTCTTCCCTGGTCTCCTATGTGTGCCTAGCCTGCACATTTTGAACTTGTCAAGCTTCCATAATCACTTGGGTAAATTCCTTACAATAAATTAATCTCTCTCTCTCTCTCCCCCGCCCTCATTGATTTATATATATACACTCATACACATCTGGTAGGTTCTGTTTCTCTGGGGAACACTGACTAATGCAAACAGGTAACACCATGGAATTAGAGTAGTGAAGCTCTAGGGCCTCCATGTACAAGTTGCCACTCCAGGGTTAGCCATGAAAGGTGATACTTAGAAAGGAGAGCCTGCACTGTACTGCCGGGATTCTAATGCCAGGCAGCTGCTTGGCCACAAGTGGCTACACTTTCCAAGACTCTTCCATTCCAAGAAAGAGACAATAAAACCACCTACTCATCGATAAGGATTTAATGAGATATTAATACAAAAACTTTACTATTATTGATATTTACTACCAGAGGGTGACTCAACCAAGGTCACACAAAGTCTCCCAACTTTGGGGGCAATACTCCTCTCACTGCCTCTGGATACCTATAGAGTGTCCCTCCTTTGTCTTCAATGACATCTGAAGTGGACCACACTACTCTGAACCTTGAGAGGGCCAACGCTAGTTTCAACTTGGGCCAGGTGCAGTGGCTCACATTTGTAATCACACCTTCCCTTGGGAGGCGACAGCAGGATGATCACTTGACCCCAGGGGTTACAGACTAGCCTGGGGAACATAGCAAGCCCCTGTCTCTACAAAAAAAATTAAAAATTGAAAAATAAATGAATTAAAATATCAATTTTAGTGGGAAGGATTGTCATGGTATTATAATATTTGGTACCATGATAAGTAGTCTTAGGATTTCTGATAACTCATCTGAGTTGGCCTTAGTCTTTTTGTCACAATGGTAGGCAGGCTGTGAATAAACCTTCATATGCATGATACTGCTTCACCATCAATGTCCATCCCTTCCTGGGCCTTCCCAGGAGGCCGTGCAGGGAGGCTTTGCCTATTCTTGGCCCTCCCAGACACCCTTGTTTCTGCCATAATGTAATCTATGGGTCTGAAAACCTGGGGGCCGCAGTGCTGGGCGCCATCAAGAAAGACAACAAGAGAGATGGATGGATGTATCTTGATTTGATAAGTCAAATCAGATTAAACTAATGGCATTTCGGAGATTTTTCTGAATACTTTTTTCCTTAGGAACTTGTTACTGAACTTGGTTGCAACTTTTCTTGGCTGAAGTTGAGACTATGGCTGGGAGAAGCCAGCTACCTGGGGGTGGGATAGGAGTGCAGGTGGGAGGGTGGGAGTGGTGATTTAGGGATAATCACTTTACCTTTGTGAAGTCAGCTCTTTATGTAGAGATATGAAGTTGTTTCATACTTGTAGTCTTTTTTTTTTTTTTGAGATGGAGTCTCAGTCACCCAGGCTGGAGAACAGTGGTGCGATCTCAGTTCACTGCAATCTCCGCCTCCCGGTTCAAGCGATTCTCCCACCTCAGCCTGCCAAGTAGCTGGAATTACAGACATGTGCCACCACACTTGGCTAACTTTTGTATTTTTAGTAGAGACGAGGTTTAGCCATGTTGGCCAGGCTGGTCTTGAGCTCCTGACCTCAAGTGATCCGCCCGCCTCAGCCTCTCAATGTGCTGGGATTACAGGTGTGAGCCACTGCGCCCAGCCAATATTTATAGTTTTTTAAAATTTTGTCCTGACAAAGATAGGAAGAAAGGTAGGATGAAGGGCATGGCCCCTGCAGATGGATCCTTAGAAGAAAGAACAAGAGCTGCTCAGCCCCAGAATGCTGCTAGCCCCACCCCTTGCACCATCACCTACTCTCTGATCCCTCTCCTGCCTTAGTCCTCACCTTTGTGTTGTCCGAGGAGTGGGTATAACATTCGGAGGCTCCCAGCCTTCCAGGCAGGGTTGACCCAGAGTGCACAGTGGCTTTCATTGTCTCAGGCCTGGATCCCTTGGCCAAGAGGCCTAGGCATATATATACCTGTGGAAAGTTCTAGAAAATAGTACCCCTTCCTCACCAAGTCCCTTAACCGATGCTCAGTTTCTTCTGGAGGTGATCCAAGGAAGTGGCTCCTTTGTGGCCACACTCGGCACCCCTGTCTCTTACTTTCTCAACTTTAAAGGGGAAATAATCACGCTGAAGGATGCTCAAATGGATCAGCCAGGGTGGGGAAGGGAGGAATGATCATCCCATGCAAGGAGCTGTTGATAGCACAGGAAAGTGTAGCACAGAGAAGACTTAGGGTGGGCATGACAGTGTCTCAAGGACTCCTCAAGGACCAGAAAGCAGTGCAGAATAGGACCATGTGACAGGGGAAGAGCTAGGGAGACATATTTAGGTTCAATATAAGGAAGAGTTTGCTAAATTCAGTTTTCTCTGAAGACGAGAAGAAGTGAGTTCTCCAGCACTGGAGATGTTCAAGAACACCACGAGCACTGGGCAAGGATGCAATTAAGGAGAATGGGCAGTTAGATTAGATGAATGGGTCTTGGCTGGGGGCGATTCCACTCCTACTCCCAGAAAGGGACAATGGCAATGTCTGGAGATATTCTGGTTGTCACAACTGAGAGGTCCTACTGGCCTCTAATGGATGGGGACCAGAGACACTGCTCAATATCCTGCCATGCATGGGATGGCGCCACCACAAAGAATTATCAGGCCCAAAATATGAATAGCATTGAGGTTGAGAAACCCTAAATTAGATAAGCTGTAAAGCCTAAGTGGAGGGTAATCGCCCCCTCCCATCTGTCTGGCAACTCAGAAGACCGTGAAAGGAAATCAGCGACATGTTGGAAGAGCTGGATTTCAAGCAGGACCGTGCAGTAAGATTTTCAAGTAGATGAATCTCAGAAATATATTTTCAGTTTCAAACATTGTGGGTTATATTTTGGGATGCTGGCCATTTCTGCTGTAGCCAAAACTATGAGCCTGTCATTCTCCACACAGCAAATTTTCTGTTCCCACCATTTGTACCTACTTCTGTGTACAAGTTAGAAGGCAAAGATCTAGAGACAGGATGGGCTAGGGAGTGGAGAAGAATAGAAAACAAGCAAACAGAGGAAACTACGGTGAGGTTTCACTCAAAGGCCTTTAAGAATGATCCCTGATATCTCTTCTAAAATTATCTTTTAATCCCCCTTTTATGCCTGCTGGGTAGTGCGATTTGTCAAACCCCAGAAAAATCCTAGAATTACAATGAAATTCGTTGTTACCAGATGCGTGAATCAATCAGATGGCTCTGAGGTCAACTCTTGGCTCTGTCAATTACCATCTGGGCCTGGGCAAGTTATTTAACCTTTCTGAGCCTCAGTTTCCTCATTTATAAAATGGGGTAAATAACACCCACCTCATGGGATAGCTGTGAAGAGCACATGAACAAATGCACGTAACAATCACACGCAGTCTCTGGCACATAATAAATACTCACTAAGCAGCAGCTATTACTTGTATGATCTCCTTCTCAGGAGACTTAAATAGTACAACACTGGATTAGGCCTTGAACAAGAAAATGATGCTATCTTGAAAATCACAATCTAACACAGAAATTAGGCTGCCCTAATTACAGTTGTCCATTATTATTAATTTAAAGAATAAGTAGCTGCTGGACAATAGATACACATGATCTCATTTAACTGTCCTACCATCCTAGGGAGGGAAGCATTACCAACTCAATTTACAGATGAAGAAACTGACATGCCCAGGCTAAGTGAGGTGCCAATCATAGCTCCTAAATGGCAGAGGAGGAATTGGAACCCAGGCCAGCCTGACTCCTAAACTCCTCACCACTGCCTCCTTGTTCTCCGTCATTCCCCTTCTTGCTCTGCTTCCTTCACTCCAGCCTGGACCTGGGAATCTTGGAGCATCTCATGGCAGCAAGACCTGCCCTCAAAGCCTTCACTGGCTCCACATATAAATGGCCAGTCACAGCTTAAGGTATTTCCCCACACTGAGCTATTTTCACTTGGCAAAAATAGCCGCTAAACTTAAGCAGAGACTCTCAGCCTGGAATCCCCGAAGAGCAATGGCAGAGATGCGTGAGCTACTTTCCATATTTCAAAAAGCCATGAAGAAACTAAAATGCAATGGTGCATTGATTTATATTGGAATTACATCGACTCTCTGTGGTGATGCTTGTTGTTTCAACCTGATTAGAAGCTCTGATTGATAGACGGTTCCTTATGTCTTTGATGAATAAAAAAATGGGAAATCTAAATATATATGGCCTGTTGCACAGTTAAAATCTCATCAAAGCCTGAACTCAGCCATGCATGGTAGCTCACGCCTGTAATCCCAGCACTTTGCAGGGCCAAGGTGGGAGGATAGCTTGAGCCCAGGAGTTCAAGACCTGCCTGGGCAACACGGCGAAACCCCGTTTCTACAAAAAATACAAAATCTAGCCAGCCATGGTGGCGTGCACCTGTAGTGTCAGCTACTTGGAAGGCTGAGGTGGGAGAATCACTTGAGCCGGGGAGGTCAAGGCTGCAGTGAGCCGCGACTGCACCGCTGCACTCCAGCCTGGGCAACAGAGGGAGACCCTGTCTCAAAACAAAAACAAAAACAAACCCCAAATCACAAAATACTCCTGA
Source organism: Papio anubis (assembly GCF_008728515.1). Taxonomy (NCBI): domain Eukaryota; kingdom Metazoa; phylum Chordata; class Mammalia; order Primates; family Cercopithecidae; genus Papio; species Papio anubis. The sequence continues at coordinate 51,734,956 of NC_044994.1, forward strand.
GCCCCATGGGATGAAATAACTTTACAAATGCACTGGGTGATGAACTATCCGGGGTCACTGAGCTAAAAGGTCACAACATAAATCATGGAATAACAGGCACTAGTTGGTTCTGGTAGAGTTTCTCAGCTATCTGTCAAACTCCATGGACTCTTTCTTCTACAGTGATGCAATCAAAGCCAGGCATAACTGATTATTAAGACTGTAACCCCCAATCTCTCTTGCAGTTAGCTATGACCATGTGGTTGACTTTTTACTAATGAAACATGAGCAGAAGAGATACATGCTTCATTTTGGCTGGTACGTTAAGACAGCGGGTGTGCCTCCTCCATCTTCCCCTTTTTGGCAGCTGCAACCCAAGCTGTGCAGACACATAGGAAAGTGCTCATCACGTGTGGTCCGTAGACCAGCTGCTCATCCCCAAACTATTTGTTTCCCATCCACAATGAGATAAAGATCCTGTGCTAGGACACAAATCAATGACCTCTCTACACACATTGTTTAGTATAGCTGACATTTTTCTTTCATAGCAAGATGCTCTTGATGAAGGAAGCAGTGCCTTGACTTACATTCTGACGCAAGCTCTTTCTCTCCCTGCAGGCCAGCCCTTTGAGTAGTGCTGCTGTAGGGAACGGTGGCGACTGAAGGTGGTATGAACCCAGGTTCTGAATATCAATGTGGAACAGAGCTGCCTGCCAACCTGGAACACCTGCCCTGGACAGAAAAGAGAAACAGACTTCTCTTTTGAATGGGTCACTGCACTGCAAGGTCTCTGTCTCATAAGAGTTCAGCTTTCCCCTAACTACGTCAGTGGAGTTAATCATATTTACCCAGCTGTCTGTACTAAGGATTTTAAGAGGTATATGAGAGGATGCCTATCAACTGAATCAAACATGCACAGGTTCCATTCTCTAACCGGAAACAGTTCACTGTCTTTTCTGGTGAGAAGTTTGGATTCAGCCTCCTTTTCCTGGAGGACAATGTATTGATTCAAATCTCCTGAGTTCCCTCTTTGTGCCTAAGACTGGGCCAGGCACTGTGGATGCAGTATCAAGCAAGATGACATGGGTGCTGTCCTTATAGGGTGCCACAGCAAGTCATGTGGCCCAGCCGTGGTCTGCATGCAGGAAACCTGTAGGCTGGGGTGGCTTTGGAGCAAGAGCGAAGGTGAGTGGAGGGGCCTAGACATCTCCTGGCCTGTAATGGACAGGAGAGACAGTGTTGCCCGAATTAGCAGAAGTGTTGTGCTTTCTGAAGAATTATTTCTACACTTGAATGTCTTTACAGTGGCTTCCCCTTAGTTTCATGGGGATGGTGGGAGGTGGAGGATTTCATTTGAAAGACTCTAAAATAATCTCGGTTAAACTAAAGAGAAAGCATTTTTCTACAACTTAATTTGGAGAGATAAGGGTTTAATGCATCTCCAAAGATCCAGGGTTGCAGAAGGCATTTCTTAGACCTGGGCATTTCTTAGGTTTGTTGTTCATTCACCAAATACTTCTCAAGCACCACTATGATCCAGGTGCTCCGTGGACACACAGAGGAACAACACCAAGTCCCTGTTTTGAAGCAAGCTCACTGTGTGGGAGGCAGCAAGCCTAGGGATGATCAGTTGCCTGCCAGTGGAACACTTGCCTACTGTCAGAGCCTGGGGACGAAATGCAGAGAGGCTGAGAACCCGGGAGGGATGGAGCCCAGGCCAATATGTGGGCCTTTTTCTTTTGATTTTCACTTGAATCACTCCCTGAGGATAGTATTCTTGTATTTTGTTGGAGGAAGTATTATTGTATTTTGTTGGAGGAAGTATTATTGTATTTTGTTGGAGGGTAGTATTATTGTATTTTGTTGGCTACTAAACTATTAATGATCTTAAAATTAACTTTCTTTCTCTTAGACTCAGACACATGCATGAAAATACTCTTCAGATCCAAGAATACTCAGTCATGCAATGTGAGTGTGTAATCACTTAAGAATACATTGAAGGCCAGGTGCGGGGGCTCACGCCTGTTATCCCAGCACTTTGGGAGGCCACGGTTCACTTGAGGTCAGGAGTTCAAGACTAGCCCACCAACATGGTGAAACCCCATCTCTACTAAAAGTACAAAAATTAGCTGGATGTGATGGTGCATGCCTGTGATCTCAACTACTCCACAGGCGGAGACAGGAGAATCGCTTGAGCCGGGGAAGCAGAGGTTGCAGTGAGCCAAGATTACACCATTGCACTCCAGTCTGGGTGGCAGAGCAAAACTCTGTCTAAAAAAAAAAAAAAAAAAAAAAAAAAAGAATGTATTGAATCAGCAGATACCCAGACACAAGTGTATGTTTTCAACTTTATCAAAACCAATATCAACACTACGTTGACATGGAACAGTAAAGACCCACCAGGGAGGCAATTAACAAGCATTTGGGGAGGAACAGACCTCACCTATTCCAACCACACGGCCAACTCTGGCAGCCAAAACGTGGGCAACAGCATCCTACCAGCTTCTATTTATTGTTGCATTGCTATGGTGCCGATCCCCTTTGTATCCATGGTATTTAGAACCTCGGGGATTGGGCTGGTGACCATTCTTTAGATCTGAGAACAGAAGGAGCAGAGGAACGTTGAGCAACTCTAGAGGGGTGTGTATGTGGCAGTTTAGGGACAGTTTGAGCTTTCGGGTAGAGGCAGCCTAGGGAAACCGGCATAAAGCAGTTTCTTTCTCTATTCCATGGAAGCTGCATGCTTGTGAAAAGGGCCAGGCGTCTTCTGTCTTGCCATGCAAGTGGGCAGGGCTGCTTGGGAATACCAGGTGGGTTAAGGATACTGCCCTTAAACTTAAGGTGCAGGGCAGCAGGGAAAGACAGAGAGAGAGAGAGAGAGAGAGAGAGAGAGAGAGAGAGAGAGAGAGATGGGGAGAGGGGAGAGAGTGGGAAGGGGAGGGGAGGAGAAGAGAGGAGGGGAGGAGAGCTGCAAGAAAAAGGCAAGGTCCAGAGAAAGAGAGAGAGATCTGCAAGGAGGAGGCAAGGTCCCGAAATCTATGGACTGGGACAGCAAAGATGTGGCCTACGAAGAGAAAGGTCTGGAGAATCAGAAGGCCTTTCAATGGTGGTTCTAAATCCCTCCAGCAAAGCCCATCTATCTTTACAGCTCACCCGTCTCCATCTACACCACCCCCGAACCCCTCCTGGCCCGGATCAGGCAGCGGGGTCGCCCTCTCCAGGAATTTCAGGGCAGCTAACACTGGAGGCGCCGGCGAGCCTGGAGAGGGAGGAGTTCACTAAATTGTGTTGGATGTAAGGCGTCGAGGACCGGAGGAATTAATCCGATGTGGCGAAGGCGGACGGGGCTATGAGGAAAAAAGAGGGGGCAATGTACACTCAGCTTTTTCGTCACTCGGCTGGGAGATGGATGGTTTTCCGGACCGGGCGTCCCAGCGCCCCGGCTAGCTATAGGGAGACGTCAGAGCGCTCCGGTCCGCGGTAGAAGAGCCCCCAGCTCCCCCCGCCCGGGCTTCCATATAAAGTAGGGGCCCTAGTGGAGGCCGCAGCAGTAGCACCAGCGGCTGCGGCGGCGGAGCTCCTCTGAGGTCCGGGTCACCAGTCGCTGCTCTGCCAGTAGGGCGCACAACCCAGCCTCGCCCAGCGTCTCCGCCGCGCTCCAAGGGCTTCCCGTCGGGACCATGCGCTGCCGCGAGCTCCCGCTGGTCCTACTGGCGCTGGTCCTCTTCCAGGCGCCCCGGGGGCGAGCGGTCCCGCTGCCTGCGGGCGGAGGGACCGTGCTGACCAAGATGTACCCGCGCGGCAACCACTGGGCGGTGGGTGAGTGTCCTGGCCGCGGGAGCCGCGCGCTTGGCCTCCTCTGGATCAGCCAGCCAGAGGGGACCTGTCTCCCCATTTCTTTGCGTTTCCCGGGCCCAGCTTTGGGAGCTGGGTTTGCTGTGACCCTTCTACCGAAACACCTTCCCGATTCTCCTAAAACTCCACCCCACCTTTCCCCATTCTAGGGAGCCCATGAGCCCCTCACCAGCCGGAAGCTGGTCCCCTGATCCTTTCCCGCTCGCTTCCAGCCGGTGTCTCCGCGTGTTCCCCAGGGCACCCGAGCTCCCAACTGCCAACCCCGGTGCAGATCATCTTCCCTCTGCGTGCATCCTACATCTCCTTTTGTCCGCCTAGTCTCACCCTGTCTGGCACGGTACTCTCCTAGAATAATCTTGGGGAGCGTTGTCCCTTAAGAACATCTCAGAACCCTAGTCCAGCTCGGTGGCCTCAACACCGACCGGCATGGGCTGAAATCTAAGCTGCGCCTATGCGCCCCGCAAAGCCACAGGTGTGGGGACCTCCGGCGCAGCGCTCCCGCCCTGGATTTCACATCTGTTCAGTGCGCAGTGCTCTGAATCCCGCCTATCTGTGGCTCTCTGGAGTTTCCACAGTCCTTCTCTTCGCTTTGCAGCGATATTCTTTTCCCTGCCCTTTTGTCCTCTTTCCAGCCTACAGGCTCTGAGCTTGGGGAATCTCGCCTGCTCTCCAAGCTCATCCCGATCTCTCTGCCCCTCTGAGCTCCGCTCTTTCTCCGCCCCTCTAGACCCACGACTTCGCCCTTTCCCCTCGCTCCTTTCCCATTCCCTCTGCAACAGGTCCTGCTCTCTAGGCACCGGCTTGGAGGCTCCCTCGCCACAGCCCCCAGAACCCGGGCGGAGAGGACGGCCGCGCTGCGGGTGGGGAGGGCGCCCGCGGGTGGGGTCAGGATTCTGCTCCGCGCGCACTCACTGCTTTCGCTCAGCTGGGAGGCAGGAAGCGACCCGTAGCCTCGGCTCACCCAGCATCACCCCGCGGCTCTCGTCCTCGCCGAGCATAGCTTCCAGCAAACGCAGAGCATCCAACTTCCTCACTCCCCCACCCACCCGCCCCACAAAAGTCAACGACAACAACCCCAACCAGCTTCGTGGGAAGAGATTTAAGGGTGTGTGTGTGTGTGTGTGTGTGTGTGTGTGTGTGTGTGTGTGTGTATTTCCTTAGCCATCTACTTAGAAGGCGGGGCAGGGGGGCGGGGAGGGCTGGAGAACAAGTACTTGCTAATTCATATATCGGCTCATTCACAAATCTTGATAGAAGACAAAGAATTTGGGGAAGGGAGTGGGACTGGAACTGTTGCTTCCTCAGCTCTTCTGTGTTGTGTGTGCTTTTGTGAGGGAAGTCGAGATCTTTGGGTTGCAACACAGTGGTTTTCACTGTTGCTAAAATAATCATTTGCCAAGTCTTGACAGTTCCAGGAATGAGAGGATATGTGATCGCTGAGGGACAGGAGGAACCCAGCAGTCTGGTGTGGAGAGGAGAGGTTGGAATGGGTGAAGCTGAAAAACCCTGCGTTTCAAGAATGAAGGATGCTTAGCAGGTGTTGAAGAATCCAAATTTAGAATTGATGCTTCTCAAAGAGGGCTTCTGGGAGCTTAGATCAAGTGGCCATTATCTGACCCAGCCACCAGCCAATGGGGCTGGAAAGGTGGAATGAAACTTCTGGATTCCCAATCTCTTTTTACTCATCTATATTATTATACTAATAAAGCTTATTATTAGGTAACCCTTGCAGGCCCAAAGGAGGACAATAGAGTTAACTGGGGAGCGGCATCATGTTATCTCTGGTACAAGTCAAGCCAATCTTGATTTGCTGTAGTTCTGGAGAACATCTGTCTCCAGTTATTTAGGGTGGCTGCCATTTAATTGCTCTTCATAGTGGTACTTGAGCATTTCTAATCTAAAAGAATACCAACCAGTGGTGACCCCAAATACTACTTTCATATTTATTCTCAAACGCACTTCTTTCTCTCCCTTTGATAGCTGTGCAGAGTTGAGAAGGAGCAAGGGAAAGAGAGAGGTGAAGTAGAAACTCACATTTTGGCCTAAAATTACCTTGTGGTTGAGAAAAAGTTTCCTTTGAGTAAAATGACCTCTGTTGGAATATAAGCATTGACAAGGATGAATGATGTTAGATTTTAAATTCAGCTTTCAATTATCCCAAGAAAATGCTTATCCTCTTCAATCACCAAAGACATGTAGCTTCGTTTTAATGATATAAAACTAAAGCTACATACTGCTGTCCATGAAGATGCTGTCAGCACACATTTACAGGCTTGGTCAGTAAATTGCTTCTTCCAGCTGAGAGAAGGATGGCGCAGCAATGGAAAAAAGGTTACCAGTTTGAAAACTTAACAAATGTTTATCTGCTTGATGTTTGTGGAAATGTGTTGTTTGTGTGATGAAAATATAAGTCAACACTTACACTGGTGACTATTCCCTGTGCACCCATGAAATGCTCCTAACTGTGGTTCTAACTTGGATGTGAGACATATCCTAGAAGGCTGAATTTGGAAATGCCAGTATTCAGCGGCAGAATGGCTTGTTATGGCTCCAGAAACTGTGGAATAGAATTTAAGTGTGGGTCCGGAGAAACTAGTTCTTAGGAGTACTCAACACTTTCATCTACGCCGTATTCATTTCTGTTTCAAACCATCCCTTTAGTAGTATCTTTAAATGATTAATAAAAAGAACAAAAGCCTTTTTTTCTCTGATCGAGGTTTTATTTTTTCAAGTGACTGTCTTTTGTCTGTGGTGAGATTGCCATTATTATGATATGGGCACTTGACAAATGATGTTGGGAGAAGAGGTGGAAGTGGGCGTATCATCCATGTTGCCATGGAGATGAGGATTTGGTTGACAGTCACTAGCTCAAAAATGAAATCAGACCCAGGGAATGTGTACTTCCCTGGGATGTTATAGATAGCGTGCTCTCCTTAACAACCAGTCTATGGATCTAGTGGTAAAGAACGGATCCCCACACATTTCCCAGATATGCATGTACTGAAATTTAGTACAATCAGAGACTGGAGAATGACTTTCTCCTCCCGTTTTAGAAAAACCCACAAAATTATTCAGGCATGACAAAAATGAGGTTCTTATGTGTGATCTCTCTATCACTCCTCTGTTTTATTGGCAATAACTCTTTCTCATTTCCAGCATTCTAACTAGATGATAGGCAGTTAGAAGGGTAAGGTGACCTAGGTCATTTCTGGGAGTATCAGGATTCTAGTCCTGCCTTCCAATCATCATGATTCAATTTCCTCCATATAAATAAAACCAAATGCATCACTACTTCCTGGGAATTTGCACAACGTAATCACTGTTATGGCTGAATGCAAAGTTGCTGAGTGGATAGCTGAGCACCACGTGACCAAGCTGATAAGTGCAGAGCCAATCATTCAGGATTCCAAGCCTTCGCTTGGGACAGTATTCCCAGTTAGGGTCCTGAAATTGTGTGAAGTCTCATGTCATAAGCAATTTGGCAAACGCTCACACTGCAATGCAGTACAACCTGATTTTAACGCTCCTTAATACTCATAGAATTATTTTTTCTCAATTACATAATGTGTCATGATATATTGGTATATAATCCCTATTTTTATAACATTAGAAAGCCTTTTGTAGACCTTATCCTTATTTCCAGATCCCAGAATGATTTTAGCTGCCTTATATTCTTAGCAAGTTAAAAGACATTGCCACGCAGTATAATAATGTAGTCTAGATTGTGAGCTGATTTTAATCCTAAAATAGTTACTTACATCTGTGTGACCTCTGGCAAGTCTCATTTTCACCAAACCAGTTAGCATATGGATCAGATGAAATCAAGCACATTTAAACATCCCATAAACTGCAAATTGCAATACACATAAAAGCAATAAAGTTGCTTACAGTGAGGGCTTCTCTGTTGGTGGATAGAACTTCTAGGAAAGGGCCTCTTTCCATTTTAAGGCTGAAGATCTTTCAAATTTTATGTTTGTCTTAAATACTTTTAATGCCAGTCAGTGTTGGCACCACAAAGACCTTTTCCTTTGCACACTTTAGATCAAAAGTACCATAGTTTTGTTGACGTTAGAAATTTCAAAGTGCTACAAAGTCCAACTACAGAGAGAGAGAGGAAAAATCAACAGTAAAAAGTAGAGAACATGAGAATATTCAAGCAAGGGTCTAAAGTGTTAAGAATGCAGACCTTGAATTCTGTACCCACTTCTGACTCCAAGTTATCCCCTCTTGCATACATAAATTTTCATGTTTTTGGTGGTTTTGCCTCCTTAACAGCTGTTTTTTTTAAAAAAATTATTTACACGGCTAGCACACATTCCTGGAGCCATTGATAGACTTGCAGACACCCAAGAGAAAATTCTGCATTTATGTGGCTGTCAAGTGTTACTCGGGGCTTGTTTTCAACTTGGTTTTCACTACACTCTTAACAAACAATCAATCTAGGTAGTTTCCTAGGTTCAATCTCAACTAAAATTCTGAGAAAGTTTAAATGAAAAATTCCTTTGGTATTTTTTACTACAGATAAAAGGAAAGCAATATTTTTTAAAAACCACACAAAGAAAAGCATGGAGACTTTTATTTTCAGCAGCAATTCAAAATTGGCTGGGGAAGATGTTTAAACTCCATCTTTCAGTTGGAAATAGAATTTGGTGCATACAGAATTGATGACAGAATTTTAGATATGGAAGGCTCCTTAGATTTAATCTAGTCTACCCTGTTCATTTTATAGTAGAGAAAATTAAAGACTAGGAGTGCTACACGACTTGGCAGAGGTCACCTTACTAGCCAGTAGAGGTGCTGGAACCAAGCCCAGGGTTTCTGGGTTGCAGTTCTGAATGCAGTCTAGCTCATTGCACATTTTGAACAGACAGCAAAATCTATCTGTCATTTATGAACTAACTCTTAATAATAAAACGTGATTTATTCTGCATTTTAGGAGGAAGCAGCACAAACACAATTGATGTCCTTTTAAATTTCTCATTCGTTCATTCCCTTTGGTTACATTTGTGGCATTATGAGTGTTTTTGTTTTGGTTTTTACAGGGCACTTAATGGGGAAAAAGAGCACAGGGGAGTCTTCTTCTGTTTCTGAGAGAGGGAGCCTAAAGCAGCAGCTGAGAGAGTACATCAGGTGGGAAGAAGCTGCAAGCAATTTGCTGGGTCTCATAGAAGCAAAGGAGAACAGAAACCACCAGCCACCTCAACCCAAGGCCCTGGGCAATCAGCAGCCTTCGTGGGATTCAGAGGATAGCAGCAACTTCAAAGATGTAGGTTCAAAAGGCAAAGGTAAAAGAAACATATGTGCGAGATGGGTGGGAGGTATTTGGGGAGAGGTGGAAAGACGGCAAGTTCAAATGAGGAAGAATAGAATTGCTTATGATATAAACCTTCATGGTTGCTATATTAGGCTAACACCAATACATGCTAAGCACATTGACAGACAATTTCTATGTTCCCTTCTTTTTGACGTAATAGTCAAAAGGATATTGATTCCAAACTCCAATTTAGGAGTTTTTTTCCAGCAATTTTGTCTATTTGCCGTTATGCATTGATGGCATATATATATTTTTAATAGCCAGGCCCTACCAGAATGTTTTGATAGTGAGTCTGCAAAGTATTTGAGTAAATCCATGTGGATCTACAGATTTTATGTTTATTTCTGGTGAACACTAGTGGAGGTTCCTAGTTTTAGAAAAGAACATTCTTGTTTGCTACCTTTGACACAAAGGAGCACTTCTTCATATGTGTTCCAGGAGTACCTAGTTCAGGTTTCATGCTAATATTTTAAAACTCAGTGGACATATCTGAGATCAACAAATTCATCCTGTATATGATTTTATAGAGGATAGGGGAAAATAATTATACTAAACTGGCAATACTTAGTTACAAAGACAGTGAACAAGATAAGAGAGAGAATAAAACTTATAGGAAGAAAGCAAGGCAACTGAAAATGAGGTGATTATCACTAACTTTTAAGTTCCCATGAAATGTATAACAAAATACAAAATAATAATTACAATAACAATGGTGGCTAGTTTTACTGAATATTTACGATAATCCGAGTATTGGGCTAAGCAGTTTACCTCCATTTTCTCAGCTTATGCTCACAACAGTCTTAGAAGGAAGATTCTACTATTCTCTCCATTTTAGAGGTAAGGAAACTAGTCCCATAGCTTTTCATTGATAAAATCAGGGTAAGGGCCTGTGCTCAGTCTGCCATGCAAGACATCTTCCAGAAACGGTCGTCATTGATCTTAATATAAAGCATCCAGGCTGAAGGCCTTGCTTCTTGCTGCTTCTGACAATAAATAATATTGTTTTCCACTCACTATACTTGGAGAGCTTCCTTCTTCACTCGTTCATAGTGAAGACTGATGGCCCCTTTAGGGGCTCAGAGCTGCCTTTGCCAAGCCTCAGCTGGCTCTCTGGAGGGAAGCTTTCTATTTCATTGCCCTTTGGGTCTATTGCGGTCTTTCTCTCTCTTTCTTTTCTTTCTTTCTTTCTTTTCTTTCTTTCTTTCTTTCTTTCTTTCTTTCTTTCTTTCTTTCTTTCTTTCTTTCTTTCTTTCTTTCAAATTCTGTCTATGTGGTTTCTTTCTTTTCTTTTCTTTCCTTTCCCTCTCTCTCTCTCTCTCTTTTTTTTTTTTTTTTTTGACAAGGACTGGCTCTGTTGCCCAGGCTGGTCTCAAACTCCTGGGCTTAAGTGATTTCCCCAGCCTCGGCCTCCCAAATGTGGGTTTCTAAGCTAAATGGAAACTGAATTTCACCTGTTACACTAAGTGCCTAGAGGGAAAGTCTTTGTAGCTTTTATTCAGAAAAAAAAAAAAATCCCAGATTAAATAAATCAATACAGAAATAAATACCAACTTTGTGCAAAACCCCAAGCGATTGTCTGGTCCATACCTGTGTCATAGGTGTTATGTCATCAGCCCCCTTCTTTACTGATGGATCCCATACTCTGAGGGCTCTGTGAACTTGCAGGTGACTTCTCAGATTCTAGCTGGCCATCCTTTTTCATGGTCAGGTGCTTTGCTGGAGTTCCTGTAGGTGGATATCCAACAGCAGTACCCTTCTCATTTGTCTGAACAGTAACAAAAATTGCCGCCACAAAACCCTCGAAAATAATTTTTGCAAACATTGAAATGGACTTGCCCTCATAGCTCGTTCATGAAATACTCCCCTCTATTAACACACAATCATATTACTATTCTATAGTGCCTCATTTTTTAAACAAACAGCAGTGTCCAGTTTGTGTTATTTTATTTCTTCAATCTGGCCCTGCGTATCTTTGGAATCTTTTGAAAAATTCAACTCCTTTCTTAAGGATCAAAAATTTTCCACCATATTCAGAAGAATATTCTGTAAGCTTCAAAGGCAATGGCAAAAAGAATAGTTCCACAAAGGTGTCTGAGTAGCAGTAAAATAGGATGGGTTGAGTGGGCAGCTGCGGACAGTGACTGCTTAAAGGGGGCAGTCCTTATCCCAAGTGAACTGAAAAAGGTCATCAAAAAGATTATTTTTAAAAATCGGGCTTTCTTTTTCTATTATTTTTATGCATTGTTTTTCTTTTTACAGGTTTAGAAAGCCCGTCTCATTTCATTCCACCTCCAGTTGAATAATTAGTTATTGCACACATTGGTACTATTCTTTTGGCTTTATTTCCTAGTAACACAAAAACAAATTCCACAGTTAGTCTTTGCAGAGACCAAAATATTTTATTGCTTCTCTTGCACTGGAAATTCCACCTCAATGAAAGTATGTTGTTATGAAAATTGAAAACACCTTACAATGATCTGACTCAAAAAGAAGGGGTGCCAAGAGATTAGTTCTATTAGAAACCCATATATCTCCCATATCTTAGAGTTATGGGAGTGTTAGAGAGAAACTTAATAACTTAGCCAAGCATTGCCAGAATTAGCAGCAGGAGTTTTCAGAGGCTGAAGGACCGTTCTTAAAATTAAAAACTATCTACATATGCTCTCCTCTCTCATTTTAGTAATAAAACATCAAGTACTGTTGCCAACTCTCTTGGAGCTGTAGTTAGAAACTCCAAGCATTTCCTATGTTTTGATGACAAAGATATTTACTTAATTCATAAAGGATGTGTGTAATGTGCACTGAAACTAGGTTACTCGATCATGGAAACAGCTCCAGAACTTTCAGAGCAATTATGTCCAGCAATGTTCAAGGTTAACCTTAATCCTTTTAACTGTGCCCTTCTCACAAATCTTTTAATTCTTTCTTTTTTTTTGAGATGGAGTCTCGCCCTGTAGCCCAGGCTGGAGTGCAGTGGCGCAATCTCAGCTCACTGCAAGCTCCAACTGCCGGGTTCACGCCATTCTCCTGCCTCAGTCCCCTGAGTAGCTGGGACTACAGGCGCCCGCCACCACCATGCCCGGCTAATTTTTTGTATTTTTTTTTTTTTTTTGGTAGAGACGGGGTTTCACCATGTTAGCCAGGATTGTCTTGATCTTCTGACCTCGTGATCTGCCTGCCTCGGCCTCCCAAAGTGCTGGGATTACAGGCGTGAGCCACCGCGCCTGGCCCAAATCTTTTAATTCTATTCTGCAATTAATGAAACTTTTCCCCCATGGTTTCTGCAACATGAGACTGTTCTGTTTCTGCAAGATGAAACTCATCCCCATGGATGAAGCTCCAGGGCCTCATCCATGATCCTGGATGTGGTTGTGCATTGTCCTGAGTTTCAGTGGAGGTTTTAGTTGGCCTTTGGTCTCCCTTTATAATTTGGACTTAGTCCCTTATTCTTTGCAGCTTAGGTCTCTCCTTTTATTTAGTGGACATGAAGGGGGCAAGGAAATGAGCTACAAAGGCTGTTATGGAAAAGAAAGTAAATGTGTTCGTTCTTCACCTTTAAGGGACTACTCTCACTGTCTCATCAAATCAGTACAGAGAATAGGAAGGTCTTATTTCTGAATATTTGAAATGCTCCAAAGGAAGTGCCAAATACAGAAAAAGCAACATACAATCAAGAATCACTCATAACCTTCTGATTACGCTGGCGCTTTCTATGACGGAGCAGAGTGAAGCTGGCTCCCACCTAGAATACAGCTCCTCCCCACTCCCAACAGTAGACCCACCCCCCCACCATTGCCTCCCAGGTCCTTAATCTTCCTAGTTTCCACAATTCTCTTTTTCCTTTTAGCTTTTATTCCTTCCAGCCAAACCTCTTTTATTCAACATTTTGAGCCAATGGGGGACTTACGTAGATTTTTTTCCCCCACACATTAGCTTTTATGACCAGTGACTCATAAGGCAAGATATGTGCTGGCATCTTCGGACAGGCGGCAGTCTTTAATAGGGCAGCCTGGGTTGGTGGAGGCGAGCAAAGCTAATTGGCATGCGTGGGAATCAAACCCCAGGCCCTGGGCTCATTAGCACATGGTCAAAACAACTGAGCCACAGAGCAGGTAATAATTTGCCCAAGAATATCAGTAGTTCTTTTATTAGAAACAAATGGCTGATATGGAAGTTGGGGAATCTGAATTGCCAGAGAATCTTGGGAAGAGTAATAAGCTCTAGTCTCAACGAAAAGTGTTTTTTCATCTCAGCGCATAAAGGGTGCTATATGGGAACAAAGAAGTATTTTAAAATTATAACTACTCTTTCTTTCTTTAGTCTTAGTTAATTTGAGCAGAAGCCACAACAAGCAAACCACAATAAATTTAGAATTGGCAGAAATCCAAATTAACTCCTCTTCCCGAGTTTCCACACTACTACCATTTACAGTTGTAGGTTTGTAATGTATAATTACGTAATCCAGAAACCAGCTTTGATTTGTGTAATGATGCATTGTCAAAGTAAGCAAAGTAAGAACTCAAATTCCACATTCCCAGAATTTACCACTCAGCTGCTCCTCTAGTAATAAGTTCCTGGGGATAGTACATTAACCAACATTGATTAAAACATACCTGAGTAATCATATCAGGGTGCACGTTAAGCTGATAAAAACAATAAGATCCCAAAATGCAGTAGCTCAAAAAAAAAAGTAGAAGTTAATTTGTCTCTTGGGGGACAGCTCTGGTTCTCCAATGTTGCATGCTCAGAAACACCTGCAGGGCTTGTGAAAGTACAGATTGCTGCGCTCCGCCCCCAGAGTTTCTGATTTAGTAGGTGTTAGGTTGAACCAAGAATTTGCCTTTCTAACAAGCTCGCAAGTGATGCTGATGGCTTGTAGGAATGGATTTACTTCTAGGATTAGACTTCAGCTCACTCTGTTTGCTGAACTCTTTCTAATATTTCTTAAGTTGGTAGACTCTCTGCTCCAGGTTCTCAACGTGAAGGAAAGAACCCCCCAGCTGAACCAGCAATGACAATGATGGCCTCTCTCAAAGGAGAAAAACAAAACCCGTAAGAGACTGCGTTCTGCAAGCATCAGTTCTACGGATCATCAACAAGATTTCCTCGTGCAAAATATTTGACTATTCTTGTATCTTTCATCCTTGACTAAATTCGTGATTTTCAAGCAGCATCTTCTGGTTCGAACTTGTTTGCTGTGAACAATTGTCGAAAAGAGTCTTCCAATTAATGCTTTCTACATCTAGGCTACCTGTTGGTTAGATTCAAGGCCCCGAGCTGTTACTATTGACAATAAAAGCTTAAACACAGGCTGTTCTCTTATTTCAATCCCAAATGAGAGGATAGTGTGGCAGAGATGAACAAACAGCTTGAGGATGTACTCGTGTGCTCACTGACTAAGTCAGGCTGAAGCTCGCCCCTTTGAATCCTTGTAGTGACTAAGAGCCTTTCCAGAGGCTCCCTCACTTTCTCATTCCCATCAGGTGGGCCAGGTTGAAGATGGAGGCTAGCCCTATTCATCACTTAAGAATTTCCTAGTTTTCAGCCCCTACCATGACCAGGTATTTTGCTGATATTATTGATGGACGCCTCCTAATAGTCCTTTAAGCTCAGAATTATCATTTCTATTTAACAGATGAGGAAACAGAGGATTAGAGAGATCAAGTGCCTTGCCCAAGTCACGTAGTAAATGGAAGTGGGATCTAGATATCCACAGTCACCAGATTTCCTGCATTACTCATTTTAAACCTCCCTTTCAGTATAGTTATGCCTAGCAAGTAGCACTGTTTTTTCAAAATTTCATCGCCAGTCTGGGAGGAGTCGTCCCCAGTGCCACATTTAGTTAGCTCCACAGCTAAAGGATAAGATGAATTCAATTCCTTCCATTTTTAGAGAATGTGGCCTGGCAGTTCGTTAACACTCACTAGTTCTTTTTTTTTTTTTTTTTTTTTTTACCGGTTCCTTTTTTATCATGACATTTGCACATTAACAGATTTCGAAGCTTCTTGCCATATGTTTAGAATTTTTTTCATTTAGGAGAATCACATTTGCAACCCTAAAGAGATTTGTCTTGCTCTTATTTTGATTACCTAAGAACCACATAAGAGATGACGTGTTCTTTCTAATTTCTTTTAAACCCATGTTGATTCACAACATATACACAGCTAGACCTGGGAAAACGTGTGAACTGTGTTTTCAGTGTTACCACGTTCCTCTACAGGGCCCTGTTCTCTATCATGAGACTATCTTCAGCCTCTTTCCCAAGAACTTGATCCTGAGCTATGTCAACTAAAGCCCCCATGCCGCTGATGATGAAGGTGTAAGCCTTCTCAAGGATTTGCCTTCTAATAGGACACTCATAGAGCTAAAAATGAAACAAACAAACTAAAAAACCTTCCAGATCCAGGGGAAGCTTCCTCTAATGGTGGGATTTCAGGCAAAGAGAAAAGGTTTCCTCAATGCTCCTAGAATAACCCCATCCAGACGATCACTTGTTTGGCTGTTTCACAAGAGTAAACCTATGTGATCCCGTGTTTTGGCAGCCGTCACTTTTTTCCATGAACTCTGATCGCGAAGTAAGAACAGCTCTCTCAAATCTCCTCACGCTTGCAGTGCTCCTCTGTGCCAAACCCAGGTCAAGGTTAGAATCTTTTTGAGAGGTCTACTCTTTCCTACAAAATTTAAAAAAAAATTATTTGCAAGGGTAGTTATATTACATCACACATGTGTGTGCCTATTGGGTCAGGTAATTTTTAGCTGAAGATAATAGCATCCAACTTGGGTAGTTTAAGTAGAAAAGGAGAAAACTGATGGGTAGATATTAGTCAGGGAAGACCAGAGAACCAGGCTCAAGCCTAATCTTGCAGGCTCAGTGCCCAAAGCCATGTCTCTAATTGTATTGATGAGGTGACTACCCCTAGAAGCATGCTACAGAACTGCCTGAGTCTGCACTCTCTTCCTCTGCCTCCGCTACCACCTGTGCCTACAGTAGAATCCCCTCCAGAGACTCCCAAATCAGTCTTGAATGAGTGTCTGATCAGTGGAACCTACATTATATCTCTGTACCTAGCTGCAAGAGCTGCTGGGAAATGGAGTTTTCAGGATTCTACTTTGGGAACGTGGGACTAAAATAATGGGACCCTATCAAAATGGAGAGAGGGTGTTCAGAGATGTGGTTGACCACAAATAATATATGCCCCTTCCCTTTTTCCCCAAAAAGAATTTTCCCTTTGATTCCTGTCCATCCCTACTCTAGAGAACAGTTAGTCCCTAGCCTGGGACTCAGGGAAAGCATGAGCCTGGTGGCTGTTCTGCACAGCACACAGTCCAGGTGTGTCCATAGTACAGCAAGATGAAAAGATTGCTTCTAAGAGCAGATACCTTAGAAATCCTTGCAGCAAAGCAGGATAATCAGAAGGAAGAATCCAAAAGGGAGGAAAGCAGTAATGGCCTTTGAATTTCTCCTTTGAAAAGCAGTCTTTTTTTTTTTAATTTTCATTTTTTAGTGCCACAGGGTGGATTGCTCTGGGCAATTTGGCAGTTTTCACATGTGATCAGCGGTTCAGTAACACACCAAGCAGGCATTTCCAGCAGTGCAGTACAATTTCTAGCCTCAAAATGCTCGCCTTGTAGTCCCTACTTGGGGAATATTTAATCATTACCTAGCATCTTTACCTAGCTTGGCTGTGTGGGGAGTAATCTAAGTAGAATGTGAGATTGCATTATTCACTTCCTTAGCCACTGGCTGTTTTATTCAGACAACATGAAATAACTCTTCAAGGGAGACCTGTAATTATGAACCATTGTCATCCTCACAGCAACAAAAGATGTTCACTATGTGCATGGAAAAGGCTCCTAGCTCCACCTCCAAGGGCTTTGTTTCTTTTGATTAATCACCTTAAATCAGACCCAGATGTGACATAGAAACCTCTCCCCACCTTTCCACTCTACTTAGTTCACAAATGTTATATAACATATATAATATATGTAATATATTATATATAACGTATATATGTTGTATTGTATAACATATATGATGGACAGAAAAGGTAGATTGTGATATGGGTGGATTGAGAGGACCACCTGATTAATGCCAAGGATATATTATACTACAAAGGAAACTCTAATAGCCTCAAGGAAGAAAATGTATTTTTCATCCTTCTACTCTCTGACACTAATTATATACTACTCTTTCCAAGAGTGTTGCTCAGATTCTTTACCTCTTGTTTAAATAAATATTTTAAACATTAAAAATATGCTTTGGTGGCTGAGCGTGGTAGCTCACACTGTAATCCCAACACTTTGGGAGGCTGAGGTGGGCAGATCACCTGAGGCCAGGAGTTTGAAACCAGCCTGGCCAACATGGCAAAATGCTGTCTCTACTAACAGTACAGAAATTAGCCAGGCATGGTGGTGCGTGCCTGTAATCCCAGCTACTCGGGAGGCTGAGGCACAAGAATCGCTTGAACCTGGAAAAAAGAGGTTGCAGTGAGCCGAGATCACACCATTCCACTCCAGCCTGGGCAACAGAGTGAGATTCTGTCTCAAAAAAAAAATATATATATGTATATATACACACACACACACACACACACGCACACACTTTGGGCATGATAAAAACATGATAATTCATATTTTTAAAGATCCTCTTTTGCCTCCTAATTATTTAATTCTAAGAGTTTTTAATGTATATTTTTAAAATGTAAAAATAGAATCTGTTAATTATTTTTGTTTAATATATCCAAATAAGAGATTTCTCCTATTGATTTATACCGATGATTAAAAATCCAGCACCCTCTCCTTTAGAAACATGTGGTACTTTGGCTGTCAGTTGTGTCTATATTAATTAGAAGTCATTTTTGGATACATGTGACAAAACCAAATCAAACCACATATCCTTGGCTTAAAGAAGATAGAAGTTTAATTTTCTCTCATATCACAAGAAGTCTAGAGGCTAGAGGTGCAGGCCAGTGCAGTAATCTGAGGAGTTGGAGCCAAGATCTTTGTGATTCTCTTAAATTTCCCTTCGTGTTTACCTATAAAATGGTGGCTGCAGCTGCAGCCAACACGCCCCAGTTTCATTTAGAAAAGAGAGAGGGAAACAGAAAAGAGTGGGATCTGCATATCATGAAAACAAAACTTTCTGAGGAATCTTCAGCCTTTGTGTTTTGGTCAGAACTGTGTCACATGACCACTTCTAGCAGCAAAGGAAGCTGGAAAATACAATCTTTCAGTGAGGACGTTGCTACCATATAACAAAACAAAACAAAACAAAAACAAAATTTCTCTTAATAAGGAAAAGAAAATGGATGTTTGATAGGCAACCAGAGGTGTTTGCCATGTCAGCTATGACAAGATTGAATCCGAGAAAGAACCAAGTTGGAGCCAGTAGGTCTTAAGCCGCTAGAAGATGCCTAGACAATAGGCCCCACGTTTAGTGCGAAATTGCCCTGCATTGTGTCTCATTCTCAAGGCTGAGTGCCAGGAAACCAGATTTACAAACATGCTGTCTTCATGGCTTCACCTACCCTCCATCTCTGAACACAAAAGGCTGCAATAGAGATCATGTTTTGTAGATTGGGTGTCACCTTTAATCTCTACATGTATTAGTTTTCATGTTGCTGATGAAGACATAACCAAGACTGGGTAATTTATAAAGGAAAAGAGGCTTAATAGGCTCACAGTTCCATGAGGCTGGGGAGGCCTCACAATCATGGCAGAAGATGAAACACATGTCTTACATGGCGGCAGACAAGAGAGAAATGAGAGCCAAGGGAAAAGGGAAACCTTTTATAAAACCATGAGATCTCATGAGACTTATTCACTGTCATGAGAACAGTATGGAGGAGACTGCCCCCATAGTTCAATTGTCTCCCACTGGGTCCCTCCCACAACATGTGGGGATTACAGGAGCTGCAATTCAAGATGAGATTTGGGTGGGGACGCAGACAAACCATATCACTAAACTTAAACTCAAGATGTGACAATTTCCAAGTATCTATTTACATGGAAAAAGAAACCACTTTGTGCTGTATCACACCTGTCTTTATGCATGCATTTCTGTACAAACACATAAGGGAGGTATATTTGCACTCCTCCATCTACATCCTCTCAGAAACAAGGGGTCTTGGTAAATAAACTGGACTAAGGCAAGCAATCTGGACTCTGGCAGAAGGGGACCCATGGCACTGTTTTTGTTTTCCCTGTGATCAGAATCACTAATCTAATTAAAAGATGATGATGACTGAATGATTCCACAGGACTCTAGATAAAAAGACCTTTGTGTAGACCTTCAGGAATAAACACTGTATCAATGAGCGTACCTGTGGCTGTCAGGAACAGAAACCCCTCAGCTCAAATTGGCATGAAAGATAAAAGGATTTGTTATCTGATATACAAGAATTCCAGGCTGGATGCAGTGGTTCACCCCTCTAATCCCAGCAATTTGGGAGGTCAAGGTGGGTAGATCACTTGAGGTCAGGAATTTGGAACCAGCTTGGCCAATATGGTGAAACCTTGTCTCTACAAAAAATATAAAAATTAGCTGGGCGTGGTGGCGGGGTGCCTGTAATCCCAGCTACTCCAGAGGCTGAGGCAGGAGAATTGCCTGAACCCGGGAGGCAGAGGTTGCAGTGAGCCAAGATTGCACCACTACACTCCAGCTGGGGTGACAGAGTGAGACTCTGTCTCAAAAGAAGAACAAGAAGAGGAGGAAGAAGAAGAAGGAGGAGGAGGAGGAGGAGGAGGAGGAGGAGAAGAAGAAGGAGAAGGATTATTCTGGAGGGAAAGAGAAACTCAGGTTTCTTTTGTTCAATGTAATTCAGTGACTCAAATATACCTTCAGAGGTGGGGTCTTTCTGTCTTCCCACTCTGCCAGCAGTGTTTCAAATTTGTCCTTAAGCTGACTTCTCTCACAGTCACAAAAGGGCTGCTGGAGCTCCGGGTGTCAAATCCAGACCTGACAAAATTCAGAGGAAGAAGAAGGACTATCTCTTTTGAGGCTTCATCTAATTAATAGGGATAAATTCTTTCCCAGAGGTCTCTAAATGCCTCACAACTTAGTAACCAGCTGGGCTACATGTCTGCGCTAAAGCCAACACTAATGAAGGGGATCGAGCCACCGTGACTGGACTCACCCAATTAGGATTTACCAATGAGTCATGTTGTAGGAGGGGCAAGTCCCTAAACAAAATCAAGACTCTCTCAGGAAGGAAGGAGGGTGGCTTTGATTTGCATCTGCCACAGGTGTGAAGTTCATTTCTTGTGATCTCACACAGCCCTGGTTCTATCAATACAGCAATCTCAAGAATTAGTCACTGCTATGAAGCGGAAATGGTCTAGGTTTTATTTCCTACTCAGAGGCCCATGTAAAGTCCTTTTGGATAGTTTTAAAGCCTTGAATCTTTAAGAACAAGAAATAGTCCATCTCCTCTGCTCAAAGCACTCAGGCTGTGATTACAGTTGACAGGCGGTTCCTCCCTTTTGTCTGGGCTTCTCTCATCCTTTACTCCTCTCTTTGCCTTGCAACACGAGTGGTTGTTACTGTAACAACATAATTGCTGCTCTGATTCCACTACTGAAATAAACAGAAATGAAAAGGAAATAGAGAGTTTCAAATTGTGTTCTCCTCCACCTGGCAGTTTCCCAAAATGCCTCAGCTAGAGACAGCCCAAATGGACAGGCTGGGGGTTGAACCTGAATTAAGAAAGGAAAATCAAAAAACAGGCCCAGAGCAGATTGTAGAGGAAACTCCTTTCTTCCTGCTTAACTCCTGGGGATGGAAGGAGAGGAGAAAGGCGAATAATGTGAAAAACATTTTGAATTCAGTAGTGAAGAATTGGTAGCATGCTGGTCCGATGCTGTTTGTAGATGTGCTGTTTGTCTGGACAGTGTCTTGAAAATTAAAGTTAGTCACAGACATTTAAACACCTAAGGATTTCATATAAAAATCCAGGTTGCAAGCTTTTGCAAAATCAGAAGATCTGCTGCTGGGCCTGCTTTCCCAGAAGACAATCAGTGCCGGTGCTGCCCCTGTAAATGGGGGACGCATTTGCGACTTTGCCACACTCCTCACCACACCCTAGTGCACACTTCTGCCTGCTCTGTTTACAGTACCTGCCTGCTCCCTCTAGACATTTGAATTTATGATCCCAGTTTACTATTCTGTATGTCAGGGGAAAGGGGACTGCTCCATGATTTGTTCAATGATACTGTTTAAATTCCTGTTGATGCTTATGATTCTCTACTGTGTGTGCAATTTTTTTTTTCTTTTTTTTTGAGACAGAGTTTTACTCTTGTTGCCCAGGCTGGAGTGCAGTGGCACAATCTCAGCTTACTACAACCTCCGCCTCCTGGGTTCAAGTGAGTCTCCTGTGTCAGCCTCCTGAGTAGCTGGGATTACAGGTGCTCACCACCATGTCCAGTTAACTTTTTGTATTTTTAGTAGAGACAGGGCTGGTCTCTACTCCAGGCCAGGCTGGTCTCAAACTCCTGATCTCAGATGATCATTCTCTTGA
The DNA here is from genome assembly GCF_008728515.1 of Papio anubis. Lineage (NCBI taxonomy): Eukaryota > Metazoa > Chordata > Mammalia > Primates > Cercopithecidae > Papio > Papio anubis. Next base: position 51,756,619 of record NC_044994.1, read on the forward strand.
TCATCTTGATCTCTTGATCATCTGGGAATCCCACCTTGGCGTTCCCAAAGTGCTGGGATTACAGGGGTGAGCCACCACACTCAGATGTGTAACATCTTACAAGGGGTTTTGCCCATGTAATGTTTGCTCCTCCAGATGATTTTGAAGGTTCACTCCTTCCCAGGCTGGTCACTGAGATAAGGATGGAAGCCTGTTAAAAAAGAGGTGAGACTGCTGGGCAACGCAACTCACTCTGAAATGCTACTGGTGAGCAGTTCTCAATCAGCGAGCAGAGCCTGGGTGGAACTTCGTGGAGTGTTTGGGAGCAGACCATCTGCTTCCGAGATTCACTGGCCAAGAGTTCTCACTGTATCTTGAAACGAACTAAAAAGCAGTTCTTACATAGAATCATGCTATGTGTGGCCCAAACCGCATCTGATCTCCCTTTGCTCTGTTTCACCTAATTTTGAGGCACTTTATGTGTTTGTGAGATAACTGAAGGCACAGTTCTCATAAAATGAACAACCATTATGTAGAAATTTTAACTTGGCAAATAGAAGTTTTCACTAGTCTCCTGATAATTAGCTCGAGAGAGAGATTTAACTTGCATGAAGGCTTCAAGCGATTTAATATGATTTTTTTTTTATCATATGGGGTCTCGCTGTGTTGCCCAGGCTGGAGTACAGTGGCTATTCACGGGCACCCCATCATCATTCACTAAGCCTCAAACTCCTGAGATCAAGCCATCATCGTCCCAACTATGCAGGAGACCAAGGAAGGATGATTTTTGATAGGTTTAAAATAAAATTTAAAAAAGAGTTACACGGAGAACTTCTTTGTCAAGTTTGAAGACAACAATAAATGTCTGTGTCCAGTCCTGGTCCTGATGGGGTAGTAGGGCAGGGGCTTTCCTCTGTCTCTCCTAATTCTGCTCTCCTTGCTGAGGGGCTGGATCCTGAGCTTCATGTTTGACTTATTCCTGCTCCTCCAGGCCCTGAGAGCTGACTTTCTTCATTTTAAATTGGCCAAAGGCAAAAGTTGCAATCCCAACCACTGCAACCTAAACAAGAAGCCAGGTATTCTTTAAACTAAAAGAACATTTGTTACAGGCAGAAATGCAAGTCAGGTGACCACAGGATTCCAACTGTGTCCCTGATGGGTCATCAAGGCAACCCAAGCCCTGCCCCATGGGTGTTGGTTTCCAGGGCATAATCCAAAAAAGGAAATCCAAAGAGGTTACCCAGTTGGTGAAGTAACCTCTGGATTGGTTTCTTTACACCTGAACCAGGATTTTTCAGTTGGTTTTCCAGTTTCTGCTGAACCAGAAGGTTGACAGTCATAACCTTTATTTATTAAATTCAGGGCTGAGATATAATATTCTTCTGATTGTGCCCTCTCAAGAGTTCAAAATGAACCTCATCACCTGAATCTTTTTCTTGAGGAGGTTGGAGTAGTCCTCCTACCATACTTTCTCTTTCATCACCACCTCCCCAAAATAAGTTACACTCTCCCTTTTTTCATTGAAATTTTGACCACTCAACCCAGCAACCCCATTACTGGGTGTATACCCAAAGGAATATAAATCATTCTACCAAAAAGACACATGCACTCACATGTTCATGGTAGCACTATTCATAATAGCCAAGACATGGAATTAACCTAAATGCCCATCCACAGTGGACTGGATAAAGAAAATGTGATACATATACACCATGGAATACTATGCTGCCAGAAAAAATGAAATAATGTCTTTTACAGCAACATGGATGCAGCTGGAAGCCATTATCCTAAGTAAAGTAGCAGGGGAATAGGAAACCAAATACCGCATGTTCTCACTTATAAATGGGAGCTAAACACTGAAGGCACGTGGACACAAAGAGGGGAAGAGCAAGCACTGGTGCCTACCTGAGGGGGGAGAATGGATGGAGAGTGAGGGCTGAAAGACTACCTGTTGGGTAGTATGCTCATGCTCACTACCCGGGTGATGAAATCATTTATACCCCAAACCCAAATGACATGCAATTTACCCATTAATAAATCTATATATGTACCCTTGAACCTAAAATAAAAGTTGAGAAAAGAAAAAAAAACAGAGAGATTCGTTTTATACTGTGCCCGGTTTCTTCCAATGGTAACATTTTGCAAAATTATACTACCACCACAGTCAGATACTGAACAATTTCAACACTGCAGGATCCCTGGTGTGGCCCTATTAGAACTACACTCATTCTGGAGTCCATCACCCCCCTTTACTCTGTCCTCCATTTCTAAAATTTGTCATTCAAAAAATATTATATAACTGGAATCATATAGATTACATATCTTTTGTGATTGGCTGCTTTTTACTCAGCATAATTCCCTGGTAATTCATTTAAATTGTTGCAGGTATCAATAGTTGGGACTTTCTATTCTAAATAGCATTCCATACTTTGCATGTTCTACAATTTGTTAAACCATTCCCCTTTGAAGGATATCTGGGCCGATGCCAGTTTTTGGCTATTACAAATTAAGCTGCTATGAATATGCAAAAATTATATATGAACATAAATTTCCATTTCTCTGGGATAAATGCCACAGAGTGTGAGTGCGGGGTTGTATGGTAATTACATATTTAGTTTTATTTTTAAAAACCTGCCACTCTGTTTTCCAGAGTGGCTGTATTTTCCATTCCCACCCATACTGTATGAGTAGTCCGGTTACTCATCCCTTGCCAGCATTTGATGTTGTCACTATTTTTTGTTTTAGCCACTCTAAAAGGATACGAGATACAACACACATAATATTACTCATATTCCTGTATATTAACAAAAACATACAGAAACTGAAATTAAAAGCACAATATCATTTACAATATCATTTTCAACCACTCCAAAGAAAACGAAATACTTGGCAATTCACTACACAAAAATGCATATCTCATTGCAATTTTCATTTTCATTTTCCTGATGGCAAATGGTGTTGAGCATCTTTTTACCTGCTTATTTATCATCTGTATATTCTCATGGGTGAAATGTCTGTTCATGTCTTACCCATTTTCTAATTAGACTGTTTTTTAAAAAATTGTTGAATTTTATATATATACACATATGTGTGTGTGTGTGTGTGTGTGTGTGTGTGTATATATATATATTTTTTTTTTGAGACGGAGTTTTGCTCTTGTTGCCCAGGTTGGAGTGCAATGGTGCGATCTTGGCTCACCACAACCTCCGCCTCCTGGGTTCGAGCGATTCTCCTGACTCAGCCTCCCGAGTAGATGGTATTACAGGCATGCACCAACACGCCCAGCTAATTTTGTATTTTTAGTAGAGACGGGGTTTCTCCATGTTGGTCAGGCTGGTCTCGAACTCCCGATCTCAGGTGATCCGCTCGCCTCAGCCTCCCAAAGTGCTGGGATTACAGGTGTGAGCCCCCGTGCCCGGCCTCTTTGTGTATTTTTGATACCAGTTCTTTCTTGAAGATGTAATTTGCAAGCCTTTTATCCCAGTCTAAACCTTGTGTCTTCAATGTCTTCACATAGGCTTTTTCAGAGCAAAAGTTTTTAATTTTGATGCAGTTCAGTCTATCAATCCTTTCACAGAGCACACTTCTGGTGTCAAGTCTAAGAATTATTTCTGTCTCTAGATTCCAAGGGTTAATGCTTATGGATTTTTTCCTAAAAGTTTATAGTTTTATACCATTTTGAGTTAATTTTTGTGTAAGGAGGGAGACTTAGGTTGAGATTCATTTTATTGCTCATTGTTCCAGCACTGTTTATTTAAAAGGCTAACATTTATTCATTAATTTGCTTTTGTACTTTGTCGAAATTCAGTGAGTGTATCTGTAGGTCTATTTCTGAGTTCTCTGTTCAATTCACTTTGTCTATGTGTCATTCCTCTGCCAATACCATACTGTCTTGATTACTATAGCTGTGTATTGGGTAGAGTGACCCTCCCACTTTATTCTTATTTGTCAAGATAGTTTTAGTTATTCTAGGGTCTGTGCCTTTCTGCATAAAATTTAGAATAAGCTTATTTATGTCTACAAAAAGTGTTGCTGGAATTGTTATGGGAATTGCATTAAACCTATAGATTAATTTGAGGAAAATTGACACCCTTACTATGTTGAGTCTTCCAATTCCTGAACATGCTATGTCTCTCCATTTATTTAGGTCTTTTCAATTTCTTTCATCAACATTTTGTAATGTCAGTATGCAGATCCTGTATTTGTTTTGTTAAGTACGTACCTAAGTATTTAATTGTATTTGGAGTGATCATAAATAATATTGTGTTTTTTATTTCAGTTTCCATATGTTCTTTGTTAATAAACACAAATGCGATTCATTTTTGTGTGTTTATCTTGTATTCTACAATTTTGTTGAACTCATTCTCCATTTGATAAGGCACTGCTGTAAAAAAATCTACAGTTACCGCCAATCATTTAGCTTGTTGTTGATACGGTGGATCTCACTGATTGATTTTCAAATGTTGAATAAGTTTTTCACACCTGGAATAAACCCCACCTGATCAGGTGCATATCTGATTGCCTCCTTTGGAGAGGCTAATCAGAAACTCCAAACTGGTGTTTATTCTAAGTTCTAAGAGATTTTTAATAGTTTCCTTGAGATTTTCTATGTAGACAATCATGTTATCTGTAAATAAAGAAAAACTTATTTTTTCTTTCTGATTTGTATGTACATTTATTTTCTCGGTTTATTGCAGTGGCTAAAACTTCCAGTGCTATGTCGAATAGTAGTGGTGAAAGCAGACATCCTCACCTTGTTCATGATCTTAGGGGGAAAGTATACAGTCTTTCACCACTAAGTATGATGGTAACTGTAGATTTTTTTTTTTACAGCGGCGCTTTATCAAATGGAGATAATGCCCCTCTGTTCTTAATTTGCTGGGACTTTTTTTAAAACACCATAAATAGGTGTTAGATGCAAAAAAAACAAAAAATGCTTTTTTGCATCAATTAATATGATCACATGATTCTTCTAATTTAGCTTGTTGATATGGTGGATCACAATGACTGATTTTCAAACGTTAGATAAGTCTTGCATACCTGGAATAAACCCCACCTGATCATAGTGCATAATTCTTTTTATACATTGTTGGATTCAGCTTTCTAATATTGTATTGAGGATTTTTGCATCTACACTTATGAGAGATATTGATTTGCAGTTTCCTTCCCTCCCTCCCTCCCTCCCTGCCTTCCTTCCTTCCTTTTTCTCTCTTTCTTTTCTTTTCTTCTTTCTTTCTTTCTTTCTCTCTCTCTCTTTCTCTCTCTCTCTCTTTGTTGTTTAGTTTTGATATCAGGATCATATTGACCTCATAAAGGAGTTAAAAGTACTCTGTTCTCTTTTATTTTCTGGTAGATATTATGTACAAATGATGTTTATTCTTCTTTAAATGTTTGATAGAATTCTCCCATAAAACCATCTGGGTCTGGGGATCTCTTTTTTGTTGGAAGCTTTTGAATTTTTGATTCGATTTCTTTTTTTCTTTTTTTTTTGAGACGGAGTCTCGCTCTGTCGCCCAGGCTGGAGTGCAGTGGCGCGATCTCGGCTCACTGCAAGCTCCGCCTCCCGGGTTCACGCCATTCTCCTGCCTCAGCCTCCCGAGTAGCTGGGACTACAGGCGCCGCCACCACGCCTGGCTAGTTTTTTTGTATTTTTAGTAGAGACGGGTTTCACCGTGTTAGCCGGGATGGTTTCGATCTGACCTCGTCGTGATCCGCCCGCCTTGGCCTCCCAAAGTGCTGGGATTACAGGCGTGAGCCACCGCGCCCGGCCAAATTCAATTTCTTCAATGGTTATAACACTATTTCAATTGGTTTGAGTTTCGGTAGTTTGTGGATTTTAAGGAATTGGTCCATTTCTTATAAGTTGTCAAATTGTGAACTAAAGTTGTTTGTAGCATTCTCTTACTACCTTAATGTCTGCAGAATCTGTAGTGACATCCCTTACTTGATATCCCTTATCTGTTAGTGATATTCCTATATCCCTTATCTATAGTGATATTCCTACAAATTTGAAGAACCAGTGTTTTAGGCACTTCAGGCTGCTAAAGCAAAATGCCTTAGACTGGGTAATTTATTGCTTACAGTTCTTGAGTGTGGAAAGCCCAAGATCAAGAACAAGGTGATGGCAAATGTGGTGTCTGGTAAGGGCCTGTTCCTCCTAGAATGCACCTTCCTGCTGCATCTTCACATGGTGGAAGGACCAAACTCATCCCCTTCAGCTTCTTTTATAAAAGCACAGTCCCATCCATGAGGGTGGGGGCCTCACTATTTCCCAAAGGCCCAACCTCTTGATGTTGTTATGTTGGGGGAGGGTGACACATGTAGACCATAGCAACCAACATTTTGTTTCACTGGTTTTCTCCATCTTCCTATTTCCAATCTCATTGATTACTGCTCTTATGTTGATCATTTCCTTCTTTCTCCCTTCTGCATTTTACAGAAAGCCCCTTACCTTCAGAGGTGCATTTTTGCTCAGGATTCCTGAGATCTGCTGCTGCCTAATATCTCCTATGTTTCCTTGGGAAACTTTCCCCTGGTGTGGCTTCCAAGTAAACTCTGCCTCACTCTCACTAAATCTCACAGCACTTGCGCTCAAAATATAAACGTTTACACATTAGGTAGATCCCTTCACATTCAGAGGTGTATTTTTTGCTGGCAATTTCTGAGATCTGCTACCACTAGGCCATCTTTCTATCTTCTATCTATGTGAAAGGAAAATATCTTGGGCTCTCAAGATGACTAAACTAAAGGGAAGAGTCAAGCTGGGAACTGCTGAGGGCCAACCTGCCTCCCCTTCTATTCGAAGTCACCCTCTGCTCATTGAGATAAGTGCATATCTGATTGCCTCCCTTGGAGAGGCTCATCAGAAACTCAAAAGAATGCAACCCTGTCTCTCATCTGCCTGCAACATGGAGGTCCCCTCCCCACTTCCAGCTGTCCCGCCTTTCCAGACAGAACCAATGTTCATCTTATGTATGTTGATTGATGTCTCTTGTCTCCCTAATATGTATACAACAAAACTGTGTTCTGACCACCTTAAGCACATGTTGTCAGGACCTCATGAGGCTGTGTCACGGGCACGCGTCCTCAACCTTGGCAAAACACGCTTTCTAAAATAACTGAGCGCTGTCTTAGATTTTTGGGGCTCACATGTACGTATCTTCCATGATAATCTTGGCTATTTGGGGCTGCACTATAAGTTTTCTATTAATGTTCAAGTCATAACTATCTTCCAGTTTCACTGAGGTTGGTGTTTGAAGGTTTTGTTTCTCTTGCATATTATCTAGGAAGGGAAAAGAAGAGAAGGAAAGATGCAGTCTCAAAAATTATGTTTTTAATGGAAACCTTTCTTATGAGATCCTTTAAAAAAGAGGATAACAAAGATGTGCCTTTGGCTTTTCCAGTAACAAAGGGAGTGGACACCATTTTAGTATAAATAGAAATCTTACCTGGAACCTCCAATTGGATGATCTAGTTTAGTATTTCAGAACAACTCTTAAGGCAGACAGATAATATTATGCAAATTATAAGATTAGTAACTTGAGGTATATAATTAAAGAACTAGCTCAAGGGCACCTGTCTTATAAAATTAATTCTTTCAACTCCAAGGCAAATTCTAGTTTACTATACAACAGCTGTCTGCTACAAATACCCCAGAGTCAAAAAGATAATTCCCTTCCTGAGACCATTAATATCTGTTCTAGGAAGCAAGTGAATGAAAAAAGCAAATCTTTAACATATCTTTTCCTACCTGGGATCCTTAAGTGTCACTAGCATCTCAGCCACCCATGTGCTATTGGAGAGTGGCCATAAAAATTACGGAACTGCAAAGAATTTTCCCACCAGATGTCTTATACACCTAAAATTCTACTATTAAAGAATGATTCCTTTGGGTTGGTCACTGTGTCCCCAGAAATTTAAAATGCAACTATTTTTAGATGGGTGATATATTAGGATACTTATTAATACCTTGGTATTCAGTGCTAGGTATTAGAGACTAACCTAAGTGGAAATCCCACAGTATATAATGTCTAACAGAAGGACTAAATTTATCCATTTGCTGTGTTTTGAAGGCTCCAGGAAGGGGATAGTATGAATCAAATACTTTTGACTGTGCAGGCACTTAAAATCCTACTCTTGGCTGGGTGTGGTGGCTCACACCTGAAATCCCAGTACTTTGGGAGGCCAAGGTGGGCAAATTGCCTGAGCTCAGGAGTTCAAAACCAGCCTGGGCAACATGGTGAGACCGCGTCTCTACTAAAAGTACAAAAAAACAGTCATGGTGGCACACGTTTGTAATCCCAGTTACTTGGGAGGCTGAGGCACGTGAATTGCTTGAACCCAGCAGGTGGAGGTTGCAGTGAGCAGAGATCAGGCACTCCAGCCTGGGCGATGGAGCTAGACTTTGTCTCTGAGAAGAAGAAAGAAAGAGAGAAAGAAAGAGAGAGAAAGAAGGAAAGAAAGAAAGAAAGAAGGAAAGAAGAGAGAGAAAGAAAGGAAGGAACGAAAAAAGGAAGGGAAAGAGAGAGAGAGAGAGAGAAAGAAGGAAGGAAGGAAGGAAAGAAGGAAGGAAGGAAGGAAGGAAGGAAGGAAGGAAGGAAGGAAGGAAAAGAAGATTCTACTCTTAGTTGAATTTTTTAAAAAATGATTAGATTTGAATTAAGAATTGCCCTACTCTAGAGCTCATTTTATTGAAGAAAAAAAGTAAATATTTGTTCATGAGAGTTTCAAAGGTGAAGTCAATCACACTTTGAATAAATTAACTTAAAACTAATTTCTTCCTGATGAGAATTATGGAGCAGCATGAAAACATGGAGGCATAAACTTTCTTAGCCTCCTGATTTTTAAGGTGGCTTTACTGATATAAAAAGACCGTGGTTGAGTTGACTTCACCTGAGTGGGAATGTGAGTGGAAAAGGAGGAGCTTTTCATCTAAGTGAAGTTCAAGAACTTGGCGGCACTCAGAAGGAAACATAATTTTCTGGCTGAAGCCCTTATTGCTGATGATTGCAAGAGGGAGCGAGACATTCTACTAGAAGCGTCTACTTCACACTCAGCAGATGAAGTTCTCAAGATAGCCATCAGATGGCAGCCTCAGCCAAATTTCTGAAGTAAATTTGTTCACCGCATCAGAATTTTGCAGCTGGGAGATATTACAGGTCCTATAATCCAGCCCCTTTATTTCCCAGCCAAGGAACTCTAGCTGGTGTGAAGTCTAGTCTTGCTTAAAGTCACATATCAAGTCAGTAGCAGAACTAGGGTTCCTACTATCTCCCAACAAGGAATCCAGTAATCTCCCTGAGATGGTGATCTGAAAGAAGTGTTCCCTCACCGCCCCCCAAAAAAAAGGTATAGAAAAAAAAAAAAAAAAAAAGAGCTGCCATTTGAGTGCTCAGCCAGCCATTTGAGTTTGAGTACAAAGTCTTACAGGCTAAAATTTGAGCCTTGAGCAGATTTTTGGTCAACTATCAGGCAGTCAAGTTAACTGAGGACCCATTTGCTCAATAAATAAATAAATAAATAAATAAATGTTGTGTAGGAGGAGATGGGAGGGGTAGGAAGGGGTGGGTCAGGGATAGAAGAAAACCAAGGAGATTTTGGCCGCAGTCATGCACGCCTGTAATCCCAGCACTTTGGGAGGCCGAGGCGGACTGATCACTTAAAGTCAGGAGTTCGAGACCAGCCTGGCCAAAATGGTGAAAGCCCAACTCTGCTAAAACACAAAAAAATTGGCCGGGTGTGATGGCGGGCGCCTGTAATCCCCGCTACTCAGGAGGCTGCAGAGAGCGAGATTTCCTCTCTCAAAAACAAACAAACAAACAACAACAATAATAAAAGCAAAGAGAGACCCCTGGAGGAGATGAGCTTTGAATGAAGACTAGAAAGATGCAATGAGAAGAGAAAAAGCATCCTTCAGAGGAAACATAGTGTGTGCCCAGATAAAGAAGGAAAAACAAACCCGGCATTTCAGCAGGGCTGACCTCTGCAAGTGAAAAGTAAGCGAAGCCTCCCTTGAGGCCAAGCCTCTCTCTTCTCATACCTGCTCCTCACAGGACCTCCAACCCAAGCCCCACCACTCACTGAACTATCACTGGCCAAAAAGCAGCTGTAGCCAGTCTTTGCTATTACAGAGTGCGTTTAAGTCATTATTCTCTTTCCCAGGATGGCTGGCATTTTAGGCTTGTCTCCAATTTTGGATAAAAAGGCATTGTCCACATCGAGCAATAGTATAGAGGTCAATCGTATGACCTTCGATGCTGTGAAGGTCAGTTGTTCAGAGCAGAGGATCTCTGTTACTAAGAAGATAAATGGGAAACAAGACGTATGAGTGAATCTTGTGGATGACGCTTGAAGGTAGTAAAGGCATTGAGGTTTGAAATTGCAGAATTTTGCGGATGTATTTATCACTGCACTTAGGCTAGTGGACACTCAATATCTGTTAGCTGATCAATGTATCTTTATTGACTCTAAATAGGCTGAACTGGTAAGGGAGCAACATGATGAAAATGATATTTAGGAAAAATTTTCCGATGTGAGTATCTGCCTGCAGTGTGTGTAAACAGCAAGAGCCTGGTGGGAACACTAATTTTGTCTTGTTTTTAACAGCTTTATTGAGAAATAATTCACATACTCATCATTCACCCAAAGTGCACCATCCAGTGATTTTCAGTGTGTTCACAGCTACGTGCAACCATCACCAGAGCCCATTTTAGAACATTTTAATCACTTCAAGAAGAAACTCCGTATTTTGTACTTCCTATCCCCTCTGTGTCCCCATGTGTCTGTATCCCATCATGAAGCAACCACAAATCTACTTTCTGTCTCTATAGATTTCCCTATTGTGGACTTTCATATGAATTTCCATTCATATAGTGTGTGGTTTTTGGTGACTGACTCCTTTCATTTAACAATGTTTTCAAAGTCTACACATGTTGTAGCCTGCATCAGTACTCATTCCTTTTCATGGCAGAATAATATTCCATCATATGGATGTACCACATTTTATCAGGTCATCTGCTGATGAGCATTGAGTTGCTCCCACCTTTTGACTATTATGAATACTGCTATTATAAACATTCATGTGCACGTTTCTGTGTGACCATACAGTTTTCATTTCTCTTGGTGTATCTTACCTGGGAGTGGAGTTGCTGGGTCATGAAGTAATTCTGTGTCACTCATTGGAAGAACTGCCAGAATGTTTTCTGAGGTGGCTGGCCCATTTTATATTACCATCAACAGTATATGAGGGTTCCAATTTTCCATATTCTCACCAATACTTCTTGCTACCTTTTTTATTCTAGCCATCCTAATGTGTGTGTCATGGTATCTCACTGTGATTTTGTTTTGCATTTCTCTGGTGACTAATTATGTCAAGTATTTTTTTCTTGTGCTTATTGGTTATTTATAGATCTTCTTTGAGAAATATCTATACAGGTCCTTTGCCCATTATAAAACTGGGTTACTGATCCTTTTATTATTGAGTTGCAAGTGTTATTTATATGTGCTAGAAATGAGTTCCTTATCTGATGTATGATTTGCAAATATTTTCATCCATCCTGTGGGTTGTCCTTTCACTTTGTTAATGGTGTCCTCTGAAGCACACATGTGAAATTTCAATGAAATCCTTTTTATCAATTTTTTCTTTTGTTGCCTTTTTTTGGTATCATATTTAAGACTCTTTTGCCATAATCCATGATCATGAAAAAATTTACCCCATGTCTTCTTCTAAGAGTTTTATAGTTTTTTACTCTTACATTTAGCTAGTTTATCTATTTTGAGTTACTTTTTGTATGTGGTGTGAGGTAAGGGTCCAGCCTCATTCTCTTCATGTGTATATCCAGTTGTTCCAATTGAAAGGACCATTGTTTCCTCATTTAATGGCATTGGCACCCTTTTTGAAAATCAATTGGCCACAGATGTTTGGGCTTATGTATGGATTCTATTCTTTCAATTGATCTATGTGACAGTTCTTATACCAGTATCACACTATCTTGATTACTATTGCTTTGTAGTAAGTTTTGAAATCAGGCACTGTGAATCCTCTTGATTCTTTTTCAGTATTATTTTTGGATATGCTGGGTTCCTTAAAATTCCACATAGATTTTGGAATCAGCTTGTTAATTTGTACAGGGAAGTTATCTGGGATTCTAATAGGGATCATGTTGAACCTGCAGATCAGTTCGGGACTATCACTCTCCTAACAATGTTGTCTTCTGATCCTTGCACATGGGATATTTTTCTATTTATTTAGATCTTTTACTTCTTTTAACAAAGTTTTGTAGTTCACGGTGTAAGTTTTGAACTTTTTGTTATATGTATTCCTATTCTATTCTTTTTGGTGTTATTGTGGTTGGAATTGTTTCCCTTATTTCATTTTTGGATTGTTCATTGCAGTTATGTAGAAATGCAATTGAATTTTGCATATTGATCTCATATCCTGTAACCTAGCTGAACTCATTTATTTGTTCTAAAGTTCAAAGCCTCAAAGTGAAAAAGTACGTGGTGGTCCAGTGAAAATCAGAGTGCACTGATATCATTTGTATAGAGAATGAGGAGAGAAAGAAGGTAGAGTGTGAATGCCAGTCACAAGCCTGGAAAGATAGATGAGGTCAAATTTGGGAGAAGCTCAGATGTCATCCTTAGGAGCTTGGCTCTTCTTCCATAGGCCATAAGAAATTGTTTTTAAGCAGAGGAATCGTTTGAGACAACTAATTCTGACTACAGTGTGAAAGATAGATTGAAACGATTGAGGAATAAGGAGACCAATGTGGAGGCTGTATTTTTATAGCTCCAAAGCTTAGCAAAAGAAAGAGAGCCAGGCTCTTTGGAAGCAACAGACTGAAGGGGTTCTTTGAAAATAAAATTTAGCCAGGCGCAGTGGCTCATGCCTGTAATTCCAGCACTTTGGGAAGCCAAGGCAGGCAAATCACTTGAAGTTAGGAGTTCTAGACCAGCCTGACCAACATGGTGAAACCCTGTCTGTACTAAAAATACCAAAAATAGTCAGGTGTGGTGTCACATTCCTGTAATCGCAGCTACTCAGAAGGCTGAGGCAGCAGAATTACTTGAACTTGGGAAATGGAGGTTGCAGTGAGCTGAGATCATACCATTGCACTCCAGTCTGGGTGACAGAGTGAGATTCTGTCTGAGAGAGGGAGACAGAGAAAGAGAGGCGGGGTGGGAGGCCTCAATTAATTAAGAAAGAAATACCATAAAATGGGCCTAGATGCAGGAAGTGCCGCCATAACAGAAGCACTGCATGCCACGGGAGGCCATGCAGCATGAGTGAGATGATAAAGCCCCGAACTGGGAAACTGGCAGGGAAAGGAAAAGCACAGGTAGGTGAATACAGGAGACATTCTGAAGTAAAGCTGATGGGGCTAAGTACTTGACTGCATATAAGGGTTGAAAGAAAGGAATTGGATTTAGGTATGGCTGATAGTGACCCTAAAAATTAGGATCAAAACAGAGCCCACGTAGTAGTACAGAGCTAGTATGGTGCTCTACAGTGTCATCAACTTGGATCTGGATCTTTTTTTTTTTTTTTTTGACGGAGTCTCGCTCTATTGCCTAGGCTGGAGTGCAGTGGCGCCATCTCGGCTCACTGCAACCTCTGCCTACTGGGTTTAAGTGATTCTCCTGCCTCAGCCTCCTGAGTAGCTGGGATTACAGGCATACACCACCACGCCCGCCTAATTTTTGTATTTTTAGTAGAGATGCAGTTTCACCATGTTGACCAGGCTGATCTCGAACTTCTGACCTCAGGTGATACACTCACCTTGGCCTCCCAAAGTGCTAGGATTATAGGCATGAGCCACCATGCCCAGCCTATCTCTTCTTCTTCTTTTTTTTTTTTTTTTTTTTTTTGAGATAGAGTCTCATTCTATCACCTAGGCTAGAATGCAGTGGCGCAACTTCTGCCTCCCAGGTTCAAGCAATTCTCCTGCCTCAGGCTTCCCAGTAGCTGGGATGACAGGCGCCCTCCACCACACCCAGCTAGTTTTTGTGTTTTTAGTAGAGATGGGGTTTCACCATCTTGGCCAGGCTAGTCTCGAACACCTGACCTCAAGTGATCTGCCCGCTTCGGCCTCCCAAATTGCTGGAATTATAAGCATGAGCCACTGCTCCCAGCCAGGGACCTGGATCTCTTCTATGCTGTTGCTCAACATCCTCACAGTGTGGCTTCATGGCATGGGCCAAGATGGCTGCCCCAGCACCTGCATCACGCCTGCCTCAGAGCCAACAGACTGCAGGGGAGGGGCATAAGAAGGATTTTCCCTTACATGACATAGGTCATTATTTAATCACATCTAATGGAAAGGGAAGCTGGGAAATGTCTTTATTCAAGACATCCAAGTGATCAGCTAAAATTTGGAAGATATATGGCTGAGAAATAAGGTAGAAAGGAAATTTGGATATAACTTACCTTGAGGGGTTAAGAATTACTCTGAAAAATAATTATTATCATATCCATTGGATGCATATAAATGCTGAAAGAGGAACAAGGGTTTTAAGGAGCTTTTAGGAGCCTACAGAGCAAAAAATAAGATTTTATTTGAACACATTTGTTTTGGGATAGCTTCTGGAATGTTCAGGTGGAGAAAACCAGTAGGCATTTGGAAATTTATGTACAGTTGGGTCCTTATTTCCCCTCCTTAGGCCTTGCTGCTTGAGTGTTGGGACTTTATCATTACAGGCCCACCATGGGGTGTGTGTGTGTGTGTGTGTGTGTGTATGTGTGTGTGTGTTTTAAGACAGAGTCTTGTTGTAAGACAGAGTCTTGCTCTGTTGCCCAGACTGGAGCACAGTGGCGTGATCTCGGTTCACTGCAATTCAAGAGATTCTCCTGCCTCAGACTCCTGAGTAGCTGGGATTACAGTGCCCACCACCATGCCCAGCTAGGCCCACCATGTTTTGTAACAGTCTGCAGATTAGATAAAGACAGCAGGAAGTTAAGATGGTATGAGAAAGAACACAACTAGAGACTCATTTTTAAAAAATATCTCTGGAGGGACTACAGCATCCAGCCACTGTTAGGATTGGAAAAAACATTTTGCAGAGAACTTTGGACAGGAAGACATCCTTGTATGCAATTCATTCAGAACCCACTACATAAATACACACACTTATACTAAGCACAGAGCAGAGGAACGCTGCTTCTCAAATGAGCTGTCACGTTTTCGGTGTCTATGTTGCAGTAACGAGGGAGCAGAGATCTTAGAGACCTAGTGCTCCAGTGAGGTTTGTTGACAGTACCCTGTTTAAGGTCCCACGAACAGGCAATGTCACAGTCATGACTGGGCCACAGATCTCCTGACTCCCAGGCAGAGGAGCTGCCACTGCACCTGCCATTAAAAAGCTGACAGGCGCAGGGTGCTGGGGAACCCAGCAGTCTCCGCCTCTGCCAGGGTTGGGGGAGACGCGGCCAAGGATCTAGATGATTTAATCCAGTTTACCAAAGGGATTTTATAGTGAGCAATTAAGGCGTGGTAAAGGCATTAATCACTAATGAGTCATTAACTCTGCCCACTATTGTACAGTTAACAAGCGGAGGCCAGATTATTAGAACTTGTCCCCAATAAAAGGGACGACAAGGTCACAGAGAGCACCATCCGCCTCCACAAGGGTCGGGTGCTCCTGTCTGGCGCTGCGGGGTCTCGCCTTTCCCAGGAGGGCAAGAAGGCACCAAGGGGGAGTGCGGAGCTCCGTCTACCCGAGCACGGAAGTGCAGCTTTTAATTACTTTAACTGTATTTTAATAAATTAATTTTTAATTTTATCTTCCCTGACAGTCTTTCCCTGCCCACCTTCTAGAGGCTTGGATTCCATTCATGTAACAAGATTCTGCTGGTGAAAAGAAGCTCTTGGGATGGAGGCTGGAGAAGCGGACTGGGCGAGGCTGGGAGTGGGGCTGGGAGCCTGGGGTGAGGGGTGGAGCTGGAAGGGGTGGATGACGGGGAGAGCATCTCATCAAATGCTGAAACCGCCAGGGCTCTCAGGTCCGCACCCAGGGTGCCCTCACCGTACGCCGACTCTGTGGGGAACGCGCTCTCTGGCTCTCTGGAAGCTGAGTTGGGGGTCCTGGACTCTCTTGCCGCCCCCAACCCCCGCTTCCTGCGCGTGGGCTCCGGCGGTCTCCGCAAAGACTTTGAACTAGCCGGTGAATTTGGACTAGAGAGGGAGGAATTGACCTTCCCTCTACCCTCACCAGCTTCTAGATTAACTGGGGCGGCGTGGGGGACAGATAGGGATTGTCTCCACTAGTTTGGCAATTCCCTTTCCCCAAACATTAAATATATATTTAGGATAAATAAATTCAGCAGGGTGGTCCCAGTTTAATTGCTGACCTCTGGTCAAAGCCCTCCCCTCTTGGGGGTTCTCTTCTAGTCCCTCCACCCCATCCCACCCTCACCAGCCCGGATCACCCTCCTGAGGAGCGCAGGTGGGGGCTCAGACCGGCAGGGGACAGAACTGGGTTCGGAACTAGGAAATCCACTAGGGATACACAGCCTGGACCCGTCCAGGGC
The DNA here is from genome assembly GCF_008728515.1 of Papio anubis. Lineage (NCBI taxonomy): Eukaryota > Metazoa > Chordata > Mammalia > Primates > Cercopithecidae > Papio > Papio anubis. The sequence goes on from NC_044994.1 coordinate 51,773,123, forward strand.
CGCAGCGCCGAACCCCAGCACCCAGAGCGAGGGCGCCTCCGCGATCCTACGGTTGTTCTCTTAACGTCGAGCCTCTGGAGCCCAGGAATCCAGAGAGGCCGAACCCTCAGTCCCCTGCGTCCGTGCAGGAAAGAAATTGGGTTGTGAGCATCGCCAACAGAAGCCGGGAGCCATGGCGCGCGCTATGGACACGCCGCCCTCGCGCACAGAGAATGCTCTAGAAAGGGAAAAACGCAAAACTTAAAATGCTCCGACAGGCGCGGTGGCTCACGCCTGTAATCCTAACGCTTTGGGATTTCGAGGCGAGAGGGTCGCTTAAGGCCAGAAGTTGGAGGTCAGCCTGGCACACATAGTGGACCCTCGTCTCTACAAAAAAGTGAAAACAAAAATCATTAGCCGGGCGTGGTGGCGCGCGCCTGTGGTCCCAGCTACTCCAGAGGCTGAGGCAGAAGGATTGCTTGAGGCTGGGAAGTCGAGGCTGCAATGAGCTATGATTGCGCCACTGCACTCCAGCCTCGGCGCCGAGCGAGACCCTGTCTGTAACAAAACAAAACAAAACAAAAACTGCCTTGGGGCTGGCTGATGGTGGCCACGATCAACGGGGAGGTTCGCTCCCGGCAGGCTCCAGCTCTCTGGGTCAGCAGAGGTTCCCCGAGGCTCTAAGAGCTGTCAGCAACTCACCTCCCCAACAGTGTCTGACTCCGCCCTTCTCTCCGCGCGGTCCAATCCGCGGCGTCCTTCCCCGCCCCGCCCTCCTTGTCTGAGAGGCCCGCCCAACCTGGTTCACAGGAGCAGAAGAGGATCCGGGTCTACAGACCCGCTTGCTTTCCTCCTAGGGCCGGGCAGAGCAGACATTGTCGGGGTTTGGGAAGGAAGCATCTCCAGACCTTTTGAATTGACTGAAACCAATCGAGGCTTGCCCTAGGTCTGTTCTTGGAGCAGCACGGTGCCTTTTCTTCTGGAACCTCGTGAGACCCATGTGGTTCTTGTTTTCCTTCTATGGGCACTGGTGGCATCGCCTGAGCCAAATCTGCAAACTCATTAGGGAAGATTCAAGAACCATTGAATGTGATTCTTGGGAAAGTGATGCAGGCTTCCCTCGGGGTCCCTGAAAGCCTCATGCCCGACAGAGCCAACTGTCTACTTTTGGAAGCTTGTGCCCCAACTTCGGCCAGCGCCTCTGCAAAGAGTATTCTCTAGCCATGGGCTTGAACTGAGAGGCCCCAAGTATTTCAGGGCCGTCGGGGTTTTAATGCTCTTTATCACAAGCTGCTCACCTCCAGTCAGAGTTAAGTACTGGATTCCCGCCCCATCTGCACCCCTACTCCTGGAGCTGGCAGTGAATCTCCCACCCTCAGAGCTGCCCCGCGGGGCTTGGGGACGGGGGAACCCTGGGGCAGATGCTGTGTGCAGATCTCTCCAGGAGGCTCGGGAAAGCACAGCTAGTGCCCACCGCCCAGGATCTCTGTTTCCAATATGGCCTAATGAGCTGTGGTAGAATTGATATAAGGAGCACTTATCAGCAATGTTTTCCCAACACGCACTGTGATGGACACTTCTGGTTATTTCAGTCCTAAACACGTAGAAACAGTGTAAACTGGGACAACCTCTCCGTGCCTCAGTCTCCTCATTTATAAAATGGGGCTAATTGTATCTTCTTGGCAGAATTGTGGTGAGGCTTAACTGAGCCAGTAGACGTAAACCTCTCAGAAGAGTGCTGGCACATAGTAAGCCTTCAATGATCATTAGCTATTGATATTTTTGTGATCATTTTCCGAGGGCTTGTCTCTGAAATCTGGGTATGGCTCACTCTGTTGATGCCTGGAGAGATGGTTTAGAAGAAAATCTATTATCGTCTGAAACTAAACAGTAGAAGATGAAGTGGAAGTAGCAGAAAAACATAGGGAAAGAACTGAAAAACAGCACAGAGGAGACGAAATGGATGATCTTGGCAATGATCTAAGGGAAGTGAAGAAGATGTTGATGGTGGCATGCTCAAGGTCACAGGTGCCCAAGACTGCGGTAAGAAGGAGGACAGGGCAAGTGTGGTACTCACTTGGAGCCCATGAAGTGGGAAGTTCTGTAAATAATCATCCTTAGGGAATGAAAGGATGAAACAAATGATAGGCCAAACACTCATTCTGGTTTTGTTTTGTTTTGTTTTCTTGCTAAGAGGTGATAGCACATGAGCTACTCCATTCGTCTCTCGCAAGGAGACATACTTGTGAGGGAAAGTGCAGATATTACTCCCTACCTCTTGGGGGAAATAATTTATTCAGTAAATGTTTACTCATCAGCCTACTGTGTGCAAGGCACCAGCTGGAGGTCTAGGGGTACACAGTCCTGGTTATGCAATAGCCTCTCAGAACCCCCAGAGAAAGGACTGGAAACTATGATGAGGCTTCCCCTACTTCCAGCTCCAGTGTGGTCATCCTTTTCCCAAGTCGGTTTCAGGAACCGGAGAACAGTCAGGGAATTTCGGGGAAAGGGGGACCGTGATTACGATCCATATTTCGTCATGCCAGGGTCTTGGTACTTTACACAGTCTTTACAGGTACAGACAGTAGCCAGTTGACGCCAATTAAGGCTCTGGCGGCATCATCCCGAAAGCACGCTTAGGGACGGGGGTTGTGGGGTAGACGGGGGTGGGGTGGGGTGGGGTGTGGCGAGGACCTGTTGGCAGGCATCCAGGTTCTGCTGGCCGGTGGCCCAGCTTCCAGTGTCACCGGTGGATATCGAGCACGCTCAGACGGAAGTCCGGGACTCTCCTTCTTCCGAGAGTCTCAGGAGCTTGTGAAGCGGGCTAAGATTTCGGGATTCCTTCCTCGCCCTAGAACCGGCGCCAAAGAACTGCAGATACTGTCCAGGGCACGCTCGCAAGAACTAGTCCTCGGGGCGGTGCCGCAGGGCGCTCCAGGACACTCTCCGAGCACGGCACCTCACCAGACTCGCCTTTTGCCGAACTCTGGGTTGGCGAGTGTGGAGCGAGTTGGGGAGGTTAGAGTCTCGCGGCTCCGAAAAGGAAAAGCATCTCTTTGTCTCAGTGCTTGTACCGCTAGTCACCAGTCCTGGGTGTTAGGGACTGGCACCGAACCGGAGATCTACCTGGTGAGCTGAGAGGAGCCCTTAGGAGAGCGGGGACGCCAGGGGCCGGGGGACACTTCGTCGCGTCCTAGGGAAATTGGTCTTGACGCTTTCTATTAAAGTCAGACTTCAAAGTATCAGCTGCCGCTGGACTATGGGGCTAGCGGGGGAACTGGGAACGCGCTAGTGGCTGAACCTTAGCCCCTTCCACTCCGGACCCCACGCGCGCACATCCACTCCAGGGAAGGGCGCCTCGGGTCTAGGCCGCCGAAGCGTTCCGAATGGGGACGATTCTCTGGTGCAGCGAAGTGTCCCTAGAATTTTCACGGGAGAACCCTGAGCTTCTTCTCAGTCCTCCTCTTTCCCTAACGCACTCTGTCCATCAGCGCGCCCTCCTCCCGAACCCCCATATTCACTCCTCTCCCCAAGTCCTAAGCGTGCTTAAACAGAGTCGAAACAAAACAAGCATGCCTTTAATTCTCCTCTCAAATACTTTGAAACTACTTATACAAAAGTTCCTCAACCTCTATTTTTCCGCCGCCCCTGCTTCCCTGTTACGATTATCTGGGGATCTCCAAGTCTCCTGGGAATGGCCAAGTTCAGAAGCTTCAGCCTGTTTGGGCCTGGAGGCTCCAGCGCCTGCGGGGATGGGAGCGGCGTGGCCAGCGGGGCCCGGCAGCTTGTTGGCCTCCAGCTGCAGGGCTGAGGTCCGTGAATGTGTTGAGGCGGCCAGAGAGCCTCTCCTCAGGCCTGAAAGTCGCCCTTCTTCCCGTGCGTCGGGAGCAGGCGCATGGTATGCCTGGCGGGTGGCTTGCAGGCGATAGGAAAAGAGGGGCCGAGTGAGGCGGGGGGGGGGGGGGGGCGGGGGAGGGGAAGGGGGGGGCGGGGGGGGGGGGGGGGGGGGGGGTCCCTGGTAGAGAGGATGTGGATACGGTGCGCTCGGCCCGGGGTCGGCTCCCAAGACGGTCCCCAGTACCCCTAGAGGGCCTGCCACGGCTTCCCGATGGCCTGGATGTGCTCCTTGGCTTTCAGACGCAGCGCCGCAATGCTGCTGTTGCGCGGGTCCGCCTCGTCCAGCGGGAACTTATCCCCGAAGCCGGGCCCGCACGGGTAGGAGGGCGGCGGCGGCGCAAGAGGCTGCAGGCCGGGGCCCAGCGGTGGGGAGTTCAGGAAGGGCGGCGGCGGCGGCGGCGGCGGCGTGTAACTGGCGGGCAGGCTCTGCGCCGGCGGCCCAAAGCCCGGCAGGCTCTGCAGCGCCGTGGCGCCCCCGCCGGGCAGCGGCGGCCCGAGCCAGGACTCCAGCGGCAGCGCGCCCCCAGCCGGCCCGCCACCGCTGCCCGGGCCCGCCCCGAGGGGCGACAGTGTCGCCGAGGGCGGAGAGCGGCTGAAGGAGAGGAGGGGCGAATCCTGCAGCTTCATGGAGGACACTTCCAGCTTCTCCTGCCGCCGCCACTTAGCCCGTCGGTTCTGGAACCACACCTGCAGGAGAGAGCACAGGGGCTGTCGGGAAGCATCGGAGGCTGAGGCCGCGTCCCCAACCCTGAGCCCGTTCAGCCCGGCAGGTTCCACTCCCTCCTCCTCAAATAAAACTAGGGGCGCAACTGTTAGGCACCTGCCGAGCGGGGGCCCGAATCTTCTTCCTTCCACCCACTCCGACTCCTCCCACCTAGCATTCTCTTTTCCACTTTTTTCTTCTTTTTCTTTTCTTTTCTTTCTTTTTTTTCTTTTTTTGTCCCATCCTAGTCCTCCGCGGCGTCCCACCCTTTTCTCTGCTTATCTCATCCATAACTGTGGTTGTATCTGTTTCCAAATCCTAGTACAGAGCAGGAGCTCAGAAAAAAAGTGAATTTAACTCTGCAATCGGATCGTAGAACTTTGAAATGAGATCTCACCAATTTTCTGTGACCTGCTGGTTGGCAGCCCCTCCTAACAGTTTAGACTTGCTTCTTCCCTGTATGGTACAGCTCTAAGTTGCTGTAGTTTGGTCTCAGACTTTCTCTGCTTTACCTACCCTTTGTCTCTAAATACAGGTATAAATAAATATTGTTAAGCAGAGTAACTGGCGAGAATGGGGATTAAAATTCACGTATTTTCACGGATTACTGGTTATGATAACTAGATAGGAGCAAGTGGGGTTTATTTTGCCCCAAGCATATTTGAATTGCTGCTTTAATATTTTCATTTTTATTTAATTAATATCTGCTTACTATTTCTGCTGTTTCTTATTACTTTCAAGGGGTTTAATCATTCCAGTCTATTATATCTACTTTTACATTACAAAGCTAATTTTGACATTACCCTAAGACCTTAGCTCAATGACAAGGTTTTTTGCTTCTTCTTCTTTACATATACAAAGTTCTTGCCAAGAGTAACGTCGGGTTTCTTCCAATGAAACTTCATTACTGATTTGATAAAAGCTCTGGAAAATGTGTAATTACATTTTTACTACCAGTTCCACCTTCATAGGCAAGACAGAGAATCCGTTTAGTAGAGAACACAAAAGAACTTCAGCCAAACTGGTGGCTTTAGTGCTATATTTATGAAGGGAAATGGGGAGATTGTCGCAACCTCAGAAGGGAGAAAGTAGTTTTCAGTCAATAAAGGTGGGGGACTCCCTAGGACAGCTGAAAGAACAGCAATTCAGCACGTAAGCACCGCAGGGCAAGTGTGTGAGAGGTTGTAATTAGGGAGAAAAAGAGAAACAACAAAAGTGTAAGTACAATGTACCATCCCAGAAAAGATTCAGCTGCATATCTAAGGCCTCAAGTCTTCCTTAAATATTAGATATTTGCCAACAGTAGTGAAAAGAAACACTGATTTTGGTGAGGGATCCTGTCCCACCACCTCCTCAGCTTCCGTGTCTGTCAGCTGTAGCCTTCAGATCCAGTGTCCCAGGTTATAGACAGAAGGATTGAGGTCGGTTATGGCAATGCTCTACTGCTGCCCTCAGTGCGGGAGATCCTGCCTAGTATCTCTACCATCTGATTACATCATAGTCATGTGTTAAGAATGGCCATATGCTGGGTGCTGTGCTGGCCCTGTGGTCACAAAGAAGTCACAGACACTGTTCTCAAGAATCTCACAACTTAGAGAAGAAGCCAAAACCCCTGAACAAGGAATGAGGGAGGATGCAGGTGGGCTCAGGTCCCCAGGGAGCTGAGTCTGCTTTGCTTGAATTCTGTAGGGTACTGGGAGGCTTTGCCTGTCTTCTTTCTCTTGTATTCGTTCCCTCTCCCATCTTTCCTTTCTTGAAAGCAGGTGCTAAAATTTCCATCCCTTCAGTGAAATCATTGCAGCTTTACTGCCCCAAATTAGGAGACATTGAACTGTCCTTGCTGGTTAATCCCAAGTCACATTAGGGAATTATATTTTTTAAGCCATGACTTTTACTCATTACTTTCAACTCTTAAACTAAGCAGAAAAAAAAAAAAAAAAAAAAAAAAAAAAGCAGCAGCTTGTCCTCTTTTACTTTTAAGACGTGGACAAAAGCTCCGAACACTTGAGTATTCTCATTTCCTGGAAATCTAACTTATTAGACACACACAAAAATCCCATCTTAGTTCCACTGCCTTTCAGATGCAGTGAAATTTGTTCCCAATGTCTGTCTTTCAGCCCTCTGTAAACTCTCCCAATTTGGAAATCCTCCCAGATTTTTCACAGATGACTAGCAAATATTTAAGGCTTTCAAATATTTTAATGATCAGGGATTAAAGATAATTCAGCTTTAATTAAAGCGAAAACCTCTTTACAATAAAAAGAAAAGGCCTTTGCAGCGAGAAGTTTGGTTGGATGTGCACCAGAAAAGGAAAAGTCAGTTTCTTAAACAAATCCGACCAAAGTTTCAACTGCGAGGTGCCAGGCCCTTTGCAAGGAAACAGGGTTTTCGTTTTCAACTCAGTATACGCGGTTAGTGACGAGGGTAGCATTTGCGGCCCCAATCTTGTCACCTTCGATCCCTACCTGCATTCCCTTTCCACACAGCAATCCCCAACCCCTTCCTGGCTATGTCTAATGAGCTGTCGGCTTCTTCATCTTGCAAGTCATTCCCTTCTTCTCTTTTTAGCTTAAAAGAGGGAAACCCCCAAAGGGGAGCTCTTACTACAAACAGGAACATACTACTTGAAGGGTGGTGCACAGGGAACATCGAAGAGCTGTGCCTCTCCCTTGGGACTCTGGGCGTGCCAAGTCGAGGAAGGACAGTAATAAATGCGTGAACGCCCGTGAATTCCGAGAAGCATTGGCTGCAGTTTGGGCCTCGGGCCCTCCCGGATCCCAGTTTCTCAACCTGGGCTTTTTACCTGGACCCGGACCTCGGGTAGGTTGACCTTGCCGGCCAGCTCCTCGCGGCTGTACACGTCCGGGTAGTGGGACTTCTCGAACGCGCGCTCCAGCTCATGCAGCTGGTACGTGGTGAAAGTCGTGCGATTCCGCCGGTGCTTTTTCTTGGGCTGTTCCTCCTCTGACAGTTTCGCTTCACCGGTGGCTGGCCCGACGGGCAGTCCTGGGCTCGGCCGTGCCTCCCCGGGCTCCTTGGGGCAGTAGGGGCGAGGGCCTGGGGCGACGAGGCCCGGGAGGGTCAGATACACTCCCCAGAACACCCTTGGGGCGACCCCTCCTCGCCGTGGGCGCTGGCCAGCCCGCCTGCGGGCTCCGAGATGGCCCGGAGAGGTCCGGGGTGAGGGCGGCAATGGGGTCCTAAGCTTTCTCTGAATGCAAATTGGAAGCTCCCGCCATAAACAGAGTCCCCAACCCCGCGCCCAGGTGCCTTAATAAAAGTTAAGGAAGGGACACTCTCGTCTGGCAAACTCCTAAGCTCGGGCGCCCGAAGGGCCTCGCACAGCCAGGGGTGAGCACTCACCTTCGTACTCTGGGGCCGGCGCCGGGGCTGGCGGCGGGGAGGGCTCGGTGCCTGCCTCGGGCGCCTTGGGGCAGGCGGGCCGCGCGCCCAGCCTCCTATCCCGCTCCTTCGCGCCCCGGGCACCCCGCTCCGCGGGGAAGGTGCCGAGGATCCCGTCGTCCTTGGTAAACCCCAGGATGGCCTCGATGCTGTGCAATCGCGAGGTGCTCCCTCCCGGGCTGCGGAGCAGGTGGCCCGCCAGCGAGAAGCTCCCGTCGGCCATGGCTGGCGCGCAGCCCGGCAGGTGCATGGGGGGCGCCGGGAGGCGGGAGGGAGCTTTGGAGACAGAGAGGAGAGGCTCGAAGCCGACTCTTTCCCAGTGTGGCGGTGCAACCCGAAGGGTCTGGACCCTAAGTTAAGCTCTGCGGGCGAAGCCCACCCGGGCTGCGCACGCTGGGGGTGGCCGAGCGCTCAGCCCGCTGCAGCCTTAGTCCCAGAAGTCGGAAGTTCGGGCTCGGGGTAGCTGGAGCTCTTGGAGCTAAAGGCGGGGAGCCAACTGGCCCTCGGCTCCGCAGCTATCGCCCGGGACCCAGCCCCTTCTCTAGGCCCCTCCCTCCACAGAGGGGCGTGTCCTTGCCCGGACCAGCCACAGGGTCCTCTCTTGGCCACCCCCAGCACTAGGAACATTCCCCTCCCACCTCTTGATCCGTTTTAAGCTTTACAAACACACTCCAGGGATCGGCGGCGCGATGCTTGATACGCCGGGGAACCTGATCGCGGCGCACCCCTAGTCCTGCCTCAGTGGGGCCGACGCCCTTGGGCTCATCTCTCCCCTTGTCTCCTTGTACCTTGGGCTTGCCCTCTCACTTCAGACTAACCCCTAGGGGTCACCTGGCTCCTTGGACGCACCCCTTCCCAACTTCAGACTCGCCCGTCTCGCCCCCTCTGGCTCACCTCGGCGGGGCCGCCACCCTGGCCTGCGTCCCCTGGAAGCGCGGAGGCCCAGCCGAAGGCTTCCCAGCCCCCCACTAGTTCCAGTTTGCATTTCCCCTCACTGTCTCCCTTTTCTGGACCCACTCCTTCCTTGGCTCGGTTGTACGAAGTCCCAGACCTCGCGTTTAGTTTATCCGTCTGCATTTGTTTTAACTCCTCCCAGTCCCCTCGGACTTGAGCGTCGGCAGCCCTCCTCCCTGCCCCCAGCGCCAACCCCAGGGCCATTTCTGTCCGCAAGTCCGGTGATCTCTAGCGCCCGATTGCCCAGCAGGAGACTGGGAGCCCGGAGTCGGATGTGCAGCCGGGCTTAGGTCCCGCAGGAGACCCACCAGGAATTCCTCGCTCTCACCCACTGCCCTGCGGGGAGGGCGGGATCCTTTACTGAAGTTACAGCGGTGTCGCACTCCCACCTCCCTCCAACACTTCTCCGGACCAAGGATATGGCCCAGAACTGACTGGGGAAGGACCTTCTCCCGGGGAGAAGGCCCCGCGCCTCTCCGAGGGTTCAGGAGTAATCGGCTTGCAGGCTTGCAGTTCTTTCGCCTTTGGACCCCCTCGAGGCTTCCGTGGCCCACAGCGACTGATCGGCCACTCGGAAAGATGATTTGATAGGGTGAGTGTGTTTCACCTGCCGCATTGCGGATGGACAATGGCGCTGTGAACATCGCACCCCTCAAATCTGAGGCGAGACCCGAGAAGGGCGCTTGGCCTTCCCTGAGCTGGTGGCCTGAACCGTGAATTAAAATGCTTTCCTATGAAAGCTCAAGAACCTAGAGGACAACATCCCTAAAATCTCCTTTTCAGTAGGCGCTCAGATCTCGGCAGCAGGGGCGTCTTCTTTATCCCGCTTACGTTCAGACAAGCGTTTGCTGCGTCCCTCTAGAGGGCAAGGCAACCGTCGAGGGCCAGGTCGTGGGCATCAAACAAATTGAGAAAGGCCAGGGCCGTTGGCCTGGTGGAGTTTAACATCCAGTCTGGAAGACAAGACAAAGGAAGAGGGAAAACACATACCCTCAGATCCTCCACCTTTAAATTGGTGTTAGAAGGATATTTGCCGAGGACAAGCCAGTTCCTCAAGGATCATTCAGTGGTTAATTCCCGGTGATGGGCGTATCTGTTTTTCGTAAAACTATATAAAGGCAAACCAAAATAAGGGCAAGCATGTGACTGCAGGAGATAGAAACTGAACTAATTCAAGTCAGAAATTAGTTTTTATTTTAAGAAAAAAGCTAAATTAATGAAAGTTAATAGCACTTTAGAGTGTTCACATATCACTTTTATTTATTTATTTATTTATTTATTATTTGTTTGTTTGTTTATTTTAGACACAGGGTCCCTCTCTGTCGCCCAGGCTGGAGTGCAGTGGCGTGATGGTGGCTCACTGCAGCCTGGAGCTCCCGGGCTCAAGCAATTCTCTCAACATGTTGCTTTGTAGTTTTCAGAATCTTCTCACATTCTTCATATCATCTGATCTTCACAACCTTGTGAGGTGAGCAGGACAGATATATTGGTCCCCATTTTACAGAAGAGGAAACTGAGGCTCAAAGTGATACAGCTATTAAGTGGAGGGGTAAGGACTAGAACTCAGGCCACTGACTCCTTGTCCAGTGTTTTCTGCCTGCAGCTCATTTGTAATTATTGTTGTAGAGTGTGATCTTTTTGAAAACAATCAAAGCCCATCTTAGCCTGCAGTCTGTCTTTAATCCTTCCCTGAGACTGAATTCTGCATCTAAGAGGCGGAGGTAGAAGCCGTTTAGCTCCCAGAAGAAATAAAGTCAGACCCTATAGAGAGTGGGCTTTGGGCACTGGCATCCAGGGCAAATTAACAAACCCTCTGGAGAGTCCCCTGACAGACCAGGCTTTGCCTCCTCCTCCGCCCCTCCTCCACCTTTCTAGACCCTATAAATGGCCTGGTGGCACCCGATAAGGTCTGACTGCCAGTTACACAGACCAGGTGGCTGATGTGCTGAGGTGCTGGTGAGCAGAGGGCAGCCATGGGGATAATTAATTGGTATTTGTTGTTTCCCCTTTGACCGAGAATGCTTTTTAATTTTTAATTTAAACTTCCCAATATTAAATTGATCTTGATAATCACCGCTAAACAAAGATTGGCAGCGTTTTCTTAAGCTCCTGCCCACACGCTGCTAAGGGGTTTATGGCCTTGTTTTCCAAAGTTAATTCCTCTGGAACTGCCCAGCTCCTCCTAATAAGTCCAGGTGAGGTTAGCTTTTATTTACTGTTTATTTCAGAGTCTGGGGAGAAAAGCAGAAAAGACTTCAACAGCCACTGGCGAGGGCAGGGGTGGTGGTGATGGGGGTGGGGGAGACAGGGCAGAGGAGGACAAGGGGGAGTTGGGGCTTCCTTTGTGCAGGACATAAAGAGCTAGTCAGTACCATTGTGGGCACGGCGGAGGGTACTCCAAGCAATCAGCCGGGGGTCATTGTTAGGGGCTAATCTACGTGTGTATTTCCCAAGAACTCGATTAGGGAAGATGAATGGACTGGGCCATGTCCCTAATTCTTCTAGCATGAAGCTGCATTTTTCCAGCAGTTAGGCTAGCTCATAATCAGCCCTGCTTCAGCAACAGTAAGAAGCCTGGCTTCTGAACCCCACCTCTGGTTAATTCATTAATTCATTAGATGGACCAAAGAAACCCCCTCCTTCCATCCCCCACCTGCAGCCAACCTTAAACACAGCTAAAACCCCATTAAACTTGGGATGGTTGGGAGACACACATTTCCAAAAGTGAGGAAGTTGTGGTATAAAGCGGCTCCTTGATCGTGGATGTATGGAGAAGGTCCAATTTCTGGAAGTATTCTGGATGAACAGTCTCATCTACAACACAGAGGAGACATGCATATCCCTGTGCACTGGACGGAGAAGGAGAGGGAGACCAGTGAATTAAGGACATTTGGCCACAGCCTCTAGTCATTTCGCCTCTCGGTGATGTTTTACATTAGGGTGAAAGTGTCTGTGGAAAGGCCTATGAGATATCAATTCATAAAGCATATCAAACCAACTTGATTGTCTGCATGTAGATTGTCCCCATAGCAGATGTATTTTAATCCTGGAATAACTCCCCTTATGTCATGCCACACTCGAGGACCTCCTCCTCCCACTAGCTCATACATGTGCAAGAAAGGCAACTTACTTTTAGTTTTAGCCAGAGCAAAACACAACTCATATAATCACTAAAACATGCACACATACCATACACACACACTGAAGTGCAACAAATTCAATTGTCGAGAGTTAAGAATGCATACAAGAGCTACTATTTATTGAATACTAAGTATATGTCAACAGGTATATGCCATACACTTTTGAGTATTATTTCACATGAATTACCCAATTTAGTTCTTACAATAATCCTAGGATGTAGATGCTGTTGTTATTATTATTATTATTATTATTAGACACAGAGTCTGGCTCTGTTGCCCAGGCTGGAGTGCAGTGGCATGATCACAGCTCACTGTGGCCTCAAGACACTGCTATAATTATTATTATTATTATTAGAGACAGAGTCTGGCTCTGTTGCCCAGGCTGGAGTGCAGTAGCATGATCACAGCTCACTGCAGCCTCAACTTCTTGAGCTCAAGCATCCTCCCACCTCAGCTTCCTGCAAAGCTGGGACTACAGGTGCATGCCATCACATCCAGCTAATTTTTGTATTTTTTTTTTTTTTGTAGAAATGGGTTTTTGCCATGTTGCCTAGGCTGGTCTTTAGCTCCTGGGCTCAAGCAATGTTCCTGCCTTAGCCTCCAAAAATGCTGGGATTACAGGCTTGAGCCACTGCACCTGGCCGGTAGACACTATTATTATCCCTACTTTACAGATAAGGAAACTGAAATACAGAGAGGTTATGTAACATGTCCAAGGTCACACAGCTGGTTTCAAGTAGAGCCAAGATCTGAACCTAGATGTTTTACTCAGGAATGCATCCATCTCCCCACCACGTGTGCTACCCCCAACAAGGTATGCGTATTAACGTGTACCATTAATTCTCCAGTGGCCATAAGAGAACCAGCAGATAAATTAAAGCAAGAAAATTTGGGAGTCAAGGGTAACAGGAATAATATAGTTCAGAGTGATGTGGGGATGAGAAAGGTATGATGGATAGCCTATAATTTATTAAGTTATGTAAGATGGTTACAGATTTGCTAAAAAAAATAAATAAATAAGTATACCATTCAACTTTCCAAGGCTGTCTCATGAAGTTTAGGGAATTTTCCCTGTTCTGATCACTCTCAGTGGTTTGTAAACTATATATTTTTAAGCATCTAAAATATATTTTTTCAGCACTGGCCTTTGATGCTGTGAATTCTCCCCTATATCGTATTATACATTGCATATCATGGGCGAGTTGCTGGCAATGGTCGCAAAAATATCAATAGCTAAGCTCTTTTTGACACTGACATTGCATCCGGAGATAAAATACACTATGCTTGTTCATCTCTCACTACCAGATCTCTCTCATTTACGAAATATTAGCTACTTGAAGCAACCCAGAAGGTATATCAGAAAAATGTTCTTAGAGGTGCCTACCAGAACCCCATTTTTACATGTGGGCAACTAACAATGAATATCCTTGGCCACTTTCAGTATATGACCTTGACACAGATGATAAAGACGTTTCCTGTATAGTAGTTTACCTCTTACTATGTCAATCTGGATATTCTCTAGCATTTTCAGACTAGATTGAAGCAAATGTTGATATAAGGATTGTATAGTGAATAGTAGTCATGGCTGAAATACCATAAACCAACAAAGAGATGGGCCTCATGTAGACATTTTGGGTTGAATTGAGAGCCCTCTCAGATGGGCATATGGAAGCAAACATTTCATCTCATCACAAGATGAAATGAAGGGCAATTGTTTCTGAGCAGTAATACCCTGTATGAAAGCCTTCCTTTCACCTAATAGGGACCACAGCTCTCTGCAGACCATCCAGCAATTAGCAAGAAGTCTCCTCCTTGGGAATTTCCATTGTTCCCCAATTATGATGTTTTTGGAAACAACATCACTTAAAACTGCCCTCCCACTTAGTTTCCTGTTATTTCAGGGGATCATATATTGAAGATTTAGAAAAGGAACTTTGATTATTATCTGTTCTGTTCTCTTATTTCTAGTCCCCATTTTAACATTTTAGATGTGAAAATGTGTGGGCCCAGAGAAATTAAGCAGTTAGCCCAAGGTGAGACAGAATGTTTGTACCAGGGCTTGGACTGGAGCCAGGTCCCAGACTCCCAGGCTGTCCACTGGGCACTCTGGCATTAGCACCACCATACTGAGCTCTCAGGCTGTTACACTCAGATGCCCCAGGCTTATAGTTAGAGAAAGTCACTGCATGAATTGTGGAGGAATATATTTGTTGTACAAACACAATGAAGTTACTCTTCACACAACTCCCCCATCATTTACCAACCCAATTATCTTGGTTCTGAGCTTGCTTTTACAACTGATGTAAGTTCAAGTAGCCTCACTGTAGGAGGAAAAATTCCCTTGGCAATAGATTTACAGGGATTTTTGGCAAACAGCTAATACTGCTACCCATTGGTGTGCTGGAATCAGCCCCTTCTGGCTTGTAAGAACTTATGGTTAGCATCTTCCCAGTTCCGAGTTCAGTGATTCACCTTAGTAGCTTGAAATCAGCCATAGTGGTAGTAATTTCACCACAGCAATTGGCAAACACTAAAAATCAGACAGTCCCCCTCTCAACTTAAAAACTAAATGATGTTTAAACATTACTAGCACATTGCAGCTCCTACCTCATTAAAAATGAGGAAATCAGGAAGTGTTTATCATTATTATTTATTATTAAAACTAAAACAAAACCATGATTGATGCAGCGAGAGATGTCTAACTTTTTACTCAAAAATGAAAATTTACATCATTATCTCAGAATATATAAACAAAAGAGGGAACTTGGATTTCTGCCAAATAAATGGACTTTTTTGAGTTGTTAGGAGCAAAGCTATATTAATTCCTCTTTACTTGTTTTCTAATTAAACTAATTGAATTCAGAGTGTCTAGGGGGAAGCACTAAAGACATTTATCTTGAGGGGATGATGGTCTTGAAGCCTATCAATCCTCTTAGAGTGTTAAGAAGGCAAATCCAAGGATGCCCATTTTGTAGCAGCCTTGACCCAACCCCCACCTGGGGTTTGACCAGCTCTAGTCTTCTTCACAGCAAGGCAGTGTTCTACTGAAAATCATTTGGCTTCCAGTTCTCTACAACCTCCGGTTTTCTTTCTAGCTCACTGGCTGCTCCTCAACAGTATCCTTCCTGGATTCCTCCTCTTGTCCTTGACCTCTCAAAGCCGGAATGCCCGGCCCAGCCCTGGGTCCTGCTCCCTATCTAGACTCACTTCCTTGATGCTCTCCTTGACTCTACTCCAGAACTCTTTTGTGACTCCTGTGGTTGATCGACTGCCTATTAGGCGTCTCCATTTACATGTTATTGAGTAAATGTTCAAAACAGAGTTTCTGAATAGGACTTCCCTCCTGCACCTGTTCTACCACCGTCTTCCTCATATCTATAAATGGCTGTTTCACTCATGTGTCTCAGGCCCTAAGCCATACATTTCTCTTTCTATCACCCACTTTGTCAGGCAATCCTGTTGGCTGTAGCTTCAACATATAAACAGATTATGATGACTTTTCTCCATCTCCAATCTGATGCAAACCACCATTCATCTCCATAGGGCTCAAGTGATCCTCCTGCCTCAGTCTTCCGAGTAGCTGGGACTAGAGACATGTGCCACCACGTCTGGCTAATTTTTTTGTATTTTTAGTAGAGACAGTGTTTCACCTTTTGGCCAGGCTGGTTTCCAACTCCTGACCTCAGGTGATCCGCCTGTCTTGGCCCTCCCAAAGTGCTGGGATTACAGGTGTGAGCCACCGCACCCAGCCTCCTTTCTATTCAGATAAATAATTATAGCACATCTCTGGTTCAGATCCACAAATATGTGTTGGGTTACTCTCCTTCTCTTCCAATTCAAAGTCAACATACACATTCTTTATTCCCCCAAATGGAAGCTGCCTGCTTCTTAAAACAGGATTTTAACATATTCCATTTTATGTTTTAATTTGGAGAGTAAAAAAAAACCCAGAATGCACCTAATTCCTGACAAAGCATAAGCTACTCACAAGCAGGAACAATTCAAAGGCCAGGACTGTGTCTCCTACTTCATTTTTTAAAAATATGTGGTTAAATACACATAACTAAAAATGTGCCATTTCAATCATTTTTGAGTATATGGTTCTGTGGCATTAAATACCTTCCTATTGTTGTGCAATCGTCACCTCCATCCATCTCCAGAACGTTTTAACCTTCCTGAACTACAATTTTGTATCCATTAATCAAAACTCCTCACCACTCCCAGTCCCCAGCCCCCAGCAACCATCTTTCTACTTTCCGTGTCTAGGAATTTGATTACTCTAAGTATCTCATTTGAGTGGAATCATAGAGTATTTGCTTTTTTGTGGCTGGTTTCTTTCATTTAGCATAATGCCTTCAGGTTTATCTATATTGTAGCATGTGCCAGAATTTTCTTTCTTTTTAAGGCCGAATAATATGCCTGTGTATGTATACACTACCTTTTTCTTATCCATTAAGTCTGTTGATAGACACTTGGGTTGCTTTCACCTCTTAGCTGTTGTGAATAATGCTGCTATGAACATTAGTGTGCAAATAATTGTTTGAGTGCCTGCTTTCAATTTTTTTTTTTTTTTGGGACGGAGTCTCTGTTGCCCAGGCTGGAGTATAGTGGCGTGATCTTGGCTCACTGCAACCTCTGCCTGCCAGGTTCAAACGATTATCTTGCCTCAGCCTCCCGAGTAGCTGGGATTACAGGCGTGCGCCACCATGCCCAGCTAATTTTTGTATGTTTAGTAGAGACAGGGTTTCACACTGTCGCCCAGCTGGGCTCAAGTGATCCGCCTGCCTTGGCCTCCCAAAGTGCTGGGATTACAGGCGTGAACCACCACAACTGACCTGCTTTTAATTCTTTTGGGTAAATACCCAGAAGTGGAATTGCTGGATCATATGGTAATCCTATGTTTCAATGTGCAGAACTGCCACACCGTTTTCCACAGCTGCTGCACCGTTTTACATTTCCACCAGCCACACACACAGTAGATTGTGAATCCTTGCCAATTCTTGTCATTGCTTGTTATTTTCTGCTATTTTAAAAATAATAATAACCATCCTAATAGGTGTAAACTGGTATCTCATTGGTTTTGGTTTGCATTTCCCTAATGATTAGTTATATTGTGCCTTTTTGCATTTGCTTATCGTCCATTTGCATATCTTCTTAAGAGAAACACCTATTCAAGTCCTTTGCCCATTTTTTAATTGGGTTGTTTGTTCTGTCTAGAGTTTGTAGAACACTTTATGATTAGCTAGGTGACTAACAGAAGGCTAGAACACAATCAACTCTTGATTACCTCAAGCTAGTAAGAGGTGCACAGAGAACCACAAACATCAGATTGTCTCTAAATGCCACATGTTTGCTTTGAAAATGCATTAGCATCAATGTTGAATCATCCACACTTGAATTATCCCCTCCCCATCATGGCTGCTCAGCACTTCAACTTTGTCTCCTTTTCATGTTTCTTATTCAGTTCCATTTCTTCCTCACACCTTTAATTACCATGTCATCCTCCACAGGTAAAAAATATGTGTGTTCTAGTAGACTAAGACAAGGTATTATTAGATAAAATAGAGTATGTACTGCATGTGCGCACGTGCGCATGTGTGTGCATACATTTAGGGAACTACTCTGCAAGTCTGCTATAGAACAAGCTTTCCCCAAACTCCTCCACTCTACAGGGTCTAGGGGAATTTCTAGCACAGTGTCCAGTGCACAGTGAGCTCTTAAGATTCCTAGTTCTTGTTTTGTGTTGACTAGATGCCCCTGAAAATTTATATGTTGAAGTTCTAGCCCCCAGCACCTCAGAATGTGACCTTACTTGGAAATAGGGTTGTTGCAGATAATAATTAGTTATGTTACAATGAGGTCATAAAGGAGTAGATGGGCCCTAATCCAAAATGACCAGTGCCTTGAAAAAGAAGGGGAAATTTGGACACAGATGCACATCCAGATGAAGGCAGACATCAAGGTGATGCTTCTACAAGCCCAGGAACACCAAAGACTGCCAGCAGCGACCAGAAGCTTGGGGAGTGGCATGAAACAGATTCTCCCTCGTAGACCTCGGAGGAAACCAACCCTGCAGACACCCTGATCTCAGACTTGCAGCCTCCAGAATGGGAGACAATCAGTTTCTGCTGTTTAAGGCCCCCAGTCTGTGGTCCTTTGTTATGGCAACCCCAGCAAATGAGTTCCCTTATTTGTTGTCTTCCTTACCTAATGATAGGCCCCCTGTTGTATTTGTGAAAAAGCTGGTCTGTTTTATTATGCTTCCCTACCAATCTCTGGGAAAGTCTTGTCTTCCTTGAGGTGCCCAAGAAAAGGCATCGACGATTTTTGGTGAATGTCGAGGTCGTATGAACTTTTTTCAGCTCACAGATATGGCCAGATCTCTCCACCAGTGTTCTTTGCACATCTCACTTTATTAAATTTTGATGAAACTTGTGAATATACTGTAAAGCCTTAGCTAAATTATTCCAATATTGTTTTATTAAAAGTATTATTTATTTTTTCCAGCTCTATTGAGGTATAATTGACAAATAAAGTGTACAATGTGATGATTTGATGTGTACATACACATTGGGAAATGATTACCACAGGATTTTTTTTTTATTTCTGTGAAAAATACCATTGGAATTTTGATAGGAATTGCACTGAATCTGTAGACCACTTTGAGTAGTGTGGAAATGTTAATAATATTAATTCTTCCAATTCATGAACACAGGATACCTATGTATTTGTGTTTTGTTTATTTTTTTTTTTTCATTAATGGCTTATAGTTTTCAGCATACAGATCTTTCACCTCCTTGGTTAAATTTATTCCTGAGTATTTTATTCTTTTTGATGCCATTGTAAATGAGATTTTTTCTTAATTCCTTTTTTGATTAGTTTTTTTGTTACAGTATAGAAATACAACTGCTTTTTGTATGTTATTTTGTATCTTGAAACCTTACTGAATTTGTTTATTAGTTCTGACCATTTTTTGGTAGTCTTTAGGGTTTTCTACTCATAAGATTATGTTATCTGCAAACAGAGACAATTTAACTTCTTCCTGCCCAATTTAGATGTCATTATTCAGTTGTTTTTTGTTTGTTTGTTTTTTGTTTTTGTTTTGAGACAGAGTTTTACTCTTGTTGCCCAGGTTGGAGTGCAATGGTGCGATCTCGGCTCACCACAGCCTCCACCTTCCGGATTCAAGCGGTTCTCCTGCCTCAGTCTCCTGAGTAGCTGAGATTACAGGCGCCCGCCACCATGCCTGGCTAATTTTTGGTGTCTTTAGTAGAGATGTGTTTTTCCATGTTAGTCAGGCTGGTCTCCAACTCCCGACCTCAGGGTGATCTGCCTGCCTCGGCCTCCCAAAGGGCTGGGATTACAGCCGTGAGCCACCATGCCCGGCTCATTTCTTTGTTTTTTGCCTAATTGCTCTGGCAAGGACTTCCAATACTACGTTGAATAGACGTGGTGGACGTGTGCACCCTTGTCTTGCTCTGGATAATAGGGGAACACTGTTGAGAATTATATTACCTGTGGGCTTGTCATATGTGACCTTTATTATGTTGAGGTACATACTTTCTATGTCTAATTTGCTTAGAGTTTTCATAATAAAGATTAGAGCAGAAATAAATGCAATAGACACTAGAAATAAAATAGAAAAGATTAACAAAACTAAAGGTTGTTTTTTAAAAACAAAATTGACAAATTTTTAACTAGACTAACCAAGGAAAAAAAAGAAAGAAGATCCAATTATAAATAAAAGGGGAGACATTACAACTGATACCAAGGAAATAAAAAGATCATCAGAGACTGCCATGAATTTTTATTATTCTAAGATAACCTAGAAGAAACAAACTCCTAGAAACACACAATTTACCCAGACTGAATCATGAAGTAATCAAAAATCTGGATAGATCAACAAGGAGATGAAATCAGTAACTTAAAACCTCCCAGCAACAACATCATCAACAAAGTCCAGAACCAGATAGCATCATGGGAGCTTTAATGCCACCCTTCTGAAATTCTTCAAAAAAAAAAAAAAAAATGAAGATAAAGAAACTCTTCCAAATTCATTTTAAAAGGCTAGCATTACTCTCATACCAAAGCCAAATAAGGACAGTATAAAAAAGGATAATGACAGGTCAATATCCCCGATGAACATAGATGAAAATCAAGTAAATCAAGTTTAACAGCACATTAAAAAGATCATTCACCATGATCAAGTGGGGTTTATCCCTGGGATGCAAGGTTGGTTCAACAATAAATCAAATCCCTAATATGATATGCCACATTGAGAGAATGAAGGACAAAAATCACATCATCATCTCAACAGGTACAGAAAAATCATAAGGCAAAAGAACATTCCAATATTCTACATTCTGAAATTTAGTATAAAGCTTGCCTATTTTGTAGACTTTGTCAAGCTTTTGCTACCCTAAAGGCAAGTCAGATAGTTCATGTTCCTACAGGAAAGGGCAAGCCACAATCTCCTCTTCCTTCTCTCCCTTTCTCCTGTTCCTGGCCTTAGTCATTGTCAATGCCATGTTCATCTCAGTAACATTACTGAGCTGGATACCATGTGTTAACTTGACGTGTGCCATCTCATTTCATTTCAGAGGTCAATATTATTATAATCCTTCTTCCCCGAAGTCTCCATATTCAATGTATGCATGAGTTCCTTTGGCTTTGCTTCTGCACCACCGTGCAGCCCACCGTCTTACCTTGCTTGGACAGAGGATTGAATTAGCCTTTTAACTGGTCTCCTTTCTGCTACTCTTAGCTCCCTTCTCTCCACTTGCCACGCAGCAGCCAGATAACTGTTGAAAAACATAAATCAGATCATGCCACTCCCTGCATAAAATTTATCCAAAGGCTTACTGTAACAGGATAAAATCCAAACTCCTTGCACTGCTCTAGAAGACTTACTATTTTTCCACTTCTCACAGCTCCTCATTTAACACTTCCAACCCCTTTCCTATCCTTACCAACTTGCTCACTGAGCTGCACCCCCCCTTGACCTCTTTCCTCTTCTTGAAATCCTCCAAGCTCCTTTCTGCCTCAAGACCTTTGCCCTTACTATTCTCTCTGCCTGAAATGCCCTCCATCAGATATTCACATGATCTTCTTATAATTCCATTTTTTTATAGCACCTACCACTCTCCAAACCTATCTTCTTTATTCTACTATCCGTCTCCCCTCATTAGAATCTTAGCCACGTGAGAATAGGGACCTTACCTGTTCAATCTCCAGCACCCATAACATATGTTGCACATAGTCGTGGTTGAGTCAATGAATAACTACAAAGAACTCTATTTTTCACATAAGGAAGCAGTTAAGCAACTTGTCTGATTTCACACAGCTATTAATTGGCACAAGCATACATTTTTTCACATTCTTATACTCAGTCATCTGGAGTTTTTCTAAAATATTAATTATTTCCCATGTGTTTGGAAAATGTCAAACTGCTTAGCTTTCCTTCCCAAATAGTCCACAGAAATCATTTGATCACTTTCAAAAGGCATTTCAGTCCACTCCAGTCTTGTTAGCATCAGCGCTGGCTAGGGTTTCCTCCACCGCCTTTGATGTGAGCGTTCATTAAATGAGGAGACAGGGGTTCCCATGCAACGCCATAGCCATCTTGCTCAGAGCCCACACCACTCTAGGGAATGTCATTTTTTCCCCCAAGGCGGCTCCAGCAACTCTACTGTTTACTTCAGTTTACTTTTACAGTTCACTGTGATTTTATGAACATTTGTCTGTTGATTTTTATTGTGCTTTCTCCTTTGACCCCTTAAGCCCTAAAAATGCTGATCCTGTATGTTCTGATGAATTGAATTAGCCCCTTTTAGCCACCAGATGCTTTCAGTAGGATTTACAAGATGCTCCCCAGAAGTGTCTTCATTCAAGTGTTGGGAGTTTGCCGTGCTTACTGCAGGGCGTGTGCATTGTTAGTTAAATGAATGATCTTTAAAAAAACACAACTTGGAAATCTTTAAGGGTTTCTGAAATGAGTTAAGAAAATAAGTAAACATCATTTTGTACATTTATACTATCTTTCTTTAACTCCAGAAATTTGATGCCATCTAAGAATGATGTTTTTAGCATATAAACAGAGTTGTAAAAATATCTTGTTTTCAAGGGCTAGCCACATTTTGGAGTTGGGTAAAGGAGATAAACTTTAGCACAAGTAAATTTTTTATACTAATCTTTCTACTTTTGGTTAGGTTTGAAATTTTTCCATAACAAAAAAATATATTTTAAAAGGCAAAAAAGCCACAAGGTTTCTCAATCTGAATTTAATTTGTATGATTTCAAAACTTATTACATTCTCCAAGCATAATTTTTGCAGCTCTCAAAACTGCTCTTTCTAATGTAGACAAGCAAAGGATATTATGGTCTGGGAATTTCACTTCTGAGTGTGTACCCAAAATAATTGAAAGCAGGGACTTGGACAGATACTTGTATACCGATGTTCACAACAGCTTTACTCTTCATAGGCAAAAGCAACTTAACAGTCCATCAGTGGATACATGGATAAGCAAACCATACAGTCTTGTAAGTGCCTATAAGGATAACAAGACATAAGTTTTCCCTCCAGAAATCTTTTGGTTAGACTGTCACTTTTATTTTATTTTATTTTATTTTATTTTATTTTATTTTATGACAGTGCCTTGCTCTGTCACCCAAGCTACAATGCAGTGGCGCGATCTTGGCTCCTTCGCCTCCCAGGTTCAAGCGATTCTCATGCTTCAGCCTCACAAGTATCTGGGATTTCAGGTGTGCACCATTATGTCCTGGTAGGTTTTGTATTTTGAGTAGAGATGGGGTTTCACCATGTTGGCCAGGCTGATCTCGAGCTCCTGGTCTCAGGTGATCCACCCACCTTGGCCTCCCAAAGCATATATTTATTTCATTTTAAATGTTATATTTTTAATTGCATTAAGAAATATAAAATTCTTATAGAAATTGGAATTTTTTGATGAGAGTGATATTTATATATTTATATATTGTTTAATGCTTTGAATTTTTAAATGAAAGTTCTACACATGAATATCAGAATTGGAGACAAATATCTATCTGAACTATTGGGCAGAGGAGAAAATGAGAGCTTAAAAATGCATAGAGAATCCCAAATGTCATTGTATCTTTTTATTTCCATCTCTCTTCTGATTGTATCTTTTTCACTAGAGCTGTTAACAAGTAGAGAAGTTTATTCATTTCAGCTTCATAATTTAATCATAAACTATAAAGCATTTATTAAGAAAAACTTAAAACATGTAGTAAAGTTGAAAGGATTATAAACACCTTGGACCCACTATCTAGATTCTAAAATTAATATTTTTTCTATATTGTTCTATGACACCTATTTATCTCTCTAACTACTCATCAATCTCTTATTTTTTGTGTGTGTACTTTTAAAAGTAAGTTGCAGACTTCAGTGCACCTCACTTCCAGATACTTCAGCATGCAATTAATTAGCTAGAGTTCAAATTTTTTTAAGGATACTAGCCTAGTGTGTTAGTTTTAGATGAAACTACTAGAACTTTCCCCAACAATATATAATATATAATATATACAAGAATCCTGATTGCTCCATATTCTTACCAAAACTTGCTGTTGTCAGTCTTTTAAATTTTAACCATTCTAGCAAGTCTGTGGTTAATTTTCGTTTTCATTTCCCCAACAATTACTCTGAGCACTCTTTTATGTACTTGTCCATTTGCATACTTTAAGTGTTTGCTCACATTTTCTGTGCTTCAAAAATTTGTTTTAATTTTTTTATTATTGAGTTGTAAGGGTTTAAAAAATATATATATATAAAAAAAATAACAGATCTCAGTCCTTTGTCAGATACAAATTTTGCAGATATTTTCTCTCAGTCTGTAACTTGTATGTGGCTTGGCTATTTATTTTCTTAATGATATCCTCTGATGAGGAGGAGTTTTAAATTTTGATAAAGCCTAATTTATCAATTTAAAATTTTTTCTGTTTTCTAAAAAAGCTTTTCTTATTTCAAGATCACAAAAATTTTATTCTGTGTTTTGTTCTAGAAGCTTCACAGTTTTAGTTTTATGCTTAGGTCTATGATTCACATTGAATTAAGTTTTTAGATATGGTATGAGATAAGGGTGTAGGTTTGATGGGTTTCAGCATATTAAAAAAATAAGACTCCATTCCTTCATAGGATTGCATTGATATTTTTGTCAAAAATCAATTGGCCGAGATAGAGGTTAGTGGTTTCTAGGGCTTGGGAGTGGGAAGAGGGAGGATAGATGTGACTATAAAGGAGTTGAATCAGAGAGATCTTTGTGGTGATGAAACAGATCTGTATCTTGATTGCAGTGGATGTATGAATCTACACATGTGATAAAATGCCACAGAACTATACACACCCATTATGCCACCGTCAATTTTCTGATTTTGATATTGCACTGTAATTATATAAGATGCAACCATTGGGAGAAGCTGGGAGAAGTGTACGTGGGACCCTTTCTGTACTATCTTTGCAATTACCCGTGAATCTATCATTATTTCCAAATAAAAATTTAGAAAAATCACTTGACATATAAGTGTGAGTCTATTTCTGTACCAGTATCGATTAGTAACAGTATCAATTAGTACCAATATCACCCTGTCATGGTTACTGTAGCTTTATAGTACAGCCTTAAGCAAGTGGAGTAAATCCTCCAATCTTGTTTTTCTTTTTCAAGATGGCTCTGTATATCCTACTACACTTGCCTTTCCAGTTATATTTTTGAAACAGCTCATCTTTTTCTAAATGATAAGATTATGATTGAGATTGCACTGACTCTACAGATCAATTTGGAGTTTGTTGACAGCATGACAATATTGAATCTTCTGATCCATAAACATTTATTTAAGTATTCTTGAATTCTTTCAGGAATGTGTTGCAATTTTCAGTGTACAGGCCTTCTACATCTTTTGCTACATTTATTACTAACAATTTTATGTTTCCTAATGCTGTTGGCAATAAAATTGTTTTAATTCCATTTTGAATTGTTTGCAGCTAGTATGTAAAAATGCAATTGATCATTATATACTGACATTATTTCCTGCAACCTTACTAAATTAACTTATTAATTTAGTGGTCGTTGTTTTATAAATTCCTTATAATTTTCTGTGTTAGTAATCATGTCATCTGTAAATAGAGACAGTTTCACATCTTTCTTTCTCATCTTTTCTTTTCTTCCTTTTTTTCTCCCTTATTGCACTGGCTAGGGCCTTGGTACAACGTTGAAAAGAAATAACGAGAGTAAATATCTTTGCCTTGTTCCCATTTCTAGGGGAAAGTATTTAATGTTTTACCATCAAGGATGTTAGCTGTCGGTTTTTCAAAGATGCTCTTTATTGAGTTGATAAAGTTTTATTCTAATCTTAGTTTGCTGGGAGTTTTAAATCAACAATGGGTGTTGGATTTTGATAAATGCCTTCTCTGTTGACATAAATGATTATATAGGGTTTCTTTTTTTATTGTGTTAATATGGTGAATTACATTTATTGAGTTTTGAATGTTAAATCAACCTTGAATTTGTAAGATAAACCTCATTTATTCATGATATATTATCCTTTTTCTGCATTGCTGAATTTTCTTTTCTCTTTTTTTTTTTTTTTTTGAGACAGAGTCTCCCTCTGTTGCCCAGGATGGAGTGCAGTGGCGCCATCTTGGCTCACTGCAACCTCCGCCTCCTGGGTTCAAGTGATTCTTATGCCTCAGACTCCCAAGTAGCTGGGACCACAGGTGTACACCACTGTGCCCAGGTAAATTTTTTGTAATTTTAGTAGATATGGGGTTTCACCATGTTGTTCATACTAGTCTCAAACTCCTGATCTCAAATGATCTGCCCACCTCGGCCTCCCAAAGTGCTGGGATTACAGTCATAAGCCACCATGTCCGGCCTGGATTTTATTTTGTATTAGTTGTTAAGAATTTTAAAAATCTAAATTCAACAGAGATATTGGTCTGCAATTTTTTTTTAAATAATTTTTTTTTCAGGTTTTGGCATCAGCGTTATATTAGCCTTATAAAATGACTTGAGAATAATTTCTTCCTCTTTCTGAAAGAGTTTGGGTAAGATTGTGCTATTTTCCCTTAAATGTTTGATAAAAGACACTAGTGAGGCCCCCTAAGCTTGGTGTATTCTTTGTGGGAAGGGTTTTAATAATTATTTCTATTTTTTTAAGACATAGGGTTATTCTATATATCTTGCATCAGTATTTGTGAAGTGCGTTTTTTTCCAAGGAATTTGTTAAGTTCACTTAAATACTTGTCAAGTTTATTAGCATAAAGTTCTCCATAACATTCCCTTATCATCCTTGAATGTCTGTAGGGTTTGTAGTGTATTCCCTCCTTCAATTTTGACATTGGTCATTTGTGTACTCTTATTTGTTTCTTAAGCAATTACGCTAGGTGTCTGTCAAGTTAGTTCATCTTTTAACCAACCAACTTTTGGACTTCTTAATTTTTTCTATTGTTTGTCTGTTTTCTATTTCATTGATTTGTGCTCTGCAGTGTTTCCATCCTTCTACTTACTTTGCTGAGTTCTGTTATGTTTTTCTGAAGATTATTTTCATTTGTTTGTCTGTTTGTTTCATAGTCAGCAAACGTGGCTGGATTCAAACTCAAAACTCTGTTTCTCCTAAGTGGGCAGTAACAGAATTCTTAGTTCAGTTTGTTTAGCCCTCACTGGGCTGCTCAGAGTATGCCTAATCTATGCATAGTTCAGGGATTTGCCAGGATCGTGAACAGACTTCATACACAGAATTTAGAATCCCCCTCCTACGGCTCTCCCCTTTCTAGGATTCGCTCTTTCATTTTGCAGCTGCTGTGGGCATCCCAAACTCTGCTGGTTCTTCAGTACATTAAGGCTGCAGGTTTTCCATCTGAGTTTTAGTTGTCTTACTTGGCTTCAAGTGGGGTCTGCCCTCAGATGAAACTTCTAAGCAAAGGAAAACTCACCAGTGCTTTTTCCTTCTTCCCTGTTCAGGTTTCATTTCCCTCCAGTGTGGACCTGCTTTTGGCTGCTTCTAGTGCTTTCAGGCAGTTGTTTCTTTGCATTTTGTTCATAGTTTATAGTTGTTATTTGCAGGAGGGTTGATCCAGTAGGAGCTTATTCTCCATTATCAGAAGCTGTAAGCTCTAGTTTTTTTCACTTTTAATTTCACTCCTCTCCCTGTGTCTGATGATTCTGTTTGTAAGTAGGAATTTGGCTAAATTTCTAGTGCCAGGAGCAAAACCAAGGTACTTACATAACTCAAAAACTAGATCAGTTGGTTTCTGGGTAACTGAGCTTACTATATCAACAGTCTTTCAAAAGTAGAACTCCTGCTTCATTGTACTGTAGGAGCCCATATCTAATTGGGAAAGACTAACTCTAAGCAAAATTGGGAAGTCCATTTAATTTGTCCTCTTGGAATTTATTCTTCAGCACCTCTCCCCAGAGTCATTATGGTTGCTTCTGCCTGGATAGAAATGCCCCCTGAATCTCTATATTTTTCTCTCCATGGGCAACGCTCTATGTTCTTTATCCCCTCTCTTGTAGCATCTGACTCTCTCTTCCTTCCCGCCACTCCTGGAGCCTGGTGTCCCTTTGCTCAGTTGAAGCTAGTAAAGGGACTGAAACCTAGTTCTGTGGCAGTGACAATGGGCTAATGTGCTCTCTTTCACAAGATAAATATCCACAGTGACTACCCTGAAACCATAGAATGAATTACAGAAAGTAGAGTAATCCAGCCCCTTCATTTTCACTGTTGAGAAAGTGGATTTCCAGATAGAATAAATGACTTGTCTAAGGTCATGTGCTAGTGGAATTGGGTCTAAAATCCTCATTCCTGACTATGAGTTGGCTCAGGAATGGCTTCAGGCATCAAGTCCAGTAGCAGGGTGTGAAAGGTGACAGCACTGCTGCCTTCTGCATGGCTGGCTTCACTCCTAGACATCAGCAGTCAGCACTCAATTACCCAGTCTGTTCACAGTGTTCCTACTGTATGATGAGAATTGACGAAAAGAAGTGAGGATGTTTTCCTGAAAAAGAGAAAACTGAGAGGGGAATATATCAAAGCCTGAGTGGGAATATAGGCACAATCTGTGTAGTTCCATTCAACGGAACCATGACCGATGGATTAAAGATGCAACCATTTTCAGCTTAAGACAAAGAAGGATTTTCTAACAACTAAAGCTGTCTAAAAATGGAATGGTGGTTGTTAAATTTCCTTGGAGCAGCAGATAGTGAATTCTGTACCACTGGAAGCTTTCAAATAAGGCTCAACTGGGACAACTTGGAAAGGGTCCCTTTATTGTATGGGAGATTAGAATAGATTCCCTCCTAGTCCTTAATAATTGTTGGATTCTAGGTTTTGATGCTGAGAGACCTTTTTGTGCTCATTGACATCATACAGCACAGACACCAATCCACCCTCTAGAGAGAAAAAGGCCTTCTGGATGCCCTAATACATGTCCTCCCTCTCCCAACCCATACACATGTGATTTGGTATTGATTGGGGTGGTGTGGCCGTGTGGTGAGGGGTGGTTTAGTGTGGGGTGGTGTGTTGTGGTGTAGTGTGGTATGATAGGTTGTGGTCTGGTATAATGTGATGTGGAGTACCATTGTGTGGGGTGAGGTGATATACTGGGCTGTGTTGTGGGGTTGTATGATATGATATGAGAGGAATCATGGTCACAGTCTTCTAGCAGTTGTGCGACTTCATTGAGACAATGACCAGATTGCATTGGAGTAATGTTGGCAGTCAAGAGGAAGTGCCAATTTAGTGATTTCCTTAGCAGAACTGGCTGCATCTTTTACAGAAAGCACGTCTTCTTTGTCATCCTGAGGCTAGTCTGTGGAACAATTTGGCAGTTGTAGTATTTTATGTCATACAAAGTGTATAGACATCAGGCCACATGCAGCACCTCTCACCCATCCATACTACCCACTCCGTCAACTACAGGGCAGAGTAAGGCATTAAACTGAAACTAAATCATATCTATTATATTGTAGTTTTTTAGAAAGTGAGTATTTTAAAGTTTCTGCTATAAAACAAACCACAACTCACATGCCATTTCTGATAAAAGACAAGCAGTTTTAAAATGTGCTCATGGCATCTGGGTTTGCGGACTAGAAGCTAATCAGCCCCAATCATTGCACCAATGTTCTCCCAGGAACTTCCAAGACAGGCTGAACTTTGCCAAGGACCGTAGGTTTTGGACCTTTATTCATTTGTTTTATTTGCATATTTTTATTACATAAAACTTCTTGTACAACACATTTGGGAACTCTGGGTTTAGAACAAGTTAGACCCTAAGTTTTTGGTCTCAGTTTCCTTTTCCTTTCATAGATCTTTATTCACCATATGAACAGATTCACCAAAAAAAATCAGTATTTTGTTTTGGTTTGGTAGGCTTTAGCTAAATAGCTTGAAGTGTTTCAGTGGTAACTGTTCTAAGTCTTTTGAATTGTTCCTTTTGAAAGAGAGCAGATATTAGGGAAAAAAAATCAGTGCCTACCCTGAAAGCCTGTGGCACCAAATGACAGTGTGATTTACTGGAAGGTAGTCTGAAGGGGTGGGATAGGAAGGGACAGGAGAAGGAAAAAAAAAAAAAGAGACAGGGAGATTGGACAAGAAGGAGGGAAGGGGATGAGAGAGAAATAGGTTGGGAGGAGACAGAGAGAGACAGAGAGAGACTGATTTAACTTCTTAACGCTCTCTGTTAGTCTACCCACTTTGTTTCCATTGCTATCACCAAGTTCAGACAAGGAGAGTTAAGCTCAACTCAAAAAGAGCAGCCGTCTCCCTGGTTTCCCTCTGCCTATAATTGTGCCTCCCTCGGTTCCATTCTTCCCATGGCCACTAGAGTGATGATCTCCAATGCAAAGGGCTGGTGAGGTCTATTCCCTGCCTCAATTTCTCATTGTTCACCACATCCCTGCTACCGCCACTTGGCTGAGAAGCATCCAAGGACCAAACTTGATGAGTATCACTGACAAATTTAAGGAGCCTGGAGGTGAGGGGTGGGGGTGGTGACCTTTGATTGCCCTGGAGTCTGTAGCCTCAGCTCCCTGTGGGCAACCCGGCTTCCAGTGGACACCTTGACTCTCCACATCTTTCTCTGAAGGGACCTGGTGTCCTGCGAATAGTTGGACAGGGTGAGAACTTGGCCTCCAAGGAAGAAAGTTGGAGAGGAAATACCACTTGCTTTTGTTTCTTCTTGGCTCATCTCAAGGTCTTTAAGCAGATACGTGTTCTGCATCATCATTTACACCTGAAAATTTCCAGTTCATCTCATTTATAACTAAAAGGAAAATATGGTTCCTGCTGCAAGGTGCTATCTAAATGCTCTGCCAGGAATATTTAGAACAACCAAATGATTGTCTATCAATGGATCATCGTGGTTTTCCTTAATGTGCTCACTACATTAAAACATGTACTGCTCGAAACGTCCCACAGGAGAGTGGTCTTTTCCAAGGATGACTGGTTCCCTCCCTCCACCCCTCCCACCCCTCACATCACGGAACACTTCTGCTCCGCTGTCTGCTTGATTTCAGTGAAGGTGGCCTGGGCTTTTTCTTTTATGGTATCCAAGTCCATGTTCTGGAGATTCTGTATCTGCCCAAGAATAGAATCTTTATCTTCTTCCTCTTCTTGATCTTCATTTACCATTTTCCGGAGATCTTCGGGTAAATCCACATCATCTCCAGCCATCTGGATTTGATTCTCATCCATTTCACTCTATGTTAAAAATAAATAGAGATAGATAAATAACTCTAAACCTACTAACTCAGTAACTAAATACATTTTAAAAAGCAGCAGGAAGAAGTCTGTAGAGAATAAAGGAAGTGAGTGGCACACTTGGCCTTGCAGTCAAGCCTGGTCCTGGTGGCAGTCGTGGAGGCTCCTGTAGGGACGTCCCTCCTTCATGGCACCTTGGGTCAGGCTCCTGTAGGGACATCCCTCCTTCATGGCACCTTGGGTCAATCAGAACCTTCCAGTATGGCGGTTCTCCAAGTGTGGTCCCTGGACAAGCAGCATTAGCATCATCTAGAGCCTGCTGGAACTACAGATTCTTGGGCCCCATCCCAGATCCACTGAATCAGGCACTCTGGAGGTGGAGTCCAGCCATCTGGATTTTTTTTTTTTTTTTTTTTGCTTGTTTTTTTTGAGAGGGAGTCTTGCTCTGTCACCCAGGCTGGAGTGCAGTGTCTCGATCTCAGCTCACCGCAACCTCTGCCTCCTTGGTTCAAGTGATTCTCCTGCCCCATCCTCCTTAGCAGCTGGGTTTACAGGCATACACTATCAAAACTTGGCTAATTTTTTGTGTTTTCAGTAGAGACGGGGTTTCACTGTGTTGGCCAGACTGGCCTCGAACTCCTGACCTCAGGTGATCCAACCACCCCGGCCTCCCAAAGTGCTGAAATTACAGGCGTGAACCACCACTCCCAACCCAATCTGGATTTTTAAGAAGCCCTTTCTCTCTGTGATGCTTATACACACAAAAACTGGGGCATCACACCCCAACTCTGCCTAAGGGCAGCTTTCCAAGTCTTGCAGACTCTATCAGGCACATGCCAAGATCCACTCACCTGGTTGACCCCACTCTAAAGGATGAGGTTTCAGTTTATAGTGACTAGACAGTATGCATTAATTCACTCATCACACCTTAGTGGCAACTTTTGCTTAATCATTGCTCTTTTCCTCCCTTCCACTAGACAGGGAGCCCCTGACATGGGCCCTTGTCAGATTCAACTCCACCGTTAGCACCTGAACTGGAGTCTGGCCCACAGCACACATGTATTAAGTGAACCATCAAGTGCATGGCCCCCACTCAGCATCCTGGCAGTCTAGCCTTCGGTGTTGCTGATGCTATCACAAGTGCCTTGCACATTTCATTTTGTGATTCTAGGAGTGTCTGTTCCAGAATTTCTTAGTGCATGCTGCCTGGTCTTTGAGATTCTTTTATTTTTATTTTTATTTTTATTTTTATTTTTTTTTTAGACAGGGTCTATCTCTTTCACCCAGGCTGAAGTCCAGTGGTGCAATCTTGGCTCATTGCAGCCTTGGCCTTCTAGGCTCAAGCGATCCTCCCACCTCAGCCTTCCACGTAGCTGGGACCACAGGTATGCACCACCATACTCAGCTGAGATTGTTTCACCACTTAGACTGTAAAGCCTCCTGTTCTGTAATGAGAGAGGAGTCTAAAGAAAACCATTCTCTGGGAAAGGTTAACATTAGCTTACATCCCCAGATGGCTGCTGTCAGATTTTTTGGAGATCAGGTTGTAACATGAGGTGACCTGGGTTTCAGGGAAACAGAAGATTAAAAAGAGTGTCAGAAAAGCTAATGAGAGGAAAGATCTATGTTAGAGCCACCTGAATATGTTGTGACCAGCCTTAAATTTGTTACCAAAGCTCATGAAAAATCATATTAAAAAATGATGATCTAAGTCAATCAGACTACATTGTTTTAAGAAAGATTTCTGCACCTGGTGACTTCTGAGGTGGAGTTAAAGACAGCACCTAAAGGGAGATCTGAATTCCCCCTGTCTGGGTGCTGCGTAAGAATGATTGGAAAGAAACATCAGTTGTCTCTAGGTCCAAACGGCACACCAGGGTACCTGTAAACTTCCTTCTTCATCTGTAAAGTGGGTTGGAAGGACCAGATGGCTGAAGTCTTTTCCAGTTCTAACTGTCTGTGGCTCTCTTACTTGGAGGGGCTGAAGCCCAGCAGCCTTTCCTCAGGGCTCTCTTCTTTGATTCGTTTCCCTGGGCAGAGTGACACAGGAACCTGGCTCAAGAAATAGCTTGAGAAGCAGATTTCTGATGCAGGGGGAACCAATGATTTTGGGAAGGACAGTCCTCACCGAGGCCCTCCTTGGAGACCCGGGAGGACAGTCCCACTCCGCGCCAGCCTCCGGAGATGTGAAGCCTCTCCCTGCTCTTGGCCAGGGCCTTGGGCCCTCCAAGTGCTTAACGGATTAATTAGTTCCTGGTCAAACTGTTGTGGGATTAATTAGTTAGTTAATCCCTAGGGGCTCCCAGCCAATTGTTCATTTCTATTTATTTTTTATTTGCCTTCCCTAGCAGCTGCTTTCCTTGCTGATCATCTTCTGGGCCTTTTTGCAGGAAGGAGAGGAAAAGCACAAGGTGGCCGACTCATTCTCAGTTCACGCAAATGTGGGACATCTGCCCTCTCTTATGCATCCTGACATCAAATGCAAGTGATTTGAAAAGACATTCCCAGGAATTCTGGCCCCTTCCCTCAGGTTGGTAGTAAGATACCCAAGCATGTCGCCAGGTTTGAACCTGGACAGGGTAACTGTTGTGGGCCTGCAGGGACGGGCAGCTAGAGGGGCCAAAGGAAAGCCAGCCAGCCAGCCAGGGTTACAAAACACTGAACACACTCGCGAGGGCTCACGGGATGGTGCTCGCCTGCCTCCCATTCACAGGGAGGCCTCAGCAAGGCCACTCTCTATGGCTCTGCTGTGCTTGAAGAAGCTTCGGGATGGTTTCCTCCTTCAAGGGAGACTCTGAGGTTTGTTTTATCCTTGTGCCTCTTGCTCAGGGAAGCAAGAGCAGTGCAATTCTACGTTGCCTCATGGAGAGGATCTTGATTGCCCTAAGTTTTATCAAAGTGGTTCTCAAAGTGGGTTCTCTAGGCCAACAGCATCAGCATCTTTTGGGACCTCACTAGAGATACACATGCTGGGACCCTACTCAGACCCACTGATTCAGAAACTCAGGGCGCGGGCCTCACAATCTGTGATTTAACAAGTCCTCCTGGTGATTCGGGGGCTTGCTGAAGTTTGAGAACCACTGCTCCACATTTCTTGAAGACAAAGGCTGTAAGTTACTCATCTTTCTGTCTCATAGCCCAGCAAAGTTTCTGGCATGTAGACACAAAGAATTAAATCTTTACTGAATAGCCGGGCATGGTGGCTCAAGCCAGTAATCCCAGCTATTTGGGAAGCTGAGGTGGGGGATCACCTGAGGTCAGGAGTTCAAGACCAGCATGGCCAAATTAGTGAAACCCTGTCTCTAATAATAATGCAAAAAATTAGCAGGGCGTGGTGGCACACGCCTGTAATCCCAGCTACTCGGGAGGCTGAGGCAGGAGAATTGCTTGAACCTGGGAGGCAGAGGTTGCCGTGAGCCAAGATTGCGCCACTGCACTCCAGCCTGGGCAAAAGAGAGAGACTGTGTCTTAATAAATAAATAAATATTTTCAAAAATTAAAATAAATGTTTACTGAATGATTCAATGAACCTATTGTCAGGGAAGATAACAGCCTTAACAATACTTAAATTTGTAGGTTCTCTTTGCTATAAAGAGCTCTGTTTTCATAGCTACCGGTTTATCTTTGTAATCCTGTTGGGGCATCGCAGACTAAATTGCCTGAGTGAGAACGTTAGTTCTACCACTTACAGGATGGGTGACCTGGGACACTTTGTATAGCCTCTTTGAGTTTTATTTCCTTGTCTGTATGTGGAGAATTGCATTATTTGCCTTAGAGCTGTCGAGGGTTGATTAGATGGTAACTGAGTTATTTAGAATCTGTTAAGCACTCACCCAGTAGTAGTTATTCATAAAAATAAGAGCCTTCAGAGGTGGACAGGGGAATTTACTGTGGGCAATCTTGCACATGGGGTTAGCCCTCTCAGGAGGCTGTGATGTCCTGGCACCTTAGCTCTGACCTAGCAGTGACTCCTACCTTCACTCAAAGGCTTGGTTTTTCTAACAAGCCAGGCTTAGTCATTTCCTCTTTAGCACTAGGCTTTCCATTCTAAGAGAAAGCTACCTAGCCAGCCCTAGCTCCCCTTACCTCTTTTCGGGCCCACCCCTAATTTTTGTGAATGGTAAAGCACAAGTGCTGATAGAACTTCCTGGCTCACAACCTGGCCCTCTTTTTTCTCCAGTTCCTGGCTCCAGCCCTCACTGGGAAGGGCCTTGGGACCTTGGGAGCATGACCCCTACCCCACTCCTCAGGCCTAGTCTGCCTGGCCACTCTCAGGAGAACAGATCTGCATCGGAGGCCTGGGAAGGCTCTGGAATGCACTTAGGCAGGGCGTTTGGGGTCCTGAGCAGCTTGAGCATGGTCTACAAGAGGGGTGTGGCTCTGCCTGGTCTAGGCCCTTTGGCCCACAGACTCTTCACCCCATGTGAAAGAGGGTGGCTAGAAGAGAGACCAGAGCCCTCTAAAACATGGGCCGCAGGGCAGTGGCCTCAGATGTCCAGGTCCAAAGACAGCATTGGATGTAGTCAATGGCTTTGGTCAGAGAGTCCTCCACTCACCATTGATCTAGAAGGACAAGGCTACTGGCCCTCCCCCCAGAGCATGGCTGCTTCCGGAGATGATTCTAGTCTTGAAACTGATTACTCTGGGCTGAAGCCTGTGCCATGGAAACCTTATGACTAAAGGTAGGACAACCAGACAAGGCTGTTGAGTGGCTAGAAGAGAAAATCATGCCCTCTGGAACCAAATGTGGGCCTGTAGCCTCGTTAGCTCTGGATCCTAACTAATTGAGCTAGCCCTAGACCTAGAACTAGCTAAGTATTCAAGTGTCTCCTTTGTAAAAAGCTGCAGCCTATCCAGACCGTTCTCCTGCCAGAGGTGGCCTAGGAGAACGAAAGATTGTGTGATTTGGAGTTAGACATGGGTTCGAGTCCCAGATCTGTCATTCACCAATGCATGACCTTGGGCAAGTCAACTTATGTTTCTGATGTCCAATGGAAGGGCCACTTAGAGGACTGTTGAGCAGATTGAATGAGACATGCTGTGAAACAGCCTCGCAAGCATCTAAGCTCTGGATAAGTGGTAGTGGTGGTTATGAATATTTTAGAGGAAAGAGGGCAGCTCAGTGTCAAGATCCCTGCTGAAAGGATCCCTGGGATAAAGAAGGCATGGACAGTGAAAGAGACGGTGTGAGAGTATTGGCCCTTAAGAGAAAGATCCGGGACAGAGCAAGCAATTAAGAAGCATAAATGGGATTTATACAGTGGACACAGCAGCCTTGTTTCCTCTCTTCCTAATGAACCACCCTGCTGACAGGACCTTGTCTGCAATTCAAACAATGAATGTCTTGTCCAAACGTTCTGCTGCCCATTGACAAATCTTGGGTTGAGGAGACCAGGAATATTTGGACACAGTTCACACTTCAAGGAAAAGAAGTAATGGCTCATTACAATCCCCAAATACAAGTGTAGTTACAGCCAATGTGAATCAGCATCAGTACGGGCCGGAAGCAGCTCCAGGGAGGGAAGGAAGGCTCAAGGATGAGAACTGTGGCGTGAATGAATGAATGAGTGAGCCAGAACATAATTAGGGGACTTATAGGCTATACTTTGTTCTCAGAGGCTCTGTTTCACAGATCTTCTCATTTCTAGAAATCTTATCAATTTGGGATATTGTTTAATGCAGTTAAGAGCTAATTATTTTTATGCCAGCTGATGAGAAATCCGTTTTAATCTCTTGTTTTTAACCAGACTTATTATCTTTATGGCCACTGCTGAATACCCCATTATTTAAATAGCTCCATATCCTACCATTGTCATTTCCTGTGATTGATGCATGACCATTCACCAAAAGATAAACGTGACCCTGGATTTCAAGACTTACTACTTCCTAGACCTGGATAAACTGGCCTTCTCTTTTCACCAAACTTGAGATACCATGATAAATTATCTTAGATGGTTATGTCTTCAAAAAGCTGAGCATTCTCCTCTTGTCAGAGTCCAGTTAGCTAAGCGTGGTGTATAAGCAAATGCCAGTGTGATTGACACTAGGTAGATTTGATTTTGTTTTTAGTTTATTCACTTATCGTTGCCCACAGGATACCAAAAGCTAAAAGAATGGATTTCTTTCACGTGGAGTAGTTCATGTAGCGTGAGATTGACATAATTGTGAGGATCATGGACTTGAGCAGTCAGGTACTTGTCTTCATAAACCACGCTCACTGTCCTGGTTATGAGTGGGGCTGCTGCCCTCAGAAGGTAGTGTGTGGCTGGTATGAAGGCCCTGGGCTGGGGCGTGCTGGCTGCTCCTTCTGCTGTGCCCCGCCGCTGCTCTTCCCTCTTCAGCTACTTAAAGACCCCTCAGCACCCGCAGATTAGGACAGATGGTGTGGATTTGTCTTCTTGAGGAATAGGCATCAGTTTTCAATTTGATTGAAAGTGTGCATGCGTCGGGAGCTACAGGGAATGAGAATTTCTAGATACCAGCTGTGCACATCTCATACCTCTTTCCCTTATGAAGACATTCCACAGGGACTCAAGAAGCTCCTGGAGGCCGCATATCCAAGCCCCTCATTTACAGATGAGGCAAGTGAGGTCTCGAGAGGTAACGATTCTTCAAAAATGTCATTCTGCTTTTTAGGGCATAAGAACCTAACACAGCTGCCAGAAGGGTCTAGCAAGAACACATGGCCTGTGGACTCGGATTGTCTCGTGTTAGAGTCTTGTTCTGCCATTTACTGGCTCTGTGACCTTGGAAAGTCACTTTCCCTCTCTGAGCCGGTGTTCTCATCTGTAAAGTCGAGGTGATATCTACCTACCTTACAGGGCGCTTATGAAGATGACATGACAAAGCTGGTGTGGCCAAGCAACACGTCTTGAAATCCTGCTTCACTAGTGTCCAGTGACTCCTTCCCATCCCCATGCTCCCTGTAGACATGTAGTCCATTGCTCTTTCAAGGGCATAAGTAGGAGGAGCAAACCGAACTGGGGCAGGGTGAGGAGGGGAAGGAAGAGATGGCGGCTGATGGGGCCTCTGATGGCCTCCCCGCCGCCTGGCCACCAGAAACAGCTGCTCAGAAAGCAGGAGGTTTTGGTGTCTCAGACCCTGCTGGGCAGCCCCAAGAGCTCCTAATCTGAAGGGGTCTGGCAAAGGAAGGTTCACACAATCATCTTTGTTTTTTTTTTTAGGAGGCAAATTTTAAATTCAACTGTAATGGAGCTTTCAATGTGACACATTTAAAGACAACTCTGCTGAGTTTCTCCTATATGCATCTTTATTCGAAATGAATGGTGCCCTTAATACGGCAGACAAACACCAGGTGTAACTAAATCATATAGCTCAGCAGGGGTCACAACATTATTTTTCAATGACTAACCTAGATTGACAATTCTGTTAATAGGATTAGGGTTCATTGTGGAACTGTTTTCTCTTATTAATTTAGCTTGACTTACATATACATTTTAAATTGGCCAGGGAGAGGGACACATTTGCTTTTAGAAAGAATCTTGTAGCTTTATTTAAAACATATTACTTCCTCTACTTGAAGAAATACGGTGTTTTACTTATAAAACAAGGAAACCTTTGTGTTTTATACAAAACTACAATGTTGAATCTGGACTTGTTCTTTTCATAAAATTGTAGTTTAATGTAACTCTAATGGCGGGTAAATTTTTCTGCTGTTTTTGATACTTTGTTCTTTGGGTGTTTCTATTTTATTTTATTTTATTTTATTTTATTAAGATGGAGTCTCGCTGTGTTGCCAGGCTGGAGTGCTATGGCATGATTTCTGCTCACTGCAACCTCCAGCTTCCTGGTTCAAGAGATTCTCCTGCCTCAGCCTCCCTAGTAGCTGGGATTACAGGCATGCACCACCACGCCCAGATAATTTGTGTATTTTTAGTAGAGACATGGTTTCGCAATATTGACCAGGATGGTCTTGATCTCCTGACCTCGTGATCCACCCACCTCGGTTTCCCAAAGTGCTGGGATTATAGGCGTGAGCCACTGCACGCAGCCGGGCATTTTTCTTTCTTTTCTTTTTCCCCAATAACACCCATTTACTCAGCAATCACTGTGTGTGTGTGAGTGTGTGTGTGTGTGTGTGTGTGTGTGCCATTTTCTATATCTCAGTCACCTTGCTAGGCACTGAGCAGAGAGATTTAAAAGTCAGCCCCTTTTTTAAAGGAGCACACAGTAGGTGCAGATATTTAGGGTCATAAGATGATGTAGGAGACATGGACTCAAGATATATGGGAACATGGAGGAGGATGACCAAATCCAGAATTAGGTAGGGGGAGGGAGATCATGGAAGGCCCTGGAAGAAGTGGCACTAACCAGAGTCTTACAGAAAGGCCACAGGGAGCACGGAACAGAGCAGGAGGAAGCGCTAGTCCAGGCAGGGAGTAGTAGCAAGAGGTGAAGTTGGAGAGACAGGACCCATATCATGGCATACAGGACAAGGAGTTTGGATTTTCTTCTAAAAGACATAGTGGCCTTAAACAACAACAACAACAACAACAACAAAAAACAGGGAAGAAAGAGGATCAGATTTGCATTTTGGAAACCTCAGTGTGGAGAGGGACAAGACTCCAAGTAGAAAAGCTATGGTGAATTGAGAACTATTCAGAAGTGAATTAAGATGACTTGGCGATTTACTGGACATGCAGCTGGAGCAAGGAGGGAAGAGGCAGTGGTGACGTCTGGTAGCCAGCCTGGGAGATGGGCTTGTCGGGAGAGTCACCCATGGAAGTGGAGCCTATAGGAGGAGCAGGTTTAGAGGGAGGATGAGCAAGTAAGTTTTGGATATGAGCTGGTTGTATCTGTGAAGTGTCCAAGTAAAGGTAGCTGCGGTTGGGAAATTTGGGAAGATGTGGTCTGGAAGTACAGATTTGAGAATCATCAACATGTAGGTGGTAGCAGAAAGCAATGGCAAGGTGCAGCCCTCGTGGACAATGTTCAGGCTTGAGTGAGAAGAAGAGCCAGCCATGGGGGCACCCTAGAATATCCCACAATTTGGAGGCAGACAGAGAAAGATAACTCATGAAGAAGAAGCAGTACAAGAACAAGAACAAGAACCAGAGGGTGATGTCTGCAAGCTGAGGAGAAAGAGGGCTTTAAGGAAGAAGCGATCACCAGTGCTAGAAGAAACAAAGAGGCCCCAAGAGAAATTAAGGGAACCACCCACTGTATTTAGTGAACTGAACATCTGGAAGAAGAAGGTTTCAGCAGAGCAGTGAGAACTAGTCATTTAAGGGAAGATACCTAAAAAGCCATGTTTACTCAGAAAGTACTGTTTGCTTGTTTTAGATGGGAGACATTTGACCTCTTTTATTAAGGAGAGGCCAATGAAGGAGGAGAAACTGAAGATACAGGGTCCGGAATAATTAGTGATGCGTGATCCAAATCTAACGTAAGCATCATGGATGACTTTAGGCATTTTAAGTCCTCTGATGACCTATAATTTGACAACTAGAGGATATCGACATAATCTGGATATGTGTACACAGACATTATAATGACTGGTATAGATACATATACATATACATACTGCAGATAACTGCAATTTGTTTACTGCACTTATTTAATTACTTATCTGATTACCGAAATTAACAATGGTCATTAAAAGACATTGGCATAGCAAATAGTATCGTCACTAACAATTAATAAACTTGAGACACAAGACCTTTTATTGTTTATCTAGAGGGCTATGGCTTGTGTTGTTCCTTTTCAAAGAGTCTACATTTGCTTTTCCCTGTCAGCAATCGAGTGAAACTCTTTTTCAGAGGAAACACCAGCCAAATAATTTCTTTAGAAAATACAGTTCTAATTCCAAAATGTGACATAGTTATCCTCATTAGACCTGACAGCTCCTGGGAAGACATTTTCTCAGATCTGCTCCCTGTCGGGCCTTGGTCAGGGGAAGGGTCTAGAACTGAATCCTGCTGTTATGTAAGCGCTGTGGCGGTGACCCTGGGGAATTGTGAATGAGGTACCCAGGGGGTCATCCCTCATTAGCTGGAGGACGTGTTAAATTCGTCCAATTCCCTGTGGGCTGTTAATACTATTACTATGAATGCTTACCCAATATGGGCTTTAGAAGATGGCACAGGCTAAGTATTCTGCAAACCTGGCAGGGAGGGGAAGGTTATTAGGAGCCCACTAGAGTCCCAGGGATCCCTGCTTTCTGTCCTGTGCCATTTTCTTTGTTAGACAGTGTGTTCAGTTCTAAAGTCTACCACCAGGAATCTGATGCCCAGTTTAAAGGGATATGAGGAGAAGGGAGGACGAAAAAGTAGTGGATGAAGAGTAAGGAGGCTTGAGTCTCCATTTGTCACAGCAAGCTTTGTGACCTTCGGCACGTCCCTAAATGTATATGATCCTTATGGTTATGTATTGAGCGCACACATATGGTATGTGCTTTTCCGGACGTAAAAAAGTAAGTCTATGGAAAAGAGAAACAGCACTCAGACACTGGTGTCAAGGAACCAAAGTATTGTGGTCATCCAGGAACCTGAACTTGTTCTAGGAAAAGAACTTAGAGGGTTGGAGGGGAGTGATGGTTGGCATGTTCCTCAGATGACCTCGGAAGCCAAGCCCCATGGAGGGGACTCATAAGGACCTGGGAATCTGTTGCTCTGTTTCCCACCGAATACAGCAGTTCCTTTGCTTCAGCCCTGAGTCAGCCCTCCCCTGGCTACAGTAAGAGGCAGCACTGGCAGGCCTGCCTCTCCTCTCCTTCCCTCCAGTTCTTTGGACAGAGCACCATGCCTTGGGCTTCTCAATTACATCTCCTAGTGACCCAGATGGGCACTGTCTGGCCTTCCAGGGCCTCCTTGCTCCTTAATGAAGCATCTAGGAGACAAAACCCTACACCTCGCATCCCCACTATGTTTTTCTGATGGCTTTTTATTTTTTATATTTATTTATTTATTTATTTATTTATTTATTTATTTATTTTTTGAGATGGAGTCTTGCTCTATCACCCAGGCTGGAGTG
The DNA here is from genome assembly GCF_008728515.1 of Papio anubis. Taxonomy (NCBI): domain Eukaryota; kingdom Metazoa; phylum Chordata; class Mammalia; order Primates; family Cercopithecidae; genus Papio; species Papio anubis. The sequence continues at coordinate 51,814,919 of NC_044994.1, forward strand.
CAGTGGCCCGATCTCAGCTCACTGCAGCCTCTGCCTCCCAGGTTCCAGCAATTCTCCTGCCTCAGCCTCCTGGGTAGCTGGAATTACAGTGGCCCGCCAACACGCCCAGCTAATTTTTTTTTTTTTTTTTTTTTTGTATGTTTAGTAGAGACGGGATTTCACCATGTTGGCCAGGCTCGTTTTGAACTCTTGACCTCAGGTGATCCGCCCGCCTCGGTCTCTTAAAGAGCTGGGATTACAGGCGTGAGCCACCGTGCCCGGCCTCTCTCTTGAGGATGGCTCTCTAAAAGTTCCATTGCGGAGATTTCTCTGCATAATGAGACAGACCTTAGGTACCTACAGTTCAGTAACAACCAGCAGCCAAGCCACTGGGTAAATTGACTGAATTCAGCATTAGAATAAAAAGCATGGCACTGGAGGCCTGGGGCATGATTCTGCCCCCATAAGCTTCATTTATTCAGTCATATCCTCTCAAGGCTGAAGATTCCAACTCCTTCAGCCCGCCCTCGATTGCTGTCGTTTCAGAATCTCTCTCCAGCACTGCGGAGACAGCGGAAACTCGGCTGTTTGCGAGCTCCCTCTCCCGTTATGCCATGGGAGGATAGGAAACGCACGACCAGGTCCTCAATAACAAAATAATACTTTTTTTTTTCTTTTCTTTCTTTCTTTGTTGTTGTTTTGTTTTTCCCCCATTCCATCCAATGACCTATCAAGACTTTTTTTTTTTTTTTTTTTTTTTTTTAAGTCACCTCTAGAAATTGGCTTCTGCCCCGCCCTGGTCCTGCCACCACCGGCAGCCCGGGTTCCCCCTCCCGCGGGTGCCAGGGGCCGCGGCGCTAGGAACACCAGGGGGCGCCGGCGTCGAGGATTCGGGGCCCGCGCCAGCGGCCGCGGCGCCCTCCGCGCTCCAGCCAGGATCTGACTTGGAGGGGAGTGGCTGTTCTGCACAGCCTGGGCAGACGTTAGCCTGGGAAACGTGTCTGTCCCCCGGAGCCTCTTTTTCACCACATGGGCCATCGAAGGGTCCCCGTACACAGAGCCTCGTCGGTGGGGGGGACGCGGGCGGGAGGGTAACGTGTGACAAGTGACAGCGCGGGAGGCAGAGGAGGCTCCCAAGGGTGGGGCTGGTTTGCAAGCGCAAGGTGTTGCACTGGGGTAGGGGAAGTTAGCCACAGCTGGTGATAACTGGACTGAGTGGAATACAATCCAGCTGATTTTTAAAAATATTTTAATTTTAGTTTTTAAACTGCTCCTTGCAGAGCAGGGCTAACTCATAGGCAGTATGCCCAGAGTAGCCGATTTTTCTTATCGTGTAGTTTTATTAGGTGCTGTTTTTATGGCTAGCTATACGGGATTAGAATTTCTGTGTGGTTTACAAAAAGCAGACAATTGTATTATTGGTATTTGTAGGATCTTCCATACCATAGGCACAGTTTTGAAACACTGTATGTAGAATCCATTGTTACAAATGCAACCAAATATAAAAACACCCCTTTCAGGTACACCAATCAAATGTAGATGTGGTCTTTTCACATAGTCCCATATTTCTTGGAGGCATTGTTCACTTCTTTTTACACTTTTTTCTCTAAACTTCTCTTCTCGCTTCATTTCATTCATTTGATCTTCAATCACTGATACCCTTGATCAGTGTTGATCGAATCGGCTACTGAAGCTTGTGCATGCGTCATGTAGTTCTCGTGCCATGATTTTCAGCTCCATCAGGTCATTTAAGAGGTTGTCTCTACGCTGTTTCTTCTAGTTAGCCATTCGTCCAATCTTTTTTCAAGGTTTTTAGCTTCTTTGTGATGGGTTCGAACATCCTCCTTTAGCTTGGATTAAAGACTTAAATGTCAGACCTAAAACCATAAAAACCCTAGAAGAAAACCTAGGCAATACCATTCAGGACATAGGCATGGACAAGGACTTCATGTCTAAAACACCAAAAGCAATGGCAACAAAAGCCAAAATTGACAAATGGGATCTAATTAAACTAAAGAGCTTCTGCACAGCAAAAGAAACTACCATCAGAGTGAACAGGCAACCTACAGAATGGGAGAAAATTTTTACAATCTTCTTATCTGACAAAGGGCTAATATCCAGAATCTACAAAGAACTTAAACAAATTTACAGGAAAAAAGCAAACGACCCCATCACAAAGTGGGCAAAGGATATGAACAGACACTTCTCAAAAGAAGACATTTATGCAGCCAACAGACACGTGAAAAAATGCTCATCATCTCTGGCCATCAGAGAAATGCAAATCAAAACCACAATGAGATGCCATCTCATACCAGTTAGAATGGCGATCATTAAAAAGTCAGGAAACAACAGGTGCTGGAGAGGATGTGGAGAAATAGGAACACTTTTACACTGTTGGTGGGACTGTAAACTAGTTCAACCATTGTGGAAGACAGTGTGGTGATTCCTCAAGGATCTAGAACTAGAAATACCATTTGGCCCAGCCATCCCATTACTGGGTATATACCCAAAGGATTATAAATCATATTGCTATAAAGACACATGACACGTATGTTTATTGCGGCACTATTCACAATAGTAAAGACTTGGAACCAACCCAGATGTCCATCAATGATAGACTGGATTAAGAAAATATGGCACACATACACCATGGAATACTATGCAGCCATAAAAAAGGATGAGTTCATGTCCTTTGTAGGGACATGGATGAAGCTGGAAACCATCATTCTGAGCAAACTAGCGCATGGACAGAAAACCAAACACCGCATGTTCTCACGCATAGGTGGGAATTGAACAATGAGAACACTTGGGCACAGGGTGGGGAACACCACACACTGGGGCCTGTCGTGGGGTGGGGGAGTGGGGGAGGGATAGCATTAGGAGATATACCTAATGTAAATGACGAGTTAATGGGTGCAGCACACCAACGTGGCACATGTATACATATGTAATAGACCTGCACGTTGTGCACATGTACCCTAGAACTTAAACAAGCAAAAAATGCCCTTGGAGAAGGGGGTCCCCGCCTGGACGTAAACTGCAGTGAATGATGGTGTGTACAATGTTTTCAAGTGAAATCCTCATCTGTTTGTTTGGATTGTATTTGGAATTTAGACAGCTGCTTGCAGATCTAGGGTCAAACTGTTAGACAACACAGGAGAAAGAATATACTCCCATTTTTTTTTAAGCCACATGGAATTCAAAACTGCCCTAAAATTTTGGGGAACAGCTCAAATATTAAGAGTATAAAGAGGCCAGGCGTGGTAGCTCACGCCTGTAATCCCAGCACTTTCAGAGGCTGAGGCAGGCGGATCACAAGGTCAGCAGATCGAGACCATCTGGCTAACACAGTGAAACCCCATCTCTACTAAAAATACAAAAAATTAGCTGGGCATGGTGGCGGGCGCCTGTAGTCCCAGCTACTCAGGAGGCTGAGGCAGGAGAATGGCGTGAACCTGGGAGGCAGAGCTTGCAGTGAGCTGAGATTGTGCCACTGCACTTCAGCCTGGGCAACAGGCAACAGACTCCGTCTCAAAAAAAACCCAAAACCAAAAACAAAAAAGAAGTAGAAAGAACAAATGCCTTGAGACAGGGAGCTCTGTCAAAGTCCTTTTGTGAACAAACTGCTCTTTTTCATGGTTGTGGGTCCTGAGTTCCAATCCTGAGTCTGTCACAGAAGATGTGGCTTATTGCAAAGCTACTTAACCCCCCTGGGCTGCAGTTTCCCCAGGTATAAAATGACACAGTGGTATGAGATTATTAGATGAGCTTTATGGTCTCTTTCATGGTCTATGAGAAAATCAGGTGGGATCTCAAATGCATTATGCATTTGAAACAGCTATAGAAAAGGGGATATATGAACATCAGTAAGCCAGGCAATGAAAGACACTGGTAAGCTCTACTGTTCATTCATCAACGTCCTTCATGTCAGTCCCTCCCCCTAGCTGGCTTTAGGGAGCAGTAGCCTATGCAGGTATAGCCGCAATCATTCTCTGGGGAGGACCTGGATTTGTGCATTTCATGGCTATCATTTTTTCCTTTTTCCATAGTTTCTGTTGGAAAGGCTTTTGTTTCAAAGGATACCCTGGCACAGAGATTTGAGAATTATTTTTCTCGGAAGAGTACTTAAACCTTACTGCTAAGTCTAAGGGTGTTCACTCCTGAGGATCTGGAAGTCAGCAAGACTGCTGATTCACCATTAGTGGAGAAAAAGATAAAAGGCTTGGGGCCTTGAGGCTCAGGAACCTCCATTGTTGCATTGATTACACACCTAAGGACTGGCAGTCCTCAAGACCCCTGGTTGTTATTATCAGGAAATAAGACTTTTGTGCCCAGAGATCATAATGTCAACAATAAGAGCTCTATTGTCAGGTGCTGTACTAGGTTCTTTATATTACATTATCTCAGACAAAGATCCTATGAAGTTAGGTACTTCAGCCCTCATTTTATAGATGAGGATACTGAGGCTCAGATTTTTTTTTTTTCTATTCCTGCTGCGTAAATTAAGAGACTCGGATATTTTTTAAAACCATGTGATACTGTGTTACAGAGCCACAACTGAACCCCAGTTCTCCCTAGATCCCTACAGAAGAATAACAGTTGTCAAAAATAAATCTTTAAAAAGTCCTACCATTCTGGACGATGCACACCCAGCCAATCGTGTGTGTGTGTGTGTGTGTGTGTGTGTGAAATTTCTGCTTCATCCCAACAAGATTGATGGTGCCTTAATCAGATGGCACAAGAGCAGAGGCCAGAGCTTCAGTGAAGCAGCATGAATCTGAGTCAAGTTTCCTGCCTAGGGGGAGGCCACATTGCTAAAGAGAGCCAGTGACGTCCAGGGAGTTTCAGGAAATTCACCAGACAATGAAAGTGGAAAGGACAGTGTTTAGAAGTGCTTCACTCTTCCAAAATGCAAGCACAGTGGGGAAAAGTTATTAAACCTGAATGGAGGGTGGGATAGGAAAAGCAAAGCATTCTTTTACAAGTTCATTGGTTGTGGATGAAATGAGCTGACATTTTGTTGTGGGTTTTCCTTCTCTTATTAAGAACAGAACCCGGGTTCCTTGGGAACCTTAGGGATCAACCTCTACCATGTTTGAGTCTTTGGTGATTTCATCAGTGACCTTGAATAGACAGTGGACTCTCCCTTGTTTAATGCTTATAGTTTCTAAAACCAGTTTTTTTTTGGGATCTGCTGGGGATCAATGGAAGGAGTTGGTTTAGCAGCACTTTCTAAACCACCCGGATTTGGAGGTGGCTCTCATACTTGGGATCATGCCCTTTGGAGGATCTTTTTCTTTGGCTTCTCCAGATGGAAAATGTTCTTTAAGGGATGGTGTATCTTTGGAATATGAAGTTGAATGACCAACCCAGAAGTTGAAGGTGGAGTCGTTTAGTCAGGTGGACAGGTAGTAAAGCTGGAGTCAGGTGGTATGAGTCAGAGTAGCAAGTGACAGGCCCTCTGTCATTACTGGATGCAAGCCCTGGAATAGTACATCTAAGACATGTTCTACAACATGTCAAGGCATTCCCTTCCCACCAGGAGACCAACGACTCACTCGGCCACAGCCTACAGCAGTCATCCTCAGCCAGTGCTGAGATGCATAAGATGGTGCTGGGTGATGACTGTCTCTACTACATTATTCCCCAAACCAGCAATTGATGGTTCATTTTAAATAGAGGTGGAATATCATAGAAATCAGGACCATGGGCTCTGCCTTTCCTGGCTGTCTGGCCCATGGCAGGAGGGTACCTACTTTCTTCATGCCTGTGTTTCCTCTATGGTAAGGCAGAGATGAACAGAACCTAAATGAATTCATATACACAAAGCACAGTGCCTGGTACCTAGAAAGAGCTCAACCAATGTCAGCTATGATTATTGTCCCCATTGTGTATTTACATAGAGAAGTTCGAGAATCTTCAGATAAATTTATGTTAAAATGTCATTTATAGGTATTAACTCCATTTTTTTTTTTAGCAACAGTGGAAGTTCATAGAAGTTAGGTTAAAAAATGGAATCAAGATTTTATGAACTCCTCGTTCAGTTCCCTTTTCACTATATCAAACATCTCAGTTACAATTAGGATATATTCAGCATGATCCCTTGTGGATAATCAAGTATGACTTCCCGTTTTTTGGTAATTAAGAAATGATTAGATGTTTCCTGTGTTCAGGGTGTCTTACCTTTGGGAGCCTGTATTTTTCTCTGAGATGAACTCTGAGGCATGCCCTCTCAGCCTTTTTCTGTGTAAATGCAGCATCTCTTTCCATCCTAAAAGTTAAAGAATAAAGGATCAGAAGGATACAGAGAGCTGAAGACATTCCCGCCCGTGCTCAGAGGAGCCAGATACTGGGTTACACCTTCTGAGATGCCACTGCAGGCAGACACTTGGGAAATATGGGATTTTTTTCCTAGGTCCCCAAACATCTGCCTGTCTGTCACTCTACTGTCGTAACTTTCAGTATATACCCCTAAGTCCCAAAGACAATTTGGTCCTAGGAATCTCTTTATGATGTGAACCAGGAGAGGGGCGGGGTGATTATTCCCAACATAGAGTTTTCCATGGACTGTTCAGCCAAGGACCATGAGCCTCAGAATCACCTGGTGCACTTATGACGAATGCAGCTTCCTGGGCCTGGATCCTAGCCCTGCTGCATCAGAATCTCGGGGTGCAGGGGAGGGGAAGCTACATTTTTAGCAAGCTTCCCGAGCGATTCTTATGCAAACTAAAACAGGGTCACAGTGTCCAGAACCAGGCAGTTCTTTGAAGACCATTGGTGTTGGGGGATATAATATAAACCTGTCTCCCTTCATTGTTACTCTCTCCAGACCCCAATTTAGGCATGGCATTTTCTTCCTGGTTTGGAAGGAGGTAGCCCCAAACAAGGTAGGGTATGTTTCCAGAATGCCAGACTGGGATCCTGCTGTGTGAATAATCTAATTGGACTCACGGTTATGCTGGTTTGAAATGGACATTCCTGCTAATGATGATCCAGACAAAAGCAGACACCTTTGGAGATGTCTGCAAGCTCACAAGCACCACCACCCTTCCCTGCTGCCCACAGAAGTGCTTTATTGGTAGCTGAATTTATATACACGGCCCTGCCCTCTGGCTATATGGGGTTAGACCAAGCTCAGTAAATGAAATCTCTTCTTTGAAAATATAGGATTGGTGCTAAGAATGACAGACACTTGCAATGTGGCTGGCAAAATAACAGATGAACTTGGTAGCCATTGGCTGTCATTTTCCACCAACCTTGTAGTCTGGCTGCTGAGGAAGAACAAAGCAGTCACGCCCAGATAGAAGCAATGGCAAGAGATGGGGAAAGAGTGCTCGTGGCCTCTCAACAGCCTCCTGCTTCCTGGTTTAGGCCCATGTGAGGCCTAACGGGAATTCTACCCGTGGATCTGGTGAACTATCTTTGAGGAAAGCAGTATCTGCTTAAAACAAATCCCCTGTTTTTATTTTCAGGTGAAAACTGGTTTCTATGTCTTGACTCTGAGTTTGGAAATAATCTTCACCATTACGCAAACAGCTAAGTGTTAAGGAAGGAGCTGCAGCAAACGATCAGGTTAAACTACTGATCACAGGCCCTGGGCTCAGGTGCTCTCTGAACTCATTTCCAGCCCCAGAATGTCAGGTCTGGAGCGGGCATGAGAAAGCATCGAGTTCAACCTTCTAGTTTTGGAGAGGGACACTGAATAAAGTAACCTGTCCAGGAGATTAGCGACCTGTGGCGTGGACAAGCAGCAGACCTTTTCTCCCCACATTTTACTGTAAAAACTTCCAAACATACAGAAAAGTTGAAAGAATTTTAATATCAAATCCATACAGATTCTAAAATTTGCATCTCACGGTACGTTTTTATCACATCTATTCCTCTCTTTATCCACGTTTTACTTTTTTGATACATTTCAAAGTTGCAGAAATCAGTAACATTTCCCCCAAACTCTTCAATATGCGTGTCATTAACTAGCGTGAAATGTTTGTTTATAGCTTCTCTTTTCTTCTTGTGAAGCAAAAGTTGTATGCAATGCAATGCACAAACCTCTTAAGCACACCATTCAGAGTCCCCAAAATGCACACACCTGTGTAACCCAAAACCCTTTCAAGATAGAAAACATTGCTCTCACCTGGGAAAATTTTCCCAACCCCATTCCTGATCAAGGCCTACCCGCTAGCCCTAGAGGCAACCACCACACCTTTTCTACCATAGATTGGTTTTGCCTGTTCTAGAACTTCATAAAACGGAACTATACAGTTCATGTTTGTGTAAGGCCTCTTTCACTCAGCGTAAAATACTTTTGAGATTTCACTTTGTTGTTTTATGTATTAGTAGCTGGTTCCTTTTTATTGCTGAGTGGTACGTATTCTATTGTTTGCACAAATACAATCACCGTTTGTCTAGTCATTTTTCTGATAATGAACACCGGAATCATTTCCCATTTGGGGCTACAGTGAGTAAAGCTGATTTGAATATTGTTGTTCTAGCTTTTATTGTGGACATCTATTTTAATTTCTACTAGGTAAATAACTAGGCATGGAATTTGCTGAGTTCTAGGGTGACTTACTGGGATACATTTAGTTTTATAAGAGACAGCAAGACCTTTCTCCAAAGTGGTCATACTAGTTTATGTCTCAACAATTGAAACAAGAGTTCTAGTGGTTTCACATTTTGGCAACATCTATTATTTTTTGTCTTTTTGATTTTAGTCATACTGGTATTTATGGAGTGCTACTTTACTGTGATTTACATTTTTTCCATTTCCAAGACAACTAATGATATCAGGCAGCTTTTCATGTACTTTCACGTAAGATTTTCATGTACTAATTGGCCATATATCTATCTTTCTGAAGTATTTGTTCCAACTTTTCCCTTTTTTTTTGCCTTTATTATTGAGTTTTAGGAGTTCGTCATATTTCCTAGATCCCGGTCCTTTGTCAGATATATTTTCCAAATATATCCTCTCAGTCTGGCTTACCCATTTATTTTCTTAATGGCATCTTTTAACATATAAAAGTTTTCAACTTAGAGTTGAATTTATCATTTAATAATTTTATGGTCATTGATAAGGTCATTGCCAATCTGGGTCATGATAAAGAAAACTTCATCCACTTTCAAGTTGCAAAGATATTCTCCTACTTTTTTTTTCCGAAAAGCTTTATAATTTTGGCTTTTATGTTTATGTGTATGACACATAACAAATTAATTTTTGTGTAGTGTCAAGTAGGGTTCAAAGTTCAATGTTTTCCGGTTGTTTAGCACCATTTGTTGAAAAGACTTTCCGTTCCTGGTCTGATTATTTTGGCGCCTTTGTTGAAAATCAGATAACTATAAACCGCATTGATCCATTTGTTGATACTAATGCCACACAGAGTTAGATTCCAGTCCTCTAGAGCCAGTCTACAAATCACACAGAAAAACTGGTTGCTCCGTTTATAGTCACATGCAGCTAGCTAGTCTCCCCGTAAAGTGTAAATTCCTGCAGAAGAAAACCCATCTGTTCCATTTCGGTACATTCCTCACAATGCTATGCTCATACTAGACGTCCAAACAATTACTGAATAAAACAAAGGTCAGAGTCAAGTTACAAATGGTATTGTAGAAACTGCTGAAGCATAAGTAAGGCAAATAAACTTTTTAATATAATTGAGAAAATGTAGGGATAAACAGACTATTGTTTTATTTCCTTTCCAGATAGTCTATTTATGTTTAGACCTCTTTCAGTACTAATGTTACCAGTGGTGTGCGCGCACACACACACACACACACGCACATTGAACACAGAAGGAAAAGAAAAATGAATGTGCATTATTAGAGTGCATTGCTAAATAGTTTTTTATTTATAATTCATATAGTCAATCTCCCCACTTCCTAAAATGATGAGGATGGGTTTAGGTAGGAGGCTTTTATTTGCTAACATTCATTTTAATTATTATATATACTCTACTGTTTGTAGCTATCTCTGTGTTTATCTTGTGATGAATTATTTTTAATGCCTACTACATATTGCATTCTAGGTGGTGAAACTCTTGAAAATTCAAACAATGGACTGAAAGTCATCCCTCTGTATCATAGGGAAGCCGAATGCCCCATTGTCCTGACACTATTTCTTAAACTGAGTGACTACACAAATATATAATATTCTCACACACACGTACGCAAAAAGCTGAGTAGCTGACAACTCAATCTACTGATTGACTGTATGATTTGGCCATTTTGAGCTTTGATCTGTCCAGATATAAAATTAAGGAAAACTAGGACATTAGTTAATCAAATAGATGCCTTATCTGCAGTCGGATCTGCTGCTTGAACATATTAAATGATATTTTGTATGCTTACAACTGTAGTCTACATTGTTGTTTTCATTAGCCTTCTTGATCTGAGAATGTTTGATGCTGATGTTTGTCTTCTATTCTCCATTACACAGTACTTATTTTGCTTTTACAGCTTTTTGTTGTTTTGCATACCATAGGTAAAATCAGCCAATATTCAAGGAATGCTGCTTCTTTTGCCCAAGTCTTAGTACCAACATCATTTTTACTAGTTGCATTGACATTTTTTAAAAAAACCAACTTTAATTTACTGCAGAACCAAGCATAATGTATTCTAGGTAGTTTATAAGCCATGATTTCTTTCAAAAGAATACAATAGCCAAGGTTTCCGCTAAATGTAGTCTTTGTACTTTCTTTGTTTCCTCCAGGTCATTAACCTTTTCACCTATAATCATCTTAGCGATAGGACTTAGGCAACTATTATGTAATTGATCATTAGCAAAAGAGCCCAGGTGGCAAAAAAGAAATACTTTTCTTTTGAAACATATGATAAACATTTAACCTATAGATTGATGTTTCATTTCTTAACTGATTATTAAAAGAACTTTAATTCTACCTTAAACATTAAAAAATTACACAGAGATTACATTTATTTCAGAATCAGTCTTCAAGTGGCGAAAAGTTGTTGGTGATATTCACATTCTATAATACTCAACTAAAATGTTGCTTATATTTTATATTTGCTATATTTTATATAGCCAAGAGAATGCCTTTATTTTTTGGAGGAAGGTGGCTGAAGTATTTAGGGGTGAAGTATATGGCATCTGTAATTTACTTTAAAAACTATTATCTACCACCTATCTATTTAATCTGTAAGCAAATATAGCAAACTGTAAGCTGTTGATTTTATGTCATAGGTATATATGGGTATTCATCCTACTATTCTACTTTTCTGTATGTTTAGAATTTCCATATTAAACAGTCCACAAATCTATTCATAGTCTTTGATAAGCCAAGTCTTATGACATAATTGTCATGTTATGCTTTCTGGGCTTTTTTTTTTTCTCACATGCAAGATCAAGGAAGCTACACTATATTCTTTTAGGCCCTTTTCTAGGTATAAGGTCTGAATTCTTACAATTTGAAGACTTTCTACTTGCTAGGAGGGTGAAGTTTAGAAAGACTGTTAGTTAAACCCACCATTTTTCATCTAAATAATTAAATTGAGGTCAATCAAAACATGCCTAGACCAGAAAGTGTTAAGCTGCTTTAAGAACAACATATAGATTAATTTATTATTGTTCATTTCCATTCAAACATGTAGAATATAGAACACAGAACATAGTAGCTGCTGATGTTAGGGAACTGTTTACTTTAGAAGAACAACCTTTCCTTGGTTTAGAGGTAAACGGCAAAAGGAAAGGCATCTTAAAAAGCAAAGAGAAATAAACTGGAGAACTGAAGAAGGTATGGCCAGAATGAATTTCCTTTGCTTTTTAAGGGAAATGAAGTAGCATGTACTCACTTCTCCTCAATCATTTGCTTTTGATACTCCTCATACTCCTCTCTAGTCATCCCTTGAGCTGCTGCAGGATCAGATGCACCTCCTTCTTCTTTATTTTCTTCAGACCCACCACCAAATCCTAAATTCTTTACCTGGTTACTTATCATACTTTTCATAAGGAAAGCCATTTTCTCTGCTCCAGAAAAATAAAACCAAAATTAGACAAAAGCTGAAGAAACAAAATCCAAACAAACCCAAGAGAAAACCTCCAAATATTCTCAATGACAGCAATACATTTAAGAGCAAAGGACTTTGCACAGCCTCATCTATTCAAGGGCATACTGATAGAGAAGAGTGGTTTGTCGGCCGTAAGCTGGATTAAAGTGGTGAACTCCTTAGTATATAGAGGCAGATGGTTCAGATTACTAAAGCATACAATCAGAGGCAACTGCCTACCTTCTGAATTAATACACTCTGCTAATTTCACAGGAAAAAGAAACCCCCACATCATTTACCCCTCTCCCTACCCGTTTCTAAATTTTTAATTATAAGCACAGCAGGGCTTCATCAAGAGTCCTGTTTCAATTAAATTAATCAGAGCTGACTGATTATATAGCTGTTGTGGAATTTCCAAATTCCAGCCCTTGAGCACAACATCCTGTTGAAAAACTGAGTCCAATGAGACTCAAAACCCAGAATGCTTCATTAAGCAAAAATAATCCTGTTGATCCATCATTTTATCTCATTGGACTTTAAGTACTATGCAAGGATTTGCTTTTTAGTTTGCTTGAATTCGGTTTGCTTCAACAGTTACTGTGTCCCACACATAAATACACAACTGACAAATGCAAAGACCCAGACAGCAGGTCCTTGGTTTACATCTGGAAGATTATCTTAGCCTTCTCCTGCACGGAAATGTCACTTGTCTACATGGAAATGATGTGCTTGACACTTCAAGGCTGTGATCCAGAAGGTAAGACCATTATGTGAGTCAAATCATCAATATGTAAGGGGTCACCTTTTTTCTCTTGTGTAAATAGTGCACCTCCTGGATGCTCTATTTAAGCTCACTGGTGTACTTGGATGAAACTGACAATGTTTTGTATCCCACCAGATTCTCGATGGCTGTGGTTTTCTTCAGGTCAAGGGAAGAATTGAGTATGGCTAAGACTTTAATCTACACTAGTGTCTTTCTAATTAAAGCACGCCAAAGGGGGTGGGGTGGGAAGGGAGAGATGTTATCCATTGTCATTTTATCTGAAGGCATGAGTCCTCTCAGAAAACAGGTGATTATCTCTCTGATCATATGGAATTATATAATCTGGACTCTTGCCTAAAATGCTTGCTTTACATATTTTATCGTCTGCTTTCCCTTTTAGTAATCTATTTTAAAATGCTGCTAAAATGGTCTCGATATGAAAGGCTAAAAAAGATAATTTAGAGTGAAATATAAGCTGTGCTCAGGGCTTCAAGGAGAATGTACATCAATACTGAGCTCCACTTTCAGTTTTAGATGGGTTGCTTGGAACTTAACATGTTCACACCATTATCTCTAAATTACCATTTATAATAAACTACATTGCATGTTCATTGAGGAATGTTACTAATTAATGTTGTCTCGTAGAACTTTTCAAACCATAAAATAAAAGCCACAGCCTTATGTTTCTGTCTGTTCTGTCTACATTTTATTATAAGTAATTATTTAGATTTATTATCAAATCTATTCTAAAAATTCCATTTTATGAGGAATTAGGAAATATTATTAATGGTGAGGGGTCAGTTCTAAACTCCGGCACCCATATGTAAAGGAGTTTCTCCCTGTCCAGTCCTTTTCTGAATGTTTGTTTGTGTGGGAGGGGGGGTCAGAGGAGGGGGTTTCACACATTATGGGGACTCTTAGGTGGTAGCTTCTGCAGGGTGGCCATGGAAGGCCTCCTAATAGTGCTTTATGAAATCAAATATCTTATTATTTCCTCAACAGGTAATTCCATTGAGAATAGGTCATGACTTAAAAAACTTTTTACTCCTCGATTTATTACAATGGCCTGTGCCCTTGGACATCCAGGAACTACTAGCTGGTGTGTGTAGGATCCTTTCTTTCTTTTTTTTTTTTTTTTTGGAGACAGCCTTGCTCTGTTGCCCAGGCTGTAGTGCAGTGGCAGGATCTCAGCTCTCTGCAACCTCCGCCTCCCGGATTCAAGCGGTTCTCCTGCCTCAGCCTCCTGAGTAGCTGGGATTACAGGCATGTGCCACCATGCCCGGCAAAGTTTTTGTATTTTTGGTAAAGACAGGGTTTTGCCATTTTGGCCAGGTTGGTCTTGAACTCCTGACCTCAAGCCATCTGCCTGCCTCAGTTTCTCAAAGTGCTGGGATTATGTGTGAGCCACTGAGGCTGGCTGTAGAATCTTGCAGAAATGGTGGTAGAATCTTCCATTCCTTCAGAAAGGGGAAATAAATGCCCTGGATTCATGAATGGGACCTCTAGGTGTCACCATCCCATGGCTCACTACTGTCCTTGCATAGAATCCCCACTCCTCACTGCAAATTGACCACTGCCTAGCTGCCAGCCACACTCCCTTTGCTTATTCTACTCTAATCACATTCATGTCCTCATTGTCCTTTAAACCAAGATTGCTCCCACCTATGTCCTCGTGGAACCTCTTGGCCTGTATTGCTCTTGCACATCTTTAGGTGACTCACCCTTGCTTAATTCAAGTTTCTGTTCACATTCACCTTCTTAGAGGGACTTCCTTGACCATCCTAAGATACCCTGCCTCCACTACCCCACCTTTTAATACTCTATCCTACTCTATTTTTCTTCATAGCACTGCACTCTACCTGAAAGTATATTTTCATTGATTTAGTTGTTTCCTTTCCACCTACTCCATTGGAATGTACGCTCCATAAGACAGACAAGTGCAGTTTTGTTCACCTTTTCATCCCCATCTCTGAGAATCATGCTTGGCACATAGTAAGTGATCAATAAGAATCTTGGGGGAAAACAATGAATGAATGATTGCCACTAGGTCTAATGGCTTATTTTTGAGCAATTCGCTTTCAATGGAAGTAATCAAGATACTACAAGGGATGATGGAGGTACTTGGAGAGTTATCTTCAGGCAAAAGTGAGACAGGAGAATAGGGTCTGGGGGCAGGGAACCTAAGGCCAATTCATGCTGACTTCCTGTAACTAAATTAAAAGGAAAACCCCAACTTTCCACACCTAAGTAACAAAAGGACTGGAAGCTACTTCCTTACACCCTTTGCAACTCCCCGCCCTCCACCCCCACCAACTTTTTCTGCATGGCAGATAGAACTTTCGAAGTATTTGCATAGGAGTGTAACTTTGTAACTTCACTTCAGCCTCTAATTGGTTGCTTTCCACGACCAATCAGATGCTTGCATAGGGTGTAACTTTTGTAACTCCACTTCAGTCTCCCGTTGTTTGCTTTCCGCAACCAATCAGACTGATTGCAGGCCACTACTTCATTTACATAGGGTGTCCACCAAGTAATCAATGGGAAACCTTTAAAGGGTATTTAAACCCCAGAAAATTCTGTAAAGGGGCTCTTGAGCCTCCATGCTGGGGCCACTCCCATTCTGTGGAGTCTACTTTTGTTTTCCATAAATCTCTGCTTTTGTTGCTTTATTCTTTCCTTGCTTTGTGCATTTTGTCTAATTCTTTGTTCAAAATACCAGGAACCTGGACACCCTCCACCAATAATAGAAGTAACATCTTAGTGCTTACAAATCCACGCCATAGTGGTTGCTGCCTTCTTTGCCAGCTCCCAGGATCAAGACTACTCGCCATAGTTTTTAAAATCATGCCTCATTCTGATTTAATGGATCACCTTTGTAAACACTGATTCGTTGTGGCCTAGTCAACTTGAAAAATTTGATGGTATATGACCCAAAGAATTTACTAAAGAAGAATAATCCCATTAGTGGAATTATATTTTAGAAATATATCACATTCAAACAGCATAAATCCATTTCAGTCCTTCACCTGGGATTTCTCTTTTCACATCAAATGCCTAATTTTGCTTCTGTAATTAAAGTTGGCTAGTTTATCTTTCTTTTTGACCTTCCGCAAGGAAATCATGGTGATTAGGTTGTCCTGTCTTAGTCGTTATATCCTCTTAGCAGGTGACACAACAACATTTCAGGGGTAGCCATGCAGCTAAACCTCTGTGCTCATGAAGGTCAGCAGAACTGGAAGAGAAAAAAGGTCACCAAGTGCCAAGGCATGTGTCACCACACTTGGCTAATCGGCTAAGTGTAGAAATGACCTAAAGATGAGATTCACTGGGATTGATTTGCAACCTCTATTCTAACTGGGAAAAAAGAGGTAATATAAAAAGAGGAAAAAGTCTTGGGGAAATAGAAGGACCATTATGGAAACCACAAAGGAAGTAAACACATAGCCCTCATCCTAATAACTGCCTACTGAAGACATTTTAGTGGTTTGTGTTTTACCTAATAGAGTGTCATGTACATCATAGACACTTAATACATATTTAATGAACTGTATTGAAATGCCAGGCCAAGTAGCATGTTTCTTTTCATTTCTATAGGATTGGTTAATATTCTTGTAGATACAAACTCAAGGCTATATACCAGCTGTGCAAAGAAATTCCCCAGTCATGATAGTATGGTTTTCATTGAGCTACAGGACTGAAAAGTCTCTTCAGTACTACCTTGGACCGTTGTTATCTGATAGATTGTGAGACCCATTTGTGACTCTGTGCAGACTCTTGTCTCTCAAAGTGGCCATTTTAAGAAATGTATCCCAGGCTGATTCTTCTGTCTTCCAGAAATATTCAGCAATGTTATACTGAACGTTTCAAAATCTTGTGTGTGTGTGTGTGTGTGTGTGAGACAGGGTCTTACTCTGTCACCCAAGCTGGAGTGCATAATCATGGCTCACTATAGCCTTGATCTCATGGGCTCAAGCGATCCTCCTGCCTCAGCCTCCTGAATGGCTGAGACTACAGGCATGTGCCATCACACCTGGCTAATTTTTTATTTTTTGTAGAGATAAGGTCTCTCTATGTTGCCCAGGCTGGTCTCAAACTCATGGGCTCAAGAGATCCTCCCACCTTGGCCTCCCAAAGTGCTGGGGTTACAGGTGTGAGCCACCATGCCTGACCCCTAAAATATTTCTTTTGCCATCACTATATGACTGGTCTATTTCAGTTCACCGACATCACTTTTTGGTGAGGTAATAACTGTATTCTATTCTGTATCCTCTCTACCACAGAACTTCCATGCTGGTAGAGTGCTGAGTTGGTAGGCAATTCAGTGGTTGTTATTTTCTAACAGGCCATGCTGGCTTCCATGATCTGATTGAAAATTGCCATGCTGGTTCTACATGGAAGGGGAAGATGGGCTGGGAACCAAAGATTAATTTACTAACTTACTGTTTACACAGTGGGCTGACCAATTTGAGCTGAGCTATGTTCATGCTTGGAATTCAGGTATATTTGGCAAATTGTAACATTCATGGTATGGCTAGCAATAAGTCTATTTGCATTAAGTACTAAGGAGGCTCTTGGGAGAGACTCATTCAGAGCAGACACAGTAAGTTTGCCTCAGTTACAAAGTCTTAGTTCCCAGAGGCTTGAGAAATTCTGTAGTGTCTTTCACTCAGGTTCACCCTGGCCAAGGCTCATGAACCCATTAGGACTGTTTCCTAGAGATGGACCTTTAATTAATAGTAACAGCCATTCTCACCGAGAACTCTGACCCTGGGGCCCATGCATCACTGCTTTAGTATTTTCTTAACAGAAAGTAACATGCAGGCGGGAGAGAGTCACTCTTCTCCATCTGGCCACAAACTACCCATGATGGTTAATTTTACATGCCAACTTGACTGGGTCACTAGATGCCAGGATTATCTGGTTCAACATTGTTTCTGGTGCGTCTGTGAGGCTGTTCATGGAAGAGATTTACATTTGGTTTGGCTGACTGAGGAAAGCAGATGATCCTCCCCAGTGTGGATGGGCATCGTCCAATCTGTGAGGGCCTGAAGAGAAAAGCCAGAGGAAGGTTGGATTTGCTGTCTTCTTGAGCTGGGAACACTGATCTTCCTCTGCCCGGGGCACTCACGGTCCTCAAGCCTTCAGGCTCAGATGGACTCACCATTGGCTCTGGCTTTCAGGCCTTCCGGCTATACTACTGGCTTTTCTGGGTCTCCAGCTTGCAGATGCCAGATCGTGGGACTTCTCGGCCTCCATAATCATGTAAGCCATACCTGATTTTATATGTATGTATGTGTGTATATATGTGTATATGTACGTGTGTGTGTATTTAAAGGTTGTTTCTCTGAAGAACCTAATACACTACCCACGGACTGGCTCCTGGAAGCCTCCATTGCTTCTGTGGACAATGGCAGTCATGAGGGTGCCAGATGGCAGAAGTGGCTGCTTGTCTGGCAGGAGAATGAAATCCTCCCCTGAGTAGCAGCGGGGCCTGTATGATGGAACATGGCAGAAATGGTGCCACTGCTGGGCTGACATGGCAGAAATGGCAGATCCAGAAGAAAGAGCAGTTAAGGGCCAACACAGGGGATGATGCCATCAGGAGGAGCAGCACCCAGTGGACATCACGGGGGTTGAGAGAAGAGAAACAGTAAATGCCATGTGGCAGCTGACTGGGCAGCTTCTGGACTTATTTGTGAGGATCTGAGAAACGGAATGGGACTCCCAGCACTGCTGAGGACTGTTTCCCTTTTTTTAGAACTCATGAGCAGGTAGAGAAAGAGCCAAAAATCCTGTGTTGTACTGTTCTGGGTCAGTTCTCTCTTCTGATTTTCAGACGCATAGAATAAGAATAGCTAACATTTACTGGGCACAAGTGTCTTGTTCCTAAGCTCTATTTATGGTGCTCTGTTATCTCAATTATCACCCCATTTTAGAGATAAAAAATTGAGGTATGGTTCTGCCCTGAATCCAAACCTATATTGCCTTCTGGCCATTTTTACTTGGCTAGTTATGTCAAAATCTATGTTCCAAATGGAACTTAACCTCTTCTTCCCTCATCTTCAATTCCCATCCTTTTTCTTGTGTTCCATTTTAGGACACCTTCCATCCAATTCCACAAGCCAGAAACACAGTATCATCTTACATTCTTCCTTCTCATTCACTCCCCACTTCAAATAGTCATTAGATGCTTGCCTGAATGTTTGCTTGTCCCAAAACTCCTATGTTGAAATCCTAATGCCCAGTGTGTTACTACATTTGTAGGTGATTAGGTCATGAGGGTAGAGTCTTGATCTTCACTTTCCCAGTCTTTCAGAACAGTGAGCAATAATTTTTTATTTTTTATTTTTCGAGACGGGGAGTCTTGCTCTGTGGCCCAGGCTGGAGTGCAGTGGCGATCTCGGCTCACTGCAAGTTCCGCCTCCCGGGTTCACGCCATTCTCCTGCCGCAGCCTCCCGTGTAGCTGGGACTACAGGCGCCCGCCACCACGCCCGGCTAATTTTTTTGTGTGTTTTTAGTAGAGATGGGGTTTCACCGTGTTAGCCAGGATGGTCTCGATCTCCTGACCTCGTGATCCGCCCGTCTCGGCCTCCCAAAGTGCTGGGATTACAGGCGTTAGCCACCGTGCCCGGCCTACAATAAATTTTTTATAAGTCACCTCATTTATGGTATTTTGTTAGAGTGGCCTAAACGAACTCTAATTGTTCAATACTACTATTGATAGATTTTTGGCCTTCTTTCAGGCCACCATTTTTCACTGGGCGCACTGTGGCTGGTCTGTCTCAAGCCTCCTTCCTCCATGAAGCACTCAGAGATTGCAATGTTTGAAATGCAAGTATTGCCTTTCTGCTTGACTTTCATGACCTTCCATTACCCTCTGGATGAAGCCCAAGCTCCTTTACAGAGCCTTGGGATCTGGCCTCTGTATATCCCACCCACCCATCATTTTTCCCAGCATAGCAGAATAAGCGTACAGGTTCTCACATAAACTACACTGCTTCTCAACTCTATGCTTTTGTGCATGTTATTTTTTCTGATTGGAGTTAGTTCTCTTCCAGTCCCCCTTGCACTATACATACTTTAGCACATGGCTCAGATAACATCTTCTGTGGGAAACTTCTCCAACCTACAATCCTGCCTCAGACTCAAGATTCTTCAAATATGTGTGTGCATCAATTCCGAAAAGTTCTTAGCTATTACACCTTTGCACAGTTCTTCATCATGACTCTCCTGTACCTTCTAGAACTACTGGTAGACATATGTTGTACCTTCTCACCAACTGCCAATTTATTGCATTTTCCACCATTTTAGTATCTGTGTTGCACTCTTGGTAATTTGCTCAGATCTATCTTCTAATTCAAGAATTCTTTTGAGCTTTGTCCAATCTGGTATCCAAATTTGATCCCCACCTCCCATATCGAGGTTGTGTTTTGGGTGGTTCTTTGGAACTCCAACTGTCTTATTTTTCAGTGTTTCATTTCTTCCTGATTTCCAGTCCTTTTATAAACTCTTCAGTATTTTTAAAGTCATTTCAAGTGTACATATTTGTTGTCTTCTTCTGACTGTTCTATTATCTCAGATTCTTGGAGGTGCCAGGTTTCATTATTGTGTCTACTGTCACTCTTTTGTATTTTTCTGGTTTGGTTTATAATTTTTAGAGCTCATTTTAGTTAGGACTGGCTGTCCCTATGGTTGTCTAGTGCTGTCTAATGTACTTTTGCTGTGGAATTATTGCTAATGAGTGGTTTTGTTTTGCCTTCTGGATTTTCCCAGACAAGAACCAATTTATATATTGTTTTTGATGTAGAGAATTCCACACCATGTAAATAAAGCATACACCTGGGCTTCAATCTCTTAACAAGGAATGTCCCCTTACCCAGAGTTCCAGGGAGAGAAGCTTCCTATGCCTTCTCCGAGCTGTTGGGGTAGAAGAGGTCTGGGGTAGAAGTAAGAGGTCCTTTCAGCCCATTTCCACTGAAAAAGCAGCTCTTCCAGGGTCCTCATTTTATTCTAGTATCTCAGTTCAAGCCTCCTGGGTTTTTCAGGCCTAAAGTCATGTCCTCAATGCCACAAATGAACATAACTTTCAATGACAGTATCTAGGGCCTGTGTGTAGTCTAGTTTCTGCCACTCCCTACTACTACCAGTAGGCTCCCTGATCGGGTTTTAAGTTCTCAATTATTTCGAACCCATCTATGTATTTAAATCTTTTATTTTATCCACCATTTGTCTTTACCAATTAGTCTACCATTTTTTGAAGCCTCCTTATAAAGACACTTTTACTATGCTTATAACTGTGTGAGATAAGTATTATGAGGAAACTGAAGGTCACCTCCAGTGAGAGAGCCAGGATTCAAACCTAGATTTGTCTAACCTCAAAGCCCTACTCTTTTATTTTTATACCACATTAACTCTCAGAATTGGAATTACTTGGTTAAATGGTACTTGCCAAAAAGATTAAAATATTTTTTAAACTACCACTAATTAGTAATGACTATCAGTTCCAGCTTAACTACACTTTTGCCATCATTTGGTTATTAGAGGTAAAAACATCAAATACATTGTTTTAATTAGTTTGTATTTTCATTACCAGCAAGGGTAAACAGTTATCCATGACCATTTCTATGTTCTCGTGCCATGCTTCCATGTACTGCCTCTGCATGCAGCAGGCTACCTTGGGCAGAGCCCAAAGCATGTGATACATGAAATGCTATCACAATACAGGTCCTGTCTGAAAAACAAATGGCAACTTATTATCCAGGATCAATGAAGGAAAAAGCAAATTTACTAAAATATTTCTTTATTTGAATAAGGTCAATGCCATTTCTTGAATTCCAGCTAGCATCAAATAACAATCAGGAAAAAAAAAAAGACGACAAAATGTTATCCAATTCAAATTGACAGTGGATAGAAAACCCTTTTAAACTTTAAGTAATGTCATAAAAGAAATATATTAAACACGCAACAGATAGATCTAAAAAGTTCCAAGTGTGGATTTCACATTAGATCTTATAAATTTAAAAAATCCTCAATATAATCATTTGTTCACTATCTTCTTTCAATAAGCACATGGACAGGGAAAGATAATCACATCTTAATATTCACAACTGCTATTTGTGTTCTTTACAAAAACTGTATCTCTGCAATGCAGTGAGGCAGGCAATCCCTTGTTCAAGTAATTTCTATTTTCCCTAAGTTATCAAAAAGTACAACTGTCTGAGATAAAATGTTACCATAATCACAATGAGGAAGGCAAAAAAGCTTTAGCAGGCAGGCTTGAAGATGGGAGTTTTCATGGCTTGACCATGAATGATCTTAAGATGATTTCATAAGTTTAAAAGCCATCACGAAAATACTAAAAGCAACAGGTAATAATCTAGAGTCAGTCTGTAGTTGCTCATGAACCAAGAGTTTTAATAAAAAGGAACATTAATTGTAGGTATAAAAGAATCAGTGCACATCTGTTAATGTCATTGACAATAAAAATATATTATCCTCTCAGATCAGCTCTAAATTAACAAAACATCTATTTTCTTTCCACTCCTCATTTTAGTGGTTCTCAGACATCGGTGTGCTCAGAATCTCCTGAGGTGCCTCATATTGAACAACGACATCCCAAAGCCCCACCCTTAAGATTTGATTCAGGTGGTCTGAAACCAGGCACCATGACCCAGATGGTCTATGGATTATACTTTGAGAAACACTGCTATTCCCTTAATACATAACAAAACATTGTTTACTGTTTATGACTTCGTGGTAAAGTTTTAAGCTGAATAAAACATTCAAACAATTATTAGAACACAAATAGGTACATGAAATAAGGGTATTAGCCATTAAGCAATTGCATTTTCCTTTTAAAAGTGGCATCATAAACACAATGACTTACGTAACAATTTTAAAATCAACTTTGTTTTAATCCAAGGCACCTGTAAAACACTTGCTGGTGTGAGAGAAGTGAACAAATTCAATTATACAAAATAGTACAGAAATGAAGGAATCCTGGCAGTGATTGATTTTTCCACAGAGCAAACCTTTTTGTTCAGAAATGAGCTCCTTACAAAAGTCAATGATTTTGAGAAAAACCAAACTTCAAATAATATGATACACATTCTGCGTGAACTACTTTACTGAGTGATTTTCAAGCAAAGTGTATCACTAAGTATAAAAGATGAAAGGTTCATGCTCGTGCTGTTTCATAATAGCCATCTCCATGTGTAGTAAGAATGATGAGAATGATTCCCCTTGAATTTCAGCCTGAAAAATGTATACTGCATAGATCTGGTATTCCTTTAATGCACAGGCACATATGACCATGGACTTTATAATACTGGATTGGGCAGCCTTTTATCTCAGGAGGATTTCTCAAGTTTCATGGTCTACAACTTAAATATTCTTCTGAAGGTATATAATTTTTTTCATGGAGCAAGAGTAAATTCTGTGATGATGAAGCCTCTGAAACATGAATTTCAAAATGTTAACACTACAAAAGAAAAACGCTAGAGAAGCATTTTCTGTGTTGAAATGACTGAAGTAAAGTGAGTTATCACTGGCATATTCTCTTTCAGTGTTCCAGGATAAGTATCAACATAAAAAGCAATGCGAGACTGTTTGCACACATAGCACTCGTTCGGTACGGCTATAATACAGAGTTCTTCAGACAGTCTTTATACATAGATTTTAGGTTGTTAGCCCAATCTGTGAATGACATTTGAGAGCAAACCTAGGGAGGCTTGGAATAATTCAACAGTACTATTTTATAAAATAGTATTGTTTGGAATTCTATGGCAAATGAAAGACAACCACTCTAGCTAAAAGAGGTAAAACAGTATTTTGAAGGCAGCAAAAATCAGTATAAATCAGCTGTGAACAAAATTAAATTTGCATCTTAAACTGTCATTTACAGACTGTTTCTATAATACCTAGAGCTATGCACAAAGACTCTAAAAACTCCTTCCAGTCTGACATTTCAAGGTTAAGTTTACTAACAAGTGCTTCACTTAGTTCTGGCACTAAAAGGAAACAAGTACAAGTAATCACTGTTCTTCAAATTTTGCCTTCAAGAATCTTAAAACTGCTTCTACTACAGCCTCCTTGATTTAAAAGAGTATGCAAATGGTCACTAACCCCAGCCAGCATGAAGTAACTAATGTGAACCAGAATGTAGTGGCAGGTTTTGTAAATTTAAAATATCCTCAGATCATGCAGTTTGAGCTGAATTTACAGGCTGTAGTAAATGAGAGAAATGAATTCCTTAAGTTACAAATATAAATACAAAAATTATTTTCATAATATTGACCTGACACCATTGGAATGAAGACATTCAAGAATATGGGCAATCATGAATGAATACATTACCAGGCAAAATACCTATAAAAGTCATTCTCAGAGGAATGTTTCCACTCACAAGGTTTTTTAGGCAAAAAGCAGCTATTAATTTTCCTCTAAACTTTCCTTTAAAAGTGAAATATATCATTGATAAATAGAGGAAAAAAATTTTTCACTTAACATTTTGAAGTCTATTATCCAGATCCTTAAAGCTCTCAGACAAAATATTCTTTGATTTCAAAGGAAGTTAAATTAAGATGAAAGGACTGCAGGCCCAGGCCTTTGATTAGGAAGTCTGACCTCTAAAAAAGACTTTGGTTACAAAATAAACCTGATGGGACTTCTTAATTAGACCTCACATTCTGGGAGGCATGAGGGCAAGTGTGTCTATGTTACACAGGGAAACCTGCAATATTGGAGACTTAGGGGGTGACATTCATATCCAGGGGTTGCCCCCACTTTCTTATTTACCCTCTTACTGGTCAATATTCTGCTCAGTGGCTGTATCATAGTGACCAGAAATTCACTGAAATTTAGACAGATTTACATACTGTGAACAAATTAAAATGTGGTTGTCTTTGCTTTAAGGTTTATTCTTAACTGCAAATCAATGTTTAAACAGTTATTTTATTTAAAAATTTTAATAATTTAGACTATGAAGTAATTTAAATACTTAAATTCCCTCAAAACAACAACATTTTGTACACAAATAGATGATGTACACATGAAAATGGTAGTCAAAAGAATTTTTTGGCAGCTGCTTCTTGCTGAGACCTAGGGAAAAAAAGAAACAAACACTGAAAGAAGGTCTATATACTTAACTTGAAACAGGATTGTTGAAAATTAAAATATCAATGCCTTTTGAATTATACAACGCGTAAAGATAAACACATATTCTATACATGCACTTTATGTGAACTGAAATGAACAGAAATCACAATACACAATTTTATAGGTGGTGAAAATTGTATTATGAACACAGATAACTGAGTTGAATATTTCTAATTAAACAGATGCAGAAAAATATTGGGTCAAATTTTATCAAGAAACTTACCTATACATGATATAAGCAATGAATAATACAGTTTGCACCACAACAAATACAATGAAGTGGGCCGTAGACAGACATGATGGAAACGGTGGTAGTTCTGGGCATTTCGGCTTTTCATTTGACAGCTGTAAGGCAAATGACTTTCTATTACAGTTAGTCAAATTAGCAGTTTGGAAAAAGAAAGAAATGTGAAATCTTTGTAAAACTCAGTTTGCTATATAAACAAGTATTTTCATTTTTTCATCCCCCAGAAAACCTTCTACCCTCTTAACTTTTACTGACAACTGTTTTTGAAGGAGTAGGTGACACCGGAAGGCCTACACCTTTTCACTACCCAGTCACTAACTCACTGCCACCTGGCTCCTGTCCGCATTACAGTATATGATGATGTTACTGTTCCTGATGTCACTGAGGCTAGGGTCACCACAGACAACTCCTCTGGACACTCCCAGTTCTCGCTTGCTGTAGTGGTGTGATTATTAACAGCACCCCCTTCACTCTCAAAAGTGTTCCAGGTCAGACAATAAATTACATGGTCACCCTACCAACAAACAACTTGACATATAGAACGGCTTTTTCTCAGTCCTCATTCTCTCCAACCTCATAGCATTCAACATTATTCGCTGGTGTTCTGAAAAATATTTCTTTCCCTATTTCCCTGAGTATTCCTTCTATTTTAAGGAGGTAATTAAATATCAGAAACAAAGATTTCATCCAAAGTATCCAGAGAGAATGGCTTCTAAGATTAGTTGTTCCCAATATAGTTATATTTGTGGGGCAAAGTTCTTCAGTAAATGGATATGCACAGTATCAATTTGGTCATCGCAACAAAGGCTAAAGTAGGAAAAAATAACCTCAAACAGAACTAAGGGGACAGATAGTAATGCTTTGGATGAGAGGTCATGATCAATAAGAAAACTATTAAGCCATGTTTGAAAAAAATGTATATTCAAGGCATATATACAGGAATATAGTTAAGAGAGTTGTCAAAAAATATAAAGGAGACAAGATTAGAAGCTGAAGACCTAAGTTATCTCCCTCTACTACTTACTAGTTACCGACCTTGGGAGAGTTGATGTAACATTATTACTAATATGTTAGCATATTTTCTAAAGGACATCAAATGTTTTAAAAAGCTTTTAAAAAGATAAAACATGATATAAAATATAAAGGATTGGGATTTCTGCTTCTGGTAAGGTACACTAGGAAATATGGGCCAATCATATCCCAAATATGTCTTACAGAAGACAACTAGCAGAGTCAAAAACAAATCCAATCCAATCCAAGCACACGAAACCCAGGTAAAAGTAAATGACGCTAACAAGATAGCAAGAAATTGCCAGATTATAGAACCTTGAGGAAAAAATAGGCCAAAGAAATACACCTTACGTGATCCATGGATCAGAGAAGACATTAACATGGAAATCAGAAAATATTTTCATGAAATGATAATACAAATATTACATATTAAAAAACCATAACTGCTATGGGAGCTGTTTACACATGGAGATCTGCAATGTATGGGACAATTCTACCTTCAACATTAAAAATAAGCATCAGCATTAACTAAAGGGTTACAAGATTTTCAGTAGAGTGTGAGTTCTTCCTTTCCTAGAGATTATAATTATGAAAGGAAAAGGAAACAAAGTCACCATGTTTCGCTGCACTAAGTTGTCTATGTCCCTCTTTACTGTGTGCAGGTGCTCTTTGATGTCAGCGAAGTGCTGTGCTGTCTCATAGACGCCTCCGGCAGAGCCAGGGTGCTGCATTCCACTGACCAGTCTGACGGTTTCACTCATGGAATTTCTGAAACAGAAAGACTCTTGATACAATAAAACCACTATAGAGATTATTTTTTTCAGTCACAGATCTCCAATACTTATACCTTTTCAAGTTCAATATATTACATCCTTAAAAAAAAAGGGTAAAGAAGTATTTTAAAAAATTGAGTTGTGTTCAAAATTGGAAAATAATTTATAAAACAACATTATGCCTTTATCTTTTACTAAAGGTCATCTAAAAATACCATGTAGAAAATACTACTAGGTAATTTGTGTTAAAACCAATAGTGTAAGTGGATATAGAATATAATGGATGATATTTTTAATGAAGTTGTAATAAATCTTTCTAGTGTTCAGCTGTACCGTAAAGGACTAGTGCCAAATGCAATCATTTCCTATAGGCACACTCACACACACAGACTTGTCCGCTCTGTAGCTGCATATATAGATGATTTCACTCATACAGCATACAGATGGAGACTAATGGCTTTGTGACCCTGAGGACAGGGGTCACAATTCTGATTTCCTACTAGTGCCTTCAACAGCTATGGTTTAATTTGGAGGAATAAATAAATAAGTTATCTCATTGAAGTCAAATGTAGTTTAAAAAGTAAGAGCTTTACCAGAAGAAAAAAAAAAAAAGACTCAAATTACTTAAAAATAACACTATATGTCAGACGGAATGTTAACTATAACATTTAAAAAATTATATTTGAGTTACGTGAGCAGTAAAGACTTAAAAGTAGTTACAAAATATGTCAAGTGCTTTTGAATCAATGTGTTGATTACAATTTCTTTCAATGGCACATATGCCCAAGAAAATCCATGGGGCGCTAAGCTTTTCCACGGAAACTCAAATTAAGCATAACATTTTAGTATAACTAAAATACTACCAAGACCAAAACCCCCCAGAGTATATAACGTTGTTACATATCTGCATTTAAGAATTTTGCTTCCCAGAAGCATGAACTTGCTCAGTATAAATGTCTTTTTAATATACCAAAGATTGAGTCACCTAATGCGCTCCTACTCAGTCATTCATTCATTTGCCTGTTCATTCTGCTAACATTGATTTCATAAGTGCTGTGAGCCAAGGAATATTTAGGGATATAAACTTTGAAAAAAAAAAAAAAGAAAAGAAATACCTGCGCTGCGGACATGCACTGTCTAGTAGGAAAGCAATGTGAAAGAAGCACAACTAGAGCTCTACAAAGAAAGATGCATTTAGCTGAGTTCAAAAAATGAAGAGGAGTCTATGGGGATAGAAATGTGGAAGGTGGTCATATGTGGTTTAGAAAACAGGTCAAGTGAAAAGAGGGCTGGACAGAACCCTTGAAAAGAATACCTTTTAAGGGATGATGGAAGGAGAGCAAGTGAAGATAACTAAATGGAAGCAGAGGCCAAAGAACACCAAGAGTAAATGGTATACCAGAAGTCTTGAAAGGGATTTTGAGATGGAGAAGTGGGAAGAGGCATCAGCTGCTACAGAAAAGCTACATGCTTTCTAAGATCTCTTTCTGCTAAAAAAAAAAAAAAATTTCTATGATTCCTTAAGAATATAAAAATCCACAGAGAAACAAACCACCCTTTCCATTAATGGCAAATAGTTCCTATATCTTTACATTTTTTCTGAAGCTAAATCCTAAAGAAAAAGGTCCAGAGGACTAGTTCAGAAACTTGAGCTCAGTTTTTGTATTAACTTATTGTATGCATGACATTTGTTCTCAGTAAGTGGGAGTCTGCAAGGATTGTTAACTCCCCTAAGAAAGGGATTCTATGGATAATACAACTGGATAGCTAGGATGTCCTGACAACTAGTTACATCTTTAGATGTCTAGTACTACTGTCAAGTTAAACGTGCAAAGCACAAAAGAGTATTTAGAGTATGCTATCCTTCACAGAGGAAGGGTACTTCAGAAAATATGGGCGGGGTGCGGTGGCTAACACCTGTAATCCCAGCATTTTGGGAGGCCAAGGCGGGTGGATCACCTGAGGTCATGAGTTGGAGACCAGCCTGGCCAACATGGAGAAACCCCATCTGTACTAAAAATACAAAATTAGCCAGGCGTGGTGGCAGGTGCCTACAATCCCAGCTACATGGGAGGCTGAGGCAGGAGAATCACTTGAACCCAGAAGGCAGAGGTTGCGGTGAGCCAAGATTGCACCATTGCACTCCAGCCTGGGCAACAAGAGCAAAACTCCATCTCAAAAACAAAACAAAACAAAACAAAAACAAAAACAAAAACAAAAAAAAAGAAAAAGAAAACAGGTATATACAGAAGAAATACAGGAAGAACAAACCAGAAGCTAACAGAATTGGTTACCAAGAGGGAATGGGTGGGAAAGAGCTGGAAAGAAGGGGAGAATGGGAAAGTGGTAGCAAGGATGAAGAAGCAATACACACATGCTCTGCCCCTTAGAATCATAGTATTCACATACCCAAAATACAAACAATTTAAATCAACCAGGATATAGGAGGAATATAAGCATTAACAAAGAATCTAACTGGATCCTAAATGAGTAACATCAGCCATAATGAAAGGAGTAGGGAAAAAAAGAACTACACTAAGAAACTATCTGGAAAATAGTATCTGGGCTGGATACTGTAAAGCTAGAGATAAAAGGAACTTTACATAAACTTGTCAATAAATGTCTTTCTCACAGGGATATGAGTTAACAATTTGAAACCACTTTGTGTGTACGTATGTGCATACTCAAGTGGAACCAATAAGTAAATATGTTATAGATACAGATAGTAAGAACCAGGTTTCTCCCTGATGGCGAAAGAATTTTCAAATAAGACAAGAGGAAAAGTTAAAAATGAACTCTGCAGCATTCAGTCCAGCCAGAATCCAAAATATCTGCATAATCTCATGGTTTAACACAAAAACAGGTTGACAGACATGGAACTACAGACTCATGTACATGCATGGGTTAGTATACATATATATATTCTCTAGCTCTGTCCACGAAGAGGTCTAGAGGTAACGGCACTGTGGTAGTAATGAGCACACCTAGTGCCCAGAGGTTGGTTTTCTTTTTTTCTTTTTTATTTCCCATAGGTTATTGGGGTACAGGTGGTGTTTGGTTACATGAGTAAGTTATTTAGTGGTGATTTGTGAGATTTTGGTGCACCCATCACCCGAGCAATATACATTGCACCCTATTTGTAGTCGTTTATCCCTCAACCCCCAACACCCTTCCCCCGAAGTCCCCAAAGTCCATTGTATTGTTCTTATGCCTTTGTGTCCTCATAGCTTAGCTCCCACGTATCAGTGAGAACATACAGTGTTTGGTTTTCCATTCCTGAGTTACTTCACTTAGAATAGTCTCCATTCTCATCCAGGTCACTGCAAATGCCATTAATCCATTCCTTTTTGTGGCTGAGTAGTATTCCATCATATATATATGTATATATATCTCTCACAGTTTCTTTATCCACTCGTTGATTGATGGGCATTTGGGTTGGTTCCATGATTTTGCAATTGCAAACTGTGATGTTATAAACATGCGTGTGCAAATATCTTTTTTGTATAATGACTTCTTTTCCACTGGGTAGATACCCAGTGGTGGGATTGCTAGATCAAATGACAGTTCTACTTTTGGTTATTTTTTTCCTAGTATTTATTTATTATTATACTTTAAGTTCTAGGATACATGTGCACAACGTGCACATATGCATACATGTGCCATGTTGGTGTGCTGCACCCATTAACTCGTCTTTTACATTAGGTATATCTCCTAATGCTATCCCTCCCCTCTCCCCTACCCCACAACAGGCCCCAGTGTGTGATGTTCCCCTTCCTGTGTCCAAGTGTTCTCATTGTTCAATTCCCACCTATGAGTGAGAACATGCAGTGTTTGGTTTTCTGTCCTTGCGCTACTTTGCTGAGAATGATGGTTTCCAGCTTCATCCATGTCCCTATAAAGGACATGAACTCATCTTCTTTACGGCTGCATAGTATTCCATGGTGTATATGTGTCACATTTTCTATCTATCACTGATGGACATCTGGGTTGATTCCAAGTCTTTCCTATTGTGAATAGTGCCACAATAAACACACGTGTGCATGTGTCTTTATAGCAGCATGATTTATAATCCTTTGGGTATCCCTTCCTTACACTTTACACAAAAATTAATTTAAGATGGATTAAAGACTTAAATGTTAGACCTAAAACCATAAAAACCCTAGAAGAAAACCTAGGCAATATCATTCAGGACATACACATGGGCAAGGACTTCATGTCTAAAACACCAAAAGCAATACAACAAAAGCCAAAATTGACAAATGGGATCTAATTAAACTAAAGAGATTCTGCACAGCAAAAGAAACTAACATCAGAGTGAATAGGCAACCTACAGAATGGGAGAAAATTTTTACAATCTACTCATCTGACAAAGGGCTAATATCCAGAATCTACAAAGAACTCAAACTAACTTACAAGAAAAAAAACAATCCCACCAAAAAGTGGGCGAAGGATATGAACAGACACTTCTAAAAGAAGCCATTTATGCAGCCAACAGACACATGAAAAAATGCTCATCATCACTGGCCATCAGAGAAAAGCAAATCAAAACCACAATGAGATCCCATCTCACACCAGTTAGAATGGCAATCATTAAAAAGTCAGGAAACAACAGGTGCTGGAGAGGATGTGGAGAAATAGGAACACTTTTACACTGCTGGTGGGACCGTAAACTAGTTCAACCATTGTGGAAGACAGTGTGGTGATTCCTCAGAGGTTGGTTTTCAAATACCTTTTTCAAGAAAAAGGAACCAGGGCTCACTGAGGGCAGAGAAAATACAAGATAACCCTAGAAGATAGTGCAGTATCATAAATTTTTTAAATGCTCAATAAAAGATGGGGGCTTGTTGAGAGAACAAAGATGACAACATGAAGGAGCTCAGAATGACCATACCTGAAACGATCTGAGCAGCAAAATAAGTAAGAGTGTTGGATTGTAACCTATGGAATAAACATCCATGAGTCTGTAGTGATCTAAATAAATAAATGGGAGAGAAAGGATGGTTGGTCCTGACAGCAGAATTCCAATGAGCAAACGTAGAGGGAATTATAGAAATATAAACATCAGGGCCAGGTGTGGTGGCTCACGCCTGTAATCCCAACACTTTGGGAGGCAGAGGCAGAAGGACTGATTGAGCTCAGGAGTTTGAAATCAGCCTGGGCAACATGGCAAAATCCCAAATCCAAAAAAAAATAGAAAAATTAGCTGGGTGTGGTGGCATATACCTGTAGTCCCAGCTACTCAGGAGGCTGAGGTGGGAGGATCATTTGAGCCCAGGGGGTTGAGGTTGCAGAGAGCTGTGATTGCACTACTGCATTCCAGCCTGGGCAACAGAGCTGGACCCTGTCTCAAAAAAATAAATAAGCAAATAAATAAAAAATGAAAAGAAAAAATAAAGTCAGCATTTGGCAAAAACCACATTCTTGTTTCAGGCAAAAAACATCAATGGATGCTAAAATGAATGAGCAGAAGTTTGAAATGGATACTTACATAGTCTCAAAGTACCTTCTCCAAAATATTAACCACAAAGGGAAATACAGTAACTTTAAAGTAGATAGCGATAGGAAACCACCATAACCAAGTGATCATGGCCAACATCATCAGTAATATCTTATCAATCTTATATAATAATATATACACTACATATTATATAACATATACTATATATAACATATTATATATAATATCTTATCAAAATGTGGAATTTCCATCCAACCAAACCCAAATCAAAAGGTATTAACTGATTAATGCTCTTGGAAAATGTCAAGGTCATGAAAGACAAGGAAAGATGAACTACTGCAGACTGCAGAAGGCTAAAGAGAAAAAAATCACTAAATGTAATGTGCGATTGTGGATAGGATCCTGGAATAGAAAAAAGGCGTTGGTGGAGAAACTGATAAATTTTGAATAGGTCATTAATTTAGTTGATTGAACTGTATCAGTGTTAATTTCCTGGTTCTGACAATTATATCATGGTTATGTAAATTAGAGGAAGATGGGTGAAGGATGTACAGAAACTTCCCATACTATTTTGTAGCTTCTGAGGTCTAAAATTAGATCAAAATAAAAAGATTTTTAAAAAGGTTGTGTTACATGATCCAGTCTATTTCTAAAAGGATTCTATTCATTAAACTATTTGAAGAGCTAAACTATTCATTTAGCATCATAAATATTTCAATGAGTTCACATTATGAAGATTTTTTTAAATACAAAGAGAAAAATGGAAGAAATATAAATTTGCAGTTGTAAGTTAAGTGCCTTTAATCTCTAGATATCAGATAGAATCACCTTCTGTTTGATCTAACTCTGTTTAATTCTCCAGTCCTAAAGAACCCACCTTGACAGTCTTGTTTGTCAAGGGTTATATAGGTTGGGACAGTGCTCTAAAATGTTAGGTTATGGAAACATGACACTTTGGTTTGTTATCTGTGCTCCAGGCATTGAAAGCTGTTAATTATCTGCATAAGTCAATCGTTCTCATTAGAAATTTACTGTTCAACATTCTAAGGACACAATTATCTCCTCTCTGCTCCAACTCTGTCCAGTCTCTCTGACAGTAAAAGACGGGAATGAAAAAGAGGTAGTCACACATATTACGTTCAAAATGGTTTCATTCCATCAAAAAGAATTTCCTGCATCGGGTCTGCTTCTATTACAGTCTTACAATGCTACACATATTTATTCCCCTAGTACTTTTCATAAAATTGTTATATATTACTTCATATGCTTTTTATATTTTATAAATATAAGAACACACCTGGCTCTGTCAAGTAACTGACAAATCTCCTATTTTTTTAAAAGATGCCAAAACCATTTTTTCTTTTCCAGCTCTGAACAATTAAAAACTTTAGACATGTTTGCAGTTTTTAAATATTAAAAGTTGCTGTATTTATGGTCCCCTATTTGCAGAATGAATCTAGAACAGGATTCTTACCCTCATGCAGAAATCTTACAATATACAGTGCTTGCACACCTAAAGTCACAAATTTAGGATACAATAATCACATAACACACAGACACCACTTTTACATACTTACTTCATTTCATTTACTTGTCTCAGAATCTCATGCTGAGTTTTCACAACAGTATCCAGTTCTTGTTGAGAGATCTGGAGGAAGAAACAATGACGAGCAAGCTGAATAATCCACATTCTATGAGCACATAGTACAGTAGCCCTTCTTCTTTACTTCCCTTCCAGCAAAGGGTAAATGAGGCACATGTGCATATTCTGCAAGCCCACCTGCCCATGCTGCCCAGGCATTCCTGCTCCTCTTTTAGAGATTTCCTCTGTTAAGGAAGAAACATATCTTCTCTGTTCATCA
Organism: Papio anubis; assembly: GCF_008728515.1. NCBI lineage: Eukaryota > Metazoa > Chordata > Mammalia > Primates > Cercopithecidae > Papio > Papio anubis. The sequence goes on from NC_044994.1 coordinate 51,849,166, forward strand.
AGAATCATATCTAACTGCCGGTTCAGCTGCTTGATTTCAAGATGAATACGATTTTGTCCTTCAAAGACTTGTCTTAGCTCTCGATCTCCTACACTCTCAAATATTTCCTCCGCTGAAAAGGAAATAAATAAAAATGATCAGTCACCTACACATACGTAAGTTTCAAAATACCGTAAGTGACCAAAGCGCCAACATAGAGCAAAATTAGAACATCATCATCAGAGTGGTACAATCTCCCAAACAGAAAACATGCAGATAATTGATTTAATAATGATTAAATTGTTTTCTGCCATTTCAGGTGATTGAACACTTATTATAAACTGGGTTTAAATTATTTAAAAATAATTTTTCTTAGAAAATCTCAGGAGGGATCAAAATGGCTAACCAGATGCAGGTAGTATGTGCCTCCTCCATGGAGAAAAACCAGAGTAGTAAGTAGATACTTGCATTTCAAATAGATTGCCTAGGAGAGAATGCTAGGACTCATCAGAGAAGAAATAGGAAGCACCAAAATAAGTAAGGAGAGAGTCTGAGGCAGCTTGCCCAGCCAGGAGCTGACTGAGCACCAGAAGAGGCTCCTAGATGATGGGAAACAGTAAGAGACAAAACCTCAGGGCCCTGCAGTCCAAAATGGGCTTTTATGATCCTGGCTACAGAAGAAACCCTTGGCCCACTAAGGCCTTGGGCTGGACATATGGAACTGCCTAAATACGGCACAGAGATGTTGCTCCATAAAGGGAGACCACTTGGAATCCCACAGGCATTCGAGCCTAGAACAGCTCCAGTTGGGCACTACTGCTGATAGCCTAGATACCGGCGATCTACAGACATGGCTGCAGCCACTGCAATGTTCCAAGGAGAGAAGGGGGGACACACTGGTCACTCCTATGCACCCCTAGGAAGGTCCCTACTGCCTTGCTGAAGTGTGCTGCTGGTACTGAGACATGAGCAGACGGCACTTCCCACAGCTTCTTGTCCATGCTGCTTGCCTGGGAGGGACCCTACCCTCTCTGGTCCCAGACCCAAGGTGAAATATTGAGAGTTTAATGGAAGGTTGTGCCCCACCCTCAGGCTATGTTTGGGCTGACAAGGCTGTAGCTACCACCTGGCCAAGGAGAGACAGGGAAACCAGGCTCTTCTATGCATATCTAGGACAATACCCACTGCCCTGCAATGGACTCTTGTGAAACAGATGTGGGCAGACTGCACTCCTTAACAGTTTCTTGCTCATGACACCTGGCTAGGAGGGTCCCTGCTCTCCCTGGTCCCAGGCACAAGGCACAGTTTTGAGAATTTCATGCTGAGCTGTGCCCTGCTCTTAGTCCGAGTTCAAGTTGATACGGCTGCAGTTGTTGCCTGGCTAAGGAGAAAAACTAAGAAAATAATTGATGAAAGTTTCCCAAGTCTAGCAAAAAAGTTAGATATCCAGATACAGGAGGCTCAGCAATCCCCAGAAAAATACATTGCAAAAAGGATTTCACTACAGCATATTATATTCAGAATGTCTAAAGTCAATGTGAAATAATTCTAAAATTAGCAAGAGAAAAGTACTTAGTCACTTGTAATGGAAATTCCATCAGATTAACAGCAGACTTTTCAGCAGAAACCTTCCAGGCCAGAAAGGAATGGGCATTCTCAAAGTGCTAATAAAAAGAAAACTGTCAGCCAAGAATTTTATATCCTGCCAGAATCAGCTTCATAAATGAAGAAAAAATAAAGCCTTTTCCAGACAAGCAAATGCTGGGGAAATTTGTCATTATTAGACCAGCATGACAGGAAATGCTCAAAGTGGTCTTAAACATGGAAACAAAAGGTCAACATTCACCATGATAAAAAGAGAAATATAAAAGTTCTTATAAAACAATCACACGTGAGGAAGATGTAGGAATCAAATGGTAACATGACAGAATTTCATCAAATGACAAAGACAAAGATGGAAAAGAGGAAAGGAACAAAGAATTTATAAGACAACTTGAAAATAATGAACAATATGACAGGAACAACGCCTCCTATATCAATATTAACCTTGAATGTAGATGGATTAAATGTTCCACTAAAAGATACAGACTGGTAGAATGGATTAAAATACATGGCACAACTATATACTGCCAACAAGAAACCTACCTTATCCATAAAAACACACATAGACTGAAAGTAAAGAGGCGGAAAAAGATAGTCCAAGCAAATGGAAACCAAAAGTGAGCAGGAGTAGCTATACTTATATGAGATAAGACAGACTTAAAAAAGAAAAGACAAAGAAGGTTATTATATAATGATAAAGGGATCAATTCAGCAAGAAGATATAACAATCCTAATTTATATGCACCTAACATTAGAGCATCGAAATTCAGAAAATTATCACTAGACCCAAAGAAAAAGAAAGACAGTAATGCAATAATAGTGGGAGAATTTAACACCACACACACAACACTAGATAGATCGAGACAGAAAAATAACAAAGAAACATTGGGCTTAAATTGGACTTTAGACCAAATGGACTTAGACATTTACAGAACTTTCTACAATAACTATGGAATATACATTCTTTTTACCAGCACACAGAAGACTCCCCGACACAGACTACGTATTAGGCCACAAAATAAGTCTTAGCAAATTTTGAGAATCAGAATCATATCAAGTGACTTAGACCACAATGGTGTGAATCTAGAAATCAACACTAAGAGGAACTTCAGAAACTAAACACACACATGGAAATTAAACAGCATGCTCCTGAACATTCACTTTGTCAATAAAGAAATTAAGACATAAATGTAAAAATTTCTTGAAGTGAATGAAAATGGAAAAACAACACACCAAAACAGCAAAAAAAGCAGTGTGAAGAGGGCAGTTTACAGCATTAAATGCCTACATCAGAAAGTGGAAAGATCAAAACAATCTAACATTATACCTCAGGAAACTAGAAAACCAAGAACAAACCAAACCCAAAGTTAGCAGAAGAAAATAAATAACAAAGATAAGGGCAAAGCTAAATGAAAGAGACAAAGAAATTAATAAAGGATCAACAAAACAAAAAGTTGGTTCCTCGAAAACATAGACAAAATCGATAAACCGCTAGCTAGACTAGGCAAGAAAAGGGAGACGATCCAAATAAACACAATCGGAAGAAAAGGAGACATTACAACAGATTCCACAAATATACAAACGATCATCAGAAACTATTTGAACAACTATACGCTCACAAACTAGAAAACCTAGAGGAAATGGGTAAGTTCCTGGAAACATACAACTTTCTGAGATCGAAACAGGAAGAAACAGAACTCCTGAACACACCAATAATGAGTAGCAAGACTCAATCAGCAGTTAAAAAAAAAAAAAATCTTAACAACAGCCAGGACTAGATGGATTTATAGCTGAATTCTATCAAACATATCAAGAAAAACCAATTCTCCTGAAATTATTCCAAAACGTTGAGAAGAGAATTCTCCCTAACTCATTCTATGAAGGTAGTATCACCCTGATACCAAAACCAGACAAGGCCACAAAAAACAGAAAACTACAGACCAATATCCCTGATGAACAAAGATGCAAAAATCCTTAACAGAATACCAGCAAAATGAATCCTACAGCACATCAAAAAGATAATACAGCACGATCAGGTGGGATTTATCCCAGGGATGCAAGAAGAGTTCAACAGTACAAAAAATCTATATATATGATACACCACATAAACAGAATTAAGAACAAAAAACATGATCATTTCAACAGACTCAGAAAGGGCATTCAATAAAATTCATCATCCCTTCACGATAAAAATCCCCAATGAACAGACCTCAATATAATAAAGGCCACATATGACAAACCCACAGCCAATATCACACTTAACAGGGAAAAGTTGAAAACATTCCCTTTAAGAACTGGAACAAGATAAGGATGCCCACTTTTATCACTTTTATGTGTAAAAACATAATACTAGAAGTCTTCACCAGAGCAATCAGGCAAGAGAAGAAAATAAAAGGCATTCAAATTATCCCTTTTCACTAATGATATGATCTTTTATCTAAAAAACCCTAATGACTTCACCAAAAAAACTCTTAGATTTGATAAAGGAATTCAGTAATGTTTTAAGATAAAAAATTAATGTATAGAAATCAGTAGCATTTTCATATACTGATAATGATCTAGCCAAGGACAAAATCAAGAACGCAATTCCATCTACAACAGCTGAAAGAAAAATAAATCACCTAGAAATACATTTAACCAAGGAGGGGAAAGCTCTCTATAAGCAGAACTTCAAAACAACAATGAGAGAAATGGTAGATGACACAAACAAATGGAAAAGCATCCCATGCTCATGAATTGGAAGAAATCAATATTGTTAAAAGGACCATAATGCCCAAAGCCATCTACTAGTTCTAGACACTCCCTATCAAATTACTAATGTCATTTTTCACAGAATTAGAAAAAAATTCCTAAAATTCATACGGAACAAAAAGGAGCCCAAATAGCTAAAGCAATGCTAAGCAAAAGGCATAAACCTGGAGACATCATATTACCTGACTTCAGATTATACTACAAGGCTAAAGTAACCAAACCAGCACAATACTGGTATGAAAACAGACACATAAGTCAATGGAACAGAACAGAGGACCAAGAAATAAACCCACAGACCTACAACCAACTTATCTTCAACAAAGTCAACAAAAATATACACTGGGGGAAAGACACCCTATTCAATAAACAATGCTGAAAAAATTGAATAGCTATATATAGAAGAATGCAAGTGGACCCATACTTCTCACCATATGCAAAAATTAACTCAAGATGGATTAAAGATCTAAACACGACACCTGAAACCATACAAATCCTAAAGGAAAACTGAGGAAAGACTCTTCTGCATATTGGCCTAGGTAAAGAATTTAGACCAAGTCCTCAAAGGCAAACACAAGAAAAACAAAAATAGACAAATGGGACTTAAAACTAAAAAGCTTCTACACAGCAAAAGAAACAATCAACACAGTAATCTAACCTACAGAATGGGATAAAATATTTGCAAACTATGCATCCAACGAAGGGCTAATATCCAGAATTTTCAAGGAACTCACAACTCAAGTGAAAAAAAGCCCATTAAAAAACTGGGCAAAGAGCATGAACAGATATTTTTCAAAAGAAGACACACAAGTGGCCAACAAATAAATGAAAAAATGCTCAACATCACTAATCATCAAAAAAATCCAAATTAAAACCACAATGAGATACTATCTTACATAAATCACAATGGCCATTACTAAAAAGTCAAAAGACAACAGATGTTGTCAAGGATGTGGAGAAAAGAGAATGCTTGTATGCTGTTGGTGGGAATGTAAGTTAGTACAACCTTCACAGAAAATAGTATGGAGAATTCTCAAAGAACTAAAATTAGAATTACCGTTTGATCCAGCAATTCCACTACTCTACTGGGTATTTACCCGAAGGGAAAGAAATCATTATATCAAAAAGATACCTGCACTCATTCATTTATCGCAGCCCTGTTTAAAACAGCAAAGATATCGAATCAACCTAAGTGTCCATCAACAGAGAACTTGATAAAGAAAATGTGGCATGTGTGCATATATATGTGTGTATATACTATAGACTACTACTCAGCCATAAAATAAGAATGAAATCATGTCTTTTGCAGCAACATGGATGGAACTGGAAGCCATTATCCCAAGTGAAATGACTTAGAAAGTCAAATACCATACATTTTCACTTATAAGTGAAAGCTAAACAATGGGTACAAATGGACATATGGAGCAGAATAACGGACACTGGAAACTACAAAATGTGGGAGGTGAATGAAGGTTGAAAATTACCCACTGAGTACCATGTTCATTAGGGTGAGAGGTACACTAAATCCCCAAACTTCACCACTATGTGACACAAGCATATAAGAAATCTGCACTTGTACCCCCTAAATACATAAAAAGTTAAATAAAATAAAAATGGAAAAATATTTCTCTTTCATATGCACTGTGTGATTCTACTTATAGGAATAGGCAGAACTAATCTACAGTGAGAACAATAAAAATAGTGATGGGCTCTGTGGAGAAGGTGGCTGACTTTAAGGAGGCACGAGGGAACTTTCTGGGATGATAAAAATGTTCCATACACTGATCTGGGTGATGGTTAAATGAGTATACACATTTGTCAAAATTTACCAAACCATACTTTTCAAACACTACAGTCAGCTTCAGGATATACTCACAAATTGTATGTGATGATGTTTAAAACAAATTCAAAATAAGAATGACCTTTATGATTCATTTTTCAATTCATTAAGTCTGACTCATACTGTTGATCATTAAGAGAACTGCATACTACATAGAGTTCAAATGCTAGCCACAGCCTTTATTAAGTACACCTTTGATCCCTTACGCTGCCGGGGGACAATTCACATAAAATGCTAGCAGATAATATAAAGTCCCTCAATTTGGCCTTAAAATGTTTTCTTTTTGACATTAGCACACTCAAGTTCTTAATAACATTGGCTTAGACTAGTATTTTATAATTTTCATCTATACAGTCCAGGATTCTATTGAGTAGTATGGGGAGGAGAAGCAGGTATCATGTCACATTACTTTCATAACAGTTTTGATAGATTTTAAGGATTACCTCCACACTATAAGGTAAATATGTGTCACTAAAAGCAAAAACATAAACTTTTGATGATTTCATTCAAAAAATATTTACTGAACCTGAACTACTAGGTTAACATTGTTTTGGACTTCTTTTTAGGCTTAGTGGACACAGCAGTGAATACAGCAAACAAAATCCCTGTTGTCAGGGAGCTTTCACTCTAGTGGTTCCATTCGTCCAAATAACCATGGTACTCTCTATTTCATACATGACTAAGCCACATTCTCAATGGCAAAAATGCCAGTCTCCCAACTCTTAAAGACTAAAGATTTGCTCCTAAATTGTTTCCAGAAATCACTTGGAATGTGCCCGTTCAGAGAGCAGGGATGAGCCAGGCAACAGAGACTCAAGCATCCATGATCATCAGTCCCCAGCCCTGCTGCGGCACCCATGCCAGCTTTGCTACAACTCACCAGGCTGCCCTTGGAGGTCGGGGTGGCCCTTCTGGAATTCCTCTTTTTTTTTATCCAATTCTTGTTGAAAGTGCTCAAATTCCTCCTGATACTTTTCTTTTTCCTTTTCTGAAATTTCTTTATCTGGTGTGGGCTTTTTTTTGGAGTTTTGGAATAGATCATAAAAAAGATAAGAAAATCATTCAGATACCTCTATATATGTTATTTTTCTCATTTTAACTATTCTACCACTAGCTGAAAGGTTAACATAAAAATATATTCCTTCTTGACTTAAATGATAGCAAATTTACTCTCTCTTTCTTTTTGAGACAGAGTCTCACTCTGTCACTCAGGCTGGAGCACAGAATCGTGATCTCAGCTTGCTGCAACCTCTGCCTCCCAGGTTCAAGCAATTCTCCTTCCTCAGCTTCCGGAGTAGCTGGGATAACAGGTGCCTGCCGCCAGGCCCGGCTAATTTTTTTGTATTTTTCAGTAGAGACGGGGTTTCACTGTGTCATCCAGGCTGGTTTTGAACCCCTCAGTTCAAGAAATCTGCCCACCTCGGCCTTCAAAAGTGTTAGGATTATAGGCGTGAGCCACTGCACTGGGTCCCCCCTTTTTTTTCTTTTTTGAGCTGGAGTCCTACTCTGTCACCCAGGCTGAAGTGCAGTGTCTTCACCTCAGCTTACTGCAACCTCTCCCTCCCAGGTTCAAGCGATTCTCCAGCCTCAGCCTCCTGAGCAGCTGGAACTACAGGTGTGCACCACCACGACTGGCTGATTTTGTATTTTTTAGTAGAGACGGGGGTTTCACCATGTTGGTCAGGCTGGTCTCAAACTCCTGACCTCAGGTGATCTGCCCATCTCAGCCTCCCAAAATGCTAGGATTACAGGCATGAGCCACTGCACCCAGCCTACTCTTGCCTCTAATAATAACCACTACCATTTACTGAGCACTTGCTGTAAGTGCACTGTCTCAATCCTTCAGTATCCTGAGGTGGCCAATACAAACATCTCTGTTTTAGCAATTAAGAAATGAAGCGTTACAGAGGTTCAGTCACTTGCACAAGACCATATAGCAGTAACTGGCAGAAACGATCCAAACCTAAGTTAGTCTTCCCAAACATTCAGCTAAAAGGCAAAACCACTAAACTGATAAAGTTTTTGAAAAAATGTGTAAAATTACCGGCTCTTTTCCAGGTTCAGTCAACTGGAAAGTCAGAAAAGAAAGGACATCATGGTCATCTACAAATTAAAAAAAAAAAAAAGTCTGAAAAAGTTCCATAGGAGATTACTTTTATCATTGTAAATGTATTTTATCAGTATTTATTGCTTTAAATAAAAATAACCAGGGAGGGAATTAACAAAAATTAGCTCTAATTTGGTAAGGGCAATGGCACCTTGTGAGCTTAGAGACAAAAATTCACCTGAAAGATTTATATTAGAAATAATCCAAAACTCACTTTCTTAAACCCTAAATCAGAACATTTAGCAATGCTTAACATATAACAGATGTTTAATCAATGTCTGATAAGAAATGAACAAACAAATGAAGGGTCAAAAGTCCAAACTCCTTATTCTGGTACCAAGATCCTCCATGGTTTCCCACATATCTCCTTCATGGACAACGTCCCACACAAATCAGACAAAATCCTGGTCTCCACATACTGCCGGTACCTGTATGTCTCTGAACCTTTCTTGGAGTGCATACTACTTTTTGTCTTACTTTATTTGTTTCTCTCACATGGAAGATATTAATAATTTTATCTTACTGAAAATTGTATCAAAAAATCAAATTCAAGCTGTTTAAGCCAAAAGCACCAGCTCAGCAAATCAAACCTTCTAACTCTTAACTAAAATACCAATCCTGGCTAGTCGCATCCACCAATCAAGAGCAATTAATATCAAGCATACAGCAATCTTTATGCTTTGTACTGTTTTTATGGAACCTAGAGATGTAGACAGATTAAAAAGAAAACTACAATACTTTAGTGTAGATTAAGAAACTGTGTTATGTAATAGGGCACTGAACCTGGAGTCAGAAAGCCAGGCCGAGTCCTGCCTGGGGCTGACCATTAATTGGCCATATGATCTTCAGAAATTTCTTTCACCTAAAATTTGGCAAGTTCTTCTAAAAATATGGAAAATATGATCTTCCCTCCCTTCTTCTCTGGGTTGTCTGGAACAATCCATGTATTTGAAAATATTTAAAACTACCATGTATCATATAAACATAAAATGGCATTGACATTGAATGGTAATTTGTCACCTTATGTGGAAAAAAATGGTAACTATGTTTTTCTTTAAAGTTTAGGTGCCAAATAACCTTTCCTTAGGTTGCCAAATTCATTTATATGTGATGTGACAATGATCAGGATCCTAAAACACTTGGCAATTAACCTTTTTGTGGATGTGACTAGCCAAGATTGCCATTTTAGTTAATTGTCATGTGGTTTGATCTGCAGCTTTTAAGCCTGCTGACTTTGATAGCCTTTAAACATGTCTCCTTCACTATAAAATAGCACCCAAACTGATGCTCTAATTTACACACTTGTATACAGCCCCAGTTAACTGTACACCTACAGAACAATATAAGTAGAAAATAAGCAATCTCAACAGACCAAAAGACTGGCACAGCAGGCAATGGGAAGGTTCCAAACAGTCTTAAAAAGTTATTAGTATAAACAAGTCTACATATCCCTAATACACTATTCCCAATAAAACACAATTCACAAACTTTTAATATTATCAGACTGCAAGATTTACCTGCAAGACCTCCAGTTGCAGCAGATATTCCAAAATGCCCTTGTGCAGGGATAATCATATTTTCCACTTTGGCACAAAATTCATAATCATTTTTATCTGGTGTAAAGCCATTATTGATCATTACCTAGAAAGATATATCATAGCTATAGCTTTTACAAAAGACATTAGAAAATAAATTTCAATTAATCCATTTTATGACTAATACTATTCAATTTTATTTCATTAATTACAAATGGTAATTTTAAATAATGTTTTTTACTTGGTGTCAATATATAATACATTTTACTTAAAAAAATTTTTGCCCCACTATGTGTCAAAAGTTAAAAGAGAGAAAAATCTGCTAACTTTCTATGAAAACCTTTCTAAAATGGAATGTGGTTCACCTTCTCTCAAGAAGACCTAGGGAGTCACCATTACTCTCTTGGAATGGTTCATGCAGTAGAGGGATCAGACTTGTTTTCAGATTCCAGTGACAGCTAAAACCAAGAGGTTAAATTTACAATTTTATCTGCTGCTGGTTGAAAATTAAATAGATTGTCTCAACAAGTAGTGAGCTCCTCTGAATTAAATTAGTGAGGTAACTGGGCTGTCACAGGTTAGCAGAGAGCAAAAGTGACAGAAGTCACACTGACAAGGCACAGAAGGAAAAAACTAAAAAGATGTATGTTTCTACTCTGCAAAATGTGTATTTGAAGGAATGACCCTAAATTTCTTGGCAGAATCTTAGAATCCTAGGCAAGCACTGGACCACCTGACACATGAATGCTTTTCTCATTATCCCAGTCAAGCAGTGGTTCAGCTTCTTCAATACATTTCACTTCTAACAACCCTCTCACGAGTCCCACCCTAAACAACAGTCACTGAGGTTCAGGGTGGATGCAGAAGGAGTGGGCCCATGGCACCAGAGTAAGGGCACTTGTGTCATTACTTCTAGAGTCGAAATTTTGTCAGAGACTTAAGATTCAGTCACAGAGGCAAAATGTTATAGTATTCTGTTCAAATTTTCAGCAAGAGAATAAAATCTGTCAATATGAACAGTTACTCTCTATATACTGTAGGATGGAAATGTGAACTAAAAAGTAGTTTAAAATAATTAATTTTAAAAGATCATTTAGAATTTGGTTCATATTAATATTTGTTTCCTCTGTTTAGTAATATTCCTATTTCATTTTACATCATTTACAACTGGTCCTCCGCCACAGAGCCTTTTAAATTAGAATCAACAATCAGGAAGTTATTTGCCTCTGAGTCTTAAAAAGACTGTGGGTTATTACATTCAAATTACAATATTAAAATCCTCCAATTGTTCAATATTTTTCTCCTTGATTTCTAACAAACTGAAAATCCATCAGAAGTCTTCTTTGTCTAGTTCCAATTTCTTTTTTAAAGGACGTAACACATTTCATTGTACTCTGAGTTAGCAGGAATGTTAGGAAGGACTGTAACTGAAAGCCTAGGTACAAACTGTCTGCTGATTAATACTTCTTTATGAGATCATCAATAACCTTCCTTATTCACCTTATGGTTTCAAACCATTGTTAAAGACTATACTTGCAATATTGAAGATCTCTTGCTTTGAATGCGTTTCCCCCACCAACAGCACTTATTGCTTCCAACCTCCTCTTACTTTGTTTTCCTCTCCAATGTGGAAACAACTGGGACAAGCTAGGGTGAAAGTACTCATTAAAATAAACACTTCTTGAGTACTTAACATGGGTACAATATTAGGAACTAGAAGAAATATAGGATATAATGCCTATTGTGAGAAGTTTACAATCATATTGATAAGAAGAGACACACATATAGTTAATAGGCAAGTCAATACAACACATCTCAAGACCAAATAAGCATTAGAGAAAAAAAAATAAGAGTTTAGGAGAGACAGATCATTATGAGCTGTTTAGGAAATCTGATGGAAAAGGGATCTGAATTTGTGTGCTCAAAGCTGAGTATGACTTTACCAAGTAGGAAGAAAAGGAATTATTACCAGACTGAGCAAATGCACAGAGAGGCGAGAACCAATAAGTAGCAGTCAGGTGTCCAGCCAGTCTCTCCAAAACGTGTACTTAAAAACACTAGCTCCATGATCACTCATAGATATTAGGTGAAAATACTAGCTTCATGATCACTCATAGATATTAGGTGAAAAAGAATTCCATAGTTAAGTCAGTCTGGGAAACATGAGGTTTAATAAAGGTTTATTTATCCTTTCTTTATAAAGGATTCTTCATAAAGAAATCTTTAATGTGCTAATATGCAGAGTAGTGCCCAATCTCATCCAGTTGTGGAACTCTTTTTGGTGAGTACATTTTGCAAGGTTATTGTTCCGGAGTGCTGCCAGGGCTCACAGCCTCACGATGTTGGGTCACATGGGCAGTCTGCACCCACCATGCTTGATGTCTGGGCTTTGCCACATGCAGGTAAGCAAGACTTACTGATGACTCTAATGAAACTGTACAGGGTGAATAAATTACAGTGGAATTAAAACCCAAGTTAATCATAATAGACTGGAAACTTGCTCTATTCTAAGATCTTTAAATTAGCTTGGAATTCAGACTGAGCCAATATAGTTTTCCAAAGTACTAATCTCAGAGTTTTAGACCCAGGAGTATAAGGCTAGCTCATGATTTAGGTGAAAGAAAAATTCCTACACTATATTTTTTTGCTTTTAAGTATTATATAACCAGGTATTGATGGCATCTTTAAAAAGCAAAGTTTACAATGCACAGTGATCTTAGTTATCATAATTGCCAGTCAGATATATCCACCCATATATTACCCTAACCTCAATTTATCTACAACTAAACTCATTAACAACCCTCTGATTTCCCATTCCTCCCCCAAACAGATAAAACACAAACAAATGTGCTGCTGCTTTGCTAGTAAACAGTACCAATTAGCTGTCCAACTGGCTAGATTCAGGAACTATCCTTGACTCAACAACTGTGTTCACCCCCAACCCCAAGAAAACAGGTACTAAGAATACTGGGACCTAAGTCATCTTTCTAAATCGCAAATCTGCTCATTTCTTTTCCTGCTTAAAACCCTTTAAACGTTTTTAAAAGTTTCTTATAGGATAAACTACAGGAAGTTGTGCAAGGCCTGTTACTGCCAACCTTTCAACCTCACTGCTCATTGATCTCTTCTATCTCCCAGCCATACCAAATTACATGCCTTTCCAAAATATTTCAAGTTCTCTCAAGTGCCTATGCCTGCTTTCTATGCTTGGAGTACACCCACTCACTTGCGCGCGCGCGCACACACACACACACACACACACCCTCTTCCCCTACCCAGGAACTTCCTGATCTCCTTGTAGGGCACAGCTCAACCCTGAGAAAATGTTCCTGCCCTTCCCCACCTCCACCTGGCGGTTACAGGATTCTAATCACGGGACCGCCTGATAGTGTCTGCAACGTAGCATTTATCACACAGCATAGGAATGCTACATATGTGTGTCCTCTGTTAGGCTATAAGCTCTCTGGGGAGAAAGTCTGTCTGTCTTACTCATATTTATATCCTAAAGGCTTGGAGATTATCTATCGATCGATCGATATATGTATCTCTCACATGTGCTATACAGTAGGGTGCTTAAACATTTACTGACTAAATGGAAACCAACCATCAGGGGTTTACAACAGATGACCACTCTTCTGCTCTCTTAGAGTAACAATGATGAGTATGTAAGCAATATCCAAATTTAAGTGCATTTAATATCTATCAAAAATTCAACATGGAAAGTCATACTATAACAATGTTTATTTGATTCTCTCTAAATAAAAGTTACTTACTGTCAATGTTTTCTGGTAATAGATAATCTTTGCTCGGACAGGATAGGGTTTATTACGAAAGTCCCTCTGGCAACTTGCTAAAGCTTGACTAGCACCATCACTATAGTATAAGAGAAAGGAAAACAAAGAAGACACTCAGCTTTTCAATATTTAAAAATTCAGGAAGATTAAAATAATACCAAGTTATGAAAAAGTCTGGAGTTATTTTATTTTATTTACTCAAAAGACTACATGAGACTACATGAGACTAAGGCAGTGAATCTCTACCCTAGGGCAAAAACATGAATCACCCACTGGGCTTTTAACATGTAGATTCCACTCCAAATCAACTGAAGCAGAATCAAAAGGAGGTGGCCTAGGTACCTCCATTTTAAATAGCTCCACAGGGAGTTATGATGAACTACCAGGGCTGAAACTCACCAAGGCAGAAAAACAGTATAGATAAGTCATCTTTCTTACAGTTCGCTGGCTAAAAGCTATTTCCTATACAACAAACACGTGAAAATAAAAAATGTACATACCTAATTTATATACATTATAAATATACAGTCATCCTTCAGCATCCACAGGGCATTGGTTCCAGGACCCCTGTGGATACCAAAATCCTCAGATGCTGAAGTCCCTTATATAAAATGGCATAGTATTTACATACAACTTGCCCACATCCTCGTGTATACTTTAAATCATCTCTAGATTACTTATCACACCTAATACGATGTAAATGCTCTGTAAATAGTTGTTATACTATATATTAAAATTTGTAATCTTGTTGCATATACAAAATAATTTGTATTATTTTTGATCTGCAGTTGGTTGAATCCACAGATACGGAACACATAAATACAGAGGGCTGACTTAGAACACTTAGAATCTCTGCAAACCACTGAGTCTTTAAATAATGCAATATTGAAGTTAAATAAGATGGCATAAATTGCTTAATCATCAGCCTTAATAATCAAGGCTCAACTTTATTTTTTAAAGATCCCTTTTAATGAAGACAAAAATGTATGATCAGTGGCATCAAGGAGAGCCAGGAACAGTCTATAAACTTTCAAAAGTATAATATCAAATAAGTTTCAAAAGTATAATATTAAATAATTTGAGGTTAAATTAAAAACACATACTATATTTGAATCTGAGATGGTCCACAGATAGAACGTTAGAACACAACCAAATAAAATAAAACCTTTCTACTAAGTTACAAAATATGTCTCAAGAAAAAGAACAGTATTTTTTTCATTCGGAAAGTGTTCAGATTTGAAACAATATATTTCACAAGGATTCCAAAAAGAAGCTGAAATCAAGAGTAATGTAAAAAATACACACTCACTTTTGATGGTCATAATGGATTTGTCCATTGTTGCCTATAATTACTATAGCAGGATTATTTTTCTAAAAATAAAGAAAACAAATTTTTGAAAATGTCTTTAATCAAAGCATTCTACATCATTCTTGATGTACTATGAAGTGACTTACATATCTAAGATTCTAGGACTCAAATTTTTAAAATAACCTGGCCTTGGCACTCAAGGAATTACTAAAGTTCTTTAAATTGCTAACAATCACCCCTGAAAATTAAGAGAGAAACAACCAGCTGATGGGAAGATCATCAACCTTAAGGCTGCTAAGCCACAAGCTAATGTTTCCAATATGTAAGTACATTTTGATCTTAACCGTTTTAGGAGAGATCTTCAGAAAAATAGGCCCAATCAAAAACAATGATTAACATATGACCAGATATGAATATGTGAGCTAGCAATAGTCATGCATTTGGATGTTCTTATGTAAATAAACTGGTAAGAGTCTTCTAAGCACTACTGTTTTCCCCACCTATGTCTAAAGATTTGTATTCATCCATTCCATAGGGCCATGGGAGCAGGGGTCACTGCAAAGTTGAGACTCAGGGCTCTAGTATGCCCTCAAGTTGATGTACAAAAAATCACGCACATGTAAATTAAACTGATAAATTTCCAGCTATATAAAGACTAATTATCATATTTACCATATAGCTTGGGGAGTTCTGTACTATGAAACTGATGAAAGCATTAAATAAGCTATTATTTCTCACAGCCTAACTCTGTTGGTAGACATATTAAAGTGGGTAACAGTCCTGACAATAAATATACCTTTCCGTCATTGTCAAAAGAATCAAAAAATATTCCAACACCATTCCACAGATCAGCTGATCCAAACACAGGGCCCTCCAAGCCTTGATTTTCTGTATACCAAATTGCCTGAAAATATATAACAGGAAAAGTTAGAGGCTAGTGGTATATGCATTTATATACATTTCCTAAGTTAAAGAAATGATCATACTAGGCCATCAGCTCCAATTCGACCTCTTCCGGTCACTCGAAATGTCACCTCAACTTCCCAGTTCTCAAAGGCTGCTTTTGCCTTTGTCCACACTGAGCCTCTTTGGCTTTTTAAAGATGGTGCCACTCGAATTTGATCTGAACTTGGAATAGCATCTAGAACAGAAATCAGGGAAGAAAAGCTATAAGTTATAATTAGGTAAAACTCAATGAATCATTTCCAAACTGCTAAATATACCTACAGAGACTTAGTAACCTGTACAATAATTATTAGGAAAAAAGTTTCATGTTAACAGCTTCAACTTTAAAAGTTTAGGGCTAACACCTCCCTTATAAAAATAAATAAATAAAGCTACATTCATACACTACAAATTCCAGGGACAGTGGGTGGGAGAAAGGGAATTATGACTTTAAGGCAAACTATCTGATTCTCATAATATTCTTTTTTAAACCTTAAAAATTTGTACTTTTAAAAAAGCTGCAATGTATTTTACTAGTTTACAAAGGTTAGAAAGCTCAAACAGTGTGAAGAGAACATACCACTAGGAATCAAAAGACTTGTTCCTAGTCTCAGTTCAGCTGTGTGACTTTGAGCAAGTAATTCTTACTCTCTTGGGTTCACCATATGTTTACCTGTAAAACGAAGGAGCTAGGCTCAATCATTCCATAAACACCCTAAAAGTTATATGCAAAATACTGTACTTATATACATTCTTCCATGGAGAGGGTCAACTGAACTTCAATAAGCAATTCTTCAGCAGATTCTCAGAGAAAATAGTGATCCCTAAAACGGTGGTTTACCTCTCCAGGCTAGGTTCAAGCCCCAGCTCTACTACTTACTAGCTGTTTGATCTGCAGGCAAGTTACTCCATTTCTGGAACAGCCTCATAAGTATTTAAGTGCCTATATAAGTAGCTTTAAATGTTTCAATAAATGTTAGCTATTTCTCCTATTATTAGACTAGGTAATTACTAAAGGCCCATCAGACTTAAAATTTGAACAATTCTAGCTCTCAGATATTAACTAATTCTGAAACTCATGCTGGGAAATACAACAACTGTAACTGTAATATCACTTTACAGGTAGAAAAAAATTGACCAGAAGGAAAGCTGAGATACTTTAGTAGGATCAGTCACTGTTTGCTCACTGTTACTTTCAAATATTCAAAGGATGGGGGTGTGGCCATCTTGGAAAGAGACTGAACACAGAATCAGAAGACCTAGATTTGAGTTCAACTTCACTGACACTTACTACTTATGTATCTTTTTTCAAAAACCTTAACCTTTCTGAGTATCAGTTTTTCATCTATAGAACAGGTAACACCCGCCTTGCCTACTAAGGATCAAAACAGAGAATGAAAGTGAAAGAGCTCTGAGAGCTATAAAGGGTTACAAATTATCATTTTTTGCCCTTATGGGCGTAAGGATGTGTACTAAAGGAACACTCAAGGTAAGAAAGAGAAACACCATAGATTTGGTCTTAATTTGGGGTTGAAGGTAAAGGGCTGTGTTTAAACTAGATCTTAAATTTCTCTACTTTTACGCTTTTTGAAGTAATGAATTGCAGAGCAAAATGAAAAGAACAAAATGATCAATGTAGTTACAGTGAGGCTTACGTAAAAACTACAGTGACAGTGAAAGCAAGGGACGTCCATAGCAGGGATTCCCAGAGCCAGTAGCCAGATAAATCATGGCTAAAATACTAATACTTTGTTTCAAATTCATTCTAGCCACACGGCTTTAATTTACTGGTACATTATCTTGACATTTCTGCAGCAGAATAGATTAGCTGGTTATGGCTCTGTAAAGGAAGTCAAGGTAACTCATTTGACTAGCTGATTAACATTCCTAATTGGCTAATGTAGTGTATGTGAGAGAAAAAGCAAACGGATAGAAGAACAGGCAGGCAATGGAGACGTGTAGAAGTGAAAATCTGTGAACAAATCTATCAACACTACTGAATAATTCATCATCATTCCACAAATAGAAACAAAAACTCCAAAAACTTGTGTTTGATAACATTTGCATCACCTTTGTGTATCAAAAATAGAGATACCTTAATAACAAATGCCCAGTAATACACCCTCGCTGCATGGGCACATAATAAATGACTGCTGAGTAACAAAATAACTGCACTCTACTGCAACTACTTAATGACTTGGTCATTAAGTCAAATTGAAATCTATACCTTTTAATTATACATTAATTTGAGAGAAACAGCCCTTCCTAAAAGGGTGCTTCCTATTCAGTAATTACTTTCTAGAAATGAAACATTTTGTTTCAAGCACCGGATAATCTAAAATGATGTATAGAAACCTTATTATACAAAAGATTACTTAATCACACACAAAGATAGAATTCAAACAGCCAGAGCTCCTCATCTCATATAAAGGCATTTGCCATTTGTTCAAAGGGTATACCTGACGGTCATTGAACAGAGCTTATGTCATGCCAAGTGCTACGATTGACTCCTTAGTCAGCAGTGACACATCAGCACTAAAAAGTGCAGATATGTTTCCTTCCACATAAGTAAATGCTCTAGCAAGGTTCTCTTAGCTACAAGAGTGCCAAACACAGACAGTGAATAAAATATGAACCCAAGAGATTATTTCAATGTTTCCAGTTTTTTTAAAGGGCTGAAAATGTAATGCTATTCTTAGTCTCAGGTTCAGAAACAATCAATCCCTAAAAATACATCCCTTCTCCTAAAAAGTTACATAACTTGTTACTACAAGAGAAAAGATCAAAGACCACACCAAGTCACTGAGAGGAAAATGTGTAGTTACAACAGTGTAAGAATGTCTTCTGACATACAAAGACTTAAAAATTACTCTAATACCAATATATGCCATCTCAGGAGCCGTCAGTGGGCATGGGGTTCAAGCGAAGAATTAACCATTGCTAACACCGGAGAAAAGAAAAAGTGGATGGGGGGCGGGGGAGGGGAGCGGGAAAGGAAGTAAGGGGGCTTCTAGAACATGTCTCAGGTTAGGATGACCGGGGGTAGGGCACATTTCTCCTGGAGACGTGGCGTTGTGAAACATGATACCTAGAAGCGAGTTTGAGTGCTAGGAAGTGTAAGAGGTAACCAAATACCTCTAGATCAAACGGAAAGTACCGACGAGATCAAAGAAGGGACGACAGCAGGCGGGTGGGAGAGAACAGAATGGGTGAGGGAAAGACTCGGGGACAAGCGGAGGGAACCGTGCGAACCAGGAGGGACCCGGCGGAGGGGATGCCAAGAGGGTCCCCTCCACAGCGCATATGGTGTGCAGCGGCGGGAACTGGAACCTCAGCACACCAGGGTCGCCGCGGATGAAAGGCGAAGAGGCGGCGGAAGGCGGGGAGGAACCCGGCCCCCATCCCTCTGCCTCGGCTTACTCCCCGCGTGGGCCCAGAAGGGCACGGTCCCGTCGCTCTGAACCAGGTGCGGCCCCTTGAAGCTGTATTTGTACTCGAATCGGCGATGTGGCAACCCGGCCGCGGGGTCTCCTCCCACGCCGTCGCCCCCGACGAAGCGACTGAGTGACAGCAGCAAGGCGCAGAACAGCGGCCGAACTCTGGCCTGGAGACCCCTTCGCCTGGATCCCGCCATCTTGGATTCTGGGACGCGGAGGAGGGCGGGAGAGGGAGGGGCGCGGATGGCCGCGGATGGCCAACAGGGCGCTCGCTGATTGGTGGAGCCCGGAGGACCCCCAAGGGCAAGGGGTGAGCCCCGCCCCGCCCCCGGCCTCCGGTTTCCCCGCGGCCGCAAGGCCAGGAGCAACTGTGGGCGGGGCCACGCGCAGGGGGTGGGTCTGGGGCGGTGCGGTCCTTAGTCCCCGCCTACCCTCCCCGGGGGCGGGGAAAGGACTCCAATCTTCCCTTCCGGCGCGGCAGAGTGTGCGGGAGGCGCCGATAGGTCTTTACCTGCAGGGAGCTTTCTCCAGCTTCTTAGACTATCTGGGAGCAGGAATTGGCTAGCCCTAAGACTTGTGGACCCAGCCTGTACAAAACGTTTTCAGTATATTAGAAGAAAGGCGTTCCTTTTGATGTGACATCGGTTTTTCAGTGGTACAATCCCGAATGCTTATGGTCCCAGCCCACTGAGCTCCACCAACCTGTGTTAGAGCATTTCAAACTAGGAACCAGCACCCACGGGAGTTGTAGGATGCCTTAGGATTTATGAGTTGGTGTCGGAAAGAGGGTTTCTGTGAATTTGTCAGCCAACCTTTACATCTCAAAATTTAATTCCAAGAGCTTTCCAAATTTTGAAACCATGGCAATAGTGCATTCAAATGAAACTGAGTTTGGTTTGATTTTGGTGAGAGGGATAATGTGCTATGGACCCAGGCATCTGTAGAACCTGGACATTTGAGATAGGATCGGTCTTCCACTCAGTGAATACGTTCTGTATTTTAAAGGGGACCCTTCTTTCCCTTGCTTAGGAAAATATATCGTCAAAATATTCATGGTCAAAGTTTTGTTTTTCAAAAATGTGTCATGGTGAGTTTTTCAAGTCCAAGAAACAGCAGTATGATTTATATTATTTTTACACATGGCTCTTTATTTCACTAGCTCTGTTCGTGTGGGCTACACGAACGCCATACTAGCCCTAGGGACTAAATAGCCACATTACTTAAACTTATTTTTCATTAACTTCCCAGTTTTCCATCTTCAGACTTACGGACCATTACTGTTAAATCTCTTTCTAGTGCTCAAATAAAACCTTCAAGTTGAATATGGATTTAAGGCTTTCCACCTGCTAGTCTCGAGATGTAATTTAAATGAAAGTACAATACTTACTGCTATCTCAGCAATAGCAGTAACAAATATTTATCCACTGTATATTGTATGTGGGTCATTGCCCTGGACTCTCCAGGGTTTTAAACCCATAAGATTTAATCATTTTCTTTTCTTTTGTTCTCTCATTGCTCTGTCAACCAGCTCTATGCCTTGCACAGAGTAAAGAATCCGTGAATATTTGTTAAACAAACATTAATGTTAATAAAAATGGCAAACACTGAGTGCTTTCTGTGTGTCAGTAACTGCACTAAGCTTTCAACATAAGTTAACTTACGGAATGCTGACAGCAGCCCTCTAAGGTAGATGCCATTAGTATTTCCATTTACAGATGAGGAAACAAGCATAGAAAGATTAAATAATTTGCCCAATGTCACACAGTAAGTGGCAGAGATAGGTTTCAATTCCAGCCATTCTATCATTAAAACCTTCAATCTTAAGAACCATTTTATGTTAAACATTGTGTATATTAAGTATTTTCAGTTCATGACTCATGATTTGGACTCATGAGAGACCTGAATTTCAAGCATAATACAAGTCAATATTTGTAATTTTGCTGAACCATAAATGTAACTATGTTCTGTGTTCTGTGAAGCTTTTTTTTTTTTTTTTTTTTTTGATGTGGAGTCTCGCTCTGTCACCAGACTGGGGGGCAGTGGCGTCATCTCGGCTCACTACAAGCTCCGCCTCACGCCATTCTCCTACCTTAGCCTCCCGAGTAGCTGGGACTACAGGCGCCCGCCACCACACCTGGCTAAATTTTTTTGTATTTTTAGAAGAGACAGGGTTTCACCATGTTAGCCAGGATGGTCTCGAGCTCCTGACCTCGTGATCCACCCACCTCGGCCTCCCAAAGTGCTGGGATTACAGACGTGAGCCAGTGCGCCCTGTGAAGCTGTTTCTTTTTTTTTAAAACAAACAAACAAACAAACTTTTTTAAATTGAAGCATATTATATAAAGAAAACTATGCAAGCCCTAAGAATGTAACTCAGTGAATTTTTCCCAAAATGAATACATCCCATGCAACCAGCACCCAGATTTTCTTTTTTTAAAAACCACACATTTCTGTTGGATATATACCTAGGAGTAGAGTTGCTAGGTCATAGTAGATGCTGCCAATTTCTCAGTGGTTGTGCTCATTTACACTCCCATCAGCAGCATGTGAGGGCTTCAGCTGTCTTTTTTTTTTTTTGTTAACTTGTAGAAACTCTTTATTCTGAATACCTGTCCCTGCTTGGATATAAACATATAGTGAATATTTGCACCCACTTAGTGGGATGACTTTTCACTCTCTTAATGTTGTCTTTTAATGAATAGATACTTATAATTTTAATATAGCTCAATTTACTATTTTCCCCCGTAAGGGTTTTTTGTGTGTCATGTTTGGGAATCTTGCTTGTTGTTTTGTCTAAGTTGTTAAACTTTAAATTTTATAGCATTTTTCCTTCAGAACTGAGAGCTTTCCGGTTTGAGTTAGATAAGACGGTTTTACAAATGGTGAAACTGAGAAACTGGGCCTGGCAAACTGAAGTTTCAAGGATCAGAATGCTTTTACTCTAGGTCCCAGGAACTCTGGGCCAGTGAATTTTAAAATCTGTATTTTTGAAGTAACCCATGGAGGGGAAATTCCTTAACAATTAAGTGATGTTTTACCTTCAGGGCAATACCATATTGCAAATTTTGTACAACACAATGAGGGGGGATTTCTTACTACCCCTCCAGTGCCTGAGGCAATTTCCAAAAATTAAGCTCAGATTTTTGAGTTGGGAGGGGAATAAAAATTATGAGGGTTCCTCAACACACCACTGGGCCCTGCACAGAGCTGGAGAGATGGAGTGGCAGTAGCAGGGCTCGGTTTGGTGCCCGATTCCTTCTAACTATCTTCTGGCAATATCTGTGACTCATTGCCAGCTTCTTCTGTGCTAGCAAAAAGTATCCCAAATGCCGGAAGATTGACAGGCTTGTCCCATTTATAAAACCCATGGATGTCTTCTAGCACATAGCACAGAATGGTGTTTTGCTCTTGAGTGTACAAGAAGCCCAAAAGCAGATTGGGAGATATCTTTTCTTTCTGGTCTTCCTACTCACAGGGAGCCCTGTGGATTAATGGGTTGTTTTTTCATAATTGGTGATCAATTTCAATTTTCTTTGACTCAGATACACTCCCCTCATCAATGGCACACATAATTGTTGGCTGGAGTTAAAAAACTAAATTAACGAAACCACCAAGTGGTTCATAGACTCCATTCTTAAGCCAAGCGAATGGTACAATTTTCACTCTGAAGGAAGAAAATTAGGCAAACCTATGGCCATGCCATTCCCATTGTTTCATTAGTGATCAACTTATTTTGGAACTCCTGAATGAATTGAATAAATTGTATTTGACAAGGAGTAATTTAGAAATGATATTGTCTGTCAAGTTCTTCAATGCGATCATTCTGTCTTCTACATGTGCTTGTTTTACCTCAACATCATTGCAATTTAAGTGCTAAAACCACTATACTAGAGGCAAGGCAATAGGAACATAAATCGTTGAGAATTGGATTAATCCTTTTGTCGAAGTTAGAAAATACATGGATTTTAAATTGAATTGCTTTGAAATTGCCAGAGCAAAAAGCCCCAGTTCAAAGTGAATTGAAACAATGTATGAAATTGGTCATGCCGCGACCCTGTATAGACTGTGATCAGCCCTAGAAGCTACAGCCAGGGTTCCTCTCCATCTGAAACACTGCCTCTCTACCCCGCTACTGACTTTGTCCCTCAGCTGAAGCCCTGCAAGATACCGGGACCCTCTTTAGGTTCTGTACTTGGGGAGAGACAGAAAATCTCTTTCATCCTTGGATAAAATTTCTGCGTTTCATTCTGATTAGGTCAATTTAGGTTACATGTCCATCTTTGGAACATTAACCGTAGCCAGGGGAAGACGAAGCACTGAGTCAATTGCTTGTAAAGAGTACAAGATTACCAGCCTTGGTTGAGAACAGTGGTTCTAACTTTAATGTCATTCAGAATCACTTCTGGAGTTTGTTAAAACACATATTTCTGAGACCCACATTTCTAGTTTTAGTAGGTTGAGAATAGGGACTAATAATTGGTATTGCTAACAAGCTCCAGGTGATGCTAATGCTGCTTATCTGGGGACCACACTAGGAGAATCACTAGTTAGACAAATCCTGATCTACCCTGGGACCTGCGGATGGAATTAGCTTCCCCTGAGTCATAAGGGCTATGTGTGTGGTGGGGAGTGAATGTATGAACTCAATCCGGGCTCAGTTCAGAAGGAGGAAGGCAGAAATGAAAGATCCAAAGATAACCAACAGTGTGTCCTGCACAGTTAATCAAGAACACGATCGTGCCTTATAGATTATCTATTAGGATTACAAAATGCAGTTGTGATCCAAGTTAGAAGGATATAATTATATAAGAACAAAGACTTTTCAGTTCAAGGTTATGCCATAGATCAAATAATCAGTTTTCAACCAACAGGGATACAATATATAAGGTTTCTAAGGAAGATGAACACAGAGGTGTACTGAACCACTATGTAGAACAGCCACCCCACTCATCTCTTCTCATGACTTTATGGAGTCATTATTTTCTCTTCAAGTATAGTGCATAACTGCAAGGCAGAGTTACAAAGTGAAGAGGTTAAATTCTTTTCACTGATGAGTTTAATTAAGGTTCCATTTATAATTTTTACCAATAAAATTTAAAATATATGATAATCACAAATACAAAATATGCTAATATAAAAATTAAAATAGTGGAGAACTGTATAAAGTAAAAACAATTCTCTCCCCCTCCCCAACTCCAACGCCCCTTCTTGGAGTCAATCAGTGATTAGTAGTGTGATATCCAATGTTCCAGAGAATTTCTATTCTGTGCATTTACAAATATATACACTTTGATTTTTAAAAATAGGATCAGATGATATAAATTTATGGCATACACATATTTCATTCCATAACGTAAAATGGTCATCTTTCTATAAGGTAAGCATAGATCTACCCAGTACTACCAGTATGATTGTGTCTGCAGCAGGGATGCCTGTCCAAGGTGACAAGAGGAGGTGGAAATCAGCGCTCAGTCTGAGAGTCTGGCAGGCTACATCCATCAGGAGGAAGTCCCTTTTTCTAACTTTTAGACAGGTGCCATATTAGCAGCCCTAGAAGTGCTTAACTATTTTTAGTACTTCATTGTACAGAACATATCATAATCGTAATTTAGTATCATACAGACATTTGAATTGTTTTCAAGTTTTTGCTATTATGAATAACACTTCACAAATACCTTTAATCAGCCGGGCGCAGTGGCTCAAGCCTGTAATCCCAGCACTTTGGGAGGCCGAGACGGGCGGATCACGAAGTCAGGAGGTCGAGACCAACCTGGCTAACACGGTGAAACCCCGTCTCTACTAAAAAATACAAAAAACTAGCCGGGCGAGGTGGCGGGCGCCTGTAGTCCCAGCTACTTGGGAGGCTGAGGCAGGAGAATGGCGTAAATCCGGGAGGCGGAGCTTGCAGTGAGCTGAGATCCGGCCACTGCACTCCAGCCTGGGCGACAGAGCGAGACTCCGTCTCAAAACAACAACAACAACAACAACAAAAACCAAAAAAACCTTTAATCACTTGGGTCAAAGAAAATTGGAATTGATAACCAATTATTAAAAAACAAGTCATTGATCCTCAGACCTCCCTCAGCAAGCGGGGATTACAAAGAAGAAAAGGTGTCTCCCAATCTCCCAATCTGCTCTGTGTCCTTCTGCTCTCCCAAGACAGTATCAGCATGTGCTGTGAGATGTCTATTTGTTTTAGAAATGAGATAGTTCTCTTAATCTTCTGGCATCCTAGACACCTTCTGCCAGCATAGAAGAGAGGAGCAAAGAGTTAATCATATTATCACAAATTTTAGAAGGTTTGATCCCAACCAAGCTGTCGTTTTTCTTAGTGTCTTTCTGCCTCTTAAAACACTTCTGGACAGGCGTGGCTCACACCTCTAATCCCAGCACTTTGGGAGGCTGAGGCAGGCAGATTGCTTGATCTCATGAGTTCAAGACCAGCCTGGGCAACATGGCAAAACCTCATCTCTACTAAAAATACAAAAAATTAGCTGAGTGTGATGGTGTGCACCTGTAGTCCCAGCTACTCTAGAAGCTGAGGTGGGAGGATGGCTTGAGTCCAGCAGGTGGAAGTTGCAGTGACTCAAGATCGTGCCACTGCACTCTAGCCTGGGTGATAGAGCCAGACCTTGTCTCCAAATAAATAAATAAATGAAGAAATAAACTTTGTAAGCATCAACGACACCGTTTTCAGTAGGGCATCACCTAAATGCTGAAAGCAAGACTCCTGGTTTTTGTTTTTGTGTTTTAAATTTTACAATGTTTTCAACTTAAAGGAAATTACAGAGATGATGAAACACAATCCTATTTCAAACATTTTAGCAGCTTTCCATATTAACTTCAGATATTTAAAAGTAAACATATTACACTATTGAACCCAGTTGAAGCCCCTTGGCAAGGTTCAATTAAAAATGGCTACAAAGAAAGAACACAATCTCATTGTGAATATTTACCTGTGTAATATGGTAAAGCAACTGGATATTGTTGATAGATAAGAGTCAGTGAGTCTACTAGTTTTTATTATCTGTTGCTGTAGAAACCCAGGACCCTAAAGCATTCTTCCTCACCCCATGAAAGGCCAGAAATCTAATCCATGGTGAGCTGTTAATGACAGAAAAATATTTTTCTCCTCTGTGATTTTGAGTTCGTATATAATATTTCATTCATAGAGCTGGGATCCAAGCATCCCTGAGGTGAATGCAACATTTCTCCTTTTTTAAAATTTATTTTACTTTAAGTTCTGGGATACATGTGCAGAATGAGCAGGATTGTGACACAGGTATACACGTGCCATGGTGGTTTGTTGCACCTATCAACCCGTTGTCTAGGTTTTAAGCCCCGCATGCATTAGGTATTTGTCCTAAGGCTCTCCCTCCCTTTCCCCCTCATCCCTGCCGACAGGCCCCGGTGTGTGATGTTCCCCTCCCTGTGTCCATGTGTTCTCATTGTTCAATTCCTATTTATGAGTGAGAACATGCAGTGTTTGGTTTTCTGTTTCTGTGTTAGTTTGCTGAGAATGATGGTTTCCAGCTTCATTCATGTCCCTGCAAAGGACATGAACTCATTCTTTTTCATGGCTGCATAGTATTCCATGGTGTATACGTGCCACATTTTCTTTATCCAGTCTATCATTGATGGGCATTTGAGTTGGTTCCAAGTCTTTGCTATTATAAATAGTGCTGCAATAAACATACGTGTGTATGTATCTTTATAGTAGAATAATTTATAATCCTTTGGGTATATACCCAGTAATGGGATTGCTGGGTCAAATGGTATTTCTGGTTCTAGATCCTTGAGGAATTGCCACATTGTCTTCCACAATGGTTGAACTAATTTACACTCCCACCAACAGTGTGAAAGCATTCCTATTTCTCCACAGCCTCGCCAGCATCTGTTGTTTCCTAACTTTTTAATGATTGCCATTCTAACTGGAGTGAGATGGTATCTCATTGTGGTTTTGATTTGCATTTCTCTAATGACCAGTGATGATGAGCTTTTTTCATATGTTTGTTGGCCACATAAATGTCTTCTTTAGAGAAGTGTCTGTTCATATCCTTTGCCCACTTTTTGATGGGGTTGTTTTTTTTTTCTCGTAAATTTAAGTCCTTATAGATTCTGGATATTAGACCTTTATCAGATAGATAGATTGCAAAAAATTTCCCCCATTCTGTAGGTTGCCTGTTCACTCTGATGATAGTTTCTTTTGCTGTGCAGAAGCTCTTTAGTTTAATTAGATCTCATTTGTCAGTTTTAGCTTTTGTTAAGTGTCTGTTCATATCCTTCGCCCACTTTTTGATGGGGTTGTTTGTTTTTTTCTTGTACATTTGTTTAAGTTCTTGTAGATTCTGGATATTAGACCTTTGTCGGAGGCATAGACTGCAAAAATTTTCTCCCATGCTGTAGGTTTCCTGTTCACTCTAATGATAGTTTCTTTTGCTGTGCAGAAGCTCTTTAGTTTAATTCGGTCACATTTGTCAAACTGTGGCTTTTTTGTAATTGCTTTTGGTGTTTTAGTCATGAAGTCTTTGCCCATGCCTATATCCTGAATGGTATTGCCTAGGTTTTCTTCTAGGGTTTTTATGGTTTCAGGTCTTGTTTAAGTCTTTATTTATTTATTTATTTATTTATTTATTTATTTATTTATATTTTTTGAGACAGAGTCTTGCTCTGTCGCCCAGGCTGGAGTGCAGTGGCATGATCTCAGCTCACTGCAAGCTCTGCCTCCCAGGTTCACGCCATTCTCCTGCCTCAGCCTCCCGAGTAGCTGGGACTACAAGCGCCCGCCACTGCACACGGCTAATTTTTTTTTTTTTTTGTATTTTTAGTAGAGACAGGGTTTCACCGTGTTAGCCAGGGTGGTCTCGATCTCCTGACTTTGTGATCTGCCCGCCTCGGCCTCCCAAATTGCTGAGATTACAGGTGTGAGCCAGCATACCCAGCTTGTTTAAGTCTTTAATCCATCTTGTGTTAATTTTTGTATAAGGTGTAAGGAAGGGGTACAGTTTCTGTTTACTGCATATGGCTAGCCAGTTTTCCTAGTACCATTTATTAAATAGGGAATCCTTTCCCCATTGCTCGTTTTTGTCAGGTTTGTCAAAGATTAGATGGTTGTAGATGTGTGGCGTTATTTCTGAGGCCTCTGCTGTGTTCCATTCGTCTATATATCTGTTTTGGTACCAATACCATGCTATTTTGGTTACTCTAGCCTTGTAGTATAGTTTCAAGTCAGGTAATGTGCTGCTCCAGGTTTGTTCTTTTTGCTTAGGATTGTCTTGGCTATACAGGCTCTTTTTCGGTTCCATATGAAATTTAAAGTTTTTTTTTTTTTTTTCAAATTCTCTGAAGAAAGTCAATGGTAGCTTGATGGGAATAGGATTGAATCTAAGCAAATTACTTTGGGCAGTACGGCCATTTTCATTATATTGATTCTTTCTATCCATGAGGATGGAATGCTTTTCCATTTTTTTGTGTCCTCTCTTATTTTGTTGAGCAGTGGTTGTAGTTCTCCTTGAAGAGGTCTTTCATGTCTCTTGTAAGTTGTATCTGTAGTTCTGTAGGTATTTTATTCAGCAGTTGTGAGTGGGAGTTCACTCATGATTTGGCTCTCTGCTTGTCTATTATTGGTGTATAGGAATGCTTGTGATTTTTGCACGTTGATTTTGTATCCTGAGACTTTGCTGAAGTTGCTTATCAGCTTAAGGAGTTTTTGGGCTGAGACGATGGGATTTTCTAAATATACAATTATGTCATCTGCAAACAGAGACAATTCGACTTCCTCGCTTCCTATCTGAATACACTTTATTTCTTTTTCTTGCCTGATTGCCCCAGCCAGAACTTCCAATACTACGTTGAACAGGAGTGGTGAGAGAGGGCATCCTTGTCTTGTGCCAGTTTTCAAAGGGAATGCTTCTAGCTTTTGCCCATTCAGTATAATATTGGCTATGGGTTTGTCATAAATAGCTCTTATTATTTTGAGATATGTTCCATCAATATCTATTTTATTGAGAGCTTTTAGTATGAATGGGGTGTTGAATTTTATCAAAGGCCTTATCTGCATCTATTGAGATAATCATGTGGTTTTGTCATGGTTTTATGTGATGGATTAGGTTTATTGATTTGCATATGTTGAACCAGCCTTGCATCCCAGGGATGAAGCTGACTTGATCGTGGTGGACAAGTTTTTTGATGTGCTGCTGGATTTGGTTTGCCAGTATTTTATTAAGGATTTCCGCATTGATGTTAATCAGGGATATTGGCCTGAAATTTTCTTTTTTGCTGTGTCTCTGCCAGGTTTTGGTATCAGGATGATTGATGCTGGCCTCATAAAATGAGTTAGGGAGGAGTCCCTGTTTATCTATTGTTTGGAATGTTTCAGAAAGAATGATACCAGCTCCTCTTTGTACCTCTGGTAGAATTCGCCTGTGAATCTGTCTGGTCCTGGGCTTTTTGGTTGGTAGGCGATTAATGACTGCCTCAATTTCAGAACTTGTTATTGGTCTATTCAGGGATTCGACTTTTTCCTGGCTTAGTCTTGGGAGGGTGTATGTGTAAAGGAATTTGTCCATTTCTTCTACGTTTTCTAGTTTATTTGCGTACAGGTGTTTATAGTATTCTCTGATGATAGTTTGTATTTCTGTGAGATCAGTGGTGATACCTCCTTTATCATTTTTTATTGTGTCTATTTGATTCTTCCCTCTTTTCTTCTTTATTAGTCTGGCTAGCAGTCTATTTTGTTAATCTTTTTTAAAAATCAGCTCCTGGATTCACTCAGTTGGAAATGCAGAAATCACCTGCCTTCTGCATTGGTCTCACTAGAACCTGCAGATCACAGCTGTTCCTATTCAGCCATCTTGTCAGATCTCCTGTGTAACATTTCTTGCTTTGAGGAGTTTACCTGATCTGACAGCATCCTGTTTTAAACCAAGTTCCAATGGGAGGGATAAGGCCTATACCAATTTGGGTGATTGTAGTGGCAATATAGAGAACGCAAATCGAATTGGCTTGAGCAATAAAGGGTATTGGCTCATGTAAGTAAAAAAGACCTGAGATGGGGTCAGCGTCAGGTACAGTTGGATCAGAGTTTCAGCCTCTGCTTTCCTCCATATGTCAGCTTCATCTCCAGGCACACTCTGATGATAGCAAAATGACTGTAGCACTTCCAGACTTCGCATCTCTACATTGCAACATCTAACCAAGAAAAAGCAGATTGACTTATCACTCCCTAAAACGTTCTGAATTTCACTCTTCATGGACTGCTTAGTTCATGTGTCTTTCCCTGAAATAATCACGAAGGCAGGGGAATAGAATGTGATGACTGCCTTGGCCAAGATCACTTGCTCCCTCCCTTTGTATAAGTTTAACGATAGCCTTTCTTAACTTCATGGATCTCCAAACACAAACTGGAGGACTACTGCGAAGGAGGATGAGATAGGCCTGCCTTAGGCCCAATTATGCCTTGAGAAACAGAACAGGAAAGCAGGTAACTTAAGTATAGCGGACATATTTTCTATGTTGGTATGTAAATCCTTGAGAGCTGGAGTAGTCCTTCCCCAGCCTGAAGCTCTTGTGACTCTCTGCCCTCGTGAGACCCTCTGGCTAGTGCCATCTTTGTTCCCAAAGGGCTACACAGATTGCTGATCTTCATGTATATAAGCATGAGGAGCTTGGGGAGAACTGGGAAGCTGCATTCATTTGAGTTCTTATGTCCCGTATTCTTGGTAAAACCTGTTTGTTGGCTTGGTAGTGAAAGCAACATCAGCAAAATCCAAGTGTTCATGCTCACCCATCTCTAACCAGCACACCCTTTGTGGCCTGGCCTCACTCTGCAGGGAGGTAACTACAAACAACCACTACAATGATGCAATCTCAGTGTAGTCCCTTCAAAATGAAAACTGATTCCTTACCGAAACATTCTCTGTTATGAAAATCATTCCCTATCTTTACTGCTTAGGTGCTGAATGAGATAAGTAGTTTAAAACTTCAGGATTAAGTTCAGGTAAAGAAAGCATTGCCTATTTAAAAAATGGTGGCAAAATATTGGAATGGGTTACTGAGGGAGCTCATACACCGTGCTTCTCTGGGGAAAAGTGAAAAACCAGAAGAGCTTGCCGACAATGATAGTCTGTTTATATATGAAAAAAATGCGCCTGATTCCTAGGGGTGTCAGTTATATTGTGCTTTATTTTAGTGTGTTCTGCTTACAAAAGAGCAATTATCTTGCTGTTGATCCTTGACAGTATGAAAGTTTTCAATTTGACAAATTGTGTATTTCACTTAACTTTTACTGAGCCTTTACCATGAGCCAATCTAGGGGCTTTGGCTGCACAAGACTTGGTTTCTGCTTGCAGGACACAGTCTAGTAGATGTAGACAGGTATGCAAACCAAAGTGTGCCAAAGGTGCTATTGGTGCTCTAATGACAGTGCTTCTCTAGGTAGTGTCCTTGGACCAGACTGATTCAGATCACACGGGATTGCTTACTTAAAACTCAGGTTCCTGGTCTCTCACCCCAGACCCCGCTGAACCATACTGGAGTAAGTCAAGGTGTGCAGGGATCTCATCAACAAGCTCCCAGGTAAAGCTTTGCACCCAGAAATTTGGAAATTGGTACAGGGTACAGGGAGGGCATAAAAAGGGAGCGAATGATCAATGCTACCTTGGCAGGGGTGGTGATCAAAAATGTTTTTATCATAGAGGTGATATTCAGTTGAGCTTTAAAAAGATGAGGGCGAGTTTTAAAGACAGACAGGGTCAGGATGGGGCTTCCAGCCAGGGGAACAGCATGAGTGAAGGGAATGAGGCAGGAAAAGCATTATCTATTCCTCGGAAGGACCATCACTCTCTCCCTTGTTCCTGGGAAGGAGCTGAATGGGGAACAGGAAGTGGTGGCTTATAAACACAAGGCTATGCTTCTCACCCATGTGACATGTTGATTGCAAGCCAGTGAGGCTTTGTTCCACATCTTCCTCCTGGGACACAAGTAAAGATGCAGCCAGATGAAGTGGAAGGGCTGCTCAGGTAGAAGAAAGAACATGGCAGAGCTACACCATGACTGCTGAACTTGTGCTCAGAGGCAGCGTATGTCATTTTTATTCACAGTCTGTTGGCCCAAAAAGTCACATGACACCAATGGGGCAGGGACACCAATCACAGGGAGGGGCAGCAAATATTTGGAGTAATTATACGATCTCCTGTAGGTGGGAGTTAGTAGAAATCACTGAATTAAAGGAAAGACATAAACTATCAAAAGAATTGAACAGGCCAGTCACGGTGGCTCATGCTTGTAATCCCAGCACTTTGGGAGGCTGAGGTGAGTGGATCACAAGGTCAGGAGTTCAAGATCAGCCTGGTCAAAATGGTGAAACCCCATCTCTACTAAAAATACAAAAAATTTAGCTGGGCATGGTGGCAGGTGCCTGTAATCCCAGTCACTCGGGAGACTGAGGCAGAGAATTGCTTGAACCTGGGAGGTGGAGGTTGCAGTGAGCCGAGATCGCGCCACTGCAGTCCAGCCTGGGTGACAGAGTGAGACTCATCTCAAAAAAAAAAAAAAAAAAAATTGAACAAGAAGTTCAACAATCTTTTTGAAGTTAGGTTTTGAGGGTGTGATAATGGGATGTTGGATCATCAATTTTTTTATTGGTTGTGTCTGCACCTATTAGCCAAAGCAGGCTAAGAAATATATATAAAAGTGTTTCCAAGAGTATGCTGCTTAGAACTCGCTGCTTCCAGGAGATGCTATTGGGTACTATGATAACGGGAATTCTGTAAGTAAATACATTTAGGAGACTTGACTTTTCATAATGCACATTTAAGTGTTAAAAGCTCCTGGAAGTTCTTCAGTGGTAACAATTAATTAAGTTTTTTAAAAAGTAACTTAGTTTTAACACAACATTTCCCTAGTTTATTTAATGACAGAATCCTTTTTGCATAACACTTATTAGTATGCTGCAGGACTTCTATCTTGAGAATCATACTTCAGAAAATGCTGAATGAAACTACTTTAAAACCATATCAAAGAGAATCTCAGTTTTCCTCGGTAACCACTCCAGGATTTACCAAAATTTCTTCTAAAAGAAATGTACTCTGATGCTAATTTAAGTATATTACAGGCAGAGTCAATTTTGTGGTGCTACACATATGTAATTATAGATGTGACCAAGTGTCACAAAGCGATTTTCACAGGACTTCTCTGCTAATTTCTACTTAGATGACTACAGTTCAACAAAATGGGGGCTACGTGACACCTTATACACCATAGATGCTTAAATATTTCTAAAGGTGGCACACAGCTGAATATAACCACAAACACTCAAAGCTTTATATGTACTCAGTCAAGCCTCCGGATTGAATAGGTTTGTAGCAATCTGCCAACAACTGCTTTGGAAATGTGAATGAATGATTTGAGGTGTTGAATCACCTATGATGTTTATTTCTAACACGAGTCCGTTCAGTTTGGTTTCCTAAACACTTTTTGGAAGGATCTGTGAGATTCCAGGCTACATACCGTTATTAGTTTGATACTTTAATGTTGAAATCTATCCATAATATTATAAATTTTAAGACAGTGGTTTTTTTGTTGTTGCTGGTTTTTTTTTTTTTTTTTTTTTTAACTTCTGGAACTCAGTAGCTTCATTATAGTCTAGATAACTAAACATCTTAAGTAAAGCTACATTTATGATTGCTAATCATAATTCTCATTCAATATCTGCATTATTTATATAGAACTTACTTCCAAAAAGCATTTGAAGAGGCAGCTCATTAGGGGCATTCTAAGAGTCCTCCTTTCTGCTAATCTCCCTTTGAGGCCTATCAAATGTTAGGAAGGACACTCTAGTGCTCAAACTCTTTTACCCACAGTGTCTACTTTCTGTTTGTTAATTGTTTCTTCCGTTCCCTTGCCTGTCCCACATGGGTACATGAAGCCTTGTAACTGTGTAGATAAAGAGTAAAAACCTGCAATTACGATACAAATATGTACTCAAATTTAAAGCAGCTAGTTATCAAAGACAAATGGATACAGGATCCCGCACCAGAATGAATCTGCTCAATATTGACATAGTAAATTGTCCTGAGAAGATTAAACCACAACTAGAAAAGCAGGCGGAGGGACAGTGAGTGACAGGAGCTTTATGGGGGGGCAGTGCCTCCCAGGGGGAGAGTTCATCTTCTTACTCAAAGAGACGCCTTCAGGGATCATGTAACTTGAATTCCCTGTGAATTCAGTGTCATCTTAGCTTGACCAGCTCTGGAAGAACATATTAACCTCCGCTTGTGATTTTCAGAAAACCATTCTAATTTAGCAAGTAATTAAGGGTCACATGTAGGACAAAGAGCTAGATAATCTTGGATTACCCACAGGAAGCTTTGTCTCCAAGGCAACCCCCCGATGGAGGGGCTGTTAATGCGAAGGCCAGTCGGTTAATGAACTGGGAAAGGTAACTGGCTCCCAAACCTGTTAGAGCCAGGGAAATGGACATAACAATTATATTGCTATTGAATGACTCAGTGATAGAAAAGAAATGCTTCCAAAGCCAGTGGAGGCAAAACGTTTAGAGAAAGGATATAATTGTCATTGTTCTGCTAGACCAAACCCACAGATCTAAAATTAGCCTATTGTGAGTTCAAGCCAGGCCAATCTGTATTTATGAATTTTAGCCTAGTCTCCAGCTGAATCTTCTGGTTTCAGTGTTTCCTATGACCTAATTACCCCACAACCTGGTTTTTCCTGAGGGGCAGCCTCAGTTAGTATACTAGGCTGGGAGAGTGGCCCAAGAGAGTTTTGGAAGGACAAAACTCATATTGTCCATCAGAGCCCTTGATACTCCACGCTGGGCCAAAAAATAAGATAGGGTTGCACAGAGAAGCATTATAAGAGGATTTTTAGACCAGGTTGGTAAAGGTGGAAGAGAAGACTGCAGGTGACCCAGTGACAGAGATGCTATGATAAGAGGAAAAGAAAAACAAAGGCATTCCCATGAGAAAACTTGAGAGGGACAGAGTGGAAAATTTAAGCGTCCTCGTCACTTCCTCAATGCTTCTCTCTCTCTCGTTCTTAATGGTCACATTTAGGTCTTACATTCTCCATGAAGCCTTCTAAAACTCCATGAACTCTTATTTATTTCTTGTCTTTAAACACTTACTGAACCACATTGCACACTTACCTGTATGTTCTCTTTCCATGTTCATTAGGAGTCTCGTGTGCCTGGGTATTGTGTCTCTTGGCTTGTAAGGTAAGGGATCACAGGATATTCATTCAGCAGTCTCTAAATCTTTACTAAGAATCCATTGTGAGGTGAGCACTATGCTGGCTGCTGGAGAAATAAAGATCAATAAAATACAATGTCTGCCAGAAGGAGCTCATAGACTACTGAAGGATCAGAGAAGCCAGCACAAAAGTGCAATAAACTCTGAGAGTGACATCCAAGCAGCCGGGCATTCATCTGGTACAGTACATTCCTGGATATCGAGTAACAAGAAAGAAGAGCCAGAACGATGTATCACCAAGGCCAACGTGTGGCTGCCCATAATCACCAACTCAAGAAACAAGTGAAAGCAGAGAGGATTGAACTTCTGGGTTAAGGCAGAAAAGGATAAAAAGCAAAGACATTTTGCCAAAGACTGACTATGTTTTCCTACCCAGGAAAATAAGACCAGTGTGGTGTGTTTTCAGCATCTGATGAGGTGCGTGCCCTTTTGAGCTAATTCTTCCATCAGGAGAGATTTGAGGGTGTAAGGAAGGAAAGTGATGCTAAACTGATCAGATTTAGACCACAGGGAATGGAAAGAGATGATTCACTTTAAATCTGAAACTAAATGGGGGAAGGACTGCTTTCACAGTTGTAGGGGACTTATCTTAAAATTCTCTGAAATAGAGGTATAAAGGCTGAAGGGACCTATTTGGATCTATGGATGATTATGTAGGAAACGATATTAATGATAAAGAAATAAACAACCAATGTTAACAAAAAGTGGAAAAGACAAAAGGAAACCTGTCTGGATAGAATAAAGCTCAAAATGCTCTGGTGAGTTGAAACCCAAATAAGACAGATGAGTGAGAGGCAGCGCAGAGTCCCCAACGAGGCTCAAACAAATTTAGAGTGTTCAAGCCCAAAGGTAAAAAGTGAAAATGAGATAAAGACTCCACCGAGGGAAATGGAAAACAGCTCCTTATACAGTGAAGACACAAGAAGTCACAGAAATCTGCTGCTTATTAGATGGGCTTATGAGAAAAGCTCTATGATGCTCATCTGAGATGTTCACACAGTTCTGTGTGCTTACAAAGGAAAACAGAACCAGCCTGGGGAAAGAGGACATCGTATTTTCCTTTCTCGGAGTAATTGTAAACAGATACAAAAACTCTGGTGGGAAAAGTAGATGTGGAAGCAGACAATGAAGAAGCCAGCTGGTAGGCTGAGTTAAACTGCGGCAGTTTGTCTGATGGCTGTTTCAATGGTCTGGAAGTCTTTAGGAAGGTGTTCCATGTCTATAATTCTGACAATAATTTATAATATTCTCTGGGTGACATTTTAGATACATGGCCATATTTGAAAACCATGGGGACATACAAGAAGAAGTGCTGAAACTGTAATCAACTCATTCATTCATTGAATAAGCATTTATTGTGCACCTAGATGAACAGCACTTAGCACTGTTTTTGTATTAGAGATACAGCAATGAATGAGAAAAACAAGGCCTTGGTGTCGTAGTGTTTTATGGGCCAGAAGGGAGAGACAGACAATAAAATTATTGACAAACTTTTAAAAATAAAATTTCAAACTGTGATATTGGTAAGTGCCGTAAAAGCAAAAAACAAAAACCAGAGAGGTGAGATAGAGAGTGACTGGTAGGCAGAAAACCTTGTTTCCCAGTTTAGGTAGAGGGCTCTGGGAAGCCTCTTGGTGGGGAAGACATTGGAGCTGAAGCTTGAGGGATAAAGAGGCAGCTCCGTGAAGATCAGGGGGTCAGAGAGTCCTAGGCAGAGGGACAACAATGTAATGTCCCGGTGGCGGGAAAGCCATGGCATGTTCAAGGAGCAGAAGAGCAGCCCAGAATGAAGGGAGTATGGTCAGAAGTGGGAGAATGGAGGCAGAGGAAGCTGGAAGGATTGACAGGGACCTGCTAACCATGGAAAGGGGTTTGAAGTATATTCTAACTGCAGTGGGAAGTGACCAGAGGGTTTCAAGCAAAGGCTGCTATCGTCTTTCTATGTGATCTCTGCTGCTCCACAAATCTCGTGGACCAGCAGAACCACCACCCCCTGGAAGATTTCATATCCCACTGCAGACTGGCGGCAGCAGAATCTATACTTTTACAAAATCTCTGAATGCTGCATGCATACGTGAACTTGAAGAAGCACTTCTAGAATGATATCTATGCTTTGAAAAGACTCCATGGTACAACCACTAGGATGGTTATAATTTTTTGGAGAAGGAAAATAACAAGTGTTGGTGAGGATGTGGAGAAATTGGGACCTTTTCACATTGTTGGTGGGAATAAAAAGTGGAGCAGTCACTGTGGAAACCAGTTTGGCTGTTCCTCAAGAATGCAAACATAGTTACTCACTTAGAACATTTCCACTTCTGGGAATATACCCAAAAGAATGGAAAACAGATGTTCAAAGAAAAACTTGTACATAAATATTCAGAGCAGCACTATTCACAATAAACGAAAGGTAGAAACAACCCAAATGTTCATTTACTGATGAAAGGATAAACAAATGTGGTCTATCCATATAATGGGATATTATTCAGCCATAAAAGGAATGAAGTACTGATATCTGCTACAACAGGGATAAATCTTGAAAACATGCTAAGTGAAAGAAGTTAGACATGTTAGGCCATGTATTACATGATTCCATTTATATGCAATATTCAAAATAGGCAAATCCATAGAGACAGAATGCAGATAGTGGTTGCCAGGGGCAGCGGGGAGGAGAGAATGGAGAGAGACTGACTAATGGGTACAGGGTTTCCTTTAGAGGTGATGAAAACCCAAAACTAGATAGTGGTGATGGTTGCACAACACTGTGAATGCACTAAGTGTCACTAACGGTAAATTTTATGTTATGTGTATTGTACCATAATTTTCAAAACAAGACTATAAAGAGCAAGGGCAAAAAACACAACAAATGGTAGTTCTCCAAGAGCTATTGTGGAGTTAGTGGGTGGTTGCTAATGGTGTCTTAATTTTGTAGCACTTCAGTAATGGTCTAGATACTAAAAACTTTAAAATGCACATACATTGCTTTGAGAAAACACCAAGCTAATAGACCTAGTCAATACCTTGTTGAAAATTCAAACAAAAATGAACAAAGCTGAATTAGGTCCAAAATAAGTAGAATGCAGTTCAGCAAGATTGAGAAGAACTGAACAGGTGTCAAGGGCAGGAAGGTGAAAAAAGGTGCAAAAGATAAAAATCGAGGAGTCAGGAGCATGGCCACTGGAATCTGGAAGAGAGCACTGTGGACAAAAGGTCAATTTCAGTAACTGGATTCATATGTGGGTGAATCACAGCTCACACAGAAACCACTGAGTTCCCTTGCCATTCCATTCAGCGTTGCTCACCTGCATTCTCAAATTGTGCTTCCAGCTCTGGGGTTTGCACCTGGTAACCTGAAAAACAGGTGTGATTCAAGGCCACTCTAGATCCAGAGGTCATGCTTTTAACCACTGCTCTATGGCCTCTCCAGAGGTGAGTAGCATAGGTGACCAGAAGGTTGGATGGGGGTAGGGAGTAGGAAGTGGGGGATGAACAAACGTATGAATATGCAATACCTTCTCTTCCTAAGTGTTAACATGTAAATCTAACCAATATTATTATTAATATTAATTCATATTAAGGTTATTATTACTCTGCTGGGCACTGGGATTGTGGAAAGAATAAGATGTTCTCCCTGTTGTGGCAGAGCTCACGTCTGGTGTGGAAATCTACTAAAATGCTGCTTGGAAAACATAAAGGAAGAGGTGGGTACAAGTTCTTTGGGGTCCCATAAAAGCTTTAATTCTGCCCAGGAGGAAAGCTAAGATTTCAAAGACTGGGGGCATCTGAGTAGCAGAGAGGATGACACTGATTATTGGCGAAGGGAGCAATATGTACAAAGGTCAGAAGGATGCAAGAGCCTGGCTCCCTTGAGAACTGTGATTGACTCGGTGGAGCTGACATAGGGTATGAGGGATGGATCCTCTGCAGATAAGCTGGAAAGGTAGCTCCCCTCACTTCTGGTGCTTGTTAGCAATCTCTATCATTTCCTTGCTTGTGGATGCATCACTCCAATTTCTGCCTTCGTCTGCACGTGGCCATCTTCCATGTTTCTGTGTCTAAATTTCCTTTTCATAAGGACACCACTCACTGATTAAGGTCCACCCTAATCCATTATAATCTCATCTTAACTTGATTATATCTGCAAAGACCCTATTCTAAACGAGGTCAAATTCACAGGTACCAGGGCTTAGGACTTGAACGTGTCTCTTGGGGAGGGCACAATTCAACCCACAGCAGAGCCTGACCAGTTAGAGCAGCATGGAGCTTTAGACAAGACACACATTTTACATGGATCACTCCGGTGATTTGAGGTGAGGAGGCCGGAGGGCTGTGAGACGCTGAAGGATCAGTTAGGAGTTGACTGCAAAACAGCAAGTGAGAACCTCAGAGGCCCGGATAAAGGCCATGTTTGTGAGAATGCTGAGCCATCAGAAGTGCTGGCCAATCCAGTTGGAATTTTTGGCAAGAACAGTTCGTAGGCAGAGGGCAATGTGAACTTCCATTAGGAGACGCATTGTGTCTGGTTGTGAGCAGGCACTGACCAACATTTCCTAGATTCGTTATTTCATTAGGCTTGATAAAATGGTGACATTCTAATTCCATCATGTCCTCTTCATTTATTAATGGGATGCTTCTAGAAAAAGTAATTTCCTCTCATCAACTATTTATTAACTTTGATCTACAATATAAGCAGGAAAATACTTTTACTTAAAAAAAAGAAACTAGTTTTAAACTACAGAGTTGGTTCTCAGGCATCCTCCTAAAATAACTTTTTTTTTTTTCTAGTTGTTGGCCGTCATTGTTTTTCTATTTGTTTGATGTCATTCTGAACTCATGGATTTTAGCATATTTGATGTATTTCAGTCTGTGCCAATTATCCTTGATAATGCCAAAACCATTCTAGTAGAAGCCTCTTCAAGTTGCCTCCTGAGTCCTGTTAATGCAATCCCAGTAATCTTGCCAGTTTTCTTGCTTTTTTGAACTTTTCAAAGTTGGGTGAAGATTGGTATATTATTGAGTATTAAATTGCATTTCTTTTATTAGTCACAATATCCAGGAGCTTCTAGTTTATTTAATTGGGTGTATTGTAAGGGTGCTGCTGACCAGTACATGGATCAAAGTATGTGGCATGCTGCACTCAAGAATGCACTGAGCAACCAGCCTGGGCAACATAGCTAGACCCAGTCTCTACAAAAAATTTAAAACTTAGCTTAGCATGGTGGTGTGCACTTGTAGTTCTAGCTACTTGGGAAGCTGAGGTGGGAGGACTGCTTGGGCCCAGGTGTCTGAGCCTGCAGTGAGCTATGATCACACCACTGCACTCCAGTCTGAGTAACAGAGCAAGAGCCTGCTTCTATTAAAAAAAAAAAAAAGTACACCGAATTATCAACCAGGAGCCCTATTCTCTAATCTTGCCCTTGGCATGACCTATCACAAAGTCACGTATCTTTCTGGATCTTCCTTTCTTCCTTATTACATTAAGGGGTATGGCTCTACTACAGTCTTCAAATCCCCCTGTCGAGCTAAAATGCTGAGATCTTTATTTCTGGCTCCTACGTCCCAGACCTCATATAAAAGTATTTTTTTTCAGTAGTGCCAATTGAATAATTGTATAACTAAGTTCAATTTAATTTTTGTGTTTGTGCAAGTTATTTTATCAAATTAATTTGTAAAACAAAAAACCTGTTAGATTATGTGTTCTTTTTTAATATTATTATTATTTAAAAATATGGTCACTGAACTGATGAAGGCCACATTGATTGACCCTTCTGCCTGCTCTTTCAGAAGTTGCAGCCAACTGGCAAATAGCTTCCCCAGCCTCCTGCTGAAGCATCTGCTAATGCTCTGCAGATTACTGTGTCCCCTCCGCCTCCCCCTACCTTCCCTGTCGCCCTCTATCCTCAGGCTGCTCATTAACTCATTAGAAGCTGCTTTCATAGCAGCTGGAGGGGAGGTTCTGCTGCCTGCTGACCGTAGCTCAGGGTTTTCAAAGCACCTGCCTCAGTGTCACCTGGAGTCTTTGGTAAATAGGACCGTATTCGTCTACTCGGTGCTTCTCCTCCACGACATTGAACATAGCATCAGGAATCAACACAATCCTTGTGTAAATCTTTATGCAATGTCTGTCCCATGCACTGGACAATAAGCTCCGCAAGGACAGGCTGTATTAGGTTTTGCTGACCTTCATATCCCTGGCACTCAGCTCAGGACATAGTACTTCGTGGGTATCCCAAGATTTCCTGGATGCTGAATGCATGAGTGCAGGAGTGACTGAGTGAATGAGGTTGAACTTGGGGCTGACGTGTATGTCTAGGTGTCTGTATATGTGTGTAAATGTGTGTGTGTGTGTGTGTACACACACACACACATATACATCTACACAGTGGGGTCTCCTGTACTAATCTAACATACTCAGAAACTTCAGAGGAGGAGGCTGGCAAGTTCTTCATCCTGTAAGTCTGTGTGCTATTAGGAAAAACAGGCCTGGCGCATGGCTCACGCCTGTAATCCCAGCACTTTGGGAGGCCGAGGCGGGAGGATCACTTGACGTCAGGAGTTTGAGACCAGCCTGGCCCACATGGTGAAATCCCATCTCTACTAAAAATAAAAAATTAGCTAGGTGTGGTGGCGGGTGCCTGTAATCCCAGCTACTCAGGAGGCTGAGGCAGGAGAATCGCTTGAACCCTGGAGGCGGAGGTTGCAGTGAGACAAGATCGTGCCACCGTACCCCAGCCTGGGTCTGTTTCAAAAAAAAAAAAAAAGAAAGAAAGAAAGAAAAAGAAAAGAAAGAGAAAGAAAAACAGCACTGGCCTGGCCTGGTAGGTCAAAGACCTAGAATCTGCTGCAGACTCAGCCACTCTCCATGACCTGGATGGTTTTGAGCCCATCACTTAATCTGCAGAACAGTGGTCTGAGGCCAGAGCACCTGTAATGCTTCTTCTAGTGCCAAGATCCTAAGTTTTTCTCTGTGGGGAGTGCTGTGTCACTGACTGTGACAGAGCTCAGATGCTGGCCGGCTGCCTTCTCAATCTCTGAATGACATACATCATGTTCATTCTACATATCCACCCTACACAAAACTCTTCCCTAGATTTACAGCTTTCAAAACCAAATGCTGCCTCTCTTGCCTTGCACAATCATTTCTGACTTTTAAGACTATCTGCTTCCCAGTTTTCTCTCTCTCACTCTCAGTCACCTTGTGTCAGCTTTAAATTACTGACCCCTAACTGAGCACCAGGCACTGTTCCCACCACTTGGCAGGTGTCAACTCATTTCCCAAGGATAAAATTCGATCCCACTAGGTTTTGCCCATGTTACGTGCTTGCATTTACAGGCCAACCGTGTCATGTCAATTTCATATTTCTTTGGCTGATGTGCTACAGCGTGTGGCTGGATTTTACACGGGGACAGTGTGGAAAAGGTAAGC
Organism: Papio anubis; assembly: GCF_008728515.1. Taxonomy (NCBI): domain Eukaryota; kingdom Metazoa; phylum Chordata; class Mammalia; order Primates; family Cercopithecidae; genus Papio; species Papio anubis. Next base: position 51,892,153 of record NC_044994.1, read on the forward strand.
TTGGGCACTTAGGTGGGAGTGGAAGACAAACTGCAGGGTCATTGCCCTAAAGTAGGTTAGAGTGTATGGGGAAATTAACCTTCAAGAAGTGGTGGCGATTATACACAATATGAGGTAATATATATGAGGTAATATATAAAGTGCTAAATCCCATGGTATACTTTATAAATCCTCCAAGATACTCTGGAAATATTTTATCGATCCTCTCAAGGCCAGGGAATGGAGAATTGAGTGGGAGACTGTGTAACCCTCAGGTGTGATGCTTCTCTCTGAATTTCCATGGTGTCCTGACACTCCATGGGTCCTGCTACACAGCAAGAACAGGCAACCCAGGCTCGGTGCCCCTGAGAGGACGTTTCTAGAAGTCCACTTTTTCCACATCATACCTCTCCTCCCTGCCACACACTCCATTCTATTTCTTTGCTACTTAAAGTAACAAAGTTATCTTGAATAAAGATATTAACATTTTATTTTATTTTTTTGAGACGGAGTCTTGCTCTGTCGCTCAGGCTGGAGGGCAGTAGCACGATCTTGTCTTGCGCTACTGCAACCTCTGCCTCCCTGGTTCAAGCGATTCTCATGCCTCAGCCTCCCAAGTAGCTGGAATTATAGGCATGCACCACCACGCTTGGCTAATTCTTATATTTTTAGTAGAGATGGGCTTTTGCCATGTTAGCCGGTCTGGTGTTGAACTCCTGACCTCAGGTGATCCACCCACCTCAGCCCACCAAAGTGCTGGGATTATAGGCATGAGCCATTGCGCCTGGCCAAAATGTTATTTTGTTAATGATATACAGGCTCACTCTAGAGATTGGAAAGCACAGAAAAGCATAAAGGAGAAGAAAAACAAACAAGCAACCCTAAATCAGAACATATCCAACTTCAGAGTCACTGTTGGTAAGTCAATTCTGTTTTCTTTTCCCCAATTCATAACCCTTGAAGACATGACCACCACGCTACACTCCCCACCTGTGACACAGAGAAGGTCTGAGATGAAGAGTCCTCTCCGTCACCAGAAGCAGCAGCGAAAACCCATCCAAAGGGTTCAAGAAAAACTTGCATTCTGAAAAGAGGAACAAGGGTCAGTGGGAGGCACGCCTGACTCCTCACAATTTTTTCCTACAATTTTGAAGGAGAGTCGAGGACTGGACCATAAAGGCTTTAGTCTGAATTCAGCCCCAGTGTGAGAATTAAAGAACAGAAACCGCCAGACTAACCAGATTCTTCTTATTCCAGCTGACCTTGAAGGTGCTGCAGAAAGATTTTTAAAATAAAACATCTTGAGCTCCCCTTTTCCTCCCCTCAAACCTTCCCTTTCACCCTTCCTAGATACACACAAACCACAGCTTCACTTTTGTCCAGCTAGCTACATAAAGTTTCTCTCTTCTTCCCCTCTGTCTCATTAACTCCACTCCCTCAGCCTCCCTCGATTTTCCAATGATTAAAGTAGTGGGCTTTTTAAAAAGGCCTCCAATTAGCACCTCATCAGCTCCAATTAGAGGAGACAAAAGCAGTGTAAAGATAACTCAGTGAGAGGGGCCGGCGCAACATCATGTAATCACTTAAGACAAGCATTGAGCATTCTTTCTGCGGACCACGCTGGGCCTATTCACCTTTCTTTCTTCCTTTTAGATGCATTTAAGACTGTTTTGCTGGGAAGCCAGGCCTCCCAGGAGTCTCATAATTCCTCATTCAGAGGCTACCTGTTTACAGCTCACAGAGTCCAAGGACCTAAACAATCCTATATTGTCTGCCTAGTGCTTCCTTAAACTCCAGCCCCATAATGGTGTGTTTTCTGCCGCCAGCCGAATAAGTTAAAGGCTGGCTTTATACTCCCAGAGTGTTCTCCTTGTACTGTCTTCTAATTACAAGGGAGGGCAACAATGTATTTTTTTCAATGAGAGTTCTTTGGAGCAGTTAATTTGGTGCCTGTACTAAATGCCCCCAAACATTAATTAGGGTGGAAGGAACCCTAATTTCCTCAGCAGCTTTCCTTTCCACTTACTTCCCTCGTTTTCACATAGGCCTGGATGAGTCTCCATAATGAAATTACCTCATTAATGCCTTTATTCTTCACAGTAACTCATTCAAAACCGACCATTTAGCTTTAATTTAATGCTGTCAAAAGGAAAAAGGTGCATTCATGGCTTTGATTAGCAAAAATGTGCCCCCTCCCAAGGGGTGGACAGATTTAAATTATGAAGATGGTAAGTAGTGAGTTATAATTGGGTACAAGCAGCACTTCAGGAAGGCTTCCCTGCTTTCAAAGCCCGGACTGGCCAGGCTGCGGACTATTAACTGTGTCCAGGGCCTTGTTCTCGGGATTTGAATTGATGGCAACTTCACTATAAAAAAAGAAAATGGGGTTTAATTTTTGTTTAATACACAGTGGGGTTGTATTTACCCACAGAGCAATAGCTTTTCAATGAGCTCGGGCTTTGTTCCCTGAATAATTTATTATCCACGCTTTCCAACATGAGTTTTGAAGAGCACCACGCATGTCACGGTTTCTGGGGAACAAGAAAACCTGAAGTGCACAGACTGAGCAAGTGAGTGGTTGACCTAACACCTTGGCCAGGGTAGCACCAGATCCACGAGCTCAAACCACAGGATTCATCATCGTTTTTAAAGCTACAGCACATTGGGGAATTTAACCTTGAAAAAATTCTTCCCTCATGTTTTCTCATTTGAGACAACAATCCTGTGAAGTGAGATTCAGAGAGTAAGCACCCGGTGAGAAAGCTGAGGCTGAGGGGCCCAAGGGAGTTACTCAAAATCACCGTTAGTGGCAAATGCAGGACCAGAAGCCACTAGTGTATGCCAGGGAAACACAATACTTTCAATTTTGACGGTGGAGTTGCTTTTTTTTTGTAACATCCAGGGGGTCAAGTGTGTTTACATTGGCTCAACCTCAATTTGTATATAAAGAAGACAGTCTACGTCACCAGTCGATGCTATCCTAGCTGCAATGTCCATGTTCTGTATAAAATGATACAGCACACGGGTCATGTGTCAGTGAATCATGAATGAATCAAATAGGTCTTTCTGGGTCCAAAATAGTGTTCGATCATTGAGCACAAGCTGAGAGAAAGACACACACGCAGAGAGAAATACCTTATATGAAAGACCGACAGAAGTATGTTTATTTCTAAACCTCAGTCTGGTTCAGGCAAGATAGGGCTTTCCAGTGATGAGATAAATACAGTAAAAAACAAATAAAACCAGATTGTTCTTTTCTTTCAAAACCAAAAAACAACCAATAAGGCAGTATGGAGGTTCAACAGAAAGAGTGTGGGACTTGGTGTCAGGTCGACTTTAAAAATCTCACCCCTGCCATGATCGTGTTACTTTAGTGTTCTCAGCCTTAGTTTTCTCCTTGTTCAAGGGGACGATAAAACCCACATGTAAGGATGAAATAAGATAACACATGTCTAGGGCAAAGATATAAACAGTGTCTTGCAAGTTTCAGAGTGAGGAAAGGATGGTAATAATAACCATGTATTGAAGCAAGCTAAATGCTTGGAAAAGCATCCCATACCTTGGAAGAGCCCTAAGATGCATCAGTTCCTATATTTTTATGTGAATTCATATAGTATTTAATATTTATGGCTTCTGTGATAATATTTTCAGTGATAACTATTTCAAAATTGGTAGATATTAGGCACGCTATTAAAATACTGTATGCATTTCTGAGCAAAGATTATTATATTCATCCTGCACACATCAAGTAGAAGTAGCTCTGACCTTTTAGAAAATACCAGCAGTAGGAAACAGATGTATTTTTTACATCGAGTCATTGCAACTTCATCAGATAATTTGCATATGTTTAACTTCATCATTGTCAAAGCTAAGCATGTTATTTACAAAAAATTTTTTTCTTCATCAACAAGGCAAAATATCTCCCTTAATTAATATAATGTTAGTGTTTTAGCAAATAATCCATCATGCCAACATGAAAACCAATATTTTTCTGGCCTTTGGTCAAAATTCACCGGGCTTGGTCATTGTTGAAGTAACTCCTCCCCTGTGTGTTCCTGATCAAGAACCTTATTTTTTGACTTGAAAACATGAAAACACATTCAGGGATTGAATAGCTGAGAAACACTAGGACTCCTCTGCAAATCTTCTCAGGGAAAGTTTCTTTTGTGTTGGTTGCTGTATTCCTCTACCTCACTAAGCAGAGTGACCTTCTCCTTTCCTATTTATAGTGTGTGTGTGTGTGTGTGTGATTGCAAAAGGTTAGAATCCCACCAGCTGGCTTGGCTTGTGAGCCTTCCTGTTTTTATGACACAATGGTCACACAATGTAGACTGCACTCTCCATTAAATGCAGTATTACATGCAATGGACACATCACTGCAAACCCTACTCCCCTTTCCCTTATTCCAATGGTGCAGTTTTTAGATATGGCCTTGGGATTTTAACACTAAAAGAGAAGAATTTGTGCAGAATCTAGTTATGCACTCCCTCTTTAAACTAGAACTTTCTGCTGTAACATCACTAATATTAATAAATCAGAATGATTTAGTTCTAAAATTAGAAACATTATTATATTATATTATATTATATTAGCAAAGTATTCCACATGATTCCAAATTGCAATTTGCTTGGAGAGTATTGGAAAATAGGTGCTATCATGAGTTGACTTGTGTTCCCCCAAAAAGATATGTTTAAGTCCTAAGCTCAGTACCTCAGAATATGACCTTACTCAGAAATAGGGTCATGGCAGATGTAATTTTACAGTAGTTAAGATGAGGTCATATGGAATAGGTGAGTCTTAATCCAATATGATAGTGTCCTTATAATAAGGGAAAACTTGGACAGAGAGACAGATGTGCATGGAGAGAGAGAAGACAATGTGAAGGCACACAGCAAGAATTGGAGGGATGCATCTACCAACCAAGGCACAGCAAAGATGGCTGACAGGCCACCCAAAGCGAGGAGCAAGGCTTAGCACTGATCCGTCTCTTCATCTTCAGAGGAAGTATGGCCCTGGCAATGCCCCGATTTTGGACTTGTAGCCTCCGGAACTGTGAGATAATACATTTCTGTCTTTAAATCACCCAGTTTGTGGTTCTTCATTTTAGTAGCCTTAGAAAACTAAAATAGGGGCTAGACAAATACTTTTAGAATTGATTCTTTAACCTCATTATAAGTAATGGGTCTTACAGTCATCATGATTATGGGTGATTTATTATATAAATTATATAATATATATAGTATATGGCCTTATTAGGGCAATATTTTATTTTTATTTTTAGTTTAGTTTAGTTTTTGAGACAGAGTCTTGCTCTGGTGCCCAGGCTGGAGTGCAGTGGTGTGATCTCAACTCACTGCAACCTCCATCTCCTGGGTTCAAGTGATTCTTGTGCCTCAGCCTCCCTAGTGACTGGGATTACAGGTGTGTACCACACCACCACACCCAGCTGATTTTTGTATTTTTTACTAGAGATGGGGATTTGACATATTGGCCAGGCTGGTCTCAAACTCCTGGCCTCAAGTTATCTGCCTGCCTCAGCCTCCCAAAGTGCTGGGATTGCAGGCATGAGCCACTGCGCCTGGCCTATTTTTTGTTTGTATAATCCTTTTCTTCCTAAGATCTTCAAGCAGTAACAGTTGATCATTGATAGATATTAGAAAATATATTTCCGGGGCACTCCTTTGATACCTTCTCCTTCTTCTCTCCCTACCCCATTCTCCTCTCCACCTCTTCTTCCCAAATGTCTCATCTACAGGCTGCTTCAATATCTTGCCTTTCCTCTATGGTGTTCTTGACTACACAGAGAACACCAGATGTCAACGTGGCCTTCTCACTACTAAAAGGAAATTATTTTGATCTCTCATTGGTAAATGAACATAATATGTACATTTCATATATATATATAAGAGAAATGATATATTTATAACAATGACACATATTGAGCATTGGATAAAAATAATATCTGACATTCACTGGACACTCATTATGACCAGGAACTAAACTACAGCTTTACACATATTTTCTCAACTTAATTCTCCAAAAAGTCCTATAAGGCCCCTGGCATTATAATATCATTATACTCTTAAAAGATGAGGACACTGAGGCACAGAGAGTTGACATTCTGTGTCACAGTAAGCTAGGATGCAACACAGTGAGCTAGGAACTCCAGCTTGAGAGCTTTGCCTTTCTCCTGTTCAGAAATGCTAGCCTCCTCCTACTCCTTCAAATCAGAGCCGAAAGCAATGGCTAGCTTTTCTCTGCAATGCAAGTTTCTCATACTATTTATATATAGTATTCTTTTTTTTTTTTTGAAACCGAGTCTTGCTCTGTTGCCCGGCTGGAGTGGTGTGATCTTGGCTCACTGCAACCTCCACCTCCCAGGTTCAAGCAATTCCCCTGCCTCAGCCTCCTGACTAGCTGTGACTACAGGCGCACACCACCACACTCAGCTAATTTTTTGTATTTTTGTAGAGACGGGGTTTCACCATGTTGGTCAGGATGGTCTCCACCTCCTGACCTCGCGATCTGCCCACCTTGGCCTCCCAAAGTGCTGGGATTACAGGCATGAGCCACCACCATAGAGCGATCTATCTATCCATCTATCTATCTATCTAATTCTCACCACCAAAAAGCAGAATAACTAATATTAGGAAGAAACTAATATTAATAAGCACAAGTTATGGACTGAGCATTGTCCTATGTCCTTTGACACGTTACCTCTTTAGTCCCCTCAGCAGCTTGGTCAGGCAGGCATATTGTTACGCCCGTTTTTACGTGTGTTGAAACTAAGACAAAGAGGTTAAGGGATTTACCAATGCTGCACGGTGTGTGAGGAGCAGAGCTGGATTCTAATACAATTTTACCTGAAGCACATGCTCTTTGCAGGACAATGTGTCTTCTAGGAGGAAACAAAGGCCAAGAGTGCTTTCAAATGACGTGGCGATGAGGACCATCCAGGAGGTCTCCGGAGAGGGCTGATATGTGGATTTGGCTAGGAGAGCACAGCCTTAGAGGACCTGGAAAGGAAGGAGGAGAACCTTCAGTGGAAATAAGCTTGGAGAAAAGTCGAAACAGGATTTGTACCCTCTGATCGTAGAAATAATCCTAACAATCAAGTAATGTTGACAGTTTAAGAAACTCTAAGGCTGCTCAGCCAGAAGTAAGAGCTGGTCCAAGTGACACCATGGTAGGTGTGCAGGGTTCCTCCTCTGCCTACAGGGAGGTGAGCAGGGATATCTGGGAAGAGGAACTTAGGATTACGAGGCATGGGGAATCTTGAATGAGGCAGAACTGAGAAGCAAGTGAAAATTTTCTTCATAAATAAGTGAGACACAAAGTTGAAAATGCCTACCGAGTTCAAGGGCTGGTACATAGTAAGTGCTTAATAAGTACCCATTTCCCTCCATCTCTTCTTCTCTTTTATATAATGGGGCATTACAATCTGTGTAATCGAAGCAGGGAAATAAAGCAGCGAATCCTGTTGTAATCAAAAAGTTATGTGAAAGATGTTTAAAGAATTTTGTAAATTCTTCAGACAAATTAAAAATACACATGATATGAACTTGAAGGAGCATCAGAGCCATGAGTTTCAAGCAAGGCTTTTAAAAATGTGGGCTGGATGTATGCAGTGGTCTTGGACATGACCTCTTCTAGCCCTGAAAGCCCCTGTCACCTTGTTGCTTGCTCCTTTAAGCAGTCTGCCTTAGATACCATTTATTTGTGTCCATAAATTCTTTCTTTTAACAGGCTGTAAGCCCCCAGAGGGCAAGGGTACCTTCTATTCATATTCAGTTTTGTTCTTTTGGTCCATAATTACTTCACTTGATATCCTGCCCCAAGTATTCTCATTCCTATCTTTTCTACATTATGTACATATCTGCCTTTACCAATAAGATAGGAACTCCTCAAGGTCAAGCACCAACACACCGGTATATTCTTATTATCACTTCCTGCTCTGGAGCACTGGAAAAATTAATTTACATTTCAAAGCCACTCTTGTGCCTGGAAAAATTCTCCTGGATCTGTGCTGGTTTCCTTCCTTGGGTCAGGGCCAAATTATAACCCTTATTGTGCATCAAGTGTTTCCACAACATAATTCAGTACTGTGTATGTCGTAGGTAGTCAGCAAATAATTGTTGTATTGAAAAGAATCAAAGTGTGGCACCCCAAAATATGCCGTTTTGGTGTAAGGATTGTTTTGAACTTACAGCAATTTGCTCTCTGCTCTCTCCATTTCCGTAAAAAAGCAGGGCATAATTTTACCTTTGTAAAGGTGACATCTGTTGGAACGGTATCTCACTCTTCCATAAGAGGAAGAGAACCACTCTAAGACACTCCTGTCACCTGGGATGACTCTTATCTGCATAACAAATAAGAGTCTGGTAAGGGTCGTGCTAAATGACCCTTATTTACCATACTTTTTTGTCCCCTTTCCATGACTTAGCATTCCTCACAAGCCCCAAACCTTTCCCCTTTGTCTAGCTTCTTCTTCACAATTTATTGCTCTTTGTTAAGACACAGTATACAACCCCTGAATTCTAACCACTTCTCTGAGTTACTCATCGCTGAGTTCTCCAGCATGTATGTGCAGTGCAAGCATAAATAGACTAATTTTTTCTTCCTTATATCTTTTGTAACTTTAATTTGCAGAGCCCCAGTCACTGAACATAAGAGGACAGAGGAGAAAGCTTTTCCTCCCCTAAAGTGTGAATTATAGTTTAACATATGATAGTTAAAAATTGTCCAGTCATGTGGCTTTTCACATTCATGAAAGGTTAGTTTGAATATGGGAAGAAATGTCACACAACCAGTGCAGGGAGTAATATTAATCAAGAGCAAGGCTTGTAGTTAGCTTTATTTTATTTCTTGCGTCTTGATCTAAACAATAAAAATAAGAAGGCTGGTCATCATTTAAAAAAACCATATTCATTTTACGGGGGTAGTTTCCCAATGAATACATAAACTTGCGAGCCTTTAGGAGCATCCATCTCCTTTGAACCCTGACCCATTTGATTCATAGTAGACTACGGGCCCATATGGAAGAAAAGGAAGGCAGTTTAGAACTGTGCCTTGGAAAGCGCACGATTTCATTTTCTTCACCGTGGTTGTTCTGGAAGGAAAACTGAACACAAACCTCCTTCTTCTCTCCCTTTCCTTCCTTGTTGCATCTGGTCAATTCTAACAAACATTACTAATGACCAGGCTATATCGGCATTACATAGTCAAGTAGCCCATTCAATTTGCTCAAAAGAGCACAGACATAATCAAGCATTTGGCTGAATGAACAATTCATACTGAATAGGGCAAATATTTGGATTCAAGTATAGGTCAGCAGCAACCAATTGAAATATTGATAAAGGAAGCCTGTGGGAACTAAATGTACATAATAGAAAGAAAGAAGGAAAGAAAAGAAAGGAGGTTCTCAAGGGGTGAGGCAGGGCAACAAGACCACAGCGGGTGATTTGTCTCCCCCATAGGAAGGTAGGTGGCTTAGCTGGGGAGGTGAGCAAAGCCGTGGCTGACAGCCTGCAATTCTAGCGGCAGGAAGCACTGTGTTCGAACTGTTTTGTGTAGTTCCAAAGCATAATTCATAACCTACTACAAAAGTATTATAAAACATTCTAATGGGAATCCCCCTGCCCCTGCCCACCTGACTTTATTTAAAAAGAGAACTAGGCTAAAGTCTCTTTGTGGGTTTTTATATTGTCCTATTCAGAGGTCAGGTCTCACCAAGGCTGGTTTTGCTGGCTTGAAAACACCTCCCCCAGAGCACTGAGGAATCTCTAGTAACCTCCTTGCCTCCAACTCCCATCATTCACTCACCCGTGAGGCTTAGCAAATCCAGACCTCTACTGCCAAAGTCAATGCTGGCCACACTCACAGCCCGTTTATAATGCCTTGCTTTATGGGTGGTTTCATTTTCAAGCATCCCCTCTGCATGTGGGCATTCACGTGCCCCAGTGCCACACTCAGCCACATCCTCTTCCTCCTAAAAGCGTCAGAAATCCACATTTCCGACTTAACCACAATATTTAGCTTTCTTAGCATTTCTGCTTCCACCTCCCCATCGCCCGCTACCCCTCCCCCACCTGCAGATTCCTCCACAGGCCCAGCCAATTTCCACCCAGTTCTTCCCTGCAAAGCCTCAGTGAGTGGTGATTGGGCAAAAGGCTGGCTGTAACTATAGTTTTCCCGGGTTTGCACTGTAGTGGCAGCCATCAGTGAGACAGGGCAACAGCGTGTGCCCCCCACACTCGGAATCTGATCGAGCTTGTAGGGTTGTGGATAATCATTTGGCATCCAGGGTCATTTCTCGGAAATGAAAATTCTACCTCCAGCCTCCAACCCCGAGGGACTGTAATGTCCTTCAGAGAAGAGAGGACTGTGGGCTGTTCTGAGCTTGTCTGGAACCCTTTCCTTGTGCCACCTTCCAGGAATGTGCCGTCCCCCGGGGACAGTCCCCTGGGCAACAGAAGGCAGAAAGTTGCAGATCCCTGTCAGGAGAAACATAAGGCTGGGCTATGTGTCAGAGAGAGAAGTGGTTTACTGCTGGAGGAAGGTTCTAGAAGGAAGGGACATGTCTTCAACTGAGAACAGTATTTGGATATGAGGAGATGGGTGGGAAGGGTTAACAAGATTGTGTGTGTGTGTGTGTGTGTGTGTGTGTGTGTGTGTGGTGGCAGGCTAAGCAAAGGCCTAGAAGCAGAGGGTGGTCACTGCCAAATAAAGAGTCAAAATAACATTCGGTCAGTCAGAATCTGGGATTCATGCAGCACGGTCTTCCTTGGCTCTTACAGTTTTATAAACAATTCATTGCAAACATCCTAGCTTCCCTCAATAGGTAAATACATTTAAAAAGAGTGCTTGTCTGTTAGAATGATAATGTTGGAAATAAATGTTGAAATCTTTATAGATTAATTGATATGGCTGGGATATGTTTTAAATTATTTTGGCAAAAAAAAAAAGTGATGGGGGATATATAAGACTGGTAAATTGGTATTTTTGAAGTGGGGTGATGTGTGCTGTGTGGGATTTTTATGAGTCTTTTTACTTTTGTGCATACTTGAGAACGTTTGTGATACAAATTTTTAAAAGAATTCACTTATATCATTTTTAAAATTAATTTAAAATCTTAGAAGAAACTTTGTTTCCAGCCTTTCCCATCTCTTACTATAGTGTTCCCAAATCATGTTTCCATGGCAGCATCAGCAACACCTGGGAGTTTGTTTAAAAAAAAAAAAATGCAGCTTTCAGGCATCCACCCCGGCCTGTGCAACTGGAATTTCTGGAGAAGGGCCCACGAGTGTGTTGAAACAAGGCTGCAGGTGATTCTGATATTTCGTAAAGTCTGAGAACCACTGTTTGCCTACAAGCAAAGAGCTTCATGAGCTTTCTAGACCATGTCTCCTATAGGGATAACGTTCTTTTTATACGTATCCTCTCCTTGCTCTGGGCTTTCTCTTTTTCAAATGGGAACGTCCTATCCTTTGAAGTCTCGGCATCTCTCTTTTAGTTGCTTACAGCATCATTCTTGGCTGGACACTCTCCAGCCTTGCTATATGGCACGAGGTGCCATCACCCGTGAATAAGCCATGGGTTTAGTTAAGTATGGGATAACGCGTTATATTTCGAGTCTATTCTGCGTGGTGATGAGTGTATTTTTGGACAAAAGCAGTGCATTCATTCAACTGCGCCATCTATATACAACCCGGACTGTGCCAGGCGCTGTTCTAGTCCTTGTCTTCAAGGAGTTCACAGCTGCGGGGGCCACATCTGTAGAAGAGGTGTCGTAACACCATGCAACAAGAGGAAAATGCACAGCCTGTTTGCCAAGTCTCGGTGGGACTCTATCATGTCCAGAAATTATGCTTGCTTGCTGATTTCCTGTTTGCATTATCCTGTATCAAATGAAGAGAGAGAATTATGATATTACAATAGTCGATAATTTAAGTTCCAGGAGGGATTTTAAAAAGGGCCAGACGTCTCCCGTATGTGGAGCAGTCACTGGGGTGCACCCATAAAGTTTAGTGAAGAGTTTGAGGCAAACTCCTCGTGTTCTCTCTGCATGTGTGAATTAGCCAAAAGAAATAGCCTGGGGTTGGAGGTGGGCCTGGATGAATCAAAATTTACAACTAATTTTTCCTTAGCAGACAGTTGAAATGTAATGTAGGCGATAGCTGAATATTCCCTAGCAAGTCTTTGGTAGAGAATATAGGGGACAGTAGAAAACCCCTTTGGCTGACCTCTATCACTTGGGGTCCAGAAATTTCTGCCACATAATAAATGTGTGTGTGTGTGTGTGTGTGTGTGTGTGTGTATCTAGTCTTGCCAAACATAAATGTGAAATCAAAGCAGGCCATCTATGATTTTGGCAAGGTTCTAAATCTCTTCTGAATAAATTACTGAATGAAAAGACCTAACTCCAACCCTGAACTGACCTTTACATACTCCTTTCATCCCAGGAACCTCTTGTTTTTTCCATTATTGTCACACATGTAAACATTAGTGGTAAATGCAGTTGTACTGTGTTTAAAAAATAAAAAAGAAGCCCCTTATGGGTAGGAGTGCTTGGTTGGTTAATTGAGAAAGTCCATCAAACATAGGCTTTTTAAAAAGCAAATATTTTCATTTAGCTTAAAGCATAGAAGTGTATATTCAACCAATCTTAAAATATAAGCCTATCATCTTCTTTTCCTTGCACAGGATCTACTGATTAGAGCTTTTCATCATCTGTTTTGCACAAATCACATCCTCAATCCATTGACAATGATTTCTAGTTTTAGTTTCTTTAAACTGCAGAGACACTGCAACAGAATAAAAGTGTAGAATTATACTAAATTTTAAGCGCTTCCCCCAAACTTTCACAGTAATCTTGGCCATCTCTGATTTAATAAAAAAAAATATGTTTTAGTGACTACTTTTTTTTTTTTGAGGCAGAGTCTTGCTCTGTGCCCTAGGCTGGAGTGCAGTGGTACAATCTTGGCTCACTGCAACCTCCATCTCCCTGGTTCAAGTGATTGTCCTGCCTCAGCCTCCCAAGTAGCTGGGGCTACCGGCGTGTGCCACCACGCCCGGCTAATTTTTGTATTTTTAGTAGAGATGGGGTTTTGCCATTTGGCCAGGCTGGTCTTGAACTCCTGACCTCAAGTGATCTGCCCACCTCAGCCTCCCAAAGTGCTGGGATTACAGGCCTGAGCCACTGCACCTGGCCAGTGACTACTTGTTTTATTACCAAATCTCTTGAATGTATTCAATTTAGTGCTCATAGACGCAGGATTCATTTTCAGTGCACTCATTTTTATAGATTTAGCCAGTGTTGGATTGGCTACATAATTACACTAACAAGTACTTGGGGTTACACCTGAATGGCCTGGCAGCTCTCGACTCTCCTGGCTCCTTCTTCATTTTTCCTCAGTCCTTTTCTCTAACAGAACGCATTGAATTCCATCTTTGCATCTGCTTCTCTGAAACCTCTCAACTAAAACAGCACACAACACACCTAGTAGAAAAATTCATAATGACTGAAACCAAAAAATCAATTACTCTTTCAGGAGATTTCCTGAGATTAGAATCCACATTAAACAGTCCAGGTGTGGTGGCTCACACCTGTAATCCCAGCACTTTGGGAGGCCAAGGCAGGTGGATCACAAGGTCAGAAGACTGAGACCACCCTGGCTAACATGGTGAAACCCCGTCTCTACTAAAAATACAAAAAATTAGCCAGGCATGGTAGCAGGTGCCTGTAGTCCCAGCTACTCGGGAGGCTGAGGCAGGAGAAAGGTGTGAACCTGGGAGGCGGAGCTTGCAGTGAGCCGAGATCGCGCCACTTCACTCCAGCCTGGGTGACAGAGCGAGACTCCATCTCAAAAAAAAAAAAAAAAAAAAAAAAGAGAGAATCCACATTAAACACAATCTTTGATGCCTATGTAGGCACTTTCATTCTTTTAGTGATAATGGCTCAGAAAGAGAAGCTTGAAACCTTACAGTATGCTTAAACATAAAACAAAACCTCCCTTCTCTAGTATGTACTATGCATTAAGCCAGGAAGCTAGAGCTGTGTGTTTACTAAATGCATTGCTATTAATATCAGAGTATTATAACACTATTATAGGAATCTGTAAAATAGAGGAAAGAAAAAGGAATTTTTCAACTAAGTAAACGTTGTTTGGTGAAAGGTGAACACATGAATTTAGGAAAGTTTTATAAGGATCAAAGCAAAGAGGACTGTGAATTAACTGTCATGTAACCAGAACATTCAATTAACTAGAGCCTAAACCAGTGGTCCATCGACACCCCTGATCACCAAACAATCCCAGTGGCTGGAGCAGAGCTGGGATGGCCCTGTGGCATGAGGGTCTGCTGGGATCTTGCATCCAGGTCTTTCCTCCAGAGCCTGTCCAGATGGAGTGTGGTGGAGTGGAGGGTGGCTTAGGAAATGAACCAGGTGTCCTTTTGTGCCTGCATTTCCCAGGCTGGTTTTGGTGTGTTGCAGTGCTGTTCCATCCCAGGCCTGACACAATGGCTGCATCATCACACACGAATCTAGGGCAGAGTCACCCTAGCGATAGGTCTTTACTCTATGGTTATCAAATTTGGCATCAGTTACATAACTACGCTAGCAAGGTCTTGATTTTGGCAGTTGAAAAGGTCTTGGGTAATCACCTGGAGAACCTGAGTTCTGGAAGGCAACTACAGGTCCTCTTCATGCCCTGTGGCCCTATCTGGCCCTCCATACCAGTGGTTTTCAAGAACGGCCATACTTACTTCCTGGGTTTTTTTAGGAACATGTGTGTCTGTGTGTGTAGGAAGGGTAGCTGTTACAACTATTAGGGAGCCTAGAACCTACCTCTGTTTTGCATATAAATGCAACTTATTTTTATGGCAAGTATCCATAATAATTATATGTAAAGTAAAGAAAGATTATACTTACATTTGGTTGGAATTTTACTGAGTCATTCAATGCAGCGCATGGTACCTGAGTCACCAACACTTAATTTGGATTTGTGGCCATGATATTTAGGATGATGCTATGAACAGCCATAAGCATCAGGCTACTTGTGCCTTCCAGCATAGTTGTGTCTGCGTATTCACACATGGAAATACATATTCATTATAATGACTTTGCTTTCATTTATTCTTTATATTACTGCAAGGACATTACAGGGATTAAATATGTGCATAGACAAATTTTAGTATCTGTGCATCTCATTGTGGGATACTAGAGGGGAGAGTTACACAGTATTTGTTATGAAAGCGGGGCATTAGGTCTGATAAGGTTGAGAAATGCTGTTCAAATGCAACTTGCAGCCCCCAGCTATTCTGCTGCGCTGGAATAATACGGAAATGTGTTGCTTTAGAATATTACTTCTGTGGGCTCTGCCCTGGCAAGCTGTAGTGACTGCTCCTGTGCTTGACATTCTGCAGCTGTAACATAGGTATCCTGACCCAAGCCCTTCACTTGTGTGTCGTTGGCCCAGTGCT
The DNA here is from genome assembly GCF_008728515.1 of Papio anubis. NCBI lineage: Eukaryota > Metazoa > Chordata > Mammalia > Primates > Cercopithecidae > Papio > Papio anubis. The sequence goes on from NC_044994.1 coordinate 51,907,612, forward strand.
AACCCTGCTTCTTGGAGGAGGAAACCCTGGAAAGTTAGGTGCAGGATTAAAGCTCATATAATTCTAATGGCTGGTACGGAAAGGTGGTCGTCTGTAAGAAGCCGCCTCGAAATATCCTATTTCAGTCTTGTATCCAGCCTAGAACATCAACTTTCCTTCACTCAAGCGGACCAAAAAATGGAGAATCAACACATTCTGTCTATTTCCAAAAGAAAAACTTCATTAAACCGAGGTAATTAACAGGATCTGCCTTACGGACAGAATATTAATTTGATGAGAGCTTGGTCCCTAAGGAAGTATCTCTGATGCATGCCCAAGAGCCTGCAGGAGAGCAGCAAACACCTGCCTTCACTGTCCTTCGACAAGGAAACGACACACTTTGCATCCATGAGAGCCCCCAAGCGGTTCGGCGTTGAAGCGAAATCTGTCTGTGTTGTGACACTGCCATTGCTGCCGCCTGCAGGGCCACTGCCACATCTGACTCACATTCTAGAAGGAAGGTATGTTTGTCGCAGTGAATGCAGCTTGCGGCAGCTGCCTCGTGGAGAGGTGACAGGCCGCTGTGCTGAGGCTCCCTGGGCGATTCAACTGCACCATCTGCCGTGTCAGCTTGGAACTGCAGGAGACGCTAGAGGGGAAGAGGGAGAAAGGAAGGGAAGCAAAGATTGATATGACCATATGGTCTGCGTATTGAGCTTGCTGTCTTTTACATTTGTGACTTAGAGGAACCTGTATCAATAAAATGTTATTATTCTTATTCCACGGTTGAGGAGACTGAGACTCAGAGAGGTGAATTAACTTTCCACAAGTTCACACAGCTAAGTGGTATGCTTGACTTTTGAACGAACGTTGCTGATCAGGCAGTATATTAAATAATTTCACTTTTAATGTCTCATCTAGTATACCAAGCCTTTGAAGTAGGAGCCTTTCTGATTTTCAGAAATGCAGAACCTGAAACTTACAGACATTAGGTAATTTATCAGGGCTCCAAAATCGCAAAATTAACAGAGTTCTCTCTGGTTCCAAAGCTTACAGCCCTGAGAAATGTAGAGTTGAAGGTGGACAAATAGAGACAGAATAATATTACACCTATAAATAAAGACCACTGCCCTATATTAATTTTGGATTTACTGCCACTCTTAGCACTTTCCAAGGAGCAGATTTATTTAGCTTTACATAGCACATAAAGATGAGAAAAGATGTATGTAAGTAGAAACTTGGTAAACTGGACACTTCGTTAGGGACCTAGGAAGCTCACGATTGGAATAGATTCTATTGGACATTGAATTGTTGCAGAAAAGAAGGAATCTAAATAAGCTTTTCTGTAAAAAATAGTCTTCATATTTTGCTTGCAATTAAAAATAAAATTAACATTTGTTTTCCTTATATGAATACAAAATTACAGATCAGAATAAAGCCGTTTCACCCACTTCCCCGACAAACCCCTCCTCCACACTATCCAATTACACTCCCCAGAAGTAATGATATCTGTCTAGATCTTTTTCTATGCACTTGCTTTCCTATCTTGAAAATATATGTTATTGTATTATCAGTATCTTTACATAAATAATATAACATCTTCAAATTGCTTTCTCTCCTTGTGACCCCATTTAAAACTATGATTTAGAGCTCTTTCCATGTCAGAACATAATGATCAGCTTTATTATTTTAAAAAGTATTTTATAGAATGAATACATCACAGTTTATACAACTGATTTCCTATTAATGAACATTTGCTTTGTTTCCAGGTTTTTTTTTTTTTTTTGCTATTATAAACAATGCTGCATTGAACATCTTTGTGCATGCCTCATAGTACACACATATAAGACTCTTAAAGATAGATACTAGACATGAAATTGCCAGGTAGTAGAGCATATACATTAAAAATATGAATAGAGTCAAATTGTACTTCCAGAGTGTATGTACCCAGCACCAACATCCACTCTTCCCATTGCCTTTGTCAACTCTTATTATTATTACTTCTAAACTTCAGCATTAATTGTGGGTGAAATTATCTCAGTTTAACAAATTACATTTCTCTGATTCTTAGAGTCTAAGTTTCTCTTCTTGTGTTTACCCAGTAATCCTGTCCTGATTTGCCTATTATGCCCTTCTTTCTATAACATAGTTTTTCCTTATTGTTATATATTAATTCTTTTATTTAAATAAAAGTATTACATTTTGAGGTAGTCAAATTTAAATCTTTTTCTTTATGGCTTTTAATGGTTTATGGGTTGATTAAAAATCCTTCACATAGAGCAAGATTATTCTACATAGGCTGTTATATAACATTTTCTTTTAATACTTTTGAGTTTTTGTGTTTATATTTAATCTAATTGGATTTCACCCATGTTAGTGGTGTGAAGTAGGGACTGAACTTAGTTTTTCCAAATGGAAAGCCTATATTCGAACAACTTTTATTAATGATCTAGCCAATGATTAGAAGTGCCAGTTTTATTACCTACCAAAGAAACACACATAGGTCCATTTCTGATTCCTTTTTTGTTTTTTTGAGACAGAGTCTTGCTCTGTCACCCAGGCTGGAATGCAGTGGCCTAGTCTTGGCTCACTGTAAGCTCCACCTCTCAGGTTCATGCCATTCTCCTGCTCAGCCTCCCGAGTAGCTGGGACTACAGGTGCCCGCCACCATGCCTGGCTAATTTTTTGTCTTTTTAGTAGAGACGGGGTTTCACCGCATTAGCCAGGATGGTCTCGATCTCCTGACCTCGTGATCTGCCCGCCTCAGCCTCCCAAAGTGCTGGGATTACAGGTGTGAGCCATGGCACCCAGACTTTTTTTTTTTTTTGAGATGGAGGCTTGCTCTGTCACCCAGGCTGGAGTGCGTGCAGAGTGGTGTGATCTTGGCTCACTGCAACCTCTGCCTCTCAGGTTCAAGCGATTCTCCTACCTCAGCCTCCTGAGTAGCTGGGATTGCAGGCTCCCACCACAATGCCCAGCTAGTGTTTGTGTTTTCAGTAGAGACAGGGTTTCACCATGTTGGCCAGGCTGGTCTTGAACTCCTGACCTCAAGTGAGCCTCCTGCCTCAGCCTCCCAAAGTGCTGGGATTACAGGTGTAAGCTACTACACCCGGCCCCTGATTCCTAATTCTATCTGTGACTTTTCTATTTGTTTACTTCCTGGTATAAAAATATTACACCCTTTTAATTATGGTGGCTTTATATTTTTATATTTTAATATTTGTTAAAGCAAATCTTTCTTTTTTGTTTTGTTTTCAAAATTGGCATGACTAATTTGTGCTGTTACTCTCTTTTAGGAATTTTGGAATGAGAGTGTCAAGTTCCCAGAAAATCCTGTTGAAATGTTGTTTGGGGTTGTTTTGAACATATATATCAATTTTGGGGAAATAGAAAACTTTACAACATTTAATCTTTCTACCAAAGAACATGGTACTGATTGCCATTTGTCTAGCTTGTTTTTAAATGTTTGTTGCGAAAGGTTTATAGTTTCTACAAAAAAGTCACATACCTTTCTTGTTAGATTTATTCCTGGATCCTTTATATTGTTTGTTGCTATGGTACATATAATCTTTTAAAAATAATTTTCTCATTTCTTATGGCTGGTACAAGGCAACACTATGGATGTTTGTAATTTTTAACACTATGGATGCTTGTCTCCTGTCACTCTATTGCAATCTCTTACGTGTCTTGTTATGATCTCTTGGTTTGTTAAACATAGATTATTATATATTGTGCAAATCATGATAGTTTTGTCTATTCTTTCCTATACTTGTGTCTTTAGATTTCCTGGTGTTCTTCAATTTTACTACAGTGTATGTATGAGTGTGTCTCCTTTCTATTTAATTGCATTTTGTTTGCTTTTTGAATCTGAAATGTTATCTTTCAATAATCCAGGAAAATTCTCTGCTATTCTCTATTACCCTGTCACCTTCTTTTTTCTTTTTCAGTTTGTTTTGTTTTTTGTTTTGAGACAAGGTCTTGCTCTGTTGCCCAGGCTGGAGTGCAGTGGTGCAATCATGGCTTACTGCAGCCTCGACCTCTTGGGCTCCATACATCCTCCTGCTTTGGCCTCCCAAGTAGCTGGTACTACAGGAGTACAGTACCACACCTGGCTAATTTTTTTAGAGATGTGTTCTCACTATGTCGCCTAGGCTTGTCTCAAGCTCCTGGGCTCAAGTAATCCTCCCACCTCAGCCTCCCAAAGTGCTGGGATTACAGGTATGAGCCACCACACCCAGCCATGCCCTGTCACTTTCTAATGTTTCCATCTAGAATCCCAATTAGCTGTACATTCATTCTTGTCATATTGTTCCATATGTCTCCTCCTTCATATTTTTCATCTTTGCCTCATGGTCTTCAATTTGCTTTTCTTCAAATCCATTTTCCAGTTAGCCAATTCTACTGTATCTTACCTGCTGTTTAAACCATCCACTTCATTTTAAAATAATAATTATAGTTTTCATTTACAGAAGTGTTTTTGGTCCTCTTCCAAATCTGTCTGATCAAATTTGATAGTTCCATGTTCTTTGCATTTTTTCAATGCCTTTTTTGCTTAAATCATATTAAACATACTTCTTGTTGATGGTGTATCCAGTAATTCCATATATGCATTCTTTGCAGTTCATTTCAGCACTTTATTGCTTCCATAAACTCTTACTCCTTTTTTCCCCCCGTGTTTAATGATTTTTGACGAGGGACTCATGTTTCTTGGAAATGTGTTTGTGAGACTTTTCTTGGAGGACTGAGTTTAAAGTATGTGCATCCAGAGGAATTTGTGTTTGCTTCAGCCAGGTGCCTGGGAACACTATCAGCCTGGGATTATTTGAAACTAACTTTTCATTGCAGACCATTTGAGGTCACAGAAGTTGTTGAAATCAGGCTGGTGATGCCTACGGAGTCACTGGCTCCCCTGTGGATGTTTTCACCCCGACTCACCCATCAAGCACGTTGTACTTTGAGTATCCAGACTTTGGATTAAGGCTCAGATCCAGTTTCCTCCCTTGTATTGGTTCCTAGGGTTGGGATAACAAAGTACCACAAATTAGGTTGCTTAAACAGCAGAAACTTATTTTGTCACAGTTCTGGAGGCTTGAAGTCCAACATCAAGACGTTGACAGAGTTGGTTCCTTCCGAGGGATGTCCCACACTCTCCCCTGGCTTCTGGAGGTTTGCAGGCCATCTTTAGTATTCATTGGTGTGATGGCATCACCCCAAACTCCGCCTTCATCTTCACATTCTGTGTCCGTATTTTCCCCTTTTCATAAGGACACCAGTCATTACATTACATACATTAGAGTCCACCCTAAATGACCTCAATTTAAATTAACTCATTACATCTTTAATAACCCCATTTCCAAATAAGGTCATATTCGGAGGTACTGTGGGCTGGAATTTCAACATATGAATTTTGGGAAACACAATTCAACTCATAACATCCCTGTTTTGTCCCAAGCTTTCTTTCCAGTCCACATGTACATTCACATGGACAAAGACACATGTACACGTCTATTTAAATGGAGGCGCCAAGTAACAAGGGACCAGCAGATATCCGGTGGTAAGTACCAACTCAAGTTCCTACTGGCCTCTTTGGATTTGTCATTTCTTTTTTTTCTTTTTCTTTTCTTTTTTTTTTTTTTTTTGAGACTGAGTCTCACTCTGTTGCCCAGACTAGAGTGCAGTGGCATGATTTCTGCTCACTGTAACCTCTGCCTCACAGGTTCAAACAATTCTCCTGCCTCAGCCTCCCGAGTAGCTGGGACTACAGGCATTTCTGACCTCCAAATAATCCCCTTAGCTTTCCATCAAGTCAACCATGCATCTAAAAATATGTTTTAAAAATTTTAATCATCATGTTAAGTTTCATTAAAATAACGGATTTTTTGTGAATATTTAGTCCAAAATACACCTGGAAATGGGAACCCCTTTTGATGTAAGATGAACGTAGAAGTTCACATGATTTCTCCTTGCAAAGAAACAAGAATTTCAAATTATTGGTTTAACGTGACCAACATTTTTGAGTAAATCTGTCAAATATTCCTTATCTTAAAAAAGCACAAGATATGAAGGTGATGAAAACTAAACAAAATATAATCCTGGCAGGAATTCTATGTTTAGAAAAAGAAAATATTCAGCAGCACTGTGCATACTGCCTGAACTGGTGAGATGCTAATATAAATTTGGAAAGATTCAAATTTGTTTTCTTTCCCCTGACATATTTTTTGAAAAGTTTGAGAGAATCCTCCAATAATCTTTGTCCCACTAGCAAATTACAGAGCTATAGAATGAAGACTATCTGCCAACACATAAGATCTGAATATAATATTCTACTTAGTCACTTGATTGACTTAAGTAGTTTGATGCTTATAAAGTCTTGATGCATGTGCTAATGTTTCAAGTGGTACATTTTATAGAGAGGATTTGTGTTTGCTTCTGCCAAAACATGGTTTCACAAATAACTCAGTTCTCAAATACTAGGACGGAGATTCGTTGAACCATGCCATTAAAAAAAAATTGATTTTACACTTTTCCACCCACCTCTTTCACAACAGCACAGCAAAACTTTAGCTTCTTTCCCCAAACTCCTCCTTCCCCTCCAACTTCATGCCTTGCCTTCCCCAGGCCTGCCTGTGTCCCCTGACTGTGCTCCTGGCAAGAACTGTTTTCCTCCCACTGTCACTGTTTTTAAAATGAGATGCATTCTGCAGCATTCTTTCCCTCTTCTTCTCCCTTCTCTTCCTCAATTCTATTTCTGGATGAGCACATTGGCACATGTTTTTATTGTCAGGTTACACTTTCCCCCTGGTCAAAGAGAAGATGAATATGGAAGGGAGGCTCCTACATATTATTTATATTTCAAGTCTAATACAGAGGTTCTCAATGTGTGGTTCACAGAACTTGTTAGAAAGGCAAATATTCCAGTTCTACCCCCAGATCTACTGAATCTCGCATGCTGGGGGTGCAGCCAGCAATCTGTTTTAAACAGTCTTTCCAGGTGATTTTTTTTTTTTTTTTGAGATGGCGTCTCACTCTGTCGCCCAGGCTGGAGTGCAGTGCCATGATTTTGGCTCACTACAACCTCTACCTCCTGGGTTCAAGCGATTCTCCTGCCTCAGCCTCCCGGGTAGCTAGGATTACAGGCATGGGCCACCATGCCCGGCTAATTTTTGTATTTTTAGTAGAGATGGGGTTTCACCATGTTGGCCAGGCTGGTCTTGAACTCCTGACCTCAGGTGGTCAGCCCGCCTTGGCCTACCAAAGTGCTGAGATTACAGGCATGAACCACCGTGCCCAGCCTTTTTTTTTTTTAACCTTTCTTCTCTTACCAGGCGTGTGTGCAGTTCCTTCCAGAGGCCCCTGGCGGTGCTGACAAGTATCAGTCTCTTCTTACAAATGCTGGCAACAGGAAAAGCATATTTCCAAAGGGCAAGCGTTCAAACATGTAAGTGTGAGCATTTCACTGCCTCCTCTTCCAAGATTAGAGTTTTTGGACAAGAAAAAAAGCAAGTCTGAGAGCACATAGCCACGCTAAGCTACTCAATGCCATAAACCAAAAAAAAGCAATATATCTCTAGTCTTCACCTTTTCAAAATGTATCTCACCAACCCTGGGGTCTCTTAAGTGGCAAAGGACAAGAGGATGAATGACTAACTCATTTCTGTTGAAACAGGTTATAGAATGTTTGCAGTTCACCCCAGATATGAGGGCTGAGTTTTAGAGTGAGGACTTTGTTAACCCTCACTTGCAGAGCATTTGTTTGTTGAGGGTTTTAACAGTTGGATTAGGTTTGACTGAATATTACAGAAAACTAAAAATACTAGTAATTCCAGTGGTTAAAAGAGACTCAAGTTCCTTTTTCTCTTACATACAAGGCCAGAGGCAGGCAGTTGTTGATGAAAAGAGTCAAACTCTGTAAAATATTTGAAGAGATTTATTCTGAGCTAAATATGAGTGACCATGGCCTGTGACACAACCCTCAGGAGATCCTGAGAACATGTGCCCAAGGTGGTCGCGGTGCAGCTTGGTTTTATACATTTTAGGGAGGCATGAGACATCAAGCAAATACATTTAAGAAATACATTGGTTAGGATGGGCGCAGTGGCTCATGGCCTGTAATCCCAGCACTTTGGGAAGCCGAGGTGGGTGGATCATGAGGAGAGGAGATCGAGACCATCCTGGCTAACACGATGAAACTCTGTCTCTACTAAAAATACAAAAAATTAGCCGGGCGTGGTGGCGGGCGCCTGTAGTCCCAGCTATTTGGGAGACTGAGGCAGGAGAATGGCGTGAACCCAGGAGGCGGAGCTTGCAGTGAGCTGAGATTGTGCCACTGCACTCCAGCCTGGGTGAAACAGCGAGACTCCGTCTCAAAAAAAAAAAAAAAAAAAAGATAAAGGATTATGGAGACCAGGTTTTATTGTGCAGAGGAAGCTCTCTGCAGACTTCAGAGAGAACAGGTTGTAAATTGTTTCTTATCCGACTTAAAAAGATGCCTGGCTCTTAGTTGATTATCTCCTGGATCTGGGAAGGAAGGAAGAAAAACAAACGGGAGAGGGGATTCTCCATAGAATGAGAATTTTTCCCAGAAGAGGCTTTGCAGGGCAATTTCAAGGTATGGCAAGGAAATACATTTTGAGGTAAAACATTTTTATTTTCTTCCTTGTTATGCCAGCGTCAGATTGGAAAGTAAGTCACGATATACAGGGCTAAATAAAACCCATCTGATGAGAATTTATGGTTTGTGGGACATGACTCCCCAGACCGTTTAGAAAGGGGTCAATGACTGGGGTACTGGCTGCATGATTGTCAGGGACCCTGGCTCCATATTCTCTCCACCCTGCCATCCTGAATGAACCACTTCCTAGTATAAAACAGCTGCTTAAGTTCTCAGCATCATATCCAAATTCCAGCCAGCAGAAAGGAGGAAGGGCTTCCTTTAAGGGAATGTTGTAGAAGTTACACATAACTTTTGCTTACATCCAGTGACTGATACCTAGTCACATGACCATCTCTAGTTGCAAGGGAGGCTGGGAAATGTAGTCTTTATTTTGGATGGCCATGAACCCAGCTGAAAACCAGGAATAAACACACTAAGGGAGAGAGTTAGGGACAATTAGCAGTATCTGCCTCAGAGGTCCAATTTTAAGGGCCATAGGCCACACCTACACCACTTCTGGCTTTCCAGGTCTGTCTCAGAAATTGTAACTTGAAGTTTTTTGTTTTTGTTTTTTAGCCAGTTCTGCTGGTAGACTTACCTTCTTTTTCCCTCACTTCTAATTAGATTCAATAACTACAATAAATCAGATGGCTCTTTGGGGTGCCGAGGAAGTTTTAAATTGCTTATTATCATTTTTCTGAGATGGAGTCTCTCTGTGTCACCCAGGCTGGAGTGCAGTGGTGCAATCTTGGCTCACTGCAACCTCCGCCTCCCGGGTTCAAGCGATTCTTCTGCCTCACCTCCTGAGTAGCTGGGACTACAGGTATGCACCACCACATCTGGCTAATTTTTGTATATATACATATATAATATACGCACATATATACACACATATACACATATATACATATATGCATACATATATACACACATATACACATATATACACACACATATATATACACACATGTATATATATTTAAGTAGAGACAGGGTTTCGCCATGTTGGCCAGGCTGGTCTCGAATCCTGACCTTAGGTTATCCACCCTCCTCGGCCTCCCAAAGGGCTAGGATTACAGGTGTGAGTCACTGCACCCAGCCACTTATTAATTCTTTACATTCTTCCAGGCAACTCACTTTGGAGACTTCTGAGGTTGCAAGTGCCACATTCTGAAACTACTTGTGATTCTCTGAAAGACAGCACCTTGTCTTGGAGCAAGAACATGAAGCAAAGCACTCTTTGTGGTGGAAAAGATGTGGCTTGCTGTGATAAATGGTAGCTCTTTGGGGTCTTTAATAGTATTTACAAGTATAAAAAGTGTTGATTGAGATAAAAAAGTTTGAGAACTGCTGAGATACATACTCACTAATGAATCAATCACTGTGGCCAAGACTTCTCTAACAACTGAAATTCACATTCATTCATTTACATAATAACTATTCACCTACTGTGTTCTAGGCACTGCTTGGCATCAAAGATACCATGTAGATGGGCCTGAGTCATACATATGTCCAAATCTTGGAAGTGGGATATCCCAACCTTATCAAATGGATTCACCAAAGAAAAGATAGATTCATTATTTTTTTTTTTTACCAGAAAGAAGAAGAATTGTTGATAACAGAGATATCCTTATCCCACAGTAGATACTATGTTTGTTGATGAAACTCAAACTCTCTAATTCATTTTAGTGGAATTTACTGAGTTGGCCAATGAGGTGGGGGAAGCAGTCCCATTTCACCCATGTCCCTTTTACTGATGGCCAGAAAGAATGGGGAGAAGCTGATATTAATGGGGCCTAGTAATATAGAACGGGTCCTGAAGAGAATTCCACATTAAAATTTTTAGCCTGTTGCAGCTTGAACAATTCTTTTCATTAGGGCCCAAACCTAATCCTAGTGCTTTCTGCCTGTGGCCATGGGGAGAGTCAGGAAACAACTGCGCCAAATCCCCACAAAAATATTAATGGAAGATTAACCCACTCGCAATTTCCAGAGGAAAGACCTTGCCCAGAAATGGCAGTGAAAGTTGGAGAATTCAGCTTCCTCCACCAATACTGGGCCCATGAGTAAGAAAGGAAAATGAAGAGTGAAAAACAGAGACAGAAGATTGATTTCATTTCATCCAAAGTGTCTGGCTGTGGTTTCTCCAGCGCAGAGCCCATTCTATAAAATGGAAATTGTTTTAGAAAAGGAGATGGCTCAGAACTTCCCCTCAAGGGAATGTTGTTTGCAACCCAAGTGGATACTGGTCTGTGACCTCTACCTCAGAGTAGATAGCACTTTCATTCAATAACAAGCAAGTGATTTTTTCTTACTAAATTCATGCAATTTTGTTTTTTTGCTATTTCTTCTTTTTTGTTTACTTATTCATGTTTTATTTTTTGTTTTTAACTCATGCAATTTTGAAAGACTTATTAAAGATATTTTTAGTCCTACATTCATACAAAAGTGGAGGAAATATTTTCATTGTCTTAGTCCATTGGGACTGCTACAACAAAATACTATAAACTGGGTAGCTTATAAACAACAGAAATGCATTTCTTGTATTTATGGGGGTTGGGAAATCCAAGATCGAGGTGCCAGAAGATTCAGCATCTGGTGTTGAAGGCCTGCTTTCTAGTTCATAGATTGCACCTTCTTTCTGTGTCCTTACATGGTAAAAGGGCAAGGCAGCTCTCTAGAATCTCTTTTATAAGGGCACTAATTCCACTCATGAGGGTTCCATCATCATGACCTAATTACTGCTCACCCCAAAGACCCTCACCTCCTAATACCATAATCTTGGGAGTTAGAATATCAACATATGAATTTTCAGGGACACACATATTCAGACCATAGCAATATTGAACATCCACGGCCCAGCTTTTACAATTATCAACACACATGCAATATTGTTTTGCCTATATTACTACCCCTATCCCTTACCGCATGAGATTATTTTAGAGAGATCAGGTAAAAGACATCTTTTAAATACTTATTCTTAAAAGATTTTCAAAATCATAAAATACATATAGAGTGTTTTAATGCTGTTAGGAACAGATCTCCCCAAGCTTACAAATCAGAATTAGATAAAACTGGCTAAAACAACCATTTTCCATTTTTCCCTCCCACCCCTCTCTCCAACTGCCCCTAAGTGAGTCATCTCAATCAAGAATAATTATGGAGATATTTGGACATCCCCTATGACAACAGCATAATTTGATTATTGGCCCGAGGTCAAAGAATTGTGAATCTGCAAACAAATCCACACATGCATGTGTTTCTCCCTCCCATTTTGAAACCAAATGACCCCAACATTTGGTTTGCCATGAACATCTTTCACTTTTCACTCTCCCCTGGCATTTGAAGGAAGTCTTTTGCCTATGTCTGGATTTCCTCACATGTATCCCCTGAGGAATTTCATTAGTTGTGAAATACCAGAATGTTTATAGCAGAGACATTTTTCTTCTGAGAATGGAGTTCAGAGTTCTGACGGATGGTGGTAACGACAATAGGATGCTGTATCTCAAAAAGACAAAAGAAAGTGTCTAAAATTTCAGATCCACAGCTTTGTGGGCACTTGCATTGAACCCATGCAAACTTAAAAGATAGGAAAAGATGCACTTCCATGTAAAAATAAAAAGAATTGAAGTAAAACCCCAAGTCACTATAACGTGGACTTGAAAGTCCTAGTTTAAAAAAAAAATGCATCTCATCCCTAACTGATTTACTGAACAGTGTAAATTAGTTGGGCATCAAAACCGGCTTTTAACTTTTGATAAACTTTTCACCCTCTCCTTTTTGATTGTGGCTCCCTTCGTGAAATCCTGCCCAAATTTTAACTTTCTAGGCACCTTTGAGATTTAAGACCAAGTCCTGTTCATTATTAAAACCTGAGCCTTGAACTTGATTTAAAGCTTGGCTCTTCCCTGCTCCCAAATCCAGTGGGGGCTGGGGCTAGGGCTATGGGCCTGGCTGTTTGAAAGGAAGCGAAGGTCTGGTTCTGAGACTCCTTTACCTCCTGCTTACCTGCCTCTGCTAATTCAAGCTTTTAGAGGGATTGCAAGAGGCTGGTAGGAAAGGGCCAGCTTTGGTGGCTGCGCTTACATCAGAGTAAGGAAGGGTCCCTGGTGTTGAGTCCCTGCCTCTCCTTTCCCCTCTGTGTTCCTTCATTTTCACACATCAGTGAGTAGATGGATGCCTCACCTTCTTCTCAGGGGCAATCATCCACAATCCCTTCAAGCCATATGAAAGAGGCTACTCCCACCAGGCCTCTGACTTCATTGGAGCTAGTATTATCTCTACGAATAAGTATATCCCCTCTCTTCAGGGCACACCTGCCAAGCACCCCTTCTTCCTTCCCCATGGTCATGGGGCAGTCTAGTGAAGAGGAGACTCTGAGATCATCCTCCCAAGAATGCTTGTGGCAGGCCTTGCTTCACGGGCAAACAACATAGACCTGGCACACGTCCAGCCGGAGAACACGCTGCCCTCTTACATTCTTGAAGCACCCCAAGTTCTTATGAGTAAACTTTTGGAGCCCCCTCTCACTTGGCTTTAGGGATGGGTGCCTCTCCCCTAGCCACACTCTAAGTAGGGACAAACTTGTCATCAAGAACACCATTATTTTCTGTAAGGCTGTCTACATCTCCCTCAACCCAGTCCTCTTCTCCCACAGCTGGGGTCAGCCTGGAGAGGCACAGTTCTGAACAGGAGCTGCTCACTAAGCTCCCTGGGGGAGGTGGCAGCTCTCAAACTATTTGATGATGCTCACTTAAGAACATGGGGATGCCGGCTGGGCGCAGTGTAATCTCACGCCTGTAATCCCAGCACTTTGAGAGGCCAAAGCGGGTGGATCACAAGGTCAGTAGATCGATACCATCGTGACCAAGATGGTGAAACTCAGTCTCTACTAAAATACAAAAACTTAGCCGTGCATGGTGGTGCACGCCTGTAGTCCCAGCTACTCAGGAGGCTAAGGCAGGGGAATCACTTGAACCCGGAGGCGGAGGTTGCAGTGAGCCAAGATCATGCCACTGCACTCCAGCCTAGTGACAGAGCAAGACTCCATCTCAAAAAACAAAAAACAAAACAAAAAACAAACAAAGAAACAAAAAGAACATGGGGATGCCTTTGCCCTCAGCTTTGAGTCTAAAACACAATTTTGGTTCAGTAGGAAAATTCCACGTGCTGGGCAGGACTTGCAGGTTGTGAAACCCACATATCTATGCTCATAGATACTGAGCGTAGACGAGGGAATAGGAGAAGCCTATTAGAGGTCGTCTCTTATTGGCCAGTATGCATGGGTACTTGCTTTTCCTTAAAAGGGGTAAAAGCCAGAATAAGGGGTATCAAGGATGAAGAATCCAGTTGCAAATTGTAAAATAAAGATTGTTCAGCAAATTTCTGTAAGGAAAAAGAAATAAAAAGGAGATGGGGCTTCAGTATGTACCAGTACAGATCTGTGACTTCATTCACTAGACTATAATCTATGTATAAATAAATGTACAATCCCATAACAACAGGGGCCAGTGCTGACCACAGTAGATGAGGGCATTCAATACATATCTGTTAAATAATTAAGTGAATGGAAGTAGTTGAGGGCCACTGGTGGCTGTATCTTTAGCAACTGCTTGCTTTCTGCTAACATTTTCTGAGCACTTCACAGGCACCAAGTACTGCTGTAAGTCTCCAGCAGCCATGAAGATAGTTAACTCTTGTACTTAAGTAGTTTGTGACTAAGGGTTGGAGACAGATTAGCACAACTACCTACAAATAAAACCTCCAGATTCCATTTGGGAGAAAGCAAGGACCCTGTCTTTGAAGTCAGAAAGGAGTGGGAAATGGGGAAGACCCTGATACAGCTTCTACCTGGACACAGCCCTGATCCAAACTGTTCCAAATGAGGTGGAATTCATGTCTTCATGTTCCCTAGTATGACGTGAGGGTCACCCAGCTAGTAATGGAAGTGACTCAAAAACCGTGAAATTCACAATGATAGTGGTGGAGAGACCATTCATTGTATTATGGGAGAAGGTGCTTTTGAGGAAACAAAGCTCCTTGGTTGTTTCGGCTTGTCTTCCAATTCGACCCTCTTCCCTGGAATCTAACTATGCCCAAGTTTAGCTCTGAGATTAATTCTGTCTTCCTCCTCATTATATTTCACATATTCCCTCAAAATTTCTTTGTTTGGGCCTTAATGTGGAGTCAAGTGACTAACTTCTCCATGTACCTGCTGGTTAATGGATGAATCTGCTCTTGTAACTGAAAGCTGTAACCTGAGTGAATGGTCCCTAAGCAGGGAAATGAGCGGTGAGAATTTCAGACTTGAGGCAGACATTGAGAGGATTGGTATTTTCAACTGTCAATTGCAACAAGTTTCCTTAGGCCCCTTCCATGCACCCAGGATCCCTCACACCATCCCTTTGTCCCCGAGGGACCCCAGGGTAACTTTCTCCTGAGAATAGTATTCAGATTTCTTGGCTTCAGTGGGGACTTCTGGAATCAAGTAAAAGGCATGAAAGAAACTGAAGTGCCTGACAGAGGGATGTCTGTGTACCTCTTTGCAAAATAAGTGTGTGTGTGCATGGGGTGAGGGTAGTATAGCAGCAGCCCCCAGTATCATCTGACCACAGAGAAGCTACCAAGGTGAAACTTTGAGTCCAGCAATCACAGGCTTAGCAGAGGAGGGCTGAGATGCAATGAAGCTGCTGATTACTCAACAAAGACTCAGCAAGAAAAGTTCTCTACACAGATCACAGATTTCATCCTTGGTAGAAAGGTGCCTATGTAGCTGGAAAAGCCAATAAATACCTGGCGGCTAACTTCCTTTATTTGGAACACACATAATCTCAGCAACCCAAAGACCTTCATCCTACCTCATGTGAATATTGACATGCAAAGCCTGTGTCAATCTGACTGGTAGTATTGGATCTCAGTGGTCAATAGCTACGTAGAATGAGCCCTGAAGGAAACATGTATTTGGCTATTCTTGAAAGGCTCTTTTGAAGGGACCATTTTTTGAAATGTTTTCCAGCTGTTATTTCCTTTCTGAATAATCTGAGCCTAATTCAATTTGTGCACCTTTTTCTTTTCCAGAAGGCAAATTACCCGCATATGGCTTGCTGTAGTTGTGCATATGATCCACTGGTTTTGGCTGAGAGTTTTACAGAATTGTAAATAAATGACCCCGTCGGTACATGGGAGAAGTGTTCCTTTCACATTACATGGTCCTGCAATTACATGATATGATGGCAGTTAGTAAGATTCTGTGTATTATCTCCAGAGCCCTGGGGTAAAATGGTCTATAGCCATGTCCAAGATGGGTTGGGGCAGGTCCAGCACATTACATGACTGTGAGGGGGTGGTGGTGAACACAGCCAAGAAAGTCCATGGGTTACATTTTTTTTTAAACCCGACAAAACTTGAATTTGGAAACTGTTCTGTCTGCATACATCACAAAAGCTACTTGTAAAGCAAAAAATGGCTATAGATACAACTCTCCTTCTGCTTTAATCATTTTTCCCATCCAGCTCTCATCCCCAGTGTGGTTGTGATGCTAGAGATAGAAGAGGATAAGAAGCCACGAAAACAGGCTGGAGGAGAAGTGGGGATTCAGCACGTAAGTTGTCACCTCCCAGAATTGCTGAGAATCAGGAGTCCTTGAATCGCCTGGGGATGCTGGTGAAAGCGACACCATGCGGGAACAGTAGGTGAATGAAGCTTACCAGGGTCAACATGCTGCATGGACGTCATTCCTGCCCTCCCACCTGGGGAACCAGCCTCCAAAATATTAGCAACTTGTGGCAAGGCCAGGGCCCATGCTGGGGAGGGAGTCACCTTCCCGGTCTCGCTACCCAGACTCTCCCTCCAGACATCTTCTTCCCCTTTAGCAGCTATCAATTTAATGCCTGCTAACATGTTAATGGAGAGGTAAGGTTTCAGGTGTGCCATTTCCCAGGGAAACTATGTTTTAAAACATCGAACACACACGGATTAAATAATTGAGACGTAATAGCCATATGTGAATTCCTGACACTTGTCAGATTTCTAAATTAATCTAATTTTCTCCTGCTCCCATCTAAAGTCCAGAGCACATGCTCCTGTGTGAGGGAAGACTTTGCTACTCGCAGTGTGGTTCCCAAACAGCAGCATTGATATCACCTGGGAGTTTGCCAGAAGGGAAACCTCAGACTCCTGAATTAGAATCTTCACTGTCATAAAATCCTCAGATGGTTCCTATGCACAAAGAAGTTTGAGAAACATCAGTCTAAGCAAGTGGTTTTCAAACTGTGGGCTGCTACTCATGAAGTCAATTTAGTGGTTGTGACCAGGATTTTGTTTTTTTTGAGACAGGGCCTCACTATGTTGCCCAGCCTGGAGTGTAGTAACACAAATCACAGCTCACTGCAGCCTCGAACTCCTAGGCTCAAGTGATCCTTCTGCCTCAGCCTCCTGAGTGGCTGAGACTATAGATGTGCCCCCAGCTATTTTTTTTTTTCTTTTAGTTTTGTAGAACTACACGGGGTCTCGCTTTGTTGCCCAAGCTGGTTTTGAGCTGCTGGTTTCAAGCAATCCTCCTGCCTCAGTCTCCTAAAGTGCTAGGATTTTAGGTATGAGCCACTGTGCCCAGCCAGGATTTTTTTTAAAAAGCAAATTGTACAGAGAAAATGAGAGTGCACCCTATGTAGTAAATATTGTAAAACTTACGTCTCAATAGCATATAGATAAATGTGAATGTTGCATCACTGCATAAAATATATTTTCCCAGTGGGTCATTGTCAAAAACAATTTGAAGCCTGCTGATCTTATGACATGGCTGGTTATTTACATATCAAGGCAGTCTATATTTTATTCTTTAACGAAGTTCACCCATCAGATTAATATTTGCAGGTCATTCATTTAATCCCTGTGCAAAGACACTTGAATTAAAACATGCATTCTAATGTTCCCTTACTTTTGGCATGAAACTTTATAAGAAATATATGTTGATCAGTGACTATTTAATAAAGATTTACCATATTCCTTCTAGAAAAGAACCTTTCCTGAACAATAGCATGTTACTTTTTATTAGCTAATTTTATTTAACCTATTTTGAGTTTTGACTCTGATATGGTTAAGCTTTATGTCCCCACCCAAATCTCATATTGAATTGTAATCCCCATAATCCCCACATGTCAAGAGAGAGACCAGGCGGAGGTAACTGAATCATGGGGGGAGGTTTCCCTCCTGCTGTTATTGTGATAGTGAGTTCTCATGAGATCTGATGGTTTTATAAGGGGGTCTTCTCACTTTGCTCAGCATTTCTCCTTCTTGCCACCTTGTGAAGGAGATGCCTTGCTTCCCTTTTGCCTTCCGCAATGATTGTAAGTTTCCTGAGGCCTCCCCAGCCATGCGGAACTGTGAGTCAATTAAACCTCTTTCCTTTATAAATTACCCAGTCTCAGGCAGTTCTTTATAGCAGCATGAAAACAGACTAAAACTGACTCCCAGTTATTTTGGGGTCATATCGGATACTAAATACAGTTGACCCTTGAACAACATGGGTTTGAACTGGGTGCATCCACTTATACGTGGACTTCCTTCTGCCTCTGCCACCGGAGACAGAAACCAACCCCTCCTCTTCTTCCTCAGCCTCAGCCTCAACCTCAACCTACTCAACCTGAAGACGAGGATGAAGATCTTTATGATGATCCACTTCCACTTAATAGTAAATATATTTTCTCTTATGATTTTAATAACATTTTCTCTAGCTTATTTTTGAAGAACATTGTATATAATACCTATAAAATAGAAAATACATGTCAATCAACTGTTCATTATCGGTAAAGCCTCCAATCAATAGTAAGCTATTAGTAGTTATGTTTTCGGGGAAGTCAAAAGCTATTTGCAGATTTTCGACTGCATGGGGTGTTAGGAATCAACTATCACAGTGATTATATTAGCATCATTCTTCTTTTATTTTCTTCTCCATTAACATCTCAATAGTTTTACTATATACTTGTTAGCCACCTCATAGCAGGAGGTCAGAAAGGTTGTCAACCCAGCATAGATTAGAAAATTGGATGGTGGGAAGCAAAAGGCCCTGTGTCTAGACAATTTTGTTGTGACTTTCTGCACCATGGAGGCCCATTCTGTGAAGTCATGTGTGATTCCAAAGTGGGAGAGAATGTGGGGCTGAGTGTCTGTGCTATGTTTATCAGATGGGATTAAACCAGCACAGTGCATTAATATTCTGAAATACACTTGTGTGTTATGAATGTTTACCTCTTAGGA
Organism: Papio anubis; assembly: GCF_008728515.1. NCBI lineage: Eukaryota > Metazoa > Chordata > Mammalia > Primates > Cercopithecidae > Papio > Papio anubis. The sequence continues at coordinate 51,926,498 of NC_044994.1, forward strand.
TATGTATACATTGAGGATACCAAAAATATCCACCTTATGGGATTTTGAGAAGACTAAATGCATTAACTGAATTAAATTCATTATATAAACATTCATTCAACTCCTACTGTGTCCTGGGTATTGTGGCAGATGCTGGGAATATGGTAGAAAAATAGATCCTGCTCCTGAGGATTTTCTAGCCTAGAAAGGAAGCAGATAAGCAAGTACAGTACCTGCCAGGTGCAGTGGCTCACGTCTGTAATCCCAGCACTTTGGGAGGCTGAGGCAGGAGGATCGCTTGAGTCCAGGAATTTGAGACCAGCCTGGGCAACACAGGGAAACCCTGTTTCTACAAAAAATACAAAAATCAGCTGGTCATGGTGGCTTGTGCCTGTGGTCCCAGCTACTTAGGAGTCTGAGATGGGAGGATTGTTTGGGCCTGGGAGGCAGAGGTTGCGGTGGGCCGAGATCATGCCACTGCACTCCAGCCTGGGTGACAGAGCAAAACCCTGTCTCAATAAAACCCCCAAAAACAAAAACAAAAAAGCAATTACAGTATCAATTCTCATAGTGCAGACAGTCAACAAACAAGTACAGTCATGCATCGATTAACAACAGAGATACATTCTGAGAAATATCTCATTAGGTGTTTCATTGCTGTGTGAACATCATTGGATGTACCACTTACGCACAACTAGATGGCATAGCCTGCTACACACCTAGGCTATATGGTACAACCTATTGTTCCTAGGCTATGAAACTGTACAGCATTTTATTGATTGAATACTGCAGACAACTATAACACAATGGTGAGTATCTGAGTATCAAAACAGAAAAGGTACAGTACAAATACTGAATAAAGATAAAAAATGGTACACCTGTATACGGCACTTACTATGAATGCAGCTTGCAGGACTGGAAGTTGCCGTAGGTGGGTGAGTGAGCGGTGAGTGAATGTTAAGACCTGGGACATTGCTACACTACTGTGGACTTTGTAAACACTGCACACTTAGGTTACACCAAATTTATTTAAAAATAAAGTAATTGTGTTATGTAATGGCCATCACGTCACTAGGTGAAGTAGTTTTCAGCTCCCGTATAATCTTAGGGGTCTACCGTTGTATATGCGATCTGCCATTGACTACAACGTCATGATTTGGCACCTGACTGTACACTGCTTCAATAGTTTCCAAATGCGTTTCCCTACTTCCATTCTTATCCTTTCAGCAACTCTCTATGTGTCCACTAGGAAATGCAAAGTCCTCTTGCAGGGCCTTAAGGCCTTGCCTCGCCCCTGTCTGCCTCTGCAAGGCATCTCCTACCCCATTTTTGCCTCACTTACTCTGTTTCAGCAACATGGGTGGCCCCATTGCTACTCTTTGAGCACACCAAGCAGGTCAGCCTCAGGCTCTGGCTGTAATCCCTGTGTGGATCACTTTCATCTACAGGGCTCACTTCTCCCTTTGTTCAGGCCTCTGCTCTTACACCACCTTTCCAGAAGGCCCATCTAAAGTACACACTCCCACTCTCTGTTACTTTTTTTTTTTTTTTGAGGCGGAGTCTCGCTCTGTCACCCAGGCTGCAGTGCAGTGGCCCAATCTTGGCTCACTGCAAGCTCCACCTCCCGGGTTCACGCCATTCTCCTGACTCAGCCTCGCGAGTAGCTGGGACTACTGGTGCCCACCACCACGCCTGGCTAATTGTTTTGTGTTTTTAGTAGAGATGAGGTTTCACTGTGTTAGTCAGGATGGTCTCGATCTCCTGACCTCGTGATCCACCTGCCTCAGCCTCCCAAAGTGTTGAGATTACAGGCGCGAGCCACCGTGCCTTGTCCTTCTGTTACTTTTCACTCCTCTACCCTAATTACGTTTCCCCACAGCACTTCTTAGCACTGATATATAGTGTGGTGGTTAATTTTACTGTAAATTTGGCTGGGCCACAGCACCCAGATATTTGGTCAAATATTCTAGATGTTTCTATGAATGTACTTTCTAGACGAGAGTAACATTTGTATTAGTAGACTGAGTAAAGCACATTACCCTCCATAATGTGGGTGGGGCTCATCCAATCAGCTAAGGGCCTTAATAGAAAAAGACTGACCTTCCAAGCAAGGAGGAATTCTTCTAGCAGGAAGCCTGTGGACTCCAACTGCAATGCCAACTCTTCTGTCTCCAGCCTGCCAGCTTGGCAGTTTTTCCACTTCCAGATCTACAGCTGTGTGAGCCAATTTCTTAAAATAAATCCCTGTCTCTTGGTGCTGTTTCTCAAGAACCATGACTGATACATATATTTCTGTTTGTCTTCCTGGACCAGAAGCTATACTCTACCAGTGCAGGAACTTTGTACCATTCAATACTCTATCCTCACCCTCAATACGTTTTTGTTGAATGAAGTGAATAAGAATTTCAAGTTGGAAAAAAAATGGTGTTAAAGGAAATAAGCAGGATAAAGGTCAATAGGGAGAAAATGTCTTTCTTGTACCGGGTTGAAGTGTCCCCTCAAAATTCTTATCTACGGGAGACTCAGAATGTGACCTTATTTGGAAATAATCCTTTGCAGATATAATTAAACTGAGATGAGGTCACATCGTATTAAGCCAACAAGTAGTACCTTTTTAAAATTATTTTTTTTTTTTGAGAAGGAGTCTCACTCTGTTGCCCAGGCTGGAATACAGTGGTGCAATCTCAGCTCTCTGTGATCTCTGCCTCTGGGGTTCAGGTGATTCTTGTGTCTCAGCCTCCCGAATAGCTGGGATTACAGGCATGCACCATCACGCCTGGCTAACTTTTGTATTTTTAATAGAGATGGGGTTTCACCATGTTGGCCAGGTTGGTCTCGAACTCTTGACCTCAAGTGATCTGCCCACCTCAGCCTTCCAAAGTGCTGGGATTATAGGCGTGAGCCACAATGCCTGGCCACTAGTAGCATCTTTATAAGAAAAGAAAATAGGCACACGGAAGACTTAGAGAGGAGAATGCTGGAGACCACCATGTGAAGCCGCAGAGGCAGGAGTGTAGAACACCATGTGATATTGGAGGCGAGGAATGCCGAGACTGTGGGCAAACACCAGAAGTGACACAGGGATGAGATGGTTGCTCCCAAGAGCCTCCAGAAGGTACCGACCCTACTGACACATTGATTTCAGACTTCCAGCCTCCAGAACTGTAATACAATAAATTTCTGTTGTTTTAAGCCACCCAGTTTGTGATACTGTTTTGGCAGCCTAAGAAACTCATCCACCCCTCCACCAGTTCCCCAGATCTTATGATCCAACTGCCGTCACCCACACATCTTGGAAGAGTTGCCTTTTCCTTGTGGACCACCCAGTGGCTGAGCGCCACTTCCCATTTGGCTGTCCTGTAACCCTGTATCTAGACATGAGCAAGGCTGTGGAAATTTGCACATGGAGCTGAGCTGGGGTGTTTCAAAGTTTTGGGCTTCAAAAGCATAGCGAGCTTTGTCAAAGCTGCAGTGTCCTCGTCGAGAAGAAGCAAGCCTCAAATTTTGCTGGGAATCAAGACTGGAACACGTGATGTTACCCAACAGCTGCACGGTGAGATGCCAAGAGGCCATGAGGACTGTAAGGGCTCAACCAGCTTTTGGTTGATTAAATTAAGAGGGCTGGAAAAATTATATATGAAGTTGTCTCCCAGATTTCCATAATCTGCTATGTCACCTGGAGCCTTTGTAAAGCTGTTGTATGGGAAAGGCTGGGAGGGGCCATGAGGTCCTGTGCAGCTGGTCTGAATGCTGTTGGCTACTTTAAGCGTGCGGCTCTGGGAAGGAGTGCATTTCGGAGCCAAGGGTGGGCTCCCCTGGCATGAACCCTTATTGGCTCTTGTAGCGCCTAACACTTCGTAGCTTATTGTGGTTTGTAATCGCATATTTAAGTGATTATTTTGTCTGGAAGGATCCTTATCTGTTTTGCCAAAAATCCCCAGCAGGACAGGGATTAAGATGTTTTTGCTCCCAATTGTGTCTGCAGCACATAGCACAGTGCCTAGATTGCAATAGACACTTAAAAAATATTTACTAACTGAAGTGAGATGTATAAATACAGGCTAAATTCAGGACACTAAATGCACCCTGCTAAGGATGGCTAAAGTCCCTTTGAAATAATCTCTCATTTTATCATACCACTACACTTCCCATATGGCCCAATTAGCAAAAATTTCCCTTCTCTTATCTTTACATAGAAGACTATAGCTACCAACTCATGAGAGTTCCTCCCTCCAACTTTATTTTTAAGGTAGTCAACTTTCCCCCCACCCTAAAAGGAAATTTTTTCTTTTTAAAAATACGCTTTATTCAAAAAAAGGCAGACTGGTTCCTGGGGTTTCTGCCCTTCTAGGGGAGAGTGCCACATTTAATACAACTTATTTTTTTAGGGATGGGGTCTTGCAATGTTGCTCAGACTGGCCTTGAAGTCCTGGGCTCAAGTGATCCTCTCGCTCCAGTGTCTGGGACTACAGGCATGAGCCACGGCATCCCCCAGAGGAAATCCTACGTGGAATTCTAATCCAAAACAGACAACTAGTTGAACACTGAGTCACTGTGAGTGCAGCGCTGGGGGCAGGGAGCACTCAGTCTTCACAAGCCTCTCATTTGTGAGCTCCTAAGGCAGCTCCAACGAGCGTCTAGACGGTTCTTGGTTTGAAAATCTCACCCTGGGAATCTCAGCTAGGGAACTGGATCTCTGAGACCCACACTCAGTGGTACCCGGGCCTTCAGACCTTGATTCAGATTCAGATGCTCTGACCACACCCAGACCTCAGGAAGTGGCTGACCCAGATTCCAGATTCCAGCTCTCAAGAGAAATGCACCACTCCATCTCCTTGTTAACTGGGTAAAAAGATGACTTGCTTCACAAAACCAGGTGTCAGGACAAAACACAGTAGAGCCATGTAAGAAAAATAACTTTGTTATTAAGCATATACAATCATATCAAAAGTACGTCATAGTATCACATCCACAATTGTTTGAATGCTAGCTTGACTGTTATATGGACCTGTTACAAACAATGAACAACAGAGCTACTCCAGTACATGACTAGTCCCTGTGAAATAAAAACAGACCCATGGTACACATGAAATTCCTAAGGGGACTTGCTTTGATCCCCTGGGGAATAAGAGGGTCCTTTTCTATGATTTCCCTAGAGCAGTAACATTTGTTGAGGGAGCATGTGAAGTTCATGATTATACACCTTAACAATCACAGTCATGGTGTGTTTTGTTTTCCAAATGGAAAATTATTTTTTGACTTGCTGTAAGATATAAATATTGACTGTGCCAGGAAAAATTTCATCTATTTCCCTGAACTCATTATTAATAACTTTAGATGGCTCTATTCTACTTGCTGTTTGGCCTGGATTCCTGCAATAACTTTCCTTTTCAGGAAGGTTATCTGAAAGATGTTAAGTCTGCAGACTGAGGCTGCTGTGGTGGTTTCTGAGGCACAGGCTGAAATGTGGGGAGAGATAGTGGGGAGTAACACCCAAAATATGATGGGGGAGTTGCTGCCTGAAAGCCCACAGCAATGTCTGGCCTGGGGAAGCCTTCCCTTGCAGCCCTGGGAACAGGGCTCACCAGGCCCACAGTAATTATGAACCTTGGAAAGATGACTGAAGCCAGGGTGCTCTTCACTGGTATTTGGTGGGGTAATACTCCCCTCTCCTTCCTTCCAAAACCAATGAACATTTATTATTTACCTGTTGGGCTGTATAAACTCACACCTGTCTGAGTTTATACAGTAGAAATGACTTCCTTTGGTCAATAAATCCTAGGCAGATGTTGGGCATTAACTCAGAAGGTGAGAAAAGGCACCATCCTCTCTGCAGCCCCACTCACTTTTGGCACAGTATAGCTTATAATTTCTCCCTCTGGAACTGGGAAGGGAGGGGGTTTTCCTAAACTAAAATGCATGCCCTCCATGTACTATTTTCTTTTTTTGAGATGGGGTCTCACCCTATCGCCAGGCTGGAATGCAGTGGCGCGATCTTCACTCACTGCAACCTCCACCTCCTGGGTTCAAGCAATTCTCCTGCCTCAGCCTCCCGAGTAGCTGGGACTACAGGCATATGCCACCACGCCCGGCTAATTTTTTTTTGTATTTTAGTAGAGATGGGGTTTCACCATGTAGGTCAGGATGGTCTTGATCTCCTGACCTCATGATCCGCCCGCCTCAGCCTCCCAGTGTTGGAATTATAGGCGTGAACCACCGTGCCTGGCCCCATGTAGTATTCTTAACAGCGTATTTTTTATTCCCATTGCTTTCCAAGAACAGAGGTAACTTAGGAGGTCCTGTGAAGAGGGTGCAAAAATCGAAGTCAACATTTCTACTAACAGGTTGAGGAGGTGTACAAACATCTTTTTCACTATAAAACATGAAATGCACTGTAGCAAATCTTACCCCAGAAATGGCTTTCCCATTAGGTTTTGAGCAGAAGTCCTATTTAAACAGTAAAGCTTTTTCTATCTAGCTAAAAGATACATTAGAAATAATGATGCCTTATGATGTCCTATCTTTGAAAAATAAAATTTGGGCATAAAGAGTATATATCAGTCTTGCAGTAGTCCAAGTTTTGAAAATCTGAGGATTAAAAATTATTTTCTAAATTAAATTGGTCCAGCAGATTGACATTATAAAACACAGGTTACTATAAGTTTTGCTGGAGAATATTATCTGGAATAGTTTCATGAAATCCAGATAATACTACTTTCCATTAATTCTTTTAATATATTATTCTAGCCTATGGCCAAACATGCAGTTTGGTTGCATTTTATGAGCATTTCACAATAAAGGTCATATGTCTAAATACAGTTCACTGTCAAAGAAAAGGTATTAAAATTCCTCATTAAAAAAAAATCACAGATGGACCTAGCCATCTCTCATACAGCTTGTGCATCATTGTGTGTGTGTGTGTGTGTGTGTGTGTGTGTGTGTGTTTTAAAAGCATTCATCCATTCACACCCTTTAAATACCATGCTCCACAAGCAGGCAAACATTAAATATATCCAGATGGAAATCAACAGCTGTTCACTTCCTCTCTTTATAAACCCGTGGTTGGCGTGACCTTCTGTCATGAATGTTGAATTTTGCAGAGAGAAGGAGGAAGAAAAGATGCTAGAAAAAGAGCACTAAGAATGTGTTTGCTTTCACTTTAAAAATGCTGGTGGACAGTCACCAGGAATTTTGCATAAATGAGATATAGAGGAGCAAAGTGTTCATCAAAGACTCAGCCACACACTGACATGAGTCCTGCATTTCCAACATGGTAGGAAGAAGGCAAGGAAGACTGCTGCCACTAGAGATTTGCAAAGCCCCTTCCTATCATTCTTAAGGGAGAAGACTGAAAGGTGGCATTCAAACACAACAAGAGGGATATTCTTTTTTGTTTGTTTGTTTGTTTTTTGTTTTTATGACAGAGTCTTGCTCTGTTGCCTAGGCTGGAGTGCAGTAGCGCAATCTTGGCTCTACCCCCGGGTTAAAGCAATTCTCCTGACTCAGCCTCCTGAGTAGCTGCGATTACAGGCATGCACCACCACGCCCAGCTAATTTTTGCATTTTTAGTAGAGACGGGGTTTCACCATGTTGATCAGGCTGGTCCCGAACTCCTGACCTTGTGATCTGCCCGCCTCAGCCTCCCAAAGGGCTGGGATTAGAGGCGTGGGCTACCATGCCCAGCCAAGAGGGATTTTCTTTAAGCAAGCTTTTACAGTAGTGGAGTTAAATGATGTGGGTTGAAAGGTAGAGACAAAAAAGCCACAAAGAAATAGGAAAGGACATGGCAGGATGGGAAATTCCAACATGAGCGAATATGAGTGTGAGAACGATCATTTGTGAAGCTCAATATAAAAGTGAAAGTCTCCCGCAAAGGCAGATGAACAGCCACTTTGTGTGTCCAACGAGAAAGTGGACTGTGAGTAACTTATAAGCTGCTCATTGGAACCAAGAGGGCCCTCAACAACGTTACAAAGGAGCAGATCATCCTTCTGGTCTCTTGCTCCTGGTGCTTCTGAATGCACAACAAACCTTGGCAGGAACATGCTTCCCTTTGGGACCCAGAGGTGCTCTGAGAAAACACTCTAACTCACTAGGAGGTGGAGAAATAGACCCTTTTCTGAACTGCTTCTCACATGCAGGGGAAAAGAAATCAAAGAGAATGCCTGAAAGAACTGGGACTTGGACTAAATTAAAGAGGGAAAAAATGGGAATAGGAAGGAAGTTTTTGCAAACAAGGAAAACTACTGTTTTTTTTTCTCCCCATCCAAGATAACTTTCAATAGTGTATTATTCTCAATATGTTGGTGGCAAGCTTGGTTGGCTCCAGACAAAAACTTGTAACACCCAAGGAGAGCAAATTTACCTACTGCTGCTGATGGCGTTAGTGAGGTCAACCCAAGCCAGCAACTTCCTTGCGGCCTTCAGCCCCACTGTGTATTGGTTCAGCCTGGATCATGGCACCTAATGGCACCTTCTGGGCACCTGCTCAGAACCAGGAATTCTGTGCCTCTCTCTAAGGTCAGCCACTTTATTGAACAAATAATCTGTGATGTATACAGCAGGCTCCACTCTTGATTAAACAGCTTTAAAATATTCTAGCAAACCAGAGCCCACTGTTTTAATGTGAATCCAGGCATTTCACTTTGTTTTTTGAAAAGAGGATTTAATCTTCTTCCCTAAATAGGATACTTACAGATAAGCATGGCATGAAACCTTAAGCATCATACTTGAATTTTAGAATGTGGCAATCTATGTAACAGTAAATATATGACTGCAATTCTTTTCTATCTTCTCTAAATGTCATTCAGTTCTCTCCTCTCTTTAATTGAATTTGGGAAACGTTTGACAAGGGCATACAATATTTAAAATCTACTGGAAGCACAAGGAAAAAGAATTCTCCACCAAAGTACATCTACACGTTTGTCCTCTCCACCCCTTTTTAACTGAAGAGCCCTAATTTTGATACTAGAGGAGTTACGGTCTATTCTGAATACACATCTTAGAGTAGCCTCACATTTTCTTAGAGCTCACTTTGCCATTTTCCCTTTTGATACTCTGCCAAATTTAACTTGAAGAATTTATGATTTAAGACACTGTGAGAGGACTTAAATCCAAAGTTCCTGGAAAAATAGGATGTAAATGAAAAGTTACAATGCAAACCACTCCAATGAACTCTTAGTAAGAAGCAGGTAAATCAATCATTCACTCCCATGTGTCTGCAGGCCTAGAAGGGGACTCTGAAAATAGTATTGTATCTGGAAGAAGAGGAATAGAGAGATGTCAGGAGAAGAGAAGAGAAAAATGTATGTTTTCTAGGTCTCCAGTGGTGTTTTTTTCTCTTTAGATGGTTTAACTGCAGGTGAGTTGATCTTTCTCTTCCTTTGGCATGACGGTGTTGGGATGTGCTATGGATAGAAGTCTCTGGGGGCTCTCAAGTCTCTTGTCTCAGTTCTTCTTGCGTGGTCGTCTCCAGAGCCCAGGTCCATGGCTTCTGGGTAGCTGGGAAATTCCTGAGGTAAAGGGAACTCCTCTGCTGAAGAGTGAGTCCGGTGCCCGAACACCTTTTCCTGCAGCTCGGTGATGTCATTGCGGATGTCAGCCAGCATAAGTAGCAGGAAGTCGAAAGAACCAGGGGGTCCCTGTGTACATGGGAGGAATCAAAGCTAGAATACGACAGACAGCAACGGCCTCCGGGGCTCCATGACTTGACCCGCTGCTTGTTGGCAACTACTTTCTCAATAACTGTGCCCCAAATGGAGTCAATGTGAGGACTGCTACAGGAGCCTGGGGGTCCTCCACATTGTTTTCTAATTCTCTCACTTCTCAGATGAGCTTTGGTGATGTATTCACCTTTCCTCCCTCCTAACTCTAGGCTTTATCAAATTCAGTAGAGGAAAGAATATAAGACAACTCTCCTAAGTCACTTTCCAAAGCAGTCTGGAAGATGCTTATGAAGGCAGCAGAGCAGTGGTTAAGAGACTGGGGTTCTGTTGGGTTTGAATCTCATCTCTGCTGCTTACTAATTGTGTGGTCTTAATTTCTTGTGGTTCAGTTTCCACATCTGTAAACTGGGGATAATAATAGTCCCAATTTCATAGGGTTTTATAGGGTTCATAAGTGAGGATTTAAATAAGTAAATGCAGGTAAAGCGCTTTGAGTATAATATGTATTCAAAACGTTATCTGGGCCAGGAGTGGTGGCTCACGCCTGTAATCCTAACACTTTGGGAGGCCAAGGTGGACAGATAGCTTGAGCCCAGGAGTTCAAGACCAACCTGGACAACATGGTGAAACCCTGTCTCTACAAAAAACATAACAAAAATGTAGCCAGGTGTGGTGGTGGGCACCTGTGGACCCAGCTACTTGGGAGGTTAAGGTGGATGATCGCTTGAGCCCAGAAGGTCGAGGCTGCAGTGAGCCGAGATTGTGCCTCTGCACTCCAGCCTGGGTGACAGAGTGAGACCCTGTCTCAAAATTATTAAAATGTTTATAAGATGGCCGACTATAAGCACAAACTAAATGAAGTTGAGAGGATGTTGTAAAGACGTCAACTACTTATCATCTAGGAAAGGTCCAAACAAAAGCTTCCTAATTTTTCTATGTCTTGAGTATCCTTTATCATCATATAGTATTTACTAAGCCTTAATTTTATAGAGTGCTGTGTGGGGCATGGTAAAAAAGAAATGCATAAACACGCATGTTCTGGGCTTGTCAGAAGTTTGTAGTAAAATTGTTATCACTTCCCACAACTGCTGCAGCAGCAGCGGGCACTATGGAAGCAGAGCTTACACTGTAAAGCACTAAGACAGGCATAGGATTTTCATATCATTTGACCCTCACAATAGCCACTTGAGGGATGGCAGGTCAGATTCCACTATTGCCACTGCACAGGTGGGGGAATGAATGCCCAGAGACCCTCAGTGATGTGCCGTGGTCAGAAAGCTAGCAGGTAGAAGAGTTGAGATGGAAACCCACGACTTCCACCTCTGTGGCCACAGCTTTTGGATTTCAGAAATGAGACTTCTTCAGAAGCAGTGAAGTGGTTTGAATTTTCTACACTTCTGAATACTACTATTTCTCATTTTTAATCTCCCAGACACTATGCATATATGCAGCTAATTTCTTCTCAGATCCTAAACAGCCCTGCATGCTTTTGCGCTTTTTAAGAGGAGATAGCCATCTGATCGGCTAGGGTTGTAGCAGTGGCTAAATTCTCAAGTATGCAGAGTTATGATTTAAACCCATAGATTTCTTTCCTAGACCTTTCAAATGTTTTATGATAATACTTGGAAACAGACTCATGGCATAGTAGGGTTTTGAGCTTTAGGAAAGACATTTTAAATGAAGATTAGCCATGATAAAAGAAAAAAACAACAACAGAAAACAAGTTTGAAAAATAAATCCAAACTAGCAGCTAAGGTCTTCTATGACTGCCTTCCTAACCACAGAGTTCTGCTCAGGTGGGCTGAGTGGCATCAGGAAGGGGCAGGCCTTTGCTACTAGACCGACCTATAGGCTCATCAGAGCGGCATCCCTGAGAATGTTCCCCTGGGGAAGCAGGACACAGAATGCTACTTACTGGAGACCCTCTGGGCCCAGGCGCTCCTCTCTCCCCCTAAAAACAGAAAGGCCAGGGTTAGCTTTCTAGAGCACATGGATACCACAACAATAGTCTCTATTTATACACCCACCATAACCACTTCCCTGCACAAAACAACAAATATTTTCTATAGAAAACATATGTAAAACTGAGCTGGACTCACGGGACCACTGATTTGAACAAGATTGCTTGGGTCAAGTGTTTCTCATTCTGATTTCCCTTGAGCCCATATATTTTCAAACCTTCCTGGCAAGAGGAATGTTCGTATTTCCCAGCAGCATGTGCAGTAACAAACTTTCTGAAATATCTCACACTGACTTCTTTGTGAGGCAAAAAAGAGAAGGCGGCTCTCAGAGGGGAACCACGCTGCTTGCAGAAAGAATGGAGCATCTCCTGTTCCTGACTTGAAAATCTCACAGAAATGGAAACACACAAAACGCTATCCTGTAAAGCAACACTGGTTAAAGAGAAAAACACATGTGAGTATCACAATGCAGAGGCTCATTTAAAATTTATAGGGGTCATTTTTCCTATGACTGGTTGTGGTGGTGGTTTTTGTCTTTGGGGTTGGTCTCGGAATTTAAGAAAATGGCTTTTCAGATTTTGTTCCCAGCTTTGGGGAAAAAGTTATATCTGGTATCTGTGTCTCACTTTTGCTGCATGCAAAATGGGGATGGTAAACAGTAACTGGTGAGCTTTCCTCGATGTCAGTGCAAGAGGTAGAAAGTGAGAGACCTTCAGGCCAGGAGCGGTGCCTCACGCCTGTCATACCAGCACTTTGGGAGGCCGAGACGGGCAGATCACCTGAGCTCAGGAATTTAAGGCCAGTCTGGGTAATACGGTGAAACCCCATCTCTACTAAAAAATCCAAAAATTAGCCGGGAGTGGTGGTGCACGCCTGTGGTCCCAGCTATTTGGGAGGCTGAGGCAGGAGAATCGGGCTTGAGCCCGAGAGGCAGAGGTTGTAACGAGCCAAGATTGTGCCACTGCACTCCAGCCTGGGTGACAGAGCAAGACCATCTCAAAAAAACAAAACAAAACAAAATCGAACGTGAGAGACCTTTAGCTTGTGAGGACCACTCATAAGGCTTACCTTAGAACCATCTCTTCCTGGTGCACCTGGTGGACCCTACAATACAAAAGGATCTGGTTTAACCACAGGGAAAAGCATGGGACAAAAACACATTTTCCCCCAAACAGGAAGTGGATCTCTGATAAGATACTGACCACAGGGCCCCTCCGGCCTTGTTTAATGTGGGACAGATCAGGAGATGGTCCCATGGGTCCCATTGAGCCCCGTGGACCGGGCTGCCCAGGAGGGCCTGGCATACCGGGGAAGCCTGGGCTTCCCTTTGGTCCTGGTGAGCCTGTAATCAAAGAACACCTCATTAGCTCACAGCACATGAGAAGGACGAAGGGCCCTGGCTAACAAGAGTCCCGGGCCCCTGCAGTCATTTCTCTTTGTACTCTCTCTGCCTTTGCCTTCTGACATCTGCATCAGGATGTCCCACGGGCATTTTAAACTTGATATGGTCAAAAGCAGCTTCCCCAACTTCCTCTCTTTTCACAGACCGCCAGTCACCCATCCACTCAAGCCAAACACTGGAGAGTCTTCCTCTATATTTCCCTATTTCTGCAACCTCATTTTTGAATCAGTGGCCAGCTCCTGTGCATTTTACCTCTTTAACATCTCACAGCTGTCTGCTCCCTTCTCTCCACTGGATCACAGCCGACAGTGGCCACCACAGCAGAGAAGTGGTGATCGCGGCAGGACAGCAGTTAAGAGACAGGTTTTAGCATCAGGGAGACTTGGGTTTGAATCTGACAAGTTGCCCGAGCTATCTGAGCTTTAGTTTCTCATCTCGTCTGTAAAGCTGGGCTAATAAAAATCTTCCTTATGGAGTAGTTGTATTCAATGAGATTTCAGATATACACACACCACTTAGTATAGTACTTCCCACATAGTACTAAAACAAATCTGTTAGGCCTTCCTTATATTTGCCTTGACTCTTGCCTCATTGCTAGTCTCTCTGCCCCCCAGCAGCCTTGTCTACCCCTTGCCCATTTTTGACATTTCTATAGGGATGACATATCTAAAACAATTCTTACTATGTAACCCACCTACTTTCACTCTTTTGGTGCAGATGTCTCAAGGCACTGGGTGGGTCAGCAAACTCACTCTTTCTTGCAGGCCCCAGAGAAATATCCCTTACTTCTTAGTGAGGGGTAGGAAATGTTCATCTGGCCAAGATTTGCCAGGGATAGAAGGCATGCTGGGGGATGAGTCGGGGGGTGTGGGGAAGATCATCTCACCCCAAGGCCCAGAAGCATAGGTCATGCTTAGGATTGCAGCTGGAGCAGGAGAACTGAAAATGTCCCCTTGCCCCACAACTCTGGCATGAAGTAATAGCAATCTACCACTGGTGGAAGGGCAACAGTGTGGGGAGAGAACCCCCCTGTGGCACAGGTATGTGTGTGTAGAGGCTGCAGAAAGCTCAGAGTATAAACACTGAGAAAAATCCACTGCTAACCTAGGCATCCACTAAGCATAAGGTAACAGCATCCTACCACTGGAGGAATTATTTGAAGACTGTGGAACACAAAGTAAATGTAGGGACAATAAGGCCAAAACCCAGCTGTTATTCAGTAGGCTGACTTCACTTCCCATGGCAGTGGCCTGACAAAAGAAGAGGGTATCCATCTCCAGGAGTGATAACTACATACCTCAGTCTCTACTGTTTCTCTGCAAATGATGTCTGGCATTCAATCCAAAACTTTCAGGCACATAGAAAAAAGGGCTGGGCACAGGGGCTCCTGCTGTAATCCCTGCACTTTGGGAGGCTTAGGCGGATGGATTACCTCAGGTCAGGAGTTCGAGACCAGCCTGGCCAACATGGTGAAACCTCATCTCTACTGAAAATATAAAAATTAGCGAGATGTGATGGTGGGTGCCTGTAATCCCAGCTACTCGGGAAGCTGAGGCAGGATAATTGCTTGAACCTGGGAAGCAGAAGTTGCAGTGGGCCAAGATTGCACCATTGCACTACAGCCTGGGTGACAGAGTGAGACTCCGTCTCAAAAATAAAAATAAAATAAAAAAAATTCAAAACAAAAAACCCATTCTCAAGTGATAGAAGTGATAGAACAATCAGCAGGACAAGCCTCAGAGGGGACCCAGATGTCGGAATAATGAGATATGGGCTTTAAAATAACAGTATGTGAAAGGGGCTGGTGGAAAAGATAAACAGCTTCTCTGAACAGATGAGGGGTTTTAGCAGAGAGATGGAAATTAAAGGAAAAAAGTCAAATGGAAATATAAAATACAACATCATATATGAAAACGATATAAGCTCATCAGCAGACTGCTCGCAGCTGAGCAAAGACTCAGTGAACTTAAAGATAAGTCAATAGTTACTCAAAGAGAATCACAAAGAGGAAAATAAAATGAAGCATCCAAAAGAGGTGAGATAATATCGAACCATCTAAAATAAGTGTAACTGGAGTCCAAGGAGAAAAAGAAAACCCTACAGTGGCTCCCCTCTGCGTAGAGAATAAAGCTCCAACTCCTCAGCATAGTATCCTTGTTCATGCTTGTCCTTCTTGCCAGCATTTTCCCCACAATTGCCTCTTTCCTAATCGCCCCACAGTCCCATCCTCCCTGAATAAACCATGCCATGGCACACAATCCAGCTCACACTATTCTCTCCTTTTGTGCCTTGTCTCCATCACTACAGATTACCTATCTCCAAAAACATTTTAACATCCCCCCCATCGTACCAACAACTATCATCAGACAGGCACAAAAATAGATGACTTGTTGTTAAACTCAGTATAGTCTCAGCGCTGTGTCGATACAGGCCTCTGAAAGTAAGAATTAACTGCTTACTTCATTGTACATGCTTGCAGTATATCTATAGTATAATTTATGCGTGTTTATATACATTCATGCACTGCACATGTGTTTTCTGTTTATGCATATCATTTTCTTCTGAGCATTCTTAACATTTAAAAATTGGGGCCAGGTGTGGTGGCGCATGTCTGTAATCCCAGCACTTTGAGAGGCTGAGGTAGGCAGATCACTTGAGGTCAGGAGTTTGAGACCAGCCTGGCCAACATGGTGAAACCCCATCTCTACTAAAAATACAAAAATTAGCTGGGCTTGGTGGCAAGCGCCTGTAATCCTAGCTGATTGGGAGGCTGAGGCAGGAGAATTTCCTGAATCTGGGAGGCGGAGTTTGCAGTGAGCCGAGATTGTGCCACTGCATTCCAGCCTAGGCAACAGAGTAAGACTCCATCTCAAAAATAAATAAATAAATAAATTTAAAAAAAATAAAAATTGGGAGATTTCATATAAAAATCTGGGTTCCTGGCTCTGGTTTGAAACAGGAAGCACAAAAACCACAATTCCATCAGCAGCACAACCAACCAACTGGAGTTCTCAGTAGGGGCTGCCCCTTTACGTGGGGTGAGTGCTCTCTATTTGGTTCAGTTCCCTTGCTTCCGACTGCTCCTGCCCAGCTCCCTTCTACGTATCCATGCGACCTGCTCATCTCTGTAGAGGCTGAGGGGTTTTGTTTTTTAATTCTTTTCAGAGGCCTGTATCGACACAGCACTGAGACTATACCGAGTTTAACAACAAGTCATCTGTTCTCATGCCTGTCTGATAATAGTTGCTTGCATGTGTGCCAAAATATGGTCATACCACCCTATTATGGAGGCTGATGGGGAAGAGGCCTTTAGGCATCATCTACGTTGACCCACAGCAGACAGAGTTGTAAACAGCCACTTTGTATTGGGTTGGATTTGCGGCGTTTCCCCACTTGTGTGTGGCACACAGCATGTCTGCCCACACCGGGGGCTCGAGGGGATATCTTGCTGGCTCAAGGGCCGTGGTTATGTGAACTCTGGGGCAGCACCTGGGTGCAGACATCAGCATGTTCACCTCTGCTTTAGGCCTTGAACATCAGCTGGGGGGATGAGGGAGGAGACAGTGGGGACCTGGCGAGCATTTTTAAAAACTTGTGATAAAAAATACACAACCCAAAATTTGCCAACTTTTTTTTTTTTTTTTTGAGATGGAGTCTTGCTCTGTCACCCAGGCTGGAGTGCAGTGGTGCGATCTTATCTCATTGCAACCTCCGCCTCCCGGGTTCAAGCAATTCTCCTGCCTCAGCCTCCCAAGTAGCTGGGATTATAGGTGCCCACCACCACCCCTGACTAATTTTTTGTATTTTCAGTAGAGACGGGGTTTCACCATGTTGGCCATGCTGGTCTTGAACTCCTGACCTCAAGTGATCTGCCCACCTTAGCCTCCCCAAAGTGCTGGGATTACAGGCGTGAGCCACGGCTCCCAGCCCATCTTAACTATTTTTTAAATGTAGTGTTTAATAATGTTAAGTACATTCCCATTGTTGTGCAACAGATCTCTATAACTTTCTCATTTTGTAAAACGGAAACTCTAGACCACTGAATAACTCCCCATTTTCCACTCTGCTCAGCCCCTGGTAACCACTATTCTACTTTCTGTTTCTATGAATTTAATTATTTTAGATACCTTATATAATTAATGTGTCATTTTTTGACCAGCTTATTTCACTTAACCTAATATCCTTAAGATTCATCTATATTGTAGCCTATGTCAAAATTTCCATCTTTTTAAAGACTGAATAATATTCCATTGTTTGTGTATGTCACATTTTGTTTTTCCATCTTATCCATTTGGGTTGGACACTTGGGTTGTTTCAGCCTCTTGGCTATTGTGAAAAGTGCTGCTATGAAGATGGGTGTGCGAGCATCTCTTCAAGATCCTGCTTTTAATTCTTTGGGGTATATACCCAGGAGTGGAATTTCTGGATCTCATTCATAGATATAGTTATAGATATAGATATTTTTTGAGTTAGGGTTTCTGTTGCCTAGGCTGGCCTCGAACTCCTGAGCCCATGTGATCCTCCTGCTTAAGCCCCCTGATATGTTTAATTTTTTAAGGAATCTCCACACTCTTTTCCACAGTGACTGAACCATTTTACATTCACATCCACAGTGCACAGGGTTCCAATTTTTCCATATCCTTGCCAATATTTATTTTCTCGGGTTTTTTTTTTTTCCTTTTTTTTTTGTTTTTTTGAGATGGGGTCTTGCTCTGTCACACAGACTGGAAATGCACTGTTATGTTCATGGCTCACTGTGGCCTCGACCTCCTGGGCTTAAGCCATCTTTTACACCTCAGCCTCCTGAGTAGCTGGGACTATAGCCTGGCTAGTTTAAATTTTCTTTTAATTAGACAGGGTCTCCCTGTGTTTCCCAAGCTTGTATTTTTTCAAAAATAGTGGCCATCCTAATGGGTGTGGGGTGGTATCTCACTGTGGTTTTGGTTTGCAATGCTCTAATGATCAGTGATGTTGAGCATCTTTTAATATGGGTTTTGGCCATTTGTATATCTTCTTTGGAGAAATGTCTATTCAAGTCCTTTTCCCATCTTTTTAATCAGCTGCTTTTTTTGTTGAATATTGAAGTTCTTATATATCCTAGATATTAACCCTTTATCAGATATATGATTTACAATTATTTTCTTCCATCCTGTAGGTTGTTTTTGCCCTGTTGATTTTCGCTTTGAGACACAGAAATTTAAGTTTGATGTAGTCCCATTTATCTACTGCTTTTGCTGCCTATGCTTTTGGGGTCATATCCAAGAAATCATCACCAAATCCAATGCCATAAAGCTTTCCTCTATGTTTTCTTCTAGATTTTCATAGTTTTAGGGTCTTCCATTTCACTCTTTAATCCATTTTGAGTTAATTTTTGTAGATGGTGTAAGGTAAGGGTCCAACCTCATTCTTCTGCATGCAGAAGGACATTGTGTTTTAACCCATTTTAGATCATCAGCTCTGTGAGAGCTTGAATTGTGTCTTATTTATTAGCATATCCTCAGATTGTCCTGGATACATAGTAGGCTGCTTAGTAAATGCTTTTTATTAAGTGATTGCATTGAAGAGACTGAGAAGATTGCTATGCTATACTTGTCTCATAATTGTTCTTTTAAACGCACATAATAATTACTTTTTGACCATACCTAACGCCTAGTACTGACAGAGCAGTGAGTGACAAGATGGAATGACATTCAGACTCCAGCAAATGAAACAAAGAAACAGATACTTTAGACTTTCCATATTTAGATAAGTCTTTTTTAGTACACAGAATAATTAAGCCAAAGTTAAAAGCAGTCAGTGTTCCATCCAAACATGTCTCATACCCCTACTCTTTTTTTTTTTTTTTGAGACGGAGTCTCGCTCTGTTGCCCAGGCTGGAGCACAGTGGCTGGATCTCAGCTCACTGCAAGCTCCGCCTCCCAGGTTTACACCATTCTCCTGCCTCAGCCTCCCGAGTAGCTGGGACTACAGGTGCCCGCCACCTCGCCCGGCTAGTTTTTTGTATTTTTTTAGTAGAGACGGGGTTTCACCGTATTAGCCAGGATGGTCTCGATCTCCTGACCTCGTGATCCGCCCGTCTCGGCCTCCCAAAGTGCTGGGATTACAGGCTTGAGCCACCGCGCCCGGCCACCCCTACTCTTAATACTGGTTCCAGGTACATCTACAATGAGTTTGGAAAGGGTGCCAGATCTCTCCTTTTACTGAATATTTTACCTCCAGTAGCACATAAAAGAGGTCAGAGATATCTCACCTACATTTACATAGTCAGTACACTACAGAGATCATAGTATGTCAAGTGCCTTTGAAATGTGAGCCTTTGATGTACAAATGGCAGCACCTTATATATGGCAGTGGAGACCAGAAAGCAGCAGCCGCCCCCTTACCACCAAAGCTAAACAGATTCCAACCCACAGTAGTTTCCTGTATTGGTGCTCCAGTCTGATTCACCACGGACCTCGGAACTGGACTTTAATTAAGGGTGAGAGAAAGCCTAGTAGCTTTCTAGCTTCCCTACTAAGTCTCAATGGTGGGTACCACAAACACTGAAAGTTAAGAGAGAGAAGGAAATGGGTTTGGAATGTCCCCATTCAAAGGCCGGGTATGTTGCAAAAGCTTATTCATCCTCAATCACTCTCTGCTCCATCAAGGACCCTGGACAGCTCAAACCATGTTGTAAACCAGATGGCAGCACTGGAGTAGCAAGCTTGCAAGGCATTTATTAAGCAAGACAGCCAGTGGCTCCCCTGCTCCTACAGTTGGTTTTGTTCTAGTGATCTAGAGCCTGGAGTTGACTTCCTCCAGAGAAGCAAAGCAAGAGCATTCTCTTAGAGGAGGGTGGACAGCACCGTGCTAGGAAGCAGTTTATAAGGAGAGACGCCAGTCTGTTTAGAAGCAGCCAGAGGGTGCCTGAGTGAAGCATTTGCTGGAGAAAACTCCACCATGACCCAGAGTACCTCAGGCCAAGGGAATGAACGAAGAAAAACCAAATCCTGAACCATCTTATTCTCTGGACGGACTGAGATCCAGGCTTGTGTTTGAAGAGTTCAAGACATAAGTGGAGAGGAAACACACCGACCCTCTGTGAAGAACTCTGACCTTTTGTTCTTGCTGACTTTCCAACTGAAAATCCACCTGTGTCCTTCCTCTTTGGGCAAATTCTACCAGTCTCCCACGTCCAGATCAAACCTAAATGCCGCTGACCATTGCAGGCTACAGTGCTCACTCCCTACCAGCTCCCACAGCAGGAAGCATCTGTGCACTTACCTGGAGGGCATGTGGATACTGTTTTATTTATTTGCATTGGCTCTGTATGTCTGCTCTTCCCAATTAGGATGTCAAGAGGTCATTCATAACACCTAGCACACTGCTAAGCAATGATAGCCAGGGATAAGGCACTCAAAGGTTTAGAATCATTTGCTAACATTAATGTCATTTCCCTTACCAGTGTGGAGAAAAAAATCCATTGCTCTATCTATGGAGGTACTCAAAATATAAAATAACTTGGAACTATTTTTTTAAGTTCTCATTGTATATTTCCCGATGAAATGATAGGATGTTTGGAATTTTCACCCAATTAATAAGTGTGAATCTTCAGGAACAGCATACTGAATGAAAGAAGCTGAAAGTATACATTCACAAGAACATATATATATATATAAATTAAAAGATTCCAGTGATACAGGGTTCTAGAACAGGTGAGACCACAGTGAAAGAAAGCAGCTCAGTGTCTGCCTAGACTGGGTGTTGGGGAAGCGGACACGTGCACATGGACACAACGGAGATTTCTGGGGTGATACAAATGTTCTATATCTTGAAATATAGGATGGGAGTTAAATGGGTAAATACATTTGTCAAAACTTGAACTGTAATTTAAACGAGTACATTATCTATCTGTATGTTAATACAGTCGACTTGGAAAAACGTATAGCTAGGTATAAAAATAAATATAGGCATAAATATGCGAACAAATAAGGGAAGGTAGAAGGAAGACTGGGGAGTAGCAGGAAGAGGCTGGCTCTGAGTTGTTAGAATTGGGCGAGGAGCCCCGAGCAGGGGGGCTTCATAATACTGTTCCATTTTTGTATATGTTAAAATTTTTCCAGAAAAAAGTTTAAGATGGTTTTCATTTTTTTTTAACTTAAAATGATCTTTAGGAATCTTAACCAATCCCAGGACAATGACCTTTTTCTCCCAAATTGCTATCGGCTATGAGGGTTTCTCAGGCTTGAGGGGCTATTTCCCAAGGTCCTGTCATTGCATGGGTGTGTGGCAGCCCTATGGACACCTGCCTCGTTTCTCCTCGATGGAAGCTGGAGAACACTGTCCAGCCCCCAGCAAATGTGAGCTTTTGGAAGGCTTTTTCTGATGGTGATCACCCTCCTGTGCCCTCCTCTACACTCACCGGGTGGGCCCTGGCCCCCCGGCAGGCCAGGAGGTCCAGGAAGGTAGGCGTTTGAGGCTAGCACCTTGTCACCGGTGATATACTTGCCCAGGTCAGCTGCATTGTTGGGGAGCAGCGCAATCTGCAAGGAGAAGAGGAAGCCTCGGTCAGGAAGCAATGGCAGGGGAGAGCCTCAGCATTTGTCTTGGTGGTAGAAGCTGCAAAGCCTTTTCATGAGACATATGTATATACTTTTTACTAGAGCTAGTTAGAGCTCAGAGAAACCATAAAGAGCCTCTTTCTAAACCTAGAGGCCTTCTAGGGCAAACAACTTGCACGACGTTACTCAGCTAGTTAGTAGGTGAGCTTAGATAAGCTCCAGATGGCCTACATATCACTAGAACTCATTATTATCATAATTAATAGGATCTACTTATTTCATACTCTCATTTGTTAATTACCTATTTTATGTCTCAAACATTTATTGAACACCTACTATGTAAAGGTCCTGTGCTTGGTTCTATGGCTACAGTGGTGACCAAGACATGGTCCCTGCCCTTAAAGAACTCTCAGCCTTGGGAGTCGGGACCGAGAATGTGGCTGACGGTTCCCCTGCACACCTGGAGCTGACTTTCAGTATAACTGGGCAACAGTGACTGTGGTGGTTGTAAAACGTGTCCACAAATTCTTTGACACTTTGTGATCATGTGAGTCAATTCTCCTCAGTAAACTCCCTTTTATATATACAGCTGCCCCATTAGTTCTGTCCCTCTAGAGATCCCTACTACAATTCCCCTGTGACTGTCACTCAGAATTCAGTAGGGATGACTGTAAGAATCAAAATCTTGTGCAACCTGAAAGTCAGCTTTGTACAATTTCAAGTCAGGGCTCATGATTCAGTCACCACTGTGTTCCTGGGATACATTTAAAATGGTGCTGACATCATTGTGTCATAGCAATAGACCACCACAACCTGCAAGTGGGTACCTGTGGCCCTGGGGAGGAAGAGGAGTGAACCAGTGAATGAGGGAAATGGATCAGTCAATCTACTGCAACCATGAGGCAATGGGTCAACACTGGCAGCTGAAGCCTGATGCAATTTTATCATCTGCTTCCAACTGAGACACTGAAACATGGATCCCACCCTTGGGCGTTGGCATGAGGCAGACTTACCTTTAAATCTCAGCCCTGCCATGTTCTACCTGTGGAATCTTGGGTAAGCTACACAGCCTGGATTTCCTCATCTATAAAATGGGGATGGTAACGGCCACCTAGAAGCACTGCTGGAGGGTTAAAGTGATGTTGTGTTTAACGTGCCTGACTCAGTGTCCAGCCATTGTCATAGACCCGCAGAAATACTGTCTGGGGGCCTGGGCACTGTGGCTCATGCCTCTAATCCCAGCAGTTTGGGAGCCCAAGGCAGGCGGATCACTTGAGGTCGAGTTCGAGACCAGGCTGGCCAACATGGTGGAACCCTGTCTTGACTAAAAATACAAAAATTAGCTGGGTATGGTGGTACATGCCTGTAGTCCCAGCTACTCGGGAGGCTAAGGCAGGTGAATCGCTTGGATCCAGGGGGTGGAGGTTGCAATGGGCCAAGATCGCACCACTGCACTCCACTTCAGCCTGGGTGACAGAGGGAGACTGTGTCTCAAAAAAAAAAAAAAAAAAAAAAAAAAATGCTGTCTGAGGGCTGCTCCTGGCTTTTTTCCTAAGTAGCTGTGTGACTTTGGTAAGTCCCTTCATCCTTCATTTTCAAGTCTACAAAATGTGCGGCTTCAACACATGATCAAGTCTTCATATTTAAAATTTTGTAAACAGAACCTCAGGACGAGACCTGCACACAGATGGGCTCCAGAGATGCTCCCCTGTTCCCCACCTATTTCCCCCAGTCCTCTTTGCTTGGTTTGGCCTCTTGTAAAAGTTACGAGGTAAGGTGGCAAACGCTGACCTCAGTGTCCCGGCTGGGTGGCTGCATCCTGGCTCCCTTCAGCCCCTCTGTGCGGTAGCAGAATGAGTGCAGAGTGAAGGCACTGCTACTTTAGAGGTGGCTGTCCAGAATCTCTGGCCCCACTTTCTGCATAAACACAGCAGAACATGGGCTGTGGGATGCCAGGAGTTTGGGAGGAAGGTTGTAGCAATGTAAAAAGAGTCTGCATTTCCCCTGGATTCCAGTCAATGGAATTATACGTATCTTTTATCTCATACTAGCCTTTGTAAGAGACCTTCTGCCTCAAAGAGCCATTGGGATGAATCCGTGAGATGCCTCTTATAAAGCATTTTGTAAAGAGTGCTAATAAATAATATTTTTACTTGCTAAACATTTGTAGAGCTCTTTCTAGATGGATGGCACTGTTCTCAGTCCTTTGTGAATATTAACATTTGATTATCATAAAATCTTTAGGCAGTAGGTATTAATGTTGTCCTTTTTAAAAAGTAGAACTGAGTCACAGAGAGGTTAAGTAACTTACCCAGAGTCACACAGCCAGCAAATGGTGGGTCTAGAATTTAAACTTAGCCAATCTGCTTCCACAATCTGTGCTCCTAACCACTAAACCAAGCAGCAACCTACAGTCACTTTTTAAATTTTTTTTTCAAGACAGAGTCTCACTCTATCACCCAGGCTGGAGTGCAGAGGCGTGATCTCAGCTCACTGCAACCTCCGCCTCCCAGGTTCAAGTGATCCTCCTGCCTCAGCCTCCCGAGTACCTGAGATTACAGGCTCCTGCCACCACACCCAACTAATTCTTATATTTTTAGTAGAGATGGAGTTTCACCATGTTGGCCAGACTGGTCTCAAACTCCTGACCTCAAGTGATCTGCCCTCCTTGGCCTCCCAAAGTGCTGGGATTACAGGCATGAGCCCCTGCTCCGGGTCTACAGTCACTTTAACATGGATTCCCAATAATCCTGGGAAGACCCATTTTACCAGCAGCAGAGGAAACCACAAATTATTGAGAAGCCATATAACCGCCTGAGGCAAAGGTGGCGCTAGAGCGAGCAAGTGCAGCCATCACGCTGCAAATCTACTCACTTGAAATCTTAGGGGCCTCTATATTCTCAGGCCTGACTGTTGGCCCTACTCCATTCGGCCATTGTTTGCTGATTTAACACCGTTGGCACGGTTTCCCCACAAGACAGTAAGTGCCAGGCCTCTCTTTCTGGAGTCTCCCTTCCCAGGGGGACTCTCTGCAGCAATTTGACTCTCAAATCCGATAGCCCCTGCTGCCAGAACACAAGCAACTTAAAAAAAAAAAAAAAATGGAGAGGAGAGTTGGCTCTTAATTTTAAGTGCTCTTGTGGGACAGAGACCCATCTGAAAGGGAAATGACAGGCATCTCATCTATCCCCACACTGTCCCTTTCTCACCACATCACTTGTTTTCTTCCCACACCACAGAAGAAGTGGTGGAGGTGGAGGCACTGAGGTCTATACAGCATTTAAAAACATGTTTTTATTGCAAAATAAAGCAAAGAACCTGGAAACCTCACAACACAAATATATCACTTAGCAAACTGTTATAAAGCAAGCACCCCTTTAGGTGCAGCAAACCACCATGGTATAGATTTAACCTATGTAACAAACCCGCCCAGCCTGCACGTGCCCCAGAACTTAAAAATGAAAGTAAGCACCCTTTTAAAGAACTCCCGAATCAATCAACAGAACTTTGCCAGCCACCCCGGACCCCCTCCTTCCACGTGCCCCATCCCAATCAGTCTCCTCTCTTCCCCAACAAGTCACCACTTTCCTTTTAATCACTTCCTGTGTTTTTAAAAATAATGTATCACCCAACTGTGCACACCTAGACATTATGGCTTAGTGTTGCTCATTTGAAAAGCCATAGGTCTTTTAAGTTTCCTGTTGTCTGCAGACTGCCAGAACCCAGGGCATGTGACCTGTTGTGTTTCCCACGGTTGGAACGTTGCCGACTGGACATTCGTGGTGTGGTTCAACGTGTTTAAACAGCATTTTATGCTGTGGGGTTGGCCATAGTCTAGGACTGCTGGCATTTCCTTCTTGGCTAATGTTTATTTGGGCAGATGTCCTATGTTCTTTTGTGAACAAATGGCATTAGCAGCAGCAAGACGACATTAAAAACCAACTGACAGGCCGGGTGTGGAGGCTCATGCCTATAATCCCAGCACTTTGGGAGGCCAAGGTGGGTGGATCACAAGGTCAGGAATTCAAGACCATCCTGGCCAACATGGTGAAACCCTGTCTCTACTAAAAATACAAAAATTAGCCTGGTGTGGTGGTGGGCACCTGTAATCCCAGCTACCCAGGAGGCTGAGGCAAAGAATTGCTTGAACCCAGGAGGCAGAGGTTGCAGTGAGCCGAGATCACACCATTGCACTCCAGCCTGGGCGACAGAGCGAGACTCCATCTCAAAAGCAAAACAAAACAAAAACAACAACAACAAAAAACCAACTGACAATCCAAACACTGGCACCAGAGTAGAAGTGAGAGGACCTAGGTTTTAGGCCTGCCCTCTTGGACAGTTACTTCACCTCTCTGAGACCATCAGTATCTTTTCCACGGGGTCATGGTGCTAATTAAATGTGATTCTGGATATAACGCTTTCTAGGCTGTAGAATGCAAGACATTCTAATAGGAACCTTTAGAAATGAGTTGCTCCTCATAACATTCGATGAAAGTCTGCATTAGCTTGGGATTGCCACAGTGCATTTGCAGAAAGATTTTGCTATAAGGTAGAACGACTCTAGTCCAGCTCAATTGCATAAGAGTTACTGGAGTATTAAGATGACCTTGTGGATTTTTATATAGCTCTCCAGCAGGGTCTTTGAGGGTGACAAGTATTTCAATGCAAGTTTCTCCACTTCTTTAACATTTTTATTTTTATGCATCACAAAAAAACATGGCAGGGAGGTTAAGGGAAAACCACACATTGATTTAGCAACTGAATTTCTGAACAACTTGTGATATTTAGCCCCCTTGTTCCTAATCTTGGCTGGAAATAAATTCCCTAAGGCACACAGATTATTTCCAGAGAAGGAAATAATCTATTTATTTATTTCCAGGGAGGGTAGCTTTATGTCTACCTCCCTGGTACACCTGGAGATATTGATCAACTGCCTGCCCCAAGCGCTTCCGGCTTATGAAATGCAAACTTACTTCTTCCTGGAATCCTTCTCTGGGTTTGTTTAATACAACTAACATCAACCTAAGCTCAAACTGGGGATATCTGTATTGGATGTATTTATTTATGTCTCTGTGTTTATAGTGATAGACAAGGTTTTCTGCCTAGTCTTCCTATTAGGATCATAAGCTATTTAGGGTTAAATCTATGTTTTATTCATAATTATCCATCAGATATATACATGTTTCTGTTAAGCAGATCATGTCGTCAGTGTTGTTAAAAAAAGGCCTGCAAACCATTTCTCTTCTCAGCCTGTTGATTTACTGAACTGGTAGCTGTGGTTTTCATTACGGGCTTGCTGCATGTTTGTTGAACATGGGAAAGAGATACCACCTCAGGCTTACTCTCAAGCCCTTTAGAATCACTGGATGCCAAAGTTCAACAGGGCAGATACACCTCTCTGATGCGCTAAGAGCCTTGAGTGGAAGCAGTTAAACAAACCAAGAAGATTATGTTTCATCAGTGTAAGGGTGACTTCTGAGTCACCGACAAACTAGCAAATTAAGCCATCTTAGGTACAATAAATATTGTTTATCTGGGTCCAGGACAGTTGTTCAAGAAGTCAGATCGCCAGATCCATCCTGGGGCATTACTCACAGCAGAACGGTGTTACTAGAAATCTGTTATACTGTCAGGCATTCACACAGGCTTTTACAAAGTGCATTGGCCCTCATCTTTGATGACATGAAGTTCCCACAGGGCTGCTTTTCTAGGTGCAGGGAGCTTATAAAGGGCACAGGCTATAATTTTTAAAAGTGAAAAAGAAAGCTACTGCAGAAATTCCTTACCAGCTTATGGCAGTTTATAGAGACAATATTCTCCATAAATAATATACAGATCTTAGATTAAACAGAATCACGTAGGTCTTTCCCAGGACACGTCTGGAAATTTGTTTTTTGAGTTGGAGTTTCGCTCTTGTTACCCAGGCTGGAGTGCAATGGAGTGGTCTCAGCTCACTGCAACCTCCGCCTCCCAGGTTCAAGAAATTCTGCCTCAGCCTCCCAAGCAGCTGGAATTACAGGTGCCCACCACCATGCCCAGCTAATTTTTGTATTTTTTAGTAGAGATGGGGTTTAACCATGTTAGCTAACCATGTTAGCTTGAACTCCTGACCTCAGGTGATCCACCTGCCTCAGCCTCCCAAAGTGCTGGGATTACAAGCGTGAGTCACTGCACCCGGCCGGAAATTTATTTTATGAGAAGTTGCAATAGCCATAGCTCACCCTCTCTATGGCTTTGCCACATGTCCCTTACCTAGTGTCGATTTTAATAATCGCCTCTGCAATCCCTTGCCATCATTGTGTCCTGTTGCCCCTTGGATGGCTCTGAGGGTGGGCAAAGCATCCCAAATCCATCCAAACCTCACTGGCATCAACTGTGTGAATGCTCAATGTGGATAATAATTTATTTTCTTATCATTTGTAAATATCCTTCCACCTGTCCTTGGACAAGCCCTCCTTCCATCACGCATCATCGTTCCCACCCCAGCGGCACGTACCTTTTGCTTCAGCTGCAGCACAGTCTGCTTCATCTGGTAGAACTCCTTGCACGTGGCACAGCAAGTTCCAGCTTTCACCGCGTTCTCAGACCTCTCATGGCCTGAGAAAGGAGATGGGCTCAGTCCTGTCTGGGAGGCTGGATGCAAGCCAGACTCAGACAGCATCGGGAAGGGTGGTCCCAGGGACAGAGCGGCTGACAGCGGGACACGTGAGGGCTCAGCTGTGGGTGATTTTACAGCTCTCAGGTCCTGCCAGCATGCTCCAGGGTCAGGGAAGAGTGGGGGACAAAGAGAGAGGGTTGCTGCTAGAAGTTGAGCTCAGCTGTTCCTATTTAGACATGCCAGGAAGACCCTGATCTTCCTTTCATGTGTGAAAATGCGTACCACGGCCCTTTTATCAGTGCGTTTCCAGAAGGCAGGCTCTATAAATCTGACATGATTTATACTCCTCTGAAAGGGCTAATGTTCACACACTATAAATATTCCCCAAGCTCAGGCACTGGGCCTTAAAGTTGCCTTTATCACCTCTGCTAATCCAGTTCTTCAAAGGGAGCACAGCAGTGGGCTGGGAGCTGACCTCACTGATGCTTGAGGCCAGGATAGGAAATGCCCCAGACACTTCGCCACCCCATCTGGGGCCACTCGCAACAGCAACAGAAAGGCAGTCGGGCCCATCCACTGCAAAGGGTCCCAAACCCCAGCTGTAGAACATTAGGTGCTCCATGGGCTTTTTGTAAAAACATTCTTTGCTAAAGGAAAACTGGGTGAAGTAAATGGTGATCTGGCCAAGAATACAGACAGCTCTCTTCCTCCTGGCACTGGAATGGGCTACTTAAGCCTGCATGCTGGGAAGACCAGACACCTGGGTCACCTTGCTGCTGAGGACCTTGCACAGACTGCCAAGGTGTGAGCCAAAGGTGGCAGCAGTGTGGGCTGAAAGTGCTAGGTTGAGGGTGTTTTGTTCGGGCAGGCAGGACAGTCTGACACCCAGGGAAGCATAAACTCTCCTCGCTTAACAGCCCTTTGGCGTTGGGCCAGGTGTGCTGTTTGTGTGACATAATAACCACGACTACCTAGAACGCAGACTGGGGAAGTCGGTAACGCGTGACCATCTCTTGTGCTTCCTGGCCCGTATCATTTGCTTCTTCCTGTTCCTCTCTTCTGCAAAGCCCTCTGTTCCATCTCCACTTGTTGAATCCCACCAAGACGCAGATCAAATGTTCCATGAAGCCTGCTCTCAACCCACAGAAGTCTGAAAATCAGGCAGCATTTACTGTGTGTCCCTTCCACTCACAGGCTGGTCTTCTAGGCTTCCCTGGAGAGCGGTTCTTAGGGCACATGCCAGTGTGTAAGCTGCCTAAGAACCAGGCTCACTTCTTGGTATCTCACATAATGGATGCTCACAAAATGTTTGGGAAATGGATTGTTACAGGTTGAATTGTGTCCTGTTTGCCAATTCACGGGAAGTCCTGATTCCCAGTGCTTTAGAATGTGACTTTATTTGGAAACAGGATCATTTCAGATATAATTAGTTAAGATGAAGTTATACTGGAGTAGGGTGGGATCCTAGTCCAATATGATTGGTGTCTTTATACAAAGGGGAAACTTGTACACAGGAAGAATGCTGTGTGAAGACAAAGGCAGAGGTGAGAGGCAGTGGAAGCCAAGGAACACCAAAAATTGCCTGCCAATGACCAGGTGCTAGGGAAAGGCATGGAATGGATTGTCCTGCCCAGCTGTTAGAAGAAACCAACGCTGCTGACACCTTGGACTTCTAACCTCAGACCAGAGGCAAATTTCTGTTTAAGCCACTTAATTTGTGGCGTTTTCCTATGGCAACCCTAGGAAATGGACACTTGAATGGATGGAGAGATGGGCATGAGGGCAGCCCACATGTAGGTGAAACTTCCTTACACAACCCGGCTGCCCAGTCCTCTCCCTGGTGACATATGCAGTGACCAAGGCTTCTGCCCTTTGGGAGGTGAGCAGGCCCAGAGGCAATCTGGCAGCTGAGGTCTCAGACTGTGCACCCTCAGCACACAACAGCAGGCAGTTTCAGAGCTTACCTGCTGCACTGCCATCCCTGCACCACGGGAGACCTGGTATTGGCAGCACCCAAGCTAAGCACACATTTCTCAAGCCAGCAGGTTGACACAAATGATGTCACGCTGTGTAGTTGAGTTGCCACAAGTAACAGTGTGATTATTGAATATGCAGTATCAACCTAGCTCTTCAGGCAGGTTTTGAATGTGTAATTGGAGAAAAACACTTGAATCTCTGCAAAAGTGGCAGTTTTAAAAAATCCACTTTATGTGTAACCAACATAACAGGGCCATCCTTTTAATGCCTGCTTTCTAGGCGAATTCCCATAGCTTCCTCACCTGTACTCCCTTCAGTTGGCAAACTGGAGGGATGGTTTTGACTCACTGCAGCTGTGTGACAATGAGCTGAGCAGTAAGGGGGAACAGGGAAGGTCTTGTATCAGAGATGGTAGAGTGAACTGATTACCAGTACAAACTTGAGTCCCATTGTTCTGGATGCAGGTACCATCTCTGTCACTGAATAGGCTCAGCGACCTTGGGCAGGTTACTTGGCCTCCACAAACCCCACTTGCCTCGACCATAGCCCTGGAATTACAATTCCTGCCACATGTGGCTGCTGTGATGACTGGGCAAGGTAATGCATGGAAAACCCTCAGCACAAAGCTTGGTTGCAGGTAGATGGGAGGGGATGTCTAGCAGTTTTCAGGCTCACCAAACCCTTTAAATTTCCTTCGCATGATAATCCCAGAACCCTACAATAACAGTATTAACATGAATAGCAAAATGAGGGAACTGAGGTCTGGCGACTTCCTGAAGAGCATCTAGCAAGTATCTGAGGTGGGTTTAGAATGGAGTTGTCCTGAAATTAAGTCCAATGCCTTTTCCACAAATCAGAGAGTCTCCTTTGGGTTTTTTATCCCTGTTCAATGTACCAATTTATAATCCTATGGAGCTTGAATACTCCTGACAACCAGAACTATTTAGCTCAATCTCCAACAGAGTAAGGCAGGCAGGTTTCCACGCAATAATATACTTAGTTGTAAAGGGCGAACACCTTAACTTTGGTTGTGCTGACTGCAGGAAACGGTGGGCTCTTGCATGAAAAGATGACGCAGGCTCCAGGTTTATTATGTTAATACCTAAGGACAGATAAATGACATCCATCTTTCCCAACCAGTCTTTCAGCCATTCCGTCTCATCTACTGGTCAATGTATACAATACCATCATCAATCTAGTCTGTCCATCAATCCATCCATCCATCCATTCATCCATCCATCCATCCCTCCATCCACCCATCCTTCCTTCCTTCCATCCATCTTCCCATCCATTCCATCTTCTTAACCACTTATCTATCCATCTGTCCATCCATCCATCCATCCATCCATCCAACCATCCATCCATCCATTCATCCTTCCATCCTTCCATCCGTCTTCCCATCCATTCCATCTTCCTAACCACTTATCCATCTATCCTCCCATCTTTCCATCCATCCATCCATCCATCCATCCATCTTCCCATCCATTCCGTCTTCTTAACCACGTATCCATCCATCCGTCCATCCATCCAACCTTCCCTTCCTTCCATCCATCTATGGAGCATCTGCTATTAGCCAGGTCCTGTGTCAGGCACTGAGAATGTAAAATAAGTGAGGATATCCATTTAACAATTTTTCAGTTCATCTTTATGAATCTAGCCCTGTCGGCAGAGCTGGGCCACCATGAACAAAGTTAAAAGCTCATGTTTCTGTCCACTTCTACTTTTACATACTCAGTTAAATTTTCCAAGTGTTAACGTGATTAAGCAATTGGACAGCTTCACGATAAGATAAACCTCTTTACCAGATTCTAGACTATTTCATTTAGATCATGGAATGTTAGAACATATCTTTTTTTTTTTTTTTTTTTTTTTTTTTTTGAGACGGAGTCTTGCTCTGTCACCCAGGCTGGAGTGCAGTGGCCGGATCTCAGCTCACTGCAAGCTCCTCCTCTCGGGTTCACGCCATTCTCCTGCCTCAGCCTCCCAAGTAGCTGGGACTACAGGCACCCACCACTTCGCCCGGCTAGTTTTTTGTATTTTTTTTAGTAGAGACGGGGTTTCACCGTATTAGCCAGGATGGTCTCGATCTCCTGACCTCATGATCCGCCCGTCTCGGCCTCCCAAAGTGCTGGGATTACAGGCTTGAGCCACCGCGCCCGGCCGAACATATCTTTTGTTTAATCTCTTTTGTAGAAAAGGAGAGTGAGAGCCAGAGAGAGAAAGTAACTTGCCTTAGGTCTTTCAGATTTGCTGTGTGTAGAGACCACAAACTCAACTGGGTCCCAAGTGGCTGTTCTGGAGGGGTGGGTGCATGCAGTGAGCCTGCTATTGGGAATTCTGTTGAGGACACCTGAGAGCTATCTGCTGGCCAGGCTCCAGGGCAGAAGCTCTGCTGAGTGACCTGTTACATGAAAATTCCTGGGCTGTTTTCTGTTCTGTTGTGGAATTATCAGAACACAGAGAACCAAGATTAACATTATCCAGAAGACTTGAAGCTCCTCTGACACAGAAGTACACAGCATGGTAATAAGGAGTGTAGGCGCTGGTGCAGCTGCTGCTACCTAGTACCTTTTAAATTGGACAAGTCATGGTTTCTGTGAATGCCCGTTCTTTGAACGGTAAAAAGGTAACAGCACCTATCACTTGGAGCTGCTACGAGGAGCCAGTGATAAGATACATAGGTTCCCAGAACAGTGCCCAGCTTATGGTAAGAGCTCTATTCATAGCACTCATTGTTATGCTATTTATTGTTGGTATTACTATGATTCAGTTCTCTACAAAATTAGACATGTGGGGTTGGGACTTTATATCACCCTTTCAATAGAGCTCTCGAGGGTTTAAAGATAAACAAGGACTCATACCTTTTGTATATGTAGACCTGGAACATAAAACCTACTCTGATTTGGGGTTCACATCCACCTTGCAATTTGTCTACAAAGTCAACATGGAGCTATAAATAATCTCACATATGCTACATTAACAGTTTATTTAGAAATTGGGGTAGCTATCGCTGCATGTTTTCAATCCTCTCAACTAATGCTGTGGTCACACCTCTGGGAAAAGCCTGGGGTGGTATCGCTTAACACTTTTTCTTCAACTTGTTCAGATTTTAAAGGTGCAATATTATTGATTAGCCACATGGGGGCAAGAACCTCTAATTTTTCCTGAAGTTGACCAGGACGTCTATCCTAAGCATTAGAAATTGTAACGCCTTAGATATCTTAGAAAAACCAAACAGTGTTCCTGAAATATTTTATATGGGCAGTGCCAGAAATGAACAAAGCATGTTTGTGTTTAAAAGTTGATTGTGCAGATTTGTGCTCTGGCTGTAATGCTCAACCCCGGAGGCACATTACAATCACCTGGGGGGCTTTTAAAATATGAATTCTGCTGCACACCACCGGTCTGGGGACCGCAAGGCAACAGTATCAGCATTTTTTAAAAAAGCTCCCCAGGTAATTGCAAGGTTGAGAACCGCTGATCTATGGATTAGTGGAGCTTGAAAGTAATATGAAACACCTGGCCATCTGACACTGCCCTGTAATAAGTGATGCCAGGGGTCATGGTCACGTTATCAGAAAATAAACAAAAGTTGAAAAATAAAGACTGGCAAGCTAATTACTATGGAGCCAACATTTCCTTAATTTGTCTCCCTATTGAGGCTACAGACTCCCTGGGGTGACTAAACTGGCTCCGGCTACATATTTTCAAAGAGAAAATCAAAGTGACTGAATGTCCATTAGCCAGACGGCTTGTCTCAGAGAGCCCAGAGCCAGTGGATTGCAACCTCTCAAGCCTCAGAGGCAGTCCTGAGGCCAGCCTCCCTTCTCTCCCCCTGGATTCTTAACAACCAGCTGAGGTTGTGTTTGATTTCAAATTCCTCCGATTGTAACAATACAGGCATTAGATAATGCAAAGTTAAAAAGGAAAACCCAGGAGGAAGAGATGATTTCAGATCACATGTGGTTATACTCAATAATCACTCTCAATTCACAAAAAACGACCATAATGAAATAGTGAGCTTACTAATTAGTCCAAAACAGATGAAAATGCTTCCTGGCTTCTGAGGTTCTGGAATGTGGGGCTCTTTAGGCCTCTGACATTTCTTATTGCTGAACTGAACGCTTGGATGTTTAATAATTCATCTTTCAGATATTTTGAGGAAAGTCCTCTGCTTAGAAGTTGTTGAGGCTGGGCATGTTTCTAAATCTCAGTACTTAGAGAACTAAGAAATGTAGGCCTGGACCAGGTGCTGTGGCTCACGCCTGTAATCCCAGCACATTGGGAGGTCGAGGCAGGCGGATTGCCTGAGATCGGGAGTTTGAGATCAGCCTGGCCAAGATGGTGAAACCCCGTCTCTACTACAAATACAAAAATTAGCCAGGCGTGGTGACGCACGTCTGTAATCCTAGCTACTTGGGAGGCTGAGGGATGAGAATCGCTTGAACCTGGGAGGCAGAGGTTGCAGTTCGCAGAGATTGAGCCACTGCACTCCAGCCTGAGCAACAGAGGGAGACTCTGTCTCAAATAAATAAATAAATAAATAAATAAATAAATAAATAAATAAAATTAAATAAAAAATTGAGGCCTGCACATGGAATCACAGGGCTTGCATCACTTACGCTAAATCACACCAAATTTTGAAAAATATTTGAAAGGGTGAAAAGGTCTTCAAAGCTCATATAGTTTAACCTTCTCATTTACAGATAAGGAAACTGAGGCCCAGAGACCTGCTCATTATTGCTCAGTTAATACTGAACCAACTTTGGTTCTGTATTACTTCAAACTCCCAAGCCTAGGAACTTTCCACTGTATCACGGCCATTAAAGAAATGATCCCCTTCCCCATCACCACTGGCCCTTGCTAGGCCACACTGCTGAAGAGTGGAGGCTTTTTTTTTTTTTTTTTTTTTTCCTGCCAGAACCATCAAAGCCAGCCCCCACCTTCCCAGCAGTCCAATCTCTCGAATTATGACTTTAATGTTCAGAGCATACAATGGCCTGTCCTTTCTCATAATTTTAATGACGTGTATGAATTGCTTGCCTCTACCCTTCTCTCTACCCTTGAGTTTCTACCCTCAAATATTCCTGGTTACTGGTGTTTGAATTTTGTTTGACTAAAATATAAAATCAAATGCTAGTCCTTTGTGCATAGTTGATAAATTCAGTGGAGACAAATTACTGAAAATCCTGAGCGATTCTTTTAGAAGGGTCCTGCTGGGGAGCATCCTTAGTGGAGTCATATCAGGTTTCCCTTTTAAAGACTATTTGCAATTGCTACATTTGGGGAAGGATGTTGACGGAAAAGAAAGAGGAGAGGATTCCCAGACAAGTGTAATCTTTTTTTTTTTTTTTTTTTTTTTTTTTTTTGAGACAGAGTTTTGCTCTTGTTGTCCAGGCCAAGTGCAATGGTGTGATCTTGGCTCACTGCAACCTCCGCCTCCCAGGTTCAAGGGATTCTCCTGCCTTAGCTTCCCGAGTAGCTAGGATTACAGGTGCCTGCCACCACGCCCAGCTAATTTTTTGTATTTTTAGTAGAGATGGGGTTTCACCATGTTGGCCAGGCTGGTCTTGAACTCCTGACCTCCAGTGTTCCGCCTGCCTCAGCCTCCCAAAGTGCTGGGATTATAGGCCTGAGCCACTGTCCCCAGCCAAGTGTCATCTTTTGCAATGCGTTTTGTGTTACAGTAAGACTCAATGATACAACCAGCAGAATGCTCTTGATTAAACAGGATATCCCTCATTATAGCCACCTGTAACTGTCTCTCAATATGGCAGAATGGAAGGTACTATCCTACTTCTATTCTTCAGATGCCATGTAGTCTACAGAAAATCACTTCTCTCTGAACTCTGGCTGCTTCATCTGCTGATATCAACATTCTTGCCTGAAAGTTGACCAGATGGCTTATCATGGCCCCAGAGCTAAGATCTTTGATGCTAAGTTGATATTTTCTAAACTGTTTTTCAGGATACCATCACTTGTGATGTGTTCGTGGGTTTCTTAATAATTTTGGGTGTGATTTGTTCTAGGAACTCCCAAGGAAGGTCCAGACCTAGCCAACAGAGCTCCAGCCACCTTCCCTTCCTGAGGGAAGTAGAGAAGAGCTAAGCCCTAGGCTTAGGGAAGAGGACAGCAGCTTCCTGGGCTACAAGTAGTGGATACAGGAGCTGGTGACTGTGTGGCACCAGCCTCAAGACCTCTAAGTGGCTGAGGGCTTTCTCCCCTGGGAACTGGTTCTGCCAGCCATTGTCAATGGAGTCCGTTTTGCTTCAAAGTTCACCCTGACTAGAAAGGCCCTTGGCATTTAGGCTAAAATCCTACATTTTCGTGGCTAGGCTGGCACTGACAACTTGGCAGAGGGACCAGAGTTGCTTCACATATGCATGTAGTGGTATTTTGATGATCAAGGCATTGCCTGAAGCATTGATATTAGTTTAGGGGCTCTCTTTCTCCTTTCTCTTTCTTCTTCTCTCGTTCCTCTTTCCCCATCCCTCCCCTTTTCATCTCTGCCTCGTTCTTCTTTCTTTTTTCCTCTGAACTCAAATAAGGAAATAACCCAACCTTCAGGATGATCATATGCTTGAGTGACCAGACATCTCAGTTGAATGTCGCTGACAGAATGTAAATCAGCTTCTCAGCTCTGTGCTAAAGGCCCAGCTTTTAGAAATTTTCCAACTGCCTGTGGACTGATACTTCTGTGAAACACAAAGATGAACCACTACAAAAATAAGATGTAAAATGCAAGCATAAATTTTTGGATTTAAACAAAATTCCTCTGTCAGATTGATATAAAAATTTCTAAACACTCCCAATTTTTGTTTTTATCCAATTATGAATCTTGCCTGTCCCTAGACCATATTTTGAGTAGCATGGATACAGATTGTTACCTTACATGGAGATATTTCATATTTATATTTCAGCCCATTTTCTTTGGGAAAACACAGCGTTTCTGGCCTCTTCTCTGCTCATCTTAGTTTGTCTAAACACATATCTAAGCCTTACTGATTTCTCCAAGAGCACACCACTTCAGCTTGGTGGAGAGCTTCCTCCAGTACACACTAGCTTACAACCCTTGAGCTAATGGGCATCACTCTTATTCTTTCTCTTTAGAAGTTTGAACTTACATTCTGTTCCCTAGGTCCCATTTACCATTGGTATATGTGCCCCTTCCTGTCCACTTGTCCTTTGAGGTACCTGATTGGGCTCTTAAGTAAATATATAAAAAATACGTTACATATATTACATATAACTACATATATATATAAAAACTGCATGATATGGTTTAGCTGTGTCCCCACCCAAATCTCATCTTGAATTATAGCTCCCATAATCCCCATGTGTCACAGGAGGGACCTGGTAGGAGGTAGTTGAATCATGGGGGCAGGTCTTTCCCATGCTGCTCTCATGATCGTGAATAAGTCTCAGAGATCTGATGGTTTATTAATACAAAGGGAAGTTCTCCTGCACATGCTCTCTTGCCTGCTGCCATGTAAGGCGTGCCTTGGCTCCTCCTTTGCCTTCCACCATGATTGTGAGGCCTCCCCAGCCATATGGAACTGTGAGTCTATTAAACCTCTTTTTCTTTATACATTACCCAGTCTTGGGTATGTCTTTATCAGCAGTGTGAGAACAAACTCATACAATAAATAATTGTGTATAATTTTATATAGGCACTTGGAAACTTTAGATATTAAACATAATGTGGCATACATTGTATATAAAATTATATAGCATAGAATGATATTTATATATGCAATTCTATATCATATCTATATAACATATAAACCCCCAAACTGGTTATATATATAATATACAAAAACATGTAATTAGGGAGATATTTAGACTTGCCTTACTTACCAGTGTCATTGGGATATTTGTCTCCTTTGGTACACGTCTTCCCATCATCTTCCTGGATGTAGCCTTCCCGGCACTCGCAGCGGTAGCTGCCCAAGGTATTGATGCAGATGTGGGCACAC
Source organism: Papio anubis (assembly GCF_008728515.1). Taxonomy (NCBI): domain Eukaryota; kingdom Metazoa; phylum Chordata; class Mammalia; order Primates; family Cercopithecidae; genus Papio; species Papio anubis. Next base: position 51,964,596 of record NC_044994.1, read on the forward strand.
AGCGTCCCATTGCTGCTGGCACACTCATCAATATCTGGTTTGAACCAAATGTAGAGAATACTCAGTTTCTGAGAATTCACTTCTAATACAACAGGTGACATTGGGCTTGGCCTCTCTGTTAATAACAACAAAGGACACTTGGGCCGACGTTGATCAGAGAAGCCTGGAATAAAGCAGGGAGCTAGAAATGTAGGCCATCCGTAAAAACAGCACTTTTGGCCAAGTGGCCATTGTTACAGGCTGATTAGTGATGGGGTTCCTGGCTGTGGCTCTGCCACTCCCAAGACATGTGGCTTAGACTGCTAGCCTTCAGATCTCACTTACAGAACAATGACAATGAAGCCTGCCCTAAACACTTCATAGGGCTACTTAGAAATGAAAATGAGATCACCAGTGGCAACACTCACTTAGAGAAGAAAACATTACAGAGATGATTTTTTGTGAGTGCCCTACTGTGCTGAGGATTTTTAAGTTTCCCTTTATGGTGTAGGTTCCAAACAGCATGATGGTGACCCACAGGTCACTTAGGAATGGTCCCTTCCCAGTTAAAAGCCATGATGGCACCTGGGAAAAGATACTTCTAATAAAAGAAAATAGTCATAATGGGTCTAATGGAAAGAGTCTTCCCCAGAAAATGTCTGCCTCATCAGGAACTCAGACAGACCCCTCATGGGCTGTGGAAATGAGCCATGGGACCACCAAACAAGTCCCCACGAAGAGCCCATGTTAACTACGCACATCATGGACTTGCTCCCCTGCTGCATGGTGGAAACAAAAAACGTTTCCCACCACGAGGACAGTGGGAGGCCCAACTCCATTTCCTGTTCACTGGTTGAAGACACTGGGTAGCAGTGGGTGGGAACCGTGGCATGCAGCCCCAGACTGTGCACATGTGCTGGGCAGACAGAGGCCAGCGCTGAACTTGAGGATGGCAACAACTTCCCAGCCACTCCCTGCACAAGCTGCCAGTGACCCAGTCCCTGTATATGCTGAGGGGAGGGTGGTCATCTGGACGCTCCCCTGGCAGTACCGACTAGGTCATCTGTGGACTGGATGTTGCAGCTGCATCCTCCTCTGCAATTCCTCAGGCTCGCTGCCTTTCCCCAGGTGTCCTAAACCTACATGTGATGCTGCCTGTACTGCCCAGAGAGAGGAGATTAAGCTGATATCAGAGATAGAAATAGAACTCTTAGTAGAAGGCAAGTTCTGCTGGTACCCAAGCCCCCAAGCAAAAAGAACAGGGGTTGGGTGTGGTGGCTCATGCCTGTAATCCCAGTGCTTTGAGGGGCCAAGACAGGAGGCTGAGTCCAGGAGTTCCAGACCAGTCTGGGCAGCATAGTAAAATCCCATCTCTATAAAATAGGAACAAAATTAGCTGGGTGTAGTGGTGCATGCCTATAGCCCCAGCTACTCAGGAGGCTCAAGTGGGAGGATCGCAGGAGCATGGGAGGTCGAGGCTGCAGTGAGCCAAGATCATACCACTGCACTCCAGCCTGGGCAAGAGTAAGCCCTGTCTCAAAAATAAATACATAAAGAATAGGGTTCAGGAGCTGCTATAAACTGAAGTAAGACCCTTGTGCCTGGGACCTGAGCCTCACGGAATGGCCTGTGCCTCTCTCTGCAGGAGAGGTCAGAGATCCCTGCTCCATTTACTTGGGAGTCACAATCCCATTCTCTGGCATTGTGGGGCACCATTCCCACATGCTGACAGGGAGAAACCAGAGGACCTACAGTTGGAACTTCTCAGAAATGGTGCTCCCTAGAGCCCCTGCTAGGCTAGAGAAAGAGGGATGCTCATGACAGCTGGTTTATTTCCCATGTAGTCTCTGCAGTCTCTGCAGTTCATCCTCCAGCTGATTCTTAAATCTCATCATGCCTATGAATCATTAGAGGCATTGGTGTAAATATGCATGTGTGGACCCACTCTCAGAGTCGTGATTCACTAGGTGTGGAGAAAAGGCCAGGATTTTTTTTTTTCCTAAACGAGGACCCCAGATGTTTCTCAGGTTAGCTATGAACTGACCACACTTTCAGACACATAGTTCCAGAGGAAAAGGAGCCATAAAGCTGCCTTAGAACCTCAAGGAATGCACGGCTGGGACAGCCAGTTCGTGAGGGTGACAGTAAACAGGCTGGTGCCGTGGATGGCGCAGGCTCTGCTCAGCTGCAGCCCAGGTGGCTGGCTTCGGCTCCCTCCGACTTCCTCCCAACCTGTCTGCCATATGGCTACTTCCTTTTTTCCCCAATCATCTTCTAAGAGAATGTTTATTCTTCTTTGTTCTGTCTGCGTTTTTACGTTTCTGACCACTTATACTCTGTTTTACATTATTCCAGTTTATATTTGGGCGTGTTCCCCTTCTCCTGCTCTTATGTCTCACTGCCAATTAGGACCTCACTGGTACCAGATCCCGGAAGAATTCCTGGGGCCTAGTTGGTTTTAGTAATTGTGATGAAGGGCAGTGATAAGCTATCCCTAGGATAATATCAAACACAACTTCATCCAACAAGTACGAGAACTGAAGGGTCCAACCAAGGACAGAACCATCTGAACAAGGCACATGTTCAGAAGCTGGAAACAAAGCACATTCCCAACACACCCAGACAGTATGGCTTCTCCCGCTTCCGGTGTCTCTCCCGGTCATATCGGTATCCTGGATAACAAGTACACAGCACTCGGCCAAAGTTGTCTGTGCACTGCTGTTCACAGGGAGCCTCGGCACAAACGTCGTAATCTGAAAAAGCAAAGTGAGAGCTCACGTCAACCACAGGAGGAGGCGGGGTAACCTGGCCCTGGCCTGGAAAGGACTTTCTGGGCTGGGCTCTGCTCAAGAGCACATGTGAAGTGTGGACAGATACACTTAGAGGGACAGGAACTCTTTCGGGCTGTGGGGCACCTTCTAAGAGTACTGCAATGGGTAACATACATGGCATCACATCACTCGTGATTTTCCCCCTAGGTCGCCTCATCATCCTTTAGTCTTTGTCACTATCCAGAGAGAAAAGACTCTTAAGAGGGCCAGACTCTGCGGATTCCCTCGGGGGTGGGGTGCTGTTTTGTCTTGTTCATCAACTGCTGTAGAGGCAGGGGACTCCACCCAGCAGAACACTAAACAAAGGCCAGCTGGGGTGACAGGCGTTGGCGTCATCATATGGGAGGAAGGGCTGGAAGTCAGGCAGGCTCGGAGAGGTAGGAAGGGGACTTTGTGTATACATGTCTGGACTCATGCTGCTAAAACCTGAGACTGGGTAATTTACAAAGGAAAGAGGTTTAATTGGCTCACAGTTCCACACATCTGGGGAGGCATCACAATCATGGCTGAAGGTAAATGAGGAGCAAAGTTGCTTCTTACATGGCAGCAGGCAAGGGAGTGTGTGCAGGGGAGCTCCCCATCAGATCTCGTGAGACTTATTCACTAACATGAGAACACCATGGGAAAGACCCGTCCCCACGATTCAATTACATCCCACCAGGTCCTTCCCATGACACGTGGGAATTATGGGAGCTACAATTCAAGATGAGATTTGGGTGGGGACACAGCCAAACCATATCACTGTGTAACAGAAATGTGCATGACTTATAAGAGAGCCGATGCTTATATGTGTATATCGTATAAGTGTGCATCCTAGGGGGTTGATCTCTCATGCTGAGAAGGGATTGGGTGAGTTTGAATGGTTAGAGGTCTCTTTCCAGCCCTCAGCCTGTGCAAACTGAGGTGGATACACTGCTACTCATAAAGAATTAGGGCATCTGCTCCTCTCAGTTCCCAGGAACTGATATGTAATGAGCCTCTGAAGGGACTTTGGCTCTAATTCAGTAGCTCAGGCACAACACTGACTCCCAGGTGAGAGCCAGCACCTCATTAATCCTTTGCACTATCTCCTCCAGGTGCTGACAGATAAACTATCCTTGGACACCAAGTGAGTCTGGCTTTGCTCCACCACATATGAAGGTGAACGGGTGGGCCGTCAGCTCCTGATGCAGGGAGGGTTTGTGTGACAAGTATTGTGCCATTCTCACGATGACCTGGAAAGCTGCCCTTGTAAAATACTCCTTCCCATGATTGTGATTTCAGGCCTGCTTTGCCTGCATGGTGTTCTGACCAACCCTGCACACTGTCTCTAGCTACACATTTCCTCCACTTGGCATCACCTCTAGGCAGCCAAGGTTCTGTGCTCTTTATATTAGAGAGCATGATCCTGGCATAACTGGCTGTGAGCTTCCCTGTTGGCTATTGCCACCATTCCGCAGCAGCTGGGAAGGGGAAGGAGGAGGCAGAGAGGCTGTGAAAGTGTTTGAGTTGATCATGGTGCCTAACAAGGCAGTTCCCTGTCTCTCCTACCCTTCCTGCTTCCCTGAGGAACCACTTCCAACTCTTCCAGCTGATTCTTTCTACACTCACTTCTGCATCTCTAAACAGCGGACTGCATTGCTTCTTTATTTTTATTTTAAATCCTCTCTAATGACTTCCAGTAACAGAGGAGATGCACTGAATTTTTTTATGGCCTCCTGTCCCCTGCAGTCATACCCATAACTTTCTATTCCCTCCATCTGGCCAATATAGTTATGATGCAATTTTGATGTGATAATCTTTAGTATTTATACCATAATGACAACATAAAAGCTATTCTTTGCTGAACCTGGAAGTATGCTTGAATTACTTGTACCTTCTTGAAGACCTTTTTATCTTCTCTGGAATTAAAAGAATTATCTTGTATATTTTTGAGGTGTCAGTTACTGAACTTTCTTTCTTAGCTTCAAACACCCACCTTCTTCTTCTATGGGCTACTTTGTGACTTGGGCTCTGGAGTCCACATTCCTTTGTCAGCTACCAACCTCTTAGTTTCTGACATTGACACACATAGAGACACAGACAGAAACAGGGAGGCTGGAAGAGGAAGAAGGGATATCTGCCTTTTTCTGTTTTGCTTCCTGAGATTCCTATTCATGAAAGCCTAATATCAGCCTTTCTCTTCCATCCCACTAGCAGATTGTTTCAATAGCAGCTGCAAGCCGGGCATGGTGGCATGTGCCACCTCCGGAGGTTGAGGTGAGAGGCTGACTTGAGGCCAGGAGTTCAAGACCAGCCTGGGCAACATAGTGAGATCCTGTGTCTACCAAAAAGAATACAGTGGCAGCAAAATCCAGCTTGAATTTTTTCTAACACTTGCAAAAATCAGCCTCACTGTATCCCATTTCAGAGACATCAGCACCAGCCAGCCATCTGGTAGCCCCGCCTCCAAGGTCTGGGTCCCAGATCTACTAGTAACTTCCTCTAGGTTCTGAGAAATAGGGCTTGCTAGTCAGTACCTCTTCCTCACAGTTCTGGGTCCTCCCAACTTCTAAGTTTTCACTGGGTCAATATCTTCTCTTTGTTTCCCTAGCCTAGAGGTGGTAGCTGCTTCCTGCAGTTGTTACCTCAATGATACTTAGTTTTCCTTTTGCATTTTTGGTTCTCAATTACTAGTTAGCAGTTCTTCATATTAATTGCTTTCTGTTAAATAAGTGGCGAAGGCTCTGTTTCTGGACAACTTCAATCTACATATTCACAGATATCCCCTCAATTTTGCAAATCTCTTCTTTTAGGCATTTTTTCAAATTAATCTCAACTTGCTCTAATTAGGACTCTGTAGGTCTGCTGCATGGCAGCTACTACTCTTGGTCTTGAACTCCTCAGGTAATCCTCTTGTCTCAGCCTCCCAAAGTGCTGGGATTACCAGTACCACACCCAGCCTGTAGCTGCGTCCAGGAATGTGCATTCACCACGAACCTATGGATGCCCTTCACCTCCCTCTCTCTTGTGTTGGAGTCTTGTTTCCTGGATCCCACATGTATTAGTCTGTTCTCACACTGCTAATAAAGACATACCTGAGACTGAATAATTTATAAAGGAAAGAGGTTTAACTGACTTATAGATCCACGTGGCTGGAGAGGCCTTACAATCATGGAAGAAGGCAAATGAGCAAAGTCATGTCTTACATGGTGGCAGACAAGAGAGAGCTTGTGCATGGGAACTCTCATTTATAAAACCATCAGATCTTGTGAGACTTATTCACTACCATGAGAACAGTATGGGGGAAACTGCCCCATGATTCAATTATCTCCACCTGGCCCTGCCCTTGACACGTGGGGATTATTACAATTCAATGTGAGATTTGGATAGGGACACAGCCAAACCATATATCCACATCTTTCTCTCTTCCAGTTTACTCCCTTCATTTTAGTGGAGAATATTCTCCATTGGCTTCCTGACTTAAAGCAGCAAATATGAGGCAGCAACGCTTAAAAACTATAGCTTCCACTTATGAGTTCACATATTTCTTTAGACATTCTAGTTTCTTTTTGCCATCTGTTATGGTTAATGCTACAGGTCAACTTGGCTAGGCCATGGTACCCAGCTATTTAGTCTGGAGCAAGGTTCACCAGGAGGATATATATGCTCTGAATCAGTATCCAACATATGGTATGGTTTGTCCCATAACCAGGATTCACAGGTCCCAGAATCAAGGGTGGAAATGGGAGTGGCACCACTCATTGTTACCCCTACTGATCCACTAGCAAAATTTTTGCTTCCTGTTCCTGTAACTTTATGTTATATTGGCCTAGAGGGCTTAGTTTCAAAGGGAGGAATGCTTCCAGCAACAGAGGCAAAAATGATTCCATTGAACTGAAAATTAAGGTGCCACCTGGCCACTTTGGTCTCCTCATGCCTCTGCATCAGCAGGCAAAAAAGGGAGTTATTGTGCCAGCTGGGGTGACTGATCCTGGCTACCAAGGGGAAATTGTACTGTTACTCCACAACAGAGGGAAGAAAAATTTTCTGGAACACCAGAAACACCTTAGGTGGTCCCTTAGTAACTGTCACACCCTGTGATTAAAAAGTCAACAGAAGACAACTCAATTCAGGCAGGGCTAATGTCTCAGATCCTTCAGGAATGAAGGTGTGGATGACCTTACCAGGTAGAGAAAGAACCACGATCAGGCAAGGTGCTTGCTGAGGGCAAAGGGAATATGGGTTGGGTAGTAGAATGTGGTAGGTTACATATATCAGCTATGACCATGTGACAAGTTACAGAAAAAAAGCACTGTAAATTGTAATGAGTATTTCGTATCTTTCCATGGATTATTTCCATGTTTGTGTTTGTGCGTGTGCATCTGCATGCCAATCTTTGTTTTCTTCCTTCTTTTATCCTCTTATCATGTCATAAGATGTAGTGACTTTATATCACAGTATTTAAATACTGTTAACTTTACATCACAGTATTTACATTAAAGCATATCAAGGAGATGCTGGAAAAGTTCAGTGCCACAGGACTTCATACCCTCTTCTGGGGAAAGGGTTAGTGTGTTTCATGCGGGATAGTTGTAGCATGTCAGATGAACATACAACTTTGTTATTGCCTGTATCTGGAGATTAGGTATGACTTAAGGAGAGGCGTATGGGTGCCAAGTTGACAAGGGGTAGATTTGCGATAATTTTATGTGTCATCTTGGCTAGGCCAAAGTATCCAAATATTAGGTCAAACGTTATTCTAGGTGTTTCTGTGAAGATATTTTTAGATGAGATTAACATTGAAATCAGTAGACTCTGAGTAAATCAGATGACCCTCCATAATGTGTGTGGGCCTCATCCAACCAGGTGAAGGTCTTAACAGAAAAAAACATGACCTCCCCTCCCACACCCCCCCAATCTAAGGGGGACTTCTGGCCAGCAGACTCCAACTGCAACTCCTCCCTGGATCTCTTGCCTGCCAGCCTACACTGAAGACTTTGGACTTGCATCTCCACAATCTCATGAGCCAATCCCTTTAAAAAGTCTCAATCTCTCCCTCAGTCTCAGTCTCTCCCTCTCTCTCCATACATAGAAAATCAAAATCAAAATTGGTTCTATTTCTCTGGAGAACCTTAATATACAATATTTTCTGAAATCCTGCATTTGTACTTTGCATTCTCTGGGGATAGAAACAATTATGACTAAAGGTATCTTTAGTAAAAGAAACAATCACTGACTTTTTCCCACAGATTAAAACAAATCTGCTATGAAAAGTGTTCTAGCAAAAATGACAAAACAACTTTCAGCATGTGTGACCACTTTTCCTGAAAATATTCAGTTCTGGGTTATGTTAATCATAGGCGCTGTAGTTCCTTTCGGATGAGGGAGACGCGTTTTAAGACCTAGATGTTTGAAACCACTAACACTGAAAGAAACTCTAAGTATGTGGTATCCACGCAATGTGTTTTTAATTAGGTTGGGCAAGGTCTTTAGATAAGATCTTGAACCAAAGGGCCTAAAACTTAATTTTCTTTGCAGTCTGCCAAACTGCAACATAAGGGACACAGCTGGTGATTGAGAAAAGCTGATATAGAAAGAAATGCAATTATTGCGACTTTTGTGGGTTTACCCATCATGCTATAACCAACAGAATCGACTGGCAGAGAGAAATTCAGCTTAGAGAAACCCAAGACCACATCAGCCATCACACGTGGAGCGGCTCCCAGCCAGCCTTCCTATGGCAGCTTTCTCAAAGGTCGCAGCTATGATTCAAGGAACTGTCTCATCCTTCCACTGAAAACAGCAATAAATGGGAGGGATTCATCTGCTTCTAAATGATCAAAAATGGTGCTCTATGAGATAATGCAACAGAATTAGCTTGGCTGGGCTCTCGATCTTCTACAGAGATCTGGCTTCTTGGACAAAGGTGAAGAAAACTGTTTCACATTCCCCACCCATCTCACCCCAGCCCTGAACAAGCTTAACCCCATGCCCTTCAAACAAGTCTTTAGTGCTTTCTGTGTCAGGGCTCTGCCTGGAACCCACCGCAGTCCTCTACTTTCTACTTGTTTAAGTCCTGGGCAGTCTTCCTTGATAAGATGGTCTCACTTCTCCCCTCATTTCCAAGACCCTCTTTGACTGCCCTGGGCCTCTGTGTATGTGTCCCCTCTGAACACTTCCTGCTTTGAATGTCTCTATTGCACACATTGCAGTTATTACTAACAATGACAATAGCAGCAATATCAGCAGCCACCATTTATCAAGCATGTAATAAGAACCAGCCTGTGTTCCAAGTGCCTGACATGTGGCAAAATTCTTAAAACCATCATTTGACCAACATACTAATACTACCCTGTAAGAACCAAGGCTTAGAAAGTAACTTGAACTTGCCCAAGGTCACAGCTATTAGTAGGACATAGAAGCATGATTAAAATCCAGGTCTATCTGATTCTATCTGCTCCCCATCCTGGCTTCTCAACTTGAATGCATGCAACTTGAGAGCTGGGTCCCTGCCTTACTTTGTATCTGTATCTGAGTGCTGGGTTGAACACTCAGGTCGTGTTTGTTGATGGGCATGTAAAGGGACTTAAGGTTTAGCAGGTGAAAGGCAGGTAAACAAAGCAGGTGGAGAGGTCAAGGGAGGAGGGCCAGTTCTAACTGTGTATAAAATGCTAATTGGGGGATTATAGCCCATTAATCATAAAACCTGAAATGCTATATAAGAATGACTCAATGTGTGCAAACACATCATGTAATGATCAGACACTGGACGTTACATATAACAAAATTGGCATCAGAAAAATTTAATGCCAAAAAAAATTTAATGCCAAAAACTATGCACAGATGGCACAGATAATCAGACACAGATAGCACCTATATTCCTTCAACACCTAAAGTTGATAGACTTTGAGTGATTAGTTGTGAATAAAGTGACACAATCTTTTTTATATTACATACCTTCTGGGATGCATTGTCCAAGAACAAATTTATATCCTTTGCAGCACTTTTTCCTAAGAGACAAACAAATATTTAAAATATAATATTAGGTTAAAAATAAAATTCTTTTCAGTTATTGTTTTTTGAATGAAATAACCTGTGCCCAGGAAACATTGAGGCATAAAGCAAAGTAGGGGCAAAGTATTTTTAAGGCAATCTGGGATTAAAAGAAAAAATATCAATAATACAAGACCACATTTTCTAATACCGGGATATTCTTTCTGCTACATAATATATGAAATCAACATTTTGAATCCTATGAAATTAAATAATTAACTCAGACTTCAAGATACTTATATTAAGCAATTAAAGGAGTATAGGACACACATAGGAAAAGGACCTTTAAGGATGACCAGGCCTCTCATTCCACAGGCCAAAGAGATACAACTCGTTTATTATAACAATTAATGAATCATGATAACAATACTTGGCTAATTACAACATAATGATTGTTAATTGTAATATAACAATAATTAGGTAGTCAACTATTAAGGCAGAGACTGGAACCCAAACATTCTGATTCTCATTTGAGTGATTTTTTTTAAAAAACCCCTTGTACCATATAAGAGACCGAAAGGCACCTACATGATCCGAATTTAAAATACAGTGAACAGGTCATTCCTAACATAAATATTCAATACTTACTCCACTTCAACCAAGCTAAGTTAACCAAGTTAACTACCTGCTAGAAGAAAAATATTTACACTCTCTGAATAAATACAGCAAGATGCAGGCTCTCTACAACATAACATGTACAAATGTGACCCATTCTCAAAGAGAAGACAATCAATGCTGCAATCTCCAAGATAACCCATATGTTGGAATTATTAGACTTTAAAGTAGCTATTTAACTGTGTTCAACTACATAAAGGAAAATATACCTGCAATGAACAAAACAGAAAATGTCAACAGAGAAACTACTAAAAGAACAAAACAGAAATTATAGAACAGACAAACAGATCTGAAATTTTTAAACATGCTGCTAGATGTGCTTAACAGAAGAATGGAGAAATGATGTAGGAAAGAATTTGTGAATTTGAAAATAAATGAAATAAAATAAATAAATGAAATAAATAAGTGAACATTATCCAATCTGAAGGAAAGAGAAAAAAAGACTTAAAAAAGGGAACAGAGACTTGTGGGCTAATATCAGAGGTCTAAGGTCTGGTACTTGGAGTTCTAGAGGGACAGGAGACAGTAAATGGAGTAGAAAATAGATATTTGAAAAAACAATGGTTGAAAACTTCCAAAATGTAGTGAAAGAAATACATTTTCAGATTAAAGAAGTTTAGCAAGCCCGAAACGGCTAACTACACACATACACAAAATGCCTACAGATGTCATAGTCACGTTGCTGAAACCTAAAGAGAAAATCCTGAAAGCAGAGAAAAATTACACATGATATACAGGGAAAGGATGATTTTAATAACCACGAACCTCTCATCAGAAAACCACAGTAACCAGAAGACAGTGATATGACATCCTTTGAGTGCTGAGAAAACAAACTTGTTCAACCCAGAATATCCAGTGAAAATATCCTTCAAGAATGAAGGTGAAATGAAGACATTTCAGATTATAAAAAGCTAAAAATTCATTGCCAGCAGACCTGTGCTAAAGGGAGTTATTCAGGCTATCAGGAGATGACACTAGAGGGAAACGTACATCTTTAGGAAGGAATGAAGAGCATTGCAAACGTAAATATCTGAGTACATCTAAAGAATTTTTAAGTTCTGGATACATGTGCAGCACATGCTGGTTACATAGGTATACATGTGCCATGGTGGTTTGCTACACTCATCAACCCGTCACCTAGGTTTTGAGCCCCACGTGCATTAGGTATTTGTCCTGATGCTCTCCCTTCCCTTGCTCCCCATCCCTCAACAGGCCCGAGTGTATGATGTTCCCCTCCCTGTGTCCATATGTTCTCATTGTTCACCTCCCACTTATGAGTGAGAACATGCGGTGTTTGGTTTTCTGTTCCCGTGTTCGTTTGCTGAGTGATGGTTTCCACCTTTATCTATGTCCCTGCAAAGGACATGAACTCATTCTTTTTTATGGCTACATAGTATTCCATGGTGTATGCCAGTTAGAATGGCGATCATTAAAAGTCAGGAAACAACAGATGCTGGAGAGGATGTGGAGAAATAGGAACGCTTTTACACTGTTGGTAGGAGTGTAAATTAGTTCAACCATTGTGGAAGATAGTGTGGCAATTCCTCAGGGATCTAGAAATACCGTTTGACCCAGCAATCCCATTACTGGGTATACATCCTAAGGATTATAAATCATTCTACTATAAAGATACACGCACACATATGTTTATTGCAGCACTATTCACAATATCAAAGACTTGCTCTTAATTTCTCAAAGCAAAAATAATAACATACATTGTCTTGCAAGGTTTGTAGTTGCATGTAGTTGCAATAAATATGACAACTGTAGGAAAAAATGGCAGATGGTTAAATGGACCTATATGGTTACAAAGTCCCTACATTTTATGTAAAATAGCAAAACATTGGCATTTCTGCTAGAGCTAATGTTTCCTTTGTCTCATTGTCTCCTGCTCCCATTACTTTCCCCTTTCCTTGCCTTCACCACTTCCATCATCATACACAAGAAGCTGAGAATTAACCACTGTACAGTGGATCTGCAAATCTCAAGAATATACCCCAAGATATTTTGACTATAAAGGTTAAATGACCATTTTGAAGAAGTATTTTTTGGTAACTATTAAAAACATAAGATTCAAGGTTATTCCTACTGCAACATCATTCTCGCTCATTTGTGTTTGGGCATGCTTTCTAGGAAGAGAAACTGAGTTAAACGCAGTCTACCACCGGGAACTGCATGTCACCTACAGCCTGTCATGTCACCTGTGTGAACACACCATTTGCATATCAAGGTAGAGAACGGAGCACAAACCACTGATTTGGGAAATCAGACATTATCTGTGTCTTAAAACAAGTTTCAGTTTTGTCGAATAATCAGAACTTTCACGTAGGTTATATAAGGTCTTCTAAGAATTTTGACACATTTAATTTTTTTCCATCAAATTTTAATAAAAAATAATTTAAGATCATTATTTTCTACTCCTTCAAATTAGTATAATGTGATTATATTACAGGTTGAGTAACCCTCATCTGAAATACTTGGAACCAGAAGTGTTCGGATTTCAGATTATTCGGGAGTTTGGCATATTTGCAGAATACCAGCTGAGCATCCCCAGTCCAAAAATCTAAAATCTGAAATGTTCCAATGAGCATTTCTTTTGAAAATGTTTCAAAATTTTGGATTAGGGATGCTCAACCTGTATTGGTCAAATTAATTTGCTGCACTACAATTTGGTCTCCCAGGTAAATTACCATTCCTAGGAGAAACTGAAGTAATCTCTTCCTGAAACAAAATTTATAAAAATTTGATAAAATCCATAATTAGTTTTATGCGGAATTTATGAAAAGTTTTTTTTTTTTTTTTTTTTTTTTTTGGGGACGGGGCTTCGTTCGTCGGCCAGGCTGGAGTGCAGTGGCCGGATCTCAGCTCACTGCAAGCTCCGCCTCCGGGTTCCCGCCATTCTCCTGCCTCAGCCTCCTGAGTAGCTGGGATACAGACGCCCGCCACCTCGCCCGGCTAGTTTTTTGTATTTTTTAGTAGAGATGGGGTTTCACCTTGTTAGCCAGGATGGTCTTGATCTCCTGACCTCGTGATCCGCCCGTCTCGGCCTCCCAAAGTGCTGGGATTACAGGCTTGAGCCACCGCGCCCGGCCCATATGATTGTTAAAAGTCAAATTTGGTAACAGAAATTCTGAAGCACTGAAGCATAACTGGGTACAGCAATGCCACTTCATTCTTCTCCCTGTAACATTTCTCGCATGCAATCCAGTGGTGGTAGATATCTTACTTCAAAAGCATATAAAGTATGCTTTCAATATAAAAACAGTGGCATTTGGGGATGCTATCAAAACAGACTTGAGTGATACAGCTTAGGTCCCCCTGCCTGAACTGGAATTCCCAGCATAGATTAATTTGACATTTTATGTTAGAAGGAAATCATCCATCCATCCAATTTACCAATATGAATGATGTGTGGCAGTGTCCAGAGTGCTCTTATTAGACATAATTTTCCAACTTGTCAAACTAAATTATAATTTTACTTACCAAGAGAAGCCCATGAAGATATAAATTTATGATGAGGTACCAAAAGTACAGAGTCTACCTTTCTTTTCTTTTTTTTTTTTTTTGAGATGGAGTCTCGCTGTCGCTCAGGCTGGAGTGCAGTGGCCGGATCTCAGCTCACTGCAAGCTCCGCCTCCCGGGTTCCCGCCACGCTCCTGCCTCAGCCTCCCGCCACTCTCCTGCCTCAGCCTCCCGAGTAGCTGGGACTACAGGCGCCCGCCACCACGCCCGGCTAGTTTTTTGTATTTTTTAGTAGAGACGGGGTTTCACCGGGTTAGCCAGGATGGTCTCGATCTCCTGACCTCGTGATCCGCCTGTCTTGGCCTCCCAAAGTGCTGGGATTACAGGCTTGAGCCACCGCGCCCGGCCGGGTCTACCTTTCTATTCCATGAAACTTAAACTCTGTCTAGTTTTCCATAGTTTAAAAAAGTCCAAGCTCCTAGCAACCGGAAGGAAAACTGGCTTGAGTATTCATTAAAATTTCACGGTTATTACTTACTCCATTACTTGAGGCTGTCCTACAGAAAACTATAAGAGGAAGGAAAGTGTACTGGATGATTTGAAACTCCAGTGATTCAGGAGAAATTTGGATACAAGGGGGAAAAACCCACGTGTTTTTGATAATCAAATCGAACATCACAGTTAAACATATGGTTTTATTTGTCTGTTTCTATTTTAATGCTGCATTTAAGGTATAACCTCTGAGCTGTTTGATGGCATTTTAAAGTTCATGCAAATCAATATGATCCTTTACAATCTCTCTTTCCACATCCAAGATATTAAAGTTGGGCACTGTGACCTTTATGAGCATTTCAAGGGTTTAGTCCTGTCCACGCAGTGGAGTGAGAAGCAACCTGTCATTTGCTTTTTCATGAAATCAAATAATGAAGTGATTTGATATGCTTTCAAAAGGCTATGGAACTCCATCACGAGAAGATCTGAGTTTCAGGATGGGCATGCATCATTTAAATACCTGCTTAGCTAAGAATTAATTTCCCCTCTGGGTTTTTAAATTGCATAACTGACCTTAGCTCTCTGCTCAAGGCAAGGAGTTGTGAGACTGCAGTGCATCCTTCTGTCTTCCCTAGAGTTCCTGAGAATACGTTATTCTGCATGTTAAACACCCATCAATCATAAATCACCATTTAAAATAAATAATGAAATATTCTGAAGTATTAAAAAAATAAACACTGGTTGCACATGTTATACCGTTTCAAAGATTACTTACAACATTATTTATGTACAACAAAGTTGAGACAGCCAAAGCGAAATCTTGTTATGAAAGCATGGGCACTTGTTAGATCTAACTACAAACACTGCTGTATGGTTTTTATCTTTAGAAAAACAAACTAAGATGGGGAAAGCTCGTGTGATTCTGGGGAGACAATCATTCTTAATACGCTTCACGTGTGGTAGCTTGGTTTTCCAAATACAAATACTTTTCTCACTTCTTGGCAAGGGGAAGTGATTAGATGGTTGTTACAAAGAAAGGGTTTTCATTATTATATCTTATAATCCAGAAAGTCTGTAGAGTTTTCCCCTGGGTGCCCCTGAGTATAAACACATGTAAAAAAAATAATAATAAAAGTCGTGCAGGCAGAAATACACCCCTCCAGCCAGGTGTGTGTGTGAGGTTTTGGAAGGAAAAACTACACCAGAAAAATGAAGATAACAGAGATTGCATCATCAGACTGTCTGCTGGTCATTATGTTAGAGACTAGAAAAGAATTTTAAAAATAACTTCCTATAGTATTAGAAGACTAAAAGTGACCATGAAAGGTCAAGTGAATTAGCCGACAAATATCTGCACCCTTGCTGCAATGCAAGGGTAAATTGTTCTATGATTTATTTGGGATTTTCCTTGCATGGCTGCTTATTCATGCACCAGATAAATCAGATTTTTATTTATTTATTTATTTTTTGAGATAGAGTCTCACTCTGTTGCACAGGTTGGAGTGCAGTGGCATGATCTCGGCTCACTGCAACCTTTGTCTCTCAGGTTCAAGCGATTCTCCTGCCTCAGCATCCTGATTAGCTGGGATGACAGGCACCCGCCACCACGTTCGGCTGATTTTTGTGTTTTTGGTAGAGACCGGGTTTCACCACGTTGGCCATGCTGGTCTCGAATTCCTGACCTCAGATGATCTGCCTGCCTCGGCCTCCCAAAGTGCTAGGATTACAGGCATGAGTTACCATGCCTGGCCTGATTTTTTTTTTTTTTTTTTAAATGAGAGAGAAAACTGCGTTTTTGAGAGTATTTGAGAGTTCTTGGTGTTAAGGTAATATGTAATGAATGGAGCATTGGCTTTGGGGTCAACAAATGTGGGCTACAATTTTGGCTCTGGCATTTACAGAGCTAGGGATGTGACCTTGGGCTTGCTCCTTAATCTTGCTGAGCTTCAGATTCCTCATGGACAAAACATGAATAAATAGTATCTTATGCGATTGTTGATAGGATTACAGATAATATAAGAAAGGTGCCTAGCACAGGGCCTGGCTTGCAGAAGAGTGGTCTAGCTGCAGTTTTATGAATACAGCAAGCAAATGGCAAAAGCAACTCTTCCCAGTTGCTTTCATCTTATGACTTATCTCTTTTTTTCCACCTCTTATTCAATGGCAGACAAATCTTTTCTTCTAAAAACAAAATAGGGGAAGAAATAGGGAGGAAGAAAAGTAAGGGGAGAAACTTTTGATTTTGTAAGACATGTTTAAACCAACAAATCTCTGCTCTCATTTATTTCCATGGTGACTAATTTTTGGAAGCACTGATGGTTGTGAATCTTACTCTGGGGGTCATTGTCCGGAGACAGCACATGAGGGACTATTCCTTGGCAGCAATGTGGTTCACTGCCAACAGTAACAATTGTGGGATCCAACACCCAAAGACCTGGGCATTTATTTATTTTGACTTTATCCTTAGCTCTCTGAGCATTTTAGGAATACCTGAATAACTATTAATAATACTACAATGGCATTTATCAAGCAAATCATATCTTCAAGCATTGCATTATATACGATAAACTGAGCAATATAACAAAAATTGTCCACCGTGGTTGCCAAGCATCCTGGAAAGTTTCTGAACTGCCCCCTTGCCACCTCGCTCTCTCACACTGTATATTTTCTCTGCAAGTCTGCCATTGCTCCTCCACCTTTTTCCCTTCCTCGAAGGGTGGATCCATTCATAGAATTTATACCCTCACCTTTCTGTTCATAGCTCTCTCCTAAGCTGCAAATGCGGGCATTTTAGTTGCCTTCATTTTTCTTGCCTATATTTTCTAAGTTTTTAAAATAATTATTACATTATTACTTTTGGAATGAGAAAATATTATATTTTGAAACTAATAGAAAAAAAATGGCCAGGCGTGGTGGCTCATGCTGGGAATCCCAGCATTTTGGGAGGCCAAGGTGGGCCGATTGCATGAGCTCAGGAGCTCAAGACCTGCCTGGGCAACATGGTGAAATCCCATCTCTACCAAAAATACAAAAATTAGCTGGGTGTGGTGGCGTGTGCCTGTAGTCCCAGCTACTCAGGAGGCTGAGGCAGGAGAATCACTTGAGCCCAGGAGGCAGAGGTTGCAGCTGAGCTGACATTGCACCACTGGACTCCAACCTGAGCAGCAGTGTGAGACTCTGTCGCAAAAAAAAAGTCTCATGGTCTATTCCCCTGCTAAGGTGCAACAGAAAAGCATTCTGGTGGGCACTTTGGGAGGCCAAGGTGGGTGGATTGCCTGAGCTCAGGAGTTCGAGACCAGCCTGGGCAACACGGTGAAACCCTGTCTCTACAAAAATACAAAAAATTAGCTGGGTATGGTGGCAAGCACCTGTAATCTCAGCTACTCAGGAGGCTGAGGCAGTAGAATCATTAGAACCTGGAAGGTGGAAGTTGCAGTGAGCCAAGACTGTGCCACTGCACTCCAGCCTGGGCAACAGAGTGAGACTGTGTCTCAAAAAAACAAAAAGAAAAAAAAAAAGAAAAGAAAAAAGAAAAGCATTCTTGGTGTAGCCAGAGGTCTACGGCAAGTAATCCACATGCATATTTTAAAATATTGCCTTCTATTTTTTTCCCCTCTGGTAGAAGCCCCAAATTACCTACAACAGCTGCGTTTTCAGGTCACTAGTGTGACAGCCATTTTCCCATATCTGCTATTCCCTTTTTTCTATGGTAACCGAAATCCAAATTACACCTGGGCACATAACCACCCAGAATTAAGGTAACATTTCCCAGCCTCTCATCCCACCAGGTATGGTCTTACGGATTAGACTGACCAACAGGATGTGAGTGACAGACGGTCTGCAACTTCCAGGCAGTGCCCTTAAATAGAAGGGACACATGCCCTCCCCTCCTTCCCCTTCTCCTTCCCATGAGTGGGAATGTGATTGTGGAGGCGATGAGCCATCCTGGACAATGTAAGGTTAATGCCCTAGTGACGTGATCAATACACAAGGAACCTGTGTACATGACACCACTTGGTTGTGCATAAGAGAAAAATATTTCCATCTTATTTAAGCTATTCTTTTTGGTTTCAATTACAGAAGCCCAACACACATCCAAAGCCAAAATGACAAAAGGAAATGGACCCATGGAAGAAAGGCCACTGAAATTCAGAGTCTGTGCACTAAAGAGGCCCAGACAAGATGTGGCCTTTATTTTGCCCCAGGAACAACTGTGCATGGAGCCCTTGAGCCTTACAGAATGCTGACTCTTGAAGAGTAAATGTCGAGAACCTTCCTTGTAAATTATCCATTGTGAAAGGAGGCTCTGCTTTCACAGGGCTCTGATCCTTCCTCCCAGCACACTGTGGGCAGTTGCACTGGCACTCGGCCCCTTTCTGCTGCAGTTCACTGTGTAAATGTGGCGTTTCCACGGAGAGAGATCAGTACAGGAATCTGTAAATACAATGTGCTGATTTCAAGTTTTGTCCACAGGTGAGTCACTTGGGAATTTAATGGGACAGTCTTAAAGGAAAGAGTTTCACTTGTAATGACTTTGAGAAGACACAGAGGAAACTGATCTGAGATAGTCTTTCTTAGGTTAGTTAATCATGATGTGACAGATCCCATTCCTCACATGCATAAAATCCTCAAGGACAATGAAATACAATGGACATTAATTCAGGCCTACGTCACCGGAAGGAGAAATTCATATAACAACAAAAGTAGGATTTCTACTTTAAATCATTTACAGATGAGAGGAGGAACCTTCTATTTGTTTTAAATTCTGAACTTCACAGTGGCCTAATATCACAGTAAAAATTTCTATTCTGATCAGTTAAAAACTCGAAATACTGAGTTTGACTTAAACGAGAACTTACTGTATACCAAGATAAGCATTTTCCAACTTTTTTTTTTTAAAACAGGTGAGAAGCTGGAGCACAGAGCACTTCAGTTGTTAAAATTAGTAGCTAAGTCAGGACATGAGCCCAGGCTGCTGGACTCCAGAGCCCACCTCTTCCCTGAAGCGCGTGTTGCACAGGAGACATAGATTAGTAAGATTTACATTTGGTAAACAAGCAATGTGGGAAAAAACAGATATGCTTAGTGGTATGGTTTGACTGTGTCCCCACCCAAATCTCATCTCGAAATGTGTCTCCCACAATTCCCACGTCATAGGAGGAACTCAGCAAGAGGTAACTGAATCATGCGGGTAGGTCTTTCCCATGCTGTTCTTGTAATAGTGAATAAATCCCACGAGATCTGATATTTTTAAAAAAACAGGATTTTTCCCTGTACAAGCTCTTTCTCTTTGCCTGCCGCCATCCATGTAAAATGTGACTTGTTCCTCCTTGCCTTCCACCATGATTGTGACGCCTCCCTAGTCATATGGAACTGTAAGTCCATCAAACCTCTTTCGCCCCAGTCTCAGGAAGTAGCATGAAAATGGACTAACACACCTGGCTAGGGATACAACAAGACAGAGCAATACAAGCTTCATAACAGAAGTGTAATGTATCCTCTCAGTACAGAGGATAAACTCAATTTCAGGAGCCAGGGAAATACTTAGCTTGGAGTTGCCTCTGCCCCAGAAACATATACATAAGGGGCACCCATCCTCATTCACTACCAGCCCTGCCCCTCCAGCGTGGCCCAAATCCATTTTCTCTGTTGTGCAAGCTCAGCTTTCCTCTGGGCAATAATTTTCTCCATCCTTGGTTCAGATGATCCTTAGACAACCTTAGGATATCTCTCCCCAACCTGAACCTAATTTAATCTGTAGGGCATAACAGTTTGGAAATAAAAGACTACAGATAGAGTGGTTAAAAAGGCTACTAAAATATTTCAGCCTAGAGATAAGAGCATCTAAAATGGAGTGGAGAGTTGAAAAGTGAGGACAGATTTTTTTTTTTTTTCTTATGTTGGGGTCAAAATCTGTAAGATTTCCTAACACACTGAATATAGAGAATAAGAAAATCAGGGAAGTCCAAGACTAGAGATTTATTCTTGTAGAGCTGCCTGGGGGATGAGGTTGCCATGAATGAAAACAAGTTAAATCAGACTACAAGTTAAATCAGAAGAGAGATAATTACAGAATATTTTTACAGCACAGATTTGGGGATGACTAGAAGGTATTACATTCAGTTTGAATATGCTGCTTAATATGTTTTAGGCTATAGGCAGCTCAAGGCCAAGGCAGGGCATGGAGCTCTAGTGACGACCTATAGCATGGCAGATGAAGCCAACAGTGGATAAATACACCCAGGGAGGGGCCGGGTGCTGTGGCTCACACCTGTAATCCTAGCACTTTGGGAGGCTGAGGCAGGCAGATCACTTGAGGCCAGGAGTTTGAGACCAGCCTGGCCAATATGGTGAAACTCCATCTCTACTAAAAATACAAAAATTAGCCAGGCATGTTGTCCCAGTTACTTGTGGGGCTGAGGCAGGATAATCGCTTGAACCTGGAAGGCGAAGGTTGCAGTGAGCCCGAGATCACACCACTGCACTCCAGCCTGGGCAACAGAGCAAGATCTGTCTTTAAAAAAAGAAAAAAAAAAAGCACGCACCCAGGGAGGGCATGGGCCAAGGACATGGCTGGGGAGATGTCCGCCTGGCCTAACTGGGCACAGTAAAGAAACCAGAGAGTTAAAAAGGGAAGAGCTAGTGAGGGAAGTGATGTCAAGGATGCCAACAAACTGCTGTCTGAGCCTGAACAAATCACTTTCCTATTTGGGCCTCTGTTTCCTGCTCTTGGGGGGAAAAAAATGGCCCTGGACTTGACTGTTAAGGTCTCCCCTTGCTCAAGAATTCTCTGGCTCCGAATAATTATCCAAACCAATTATCCAAATTACATAAACGATGATTAACCATGTTAATCATGGTTATGTAATTCTTATGTAAAGTGTGAAATGTTCCATGAATGGCTATTTTTTTTTAGAGAAAAAGAAGTATAGGTCAAAAAAAGTACACGCTCCATCCTCAGGGTAAAAAAGAAACACGAGCTAGAAGGAATCACTTTAAGAAACTTGTCTTGGTCATTCCACACACTGGTATATGTGAGTGGCTATGACTTGAAAGCGTTTTTGCAAACATGTGGGAGAGGAAGACGACCCTCTGGTGTGCCTTTAGATGTGGCGCGCAGAGTGAGTTCTCTGTGACAGCCCAAGATGTACAAGGGGCACTGCGGCTGCCCTGGCTCTTCAGGCACCTGCCGCTCTCGGGTGGTAATGACCTCTGGACAAACCTACACAAGTGGTGGTTCTCAAGGAGCAGATCACACGCTGGTCAACACATGGCTAAACTGAACCAGCATTTCCAAGGCTGAAGAAGAGATGTTGCTGCTGTAGGCGTACTCTTTTAAAACAACTTAGGCTCCTTGATAGGGGAAGCATTGTTTAATCAGAAGAGAGAAACTGCCCCATCTCTCTATTGAGTCCTAAGGAGTTTGCAATTTATCATAATTTTTTTCCTTTTTGCAAATTTTAAGAGATAGTGCCTTGGAGTCTTAAGTCTGATCCCTGACAACAATTACAGCTTCAGTTTCTGTGATAAGGGTGGCTCTGCAGAGAATATCTTATGGGTTACAGGAGAATATACAGATGTCTACCATTGTACATCCACACTCTGTCTCCTCTAATTGACCATGAACCCCTAGAGGGCAGGGGTTGAGTCTCGGCTATCTTGAGCACTTAACCCAATGTCTGAAAAATCACAGATGCTCAATATATTTTTCCTGAAGTTGGCTAGGATTCTCTCCTTGGGAAGAACCTATCCAAGATATTATTTATAAAAATAAGGGTGATGGTTTTCTCTTTTTATCTTCTCCAGTCTCTCATTCTTCCTGCCTGTCTCCTGTTCTGTATTACAGGGTATAGGAGGAATAAGGGATTGACAGGAGCAAAGGACAGACTCAAAACAGTGCCTGGCACGTGGTGTAACCTCAGTCATGTTTCTTGTATAAAATAGCGACAGATCCATCACCTTTACCATCTTCTGCCTCAAGGAACTGAAAATATTCAACTTTATTTGGAGTAAATACCGTTCGCTCTGCTGTTTGTGATGAAGAACTGGAAGACTCAGGCAGTCCAGGCAAGCAGTCCAAGATCCAGAATCCAGGGGCTGCTTGGCAACTCAGCCACCTTGTCTGGCTAAGCAGCTGACCTAGTACATTCATTTTGTATCCCTGTTGAGTGGTCGCATAGACCTCTATGTTCAAGAGGCCTGACTGACTCAGAATCATTAACAAGTATAAAACGTGGAGATGTCACATGGTATGGTGGTTATAGGTAGCTGTTTTAAAGACAGGCAGAACTGAGTTTAGCGCTTCATTCCACCATTTACTCATTTTGATGAATTGATGTAAGTTATATATGAGCTTACATCTCCGTTTTTTCTTTGGCAAAATGGTATCTCAATATATACCTTGTAGAGTTATTTTGAACATTAAATGAGATATGTAAAGTACCTAGTATAGCACCTACTATACAGTACATGTCCACTAAAGAGTAGTAATGCTAGTAATAGTAGCTATTATTATCATCTCCTGTCTTCTCTCAATACAGGGGTTTAAGTATATATTAAATGAATGCTTATAATAGTTATGATGAAGCTCTGTGAAATACTGGGATGCCTAAAGACCAAACAGAATCAACAAGTGATAACTGAATGCTGACCCTGAGCAACTCACTGATAGAGGCCGTGGGGAAGTACAAAGAGTTATAAGATAAGAAGAACTCATGGTATCACTGAGCACATATCGTACTGAATAATACACTGAGCGCTGAACGTAAGTATCTAACAACATCATGGCCTTTACAAAGAAAATACCCAAGACATCAAAAAGCACTCAGCCCATCAAAAATTACCAAAGAATAGAGCAAGGCCAGCCTGGCCTGGTCTGAGGCTTCTTTGCACAGTGTGATTTGTATTTCACAGAATAGATAAGGCCACTTAGGGCAGAAAGAAGGCCCACAGAAAAGCATGCAGAGGCGCTGGTTATCTTGGCCTAGGGCCATGGCACTATTTGATCTTTTTGTTATGTGGTGACAGACACCAGTGCTTTATTAATTAGAGCCTCCAACTGCCCAGATACCCCTCAAACCAGAGGTGCCCGTCGCTTCCTATGGTCCACAGGCCCTTCCTAAGGAAAACTGCCCAGCCCGCAGTCCTCCTGATGGGGTCGCTGGGATGGTCTGACTTTGTACCATGAGGCAATGCTCCTGCCCTTCCAGGTTAAAAAGACAGAGACGGGTATCTCCCAGCCAACCAGCCACCTCTCCCTGGACAAATCCACGTGCCAGACCAATTACAAATCCTATCCAGGGCTCTAAACCAACATGAATCCCATGGATCATACTGGCTGGCTGGTCGTTAAGATAGGGTCTGGAGAGACTAGAGTGAGCTGACAATACGAGTGAGAAGAAGACATCAGCACTGGTGATTCTCCCCAGAGGACACGCTATGAGGGAGGCACCACGCCTAGGACTGCTTCATTTTTCTGCCAGCTGTTCATGTTCTAACTCCAGGTATCCCAATTACCACTTCCTTCACTGTGTAGATTCATGTGGCATTTCTGTTCTTTGTAACCAAGATCTTTTTTTTGTCCAGTTATACTGGTGACAAAAGATACAATTTTGATACAATTGCATTAATTTGATAAATTATACCATTTGATAAACTGATACAATTTGATACAATTTTGAGAAATAATTATAATAGTAGAAAGGGCTTTGATTTGGGTGTTAATCAGAGTTTCCGTGAGTGTGTTTTATCAAAAGCTCAAATTTGTTTCACAGACCGAAGTCCTTCATAAATGGTTCAAATGTAAACGTTTTTATTACCCTGTAGATACAGTCCATACCATATTGAGACTTGTATTCTAACAGTAACAGTTGAATGTCTATGCATTTTATGGAATTAGTGAATTGTTTACTGGTAACCTTAAAGAGTTGGAGCTTGAGTTTAAGCAACAAGAAACCATCTGTACCGACAGAGCAAAGCAAGCAGGAGTAAGAAAATGTTTCATAAACATGAGCTTGCTCTACATAACAGAAGTTTTAGTGTTGTGGGCAACGTTAGTGCATAATTCATTTTCAGTGCCTTGTTGCTTTCTGTCTGGCTGGCTTTTTCTGAGGTCTGTGCCCAGCCAAAAAAAGAGAAATCCATTTGTGGGTTCCATGAGAGAGAAGTGATAAGATTGATAAATAGATGCATTTCTATTTCATGGGGTTGGCCATTCCTTTCAGTTATATTATTAACTGACCCACCACCCTCAGATCTTTGAAATGCTTTTTAATCTGGTCTCCTGATAAACCCTAAGGCCAAGTGGCTCTTGGAATTTGGAGAGAACAGTTTTTCCTCCCTATCCCGACTATGGCATTTAAGATAAAGAGCAAATAGTGCCATGTGATTAAATGATATATGTAACCTTGAAAACTTGCCATAGTGGTTTCAGTGTCATTTACTCATACCTAAGCACTGCTAGAAAGTCCAGTGATAAAGGATTCCTTCATTTAATTCTAGGGAACAGTCAAGCAAGAGTGCACAGAAGAAATGGACACCATGAGAAGATACCATTATGTTAGCACATTGACTGTAAAAAGGATGGCTTTCAACTAAGAGGAGCAACATTTTGATGGAATTTCAGGCACTATAACAAGGTGAAGAATCCCAATATTGTGGTGGGAGTGATGCTTTTGTGGTGAGGGAAAGGAGGTAGGGGTGCTTTCTGAAGTCCAATAAGTGACACTAGGTGTATTAGTCTGTTTTCACACTGCTGATAGAGACACACCTGAGACTAAGTAATTTATACAGGAAAAAGGTTTAATGGACTCACAGTTCCACATGGCTCAAGAGGTCTCACAATCATGGCAGAAGGCAAGGAGGAGCAAGTCACGTCTTACATGGACAGCAACAGGCAAAGAGAGAGAGAGCTTGTGCAGGGAAACTCCCCCTTATAAAACCATCAGATCTTGTGAGACTTATTCACTATCACGAGAACAGTATGGGAAAGAACTGCCCTTATGATTCAATTACCTCCCACCGGGTTCCTTCCACAACACATGGAAATTCAAGATGAGATTTGGGTGCAGACACAGCCAAATCATATCACTAGGTAAGTACTGTCCTCTCTAGACACAACAGTGGCCTGCTGGACCTCAGGTACCACTTTGACACTGGGCAGACCTTGAGATGTCTCCAGGGCCTAAAGCCTGTTTGTGTGTGGTGGTGGGAGTCCGCTGTGAACAAGAAGGGTCTTCCAAAGGAGCCAGCTGCAGGAGAAGCTTCCCTTTTAGGCCAGTATCTTCCTAGGGATTGGAGTTCAGGGGGCTCTGGACAACCGTGGAGAAAGCTGTCGGGGAGTATATATTATGTAATCGCGGTCCACTTCTAGAAGGCCCAGTTCCACAACGTAGGGCTTAGCCCTTCAGCAGGGGCTGCCTAAGTCTAAAGATAAGTCCCAGAGGAAGGTAGCAAGACTATCCCGAGGACCTCTTAGGCCACCCACAGGTCCGAAGATATCTCACTGGTGCTGGCCAGAGCATGGTTCTACTCTGCGGTTGTGTTGACATATGCTGATCAGCCAGACACAAAGCAGGATGCTTTCCCACACATCCCAGACGACTGGTTTCCCACCCTGGGACTCAGGTCTGTGAGACCTCTGTTAACAAAACTCTTCATGATCCTTTCTCTATTTGCACTGCTATAGAAAAGTTGACCCTCAAAGCAGTGGGAATGAAGTCTTCCGAAGAAGGGCAGGCAGGTCTTGGCAGCTTCCCTTTGGCTTGTTGGTGTCTCTCTGCTGAAGGGTGTGCTGAACTGCAGGCCATGGTCTCCTGGGTATCTTTCTAGCACAAGCCTCCCAGCAGGTTCAGGCCCAGGGGTAACAGCTGGCTTCATCCAGAACTGTCGATGACACTCTCCAAAGTCCCCATCGCACCTTCCTAATGAGGAGCTCTCCTACACCCACAGTTTGATAAAACCTGGAAATCCAGCAGGGAGGGGCCTTTCCCTGGAGGGTTTGTGGTAGAAACAGCAATGGCAGTGGCCAGCATTTACTGCTCACTCCCTGTGCACCTGACTTTGTAACCACGTGGCCTTCAGCAGAGAGAGGCCGAGAAGCCCAAGGGAAACCACTCACTCAGGACCTGCTGCCGTTGTTCCAAAGACCGTTCCTACTGCTGTTGGATCCCTCTTCCCTGTGACAATGGAAACACAGGAAGATGGGGAAGGGTTTTGCTACTGATGGTCCCCCAGAGCTGAGTCACAGGCGAGAAACTGCCACCTCATACAGAGCTCTGCTGAATCCCCACAACCACCCACACATTGGTTCTGTGATTACACCCAGTTTACAGGTGGATCAAGGGAGTGTCAGACAGCGCAAGAATCTCCCCAGGTCATAAGGTGAAGATGGGTTACACCTAGGATTTCAGTCCCCAAAGTGTGAAGCACAGTGTCTGGCAAAGGATAACTGCTCATTGACGAGCTCTGAATGAGAAGAAATGCAGACATGGACGTGGGGATGCCGTGCTTAGAAGAGCCCACTCTGAGCCAGAAGCGTCAAGGCTGCCGGCTGGGACGTCAAGTCGATGACGATTTTGGGGACCCTGTCCTGGGGCTGCTGCCTCCTCCATAGGGACAGCACATCTCCTTTTACTTACCCCCATGACTTTAGAGGGGAAGCATCAGGCTTGTGGTTCCCAAACTGGGAAAGAACAGTGGAGAAAGCCGGTTCCTCCTTCCTAAGATATAGATCAGGACTGTGGGGCAGTGAACAAAACTGAGTGAGTGGCCAGACTGGAAGCGAGAGTGGAGTCACTAAAAACCTGACAAGCTGTGTGGAAGGGAAAGCCTTCAAATCTTTATCTGTTGAACGAAGTGTGGACACTCCTCCCCTGCTGGACCCCAAACACATCCAAACTGCTTCCTCCTCCTCCTGGAAGCCTTTCTTGAATTCCTATCCACCAATAAGGGATTCCCACTTTCTCTGAACACCCACATTCCCACTACCTGTGCTGGTCTCAGGATATTTTAGGAAAACTAAAAATCACTAGTTCTCAATCCTGGCTGCATGTTAGAGTCCACTAGAGAAATGCTTATTTAATGAAAAGTACTTATGCTCAGGCCAACCACGGAACAATTAAGTCAGAATCTCTGGGGCATTCGTTAATTCATTTCTTTTGAGACAGGGTCTCACTCTGTCACCCAGGCTGGAGTGCAGTGGTGCCACCGTAGCTTAATGCACCCTTGACCTTCTGGGCTCAAGTGATCCCCCTACCTCGGCCTTCCGAGTAGCTGCGACTACAGGCGTGCATCATCACGCCTGGCTACTTTTTGTATTTTTAGCACAGACAGGGTCTCCATATGTTGCCCAGGCTGGTCTTAAACTCCTGAACTCAAGTGATCCTCCCACCTCGGCCTCCCACCAAGTGCTGGGATTACAGGCATGAGGCAGCACACCTGTCCTACAAGTCAGCATTTTTAAAACGCAGCCAAGATTGAGAGCATTGGCTGCGTCACCTTGGGGTCTGAGCATGTCCTTTTCTCCCACCTTGCCGAGCTGCCCGAGGGCAAGGTTCAGTTGTGGGCAGTGCTCAGCACAGAGCCCAGGCCTGCACAATGTCAGGGCTCATCAAACCTATGCTGAGCAACTGCACCCTCGCCTTGAAACCTGAACCATCCCTGGTGCGACATAGGCATGGTTTTGCTTTTTTGTGTGTGAGGTAAGAGTCATATGTGTGTCATCCTCTGTGGGCAACCCAAGAACACGAGTGCCAAAGAAAATAATCCACCCCCACTACCCTTAACATCCCAAGGGAGGAACAGGCTATGGTGTCGGTTATCTCCTGCTTTCAATTAAGGAGCCATCAGCCAGATTCCTTTGTGCGACTGAGTCCCAAACCTTGTACATGGCACACTTTCAATTATTTATCTAAACAAAGGTGAGCCAGAGGGCAGCATTAAACACTCGCCTGGTGAACTTGAGCCCAACTCTGAGCCCTTGGAATTCTCAAGCTAACATGTTTTGGCTTTGTGGATCTAATTTCTTCCCCCTCCTCCCTCAAAAAAAAGGCACATCAGATACAAAGTCATAAATTCCATTGCGGAAAGGCAAGGCACGCCAGAGTGGAGCTATGAGTGCCGTGATTGTCGGCTGATGGTGATTCTGTTGCTAGGCCACTTAAACAGTCCTCACTCACTGGCAAGGAGGGAGGCCTGCTACAACCCTTCTAGTTTTGCACTTTCTCCTATCAAAGGATGCATACGTTCTAGATCACTAACGCATAATAAATCCCCTTACAAAGGAACAGTGACCAACAAACAGCAATCCACGATCACGGCCAGAGGAAAGGCTGTCTCTCCTATACAAAGACAGGCTTCCTGGCGTGCAGTCAGACAAGGGTGCTCAACTGTTTTTCTTCTTCGTGGGGGAGGGGGAGGAGCTGTGCCTATTCCCTCAAAGGACAGGCCTGTGATGCAGATGTGACACAGCCCACTGTGACATGGGGACAGCTGGAGGCCAGGGAGTGAGCAAGGAAAATTGTTCATATGGAAATCCAGTCCCCATTACCTAGCCATGAAGCGTCTTAGGCAGGGAAGAGTCATCTGGAGACAGTTCCGCTGGAAGTCAGGACACCTGGGTGTAACAGCTGCTACCATTCACGTACCATTTACACAGTGCATGTTAAGGAGCCAATCTTCCTGCCAAGTGCTCTGAACTGTGGTATCACAGAGAGGCATTACGCTACTTTACAGACCAGGAAACTGGGATTCGAGAGGTTAGGCAACATGGCCTGGTTACACAACCAGAAAGTGACAGTGTTGAAATTGGAGGCCAGATCTGCCTTACTCCAAACCTGGGTTCCTAATTATGCTATGTATACAACCTCTTTAGTCCCAGGACTGACACTTGAAAACGTTTCCAGAGTCTGCCTCTCTTCTCCATCCCTGCTACCATCTACCTTCATTCAGACCTCTGAATGGCTCATCCTCACCATTTTTATGGCTTCCTAATTTACTTTTCTGCCTCCAATCTTGTTTCCTATTCCATCAAGTGCAGATATTTAAAATATTTATGTATTTTCTATTCTATTAATATAATTTCTTGGCTCCCATCACCTCCAAGTCAAGTTCAAATTCTTTTGCAAAGTACAAAAGGCCTCACTTCACTTCTTTTTTTTTTTTTTTTTTTTTTTGAGACGGAGTCTCGCTCTGTCACCCAGGCTGGAGTGCAGTGGCTGGATCTCAGCTCACTGCAAGCTCCGCCTCCCGGGTTCACGCCATTCTCCTGCCTCAGCCTCCCGAGTAGCTGGGACTACAGGCGCCTGCCACCTCACCCGGCTAGTTTTTTGTATTTTTTAGTAGAGACGGGGTTTCACCGTGTTAGCCAGGATGGTCTCAATCTCCTGACCTTGTGATCCACCCATCTCGGCCTCCCAAAGTGCTGGGATTACAGGCTTGAGCCACCGCGCCCGGCCCTCACTTCACTTCTTCAGGACTTTCTCTATCTTCCCATCATGACCCAGTCACACCAAATGTCTACATGTTCCTGGACAGGCCCTCATCTTCACTCCTTACTCTCCACCTATGGGTACAACTCCGAAGATCCCCTTTGTAAGACATTGCTGTCTCCTCCTTTAGCCCCTGTTTGTTTACGTGTTTGTCTTTCTGTCCAGGCTGTAAACTCCTAGAAGGCAGGAGGCTTGTCTTGTTCATCTCTGTCATTTCACCAGGATCTGGCCGAAAGTGAGCGCTAAATGTGTTAATCGCCAACTCACTCACTGCCTGAGTGAACAGAATCTCAAAACTGGAGAAAAAATAATCAAACACCATTGAGTTTTTGACAACTAAATATACATACATGGGGTCTCTGTGGAAGTCATCTCATCTTCACAATCTCCATGCTATAGCTTTATATCTTCTATGCATCTTTGTAATAATCCCCAAGAAAATAGATCTTTAAAATGACACTCTAGATATACACATTTTCCTGACATTGTAGTCTAGATTTATTCCACCCAAAAGTATTTTCCTCAATAAAGCTTTACCATTATTGTAAGTAGTATCTGATCCTAAAATGTCTTCCTTTTTTTTTTTTTTTAAGCCCAGATGTAATTTTCTTGAGCAACTGAAAATTCTGGTTGACCACAAATGTCCTCATTTGTTAAATTAAGAGCTTGTGCCTATATTTATACACATCCTGGATTTAGGATAGATGCCAAATCCACTGATAGTGTCTTTGTGAGAGACAGAAAAGGACACAGAAAAGTCTGACACATAAAGACAGGGGCAGAGATCAGAGCAACGTACCTATAAATAAGTGACCAACAAATTAAAGTGGATGTGCCTTAGAAGTCCTACAGAGTGCATTTTGCAGGCAGATCCACGGCAAATGCTCTCATGTTAACTGCTGGAGTCTGCGATGTCCTCCTGCCTCCACATGTTAAATGAAACTTATCTAGTCTGCCCACCCTTCAGATTTTATCTTGATTTCCTCCTCCTCTTTGATGCCTTCTCTGGCTCTCTAAGCCAAGCACACAGCGACCCCTTCTCCCCTTGAACTTCCATGGCACTTGCTCTCTATGCCATTTGGACTCGTGAAGGTCACAGGTAGCAAATCACAGCAGAGAGGACACTGCCATGGGAGGCAAAAACAAACAAACAAACAAAAAACAAACAAAAAAAACCCCAAGAGCCCAAACCTGGGCCATCCCCCTGCCATAACACAAAAGCATCATGGGGCACTGAGTGGTGGATTCAATTCTCTGCACCCTTGCTTCCTCATTGCAAAATGAGGGAGTTAGACTACTTGGATTTCATGGCCTCTAAGCTTCCAACTCCAAAATTTTATAAAAATGGTAAATATCTTGATAATATTTGAAAGCTCACCAATGGGGTGGAAGGAGGAGTGGAAAAGTATAGAACTTTGGGCCACGTTCAAACAATTTATAGTTGAAAACAATGACTATTGTGTTCCTCTTCCTTTGCCAAAGGACCACATGATGGCATCCTCAAACTAAACATGAAACCAAGAGATACCCCAGCAGGACCAGGGTTGCCATCCTTGAGCCTGAGGCCACAGGCTTATTAACTAAGCTGTGAAATGTTCATCGTGATAAAGTTGGGTGATTGCAATTGTATACACAGAATTACACACAGAGGAAAATGACTTAAACATTCCTTTCTGTCATAATCAACCCGCATGAATTCAGATTAGCCACTGCATATCCCCCAGAATGTAAAAAATAGATGCTAAAATTTGATTCCTCTGAGGATGAGCTTTAAACTCCAAGCAATTTGGCAAGAGAAAGGGAGACTTGGAGAACCAGCACTTTTCTTACTGTGTTACACAATTTCATATCTTCTAAAATAATTTATAAAGACATGTTAAAATTGGAACAAAAGTCATTCAGTATAAAAGATAAATATAGCAGAAATTTAGGCTAAAGAGCTTCTACAGTTAAACACTACATATAGGGCTCATTTTCCTGGCAGCTAAGCCCAAAGAGGGAGCCGTGATAAGTTCATGCTTACACAGGTTTGTATGAGGGGTAAGAAACTTACTAAAGGGATGTTCACCAGTCAGAATCTTAAACAGAAAGAGAAGGCACATTAAAATTAGGGCAATTTAAAGAAGAGTTGTTTACAAAGGGTCTAAAGTACAAATATGTGGGCAGGGTGTAGGGAACCATGGGGGCAGGTTCAGGAACTCAGGGCTGACCACAGTAGAGCTGGGTAGGTTGAACAGTGTCTCCCCATTCACATACACCCAGGAACCTCAGAACACGGTCTTACTTGGGAAGAGGGTCTTTGAAGATGTAAATAAGGATTGGGATGAGATAATTATTGGATTAGAATGGACCCTAAATCAATAACAGTGTCTTTGTGAGAAACAAAGAAAACACACAGAGACACGGAGAAGGCAGTCACGCAAAGATGGAGGCAGAGATTGGAGTGACACATCTGCAAGCAAAGAAGTGCCAAGGATTGTCACAAACATGGGAAGCTAGGAGAGAAGTATGGGCCAGTTTATCCCTCTGGAGCCTCCAGAAGGAACCAACCCTGAGGATACCTGGGTTTCAGACTTGTGGTCTCCTAGCCTGTAAGAGAGAGCAGGCTTTTGTTATTTTAAGTCACTCAGTTTGTGGCCATTTGTTATAGAAGCCCAAGGAAACTAAGATACCACTTCACTTGCTAAAGGAATGAACGGAGGGAGAGGTAACCAACCTCAGTGGAAGAAAACACTGTGCTGGTCAGACCACTTTCAGTTGAGCAAAGACCTTCGGTCAAAGGATGGAGCCCATCTGTAACAACCTTGTAAAAACGGAGCCTGGTATACCTGTGTCCCAACCTCAATCTCTTTTCTTCCTCTCACCAGTCTCCACCCATGGGTCCCTCACTGACTACACCCAACAGGAAGCCAGGGGGCAGGGGAGCCCTACTGACATGGTGCACCCAGACCACCTCCTGGGGTGGAGAGGAGGAGATAGAAGAATGGAAAGTGTGTATATCTGGATGGAGCAAATGAAAGATTAAGTTTACAACTATCACCTCTGGGACAATAAAACTGGAAAGTATCGACCTAAATTTTTGCTTCCCATAAAGTGACTATTAGTCTCCCCAGCAATAGAAGATGTTGAAGTCTCATTCTTTGTCCTGCACTGGGTCTTCTTTTCCTCCAATCTTAAGCCTCTCTCTTCAGCCCCTCTATTCTTTCCTTCTGTCTCCATGCTCAGCCTTCATGGTGGCATTTACTGTAAGTGCCAGTTCCCACATCTATTGTAGCCTAACCTGTTACTCCAGCCCAAGTCCCATTTTCCAATGACCCCTGGAAATCTTCACCAAGATACTTCACACTGTTCGAAGTCAAAACATCTGAAAATCAACCATATCTTCTTTCCAAAACCAACATCCTCCTTGCAATTGTGCATCTCATTCCCCTAAACCAGCCAGGATTCAGCCCTCCAATTCATTCACTCTACCAAAGGTCAAGCCCTGTCAGTTTTAACACACTTCTTCTCACCTGTGTCTTTCCATTTCTACAACTGCCACTACCAGCATTGAGGTCACATCCCATCCATGCCCGGATAATGGCAAATAAGCTCTGAGCTGGTCGTCTCACTGGAGCTTCCCAGCTCTCCCAACTTTGCCATAGCCAAGGCAATATGACCTTCCTCGCGCCACGCCCAGGGTGACATTGTTCAATGATTCCTTCTGCATCATGTTCTTCCTTGTCAGATCCACCATCCTCTGTCTGGCTTCTGAGGATTTTCAGCTTCTGACTCTCTACTTGTCCAACCCACTTCCACAAAGTGTTGATGAGAACCGTGCTGTGGCTGTTTCCTTTGCTGTCCCATCCTCATGCTGTGCTTTTGCCCATCCCTTTGTCACATGAGAGCAGTTACCTAAATTTCAGGTACCAGGGTCCACAATGAATCCAAATGAACTGAAAGCATTTGTTAAAAATCTTACCTTCTAACAATATATGCAGTCAACATTTCCTTTGGATTAACAATAAGTACATACTTGATCATAAACTTTTACATCTTTTCCTGTATCCTTATTTTCAAGATTAATTTGCAAGCAGTGTGTTACATTAATTAGGTTTTTTTCCTCTTTCTTTTCCTTTATTTTTTTTTTGAGACAGAGTCTCCCTCTGTCACCAGGCTGGAGTGCAGTGGCATGATCTCACCTCACTGCAACCTCTGCCTCCCAGGTTCGAGCGATTCCCCTGCCTCAGCCTCCTGAGTAGCTGGGAGGACAGGGATGCAAGCACCACACCCAGCTAATTTTTTGTATTTTGGTAGAGACAGGGTTTCACCATGTTGGCCAGGATGATCTCAATCTCTGGACCTTGTGATCCGCCTGCCTCTTCCTCCCAAAGTGCTGGGATTACAGGCATGAGCCACTGTGCCAGGCCGTTAATTAGTACTTCTCTTGGACAAAGACGATATAGTACAGTGACTAAGAGCTTTGGCTTTGGAGTCAGACCAGAGTTAGAATTCCAGTTTTGTCATCTGCTAAATGGCAATTTGAAACCTGCCTCACTGGGTGTGGTGGCTCACGCCTGTAATCCCAGCACTTTGGGAGGCCGAGGCAGGTGGATAATCTGAGGTCAGGAGTGAGACCAGCCCAGCCAAAAAGGTGAAACCCTGTCTCTACTAAAAATACAAAAAATTAGCCAGACATGGTGGCACATGCCTATAGAACCAGCTACCTGGGAGGCTGAAGCAGGGGGATCACTTGAGTCCAGGAGGCGGAGGTTGCAGTGTGCTGAGATTATACCACCATACTCTAGCCTGGGCAAAAGAGTTAAGACACTGTCTCATAAAAAAAAAAAAAAAAAAGGAAAAGAAAAGAAGAAGAAACTTGCCTCATAGTGTTCTTGTAAAAGCATGAAGAGATAATTTATGTAAAATGATTTAGCACAGTGCACACATAGAGTTATGCCTTTTTTGTTTGTTTGTTTGAGACAGGGTGTTACTCTGTTTCCCAAGGCTGAAGTGCCGTAGGGCCATCATGGCTCACTGCAGCCTCAACCTCCTGGGATCAAGCAATCCTCTCACCTCAGCCTCCTGAGTAGCTGGGACTATTGGCATGTGCCACCACATCCAAGGCTCTTAATATAAACAATGAATGGCAAGGTCATGCAACTTATATTCAGGGCCAATAAGTGAATGCAGTTTTTAATAGTATGCAGCCCACAGATGAGCAGTTGGTTGCTGGGTTACACTCTCTGGTCCCTATTCTCATTTACCTTGTCTTCTTAAAGACAATATTTTTACTTAATCATGTTGCTTCTGAGAGCAAGCAGAAATAAGCTTTAAGACTACAGTTTTTCTTAACAACCAAACCTGGAATCAGTGCTTCTGTGACCCTCAAACTCTAATGTCCTCGACAGACAGACTGAGAAACTGGCCACAGAAGGGAGCGGCTGCCATATTATTTCCATATTTATCAACGTTGGCAGTTGCCTCCTGGGCATTGCCTAACAAAGTCAAAAGCTAACAAAAGGTCTATGTAAAAATGCAGATATGAATAAAAATCACACACACACACACACACATATATATACACATATGCACAGTGGCTACAATGGATAGCAATCTAATCTGATCAATTTTAATGATACTGTCTATAAACTGCTATCACACAGAACAAAATCCTGGAAATTATATTTTTACTCTGGTTATTGTGCATTCATAGATGCATGATAAAAACTATGAAAATGTTCATATTGCTATTTTGAATGTAATACAAGGGGATAAAAAAGGAAAAACAAGAAACTTGGTCCTTAACCGGAAATCCTCATGGGCACACACTGAAACACAAATTTTGGACACATTTTGAATCTAGCACATGTCTTAAGTTGACAGCAGCACACCACATAAAAGAGGAACTTCGGTGCCAGTGGAAACAAGCCATCTTCATACAGGAGGGAATTGGAAAACAACTATTTCATGTGCGCACTGCATTGACCTTGAAATCCAGAGGGCTTCTTCCCTCTAAAAAGTATTTTTAGATCGGGCTGATTTACTAAATGTCATTATTAATGAGCTGGGTGAGAACCCCAACGTGTTTTCAAAGCGATGTCATGGGGATGGTCTATGGGGAAGGCCAGGGAGAGGAGTGACTGTGCACATTTTGTTGTACAAGGATACCAGGCTGCCAGAGGTGAGAAGCCAGCCAAAAAAAACATCACTGAACCCAAACACCAAGCAGTGCGCTGGGAGTTCAAATTGTGAAATGTGAGCCATCATCATGGCAGATCCAAATACGTCCAACACTGGGAAGGCCAGCTGCAAAGAAGAGAAAACATCTTCTCCTTTGATTGTGAGAGACAAATCTACCTGGGTATCTATTTTTCCTGCAAGCCCATTGATTCCTGCTGCCATGTGAATGGCAGAGGATGCTGGGGCCATTAGCCATATTTCACTGTGTGCATGAGTTCTGACAGAGGGAGTAGGGTGCTACGTTTATTAGGATTTAATGATATTTGCAGTTCAGAATTCTGTCACCTCTACTGTTGTTACTGTAGCTTATTGTGAGACATTATCAATTTTAAGATACACCATTAATTTTTATAACACGAATAATTTTTAAGTTGCCAATTAAACTTGCTCTCTTTTTTTTAGACAGAGTTTTGCTTTTGTCACCCAGGCTGGAGTGCAATGGCATGATCTCAGCTCACTGCAACCTCTGCCTCCCAGGTTCAAGCGATTCTCCTGTCTCAGTCTCCCCAGTAGCTGGGATTACAGGTGCCCACCACCATGCCCAGCTACTTTTTGTATTTTTAGTAGGGTTGGGGTTTCTACTAAAACCATGTTGACTATGTTGCCCAGGCTGGTCCCGAACTCCTGACCTCAGGTAACCCACCCACTTCAGCCTCCCAAAGTGCTGGGGTTACAGGCATGAGCCATCACACCTGGCCAGTTGCCAATTCAACTTTCATACAATGCTTCCTTATCACTAAAATTCTTACATAATGATTAAAATACATTTTTTCCTGATTATTGTATATTGCATGTATGCATAAAGAAAAATATATTGGTTAAGATAGTCTTAAAATATCTTTGCATATGGATTTTGATTCTCCTGAATATCTTTTACTGTCATCAGCTCCTGTGCTTTATCACAAAACACATCCTTTATACCATCAGGAGCATAGGTGGTGTAACATTTTCAGAAGGAATCCATAGAAAGCTACCAGTCATTAGTACCAGCCCCATTCAGCTGGCTCTGGAAGGACCTAGAGCCTATGCCTGACGCCTGCTCCGAGAATGCTGCTGAAGACAAGGGATTCACCACTCCCTACCAGAGCCCTGCATCTTCAAGACTCTCTTTCCAGCAGCTGAAACCCCAACTTTGTTTTGATGCTGCTATGTTTGCTGTTTGTGCACTTGCAAGTACTAGCAACTATACCCTAACTGATGCCTAGCTAATAGTCAATAAAAACACATTCCAACTTCAGAGATACAGAGATACAAAGATACAGAAGATAGAGAAGTTCGAGACGAGCAGTGGAGCACTGATGACGGCACTAATTGATGGCATTTAATCAGAATGATAAATATTATGTTCTAGTTCTACATTACTTGACATTTTCAGAGCTCCTGAAAGGCCCCTGCCCACATCACACTTTAGAACCTCTTGCTCCATTATCAGTGAACACCAGCCTTGAAGAGACCCATTTATAGCTGGGCTGAGCCAATCAAATTTGCTTACGAGGTTTGAAAGTTACTTTATGGATACACAGCAGATGTACATATTTTCATACATTCATATAATCTGTAAAGATTAAATCTGGGTAAGTGGGATATCCATCACCTTAAACATTTATCTTTCTGCGAGGAACATGCAAATTATTCTGTTCTAGCTGCTTTGAAATGTACAATAGATTATTGCTAATTATAGTCACCATGCTGATCTGTCAACCATTAGGTCTTATTTCTTCTAACTGCATATTTGTAACCATTAACCCACCTCTCTTTATAAGAGATTGATGTCAGCAGCGGGCTGTTGTGAGCACAGCTCTACCCACTCTACAACTGATGTAGCCATTTGGGGAAATCCATGTAAGTTGAAAAGCACAGGAACATGATCAAAAAGAGGCAAAATGGAACAGACTCAGAATCCATCGAGAGACAGAACAGGCATTTCATGAGATGGAGAAAATGACCTTAGCCCTTGATTTCCAAGTTTTGTTCACATGAGGTTCATGTATCCTTCATTTTTTGTTTTTGGGCTTAATAGTTCCTCTGCAGCCATATAGTAAATCTTTTTCACCTGAGGTAGTTTACATAGGTTTCTACTTCCAGCAATCATAAGAGCTACAGTAGCCGCGTGATATGGAAGGAAGGCAGGAAGGGAAGTGCTGGGAAGGGTGTGGTCCCTTTAAATGATACCGAAGAGGGGAAGTGCTGGGTAGAGAAGGGTGTAGTCCCTGGCTAGGGCTCCACCCTGGGCCTGTGCCCAGGGTCTAATTGAGCTGGTTAACACAAGCCACCTATAGACAGCAAAACTAAAAGAGCACAGGATAGCACATGCCCACTGGGGCTTCAGGAGCTGTAAACATCCACCTCTAGACACCGCTGTGGGGTTGGAGCCCCACAACCTGCCCATCTGTATGCTCCCCTAGAGGTTTGAGCAGTGGGGCACTGAAGAAGCGAGCCATAACGCCTGCTGCATGCCCTGCAAGTGGGGGACAAGGGAACCTTTCTCATTTCAGCAGGAGTTAGAAACCCCACTGCCCTCAACTCATCCATTAGACGAACGGAATTAAAGAATGTGCTGGCCCTGTGCCATTCCCTGTATGACAGACAGAGGGGCACAAAGTGCTGAGCGCCTTCCTATGGTGCTGGCAGGCCCAGGGCAGGAGAGATCCCATCGTGGGGGGTCTCCACTCTCAGGGACTTTCTCAGGGTCCTGCTCTTAGAAACAGTACACTGACTGCTAGATGAGATAGAGATGGCTGGCTGTTGATGAGAAAGAGTATTATTGAGAGACGTGCTTAGGGGACAAACCCCTGGTAAGACAAAGAGCAGGGCCATGGCTCTCACTGGAGGGTGAAGAGGTGGGAACATCAGCATCCCTTTCCTCTTACCTCCCACCCAGAGCCCGTTCTACACCCACAGCCTGAGAAACCTGGGCAGGAGACATCAGAGCACCTCTGCGACAGGAGGGAAAAAAGGTAATGAGACTTCTTTGGAGGATGTGTGGTTTTCTTAAAGCAGAGGGTGCGGTTTGTCCATTTAAGAAAATTGCAAGAGCCCAGGAGCAGTAACTCACGCCTGT
Organism: Papio anubis; assembly: GCF_008728515.1. NCBI lineage: Eukaryota > Metazoa > Chordata > Mammalia > Primates > Cercopithecidae > Papio > Papio anubis. Next base: position 52,003,760 of record NC_044994.1, read on the forward strand.
AATTCCAGCACTTGGGGAGGCCGAGGCGGGTGGATCACTTGAGGTCAGGAGCTCGAGACCAGCCCGGCTAACATGGCAAAACCCCATCTCCACTAAAATACAAAAATTAGCTGGGCGTGGTGGCAGGCACCTGCAGTCCCCGCTACTCGGGAGTCTGAGGCACGAGAATCGCTTGAACCTGGGAAGCAGAGATTGCAGTGAGCAGAGATCGTGCCACTGCACTCTAGCCTGGGTGACAGAGAGAGACTGTCTCAAAAAAAACCAAAAATTCCAAAGAGAGCACAGGTGCAGGTGCTGGGAAGAATTAGCGAGAAAGTAATCCAGGCCCCAAAGGAAGGACACCTGCAGGTACTGAGGTGTCTCTCCTGTCTGGCTGTCCAGGAAAGGACCCTTTCCAACTGTATGCTTCCTTTGTGGCAACTTCTCAGGCTGCTCAGGCCTAACTTCAGTATGGAACTTCTGACACCGCAGTCAGGTAAGTCTGGAGGCAGGTGGCAGGACAGGTGGCCAGCTCCTAGTTCCATCAAGGAAGACGGGGGTGATCTGCTGGGTGGGAACTTTTGGTGGCAGAGAGAGCCTGTGAATCTGGAGGTGACAGAGAAGATAGCCTCTGGCTATCCTGAAAATTAGCAACGGCTACACTTTAGAGAAAATGGGGACGGGCCTGGCAATTGTAATGTTAGAGGGCCTATCTTAAGTAGTGCTTTGTGCCTCATATTAGAGATATGGAAATGGGGGCTCAGTGCTGGAGTTCAGACTCATGTGTGACTGGCTCCGAGCCTGTGCTCCTTCTGTTACGCCAGGCTGTCTCCCAGGAAGCAGGGGAGGGAAGACCCCCCATGCCACACTTGGGCCATCATGAGCTAGCTACCGGGAAATGGGGGACTTTCACAGCTCTGCTGATACGCAGCTCAGCCTGCAGGGACCCCAGTGGCCACGGATAATAGCAGTATCACCACCATCTCACATGGGGCCATGGCTTCATTATCCTTTCCAATGAACCCTCATATACACCACACCATTTGCCTATCGCACATTTGTAAAATTAGTTCATAAGCCCTTCAAGGGAGGGACCAATTCTGCATCTTTTACATAGCAACATTTAGATTACAAAGCCTTATCCCAAACAGTTATGGATCCCATATTACTGATACGAAAATTGAGGCTCAAAGACGCTGGACCTGAATTTTTTAAAGTATCCAGTACACTGATGCTAAATAACATAACTCACAGTGGCATTTAATAAGTGCTGACTGCCATGTCTGGACTCTTGGGAGCGCCCCCGACATGGCTCCTCCATCGACACGTGGCCCTCCCAGTGAGTCATTTTGAGAGCGGCTGTCACTCTGCTTTAATCTGGCACTTTGTTTTCCTGCAGTTCAGCCTTCGATGTAGCCAACACCAGCAACCTCACAAGCTAGTCAGACTTGGAAAGCCACCCTGACATTTTCGGCTGGCTCAGACTCCGAGGTTGGAGCCCTGTGCGTGTGAGGGTAGCTGCTGGCGGGGGGTTTGTTTTCTATGGAATACAGACTTCCTTTGGGGAATGCAGGCATGCTTTCCTGTTTTTTTTTTTTTTCCTTTCCTTTCCTTGAAAAAAAATTAAAAAAATAAAAAAGGAGGCTACAATTCTAATCTAAGTGGCATCTGCTGACTTTAAAGAGCAAACACTTCATCCTTGCCTCAGAGTACCCTTTGCCACGACACAGAATGCCTTTCTAATCACTAAAACATCAAGGAGAAGTCACCAGTTTTAGCAGACACATTTTAAGTTTTTTTGGCCACAATTCCTTAGGTTTTTCAGTGGTCATCAATAAACCTCTATAATTCCGATCTCGGACTTTCCTGATCCTAGCTCAATTTATGCCTGGAATTACAATAACCCAAGGGGCCAGGTTCTGACACACATGGTTTTACTTTTACGATTGCAAAGCTGAGAAGCAGGAAGCTCTGATATTTTACTTTTTAAATTTATGCATGTTTAGCTATCTCCAAAGATGATATAAGGCTATGTAAAGTAACACATAAAACACAAGGAAACAGAAGAAAGAAGTGCAGAGGTGCAACAAAAAGAAGGGTAGGAAGAAAGAGGAGAACTAGAATGAGGCCCAGAGTAGAAAATGTACACGGTCGCAACTGACACATTCTTTGCGCTGAGCCACACATCTGCCTCTGAAGTTTTCTAGCTGGCATTGTAGCTCCGCAAATAAACGCCATGTTTTATTTGAAGAGCAATTGTTCAGGCATAAACACAATGAGTCTTAAAAATAGCAACTATTTATTAAATGCCTACTATGTGCCAGGCATGTACTAAGCATGTACTAATCTACACCCAGGAGGATGGCTATTTCTCCTAAGCATGGCCTATGAGCTGCAATGTGTCCATAAGTGGTATCATTTCCAAATCTGGGCTGAGATTCTCCTCTGCTCATGTCTTCTCAGAGTTACCATGTTCCAAGTTTCTCAGACCCGAAACTCATATTTTGAGTCTATCTTTGAGCAGCAGTGCACCTGGATTGTCACAAGTCCAAAGTAATCCTTAAGTCTGATGAAAATTAATAGTAAGAAAAATTATTTTGGGGCAATAAACACTACCTTAAGAGCTCTGCTGGCTCTATGTTGCTCCCCTCTAACTCTCACAAACTCATCTTCAGAGGGAGGGAGGATAGGAGGCAAGAGAGGAAACAGGCTGAGGCGTCAGCTACCTTGGTTCATATGCTGCCTCTGTCACTTTCCAGCTATGACTTCGAGAATTAGTCTCCCCAAACCTCAGTTTTCTTATCTGCAAAGTGGGCATAGTAAGAGGATCTACTTTACAGGTTTGAGGACAAAAGGAGTAATCCAAGAAAAGCTGAAGAATGGTGCTTGCCCCATTTTAATGCTCAAGCAACATTTGTGCTTTTACTTTTAATTTTTTGAGATGGAGTCTCACTCTGTTATCCAGGCTGGAGTGCAGTGGTGCAATCTCTGCTCGCTGAAACCTCTGCCTCCTGGGTTCAAGCGATTCTTGTACTTCAGCCTCCCGAGTAGCTGGGATTACATGGATGTGCCACCACACCCGGCTAATTTTTGTATTTTTAGTAGACATGGGGTCTTGCCATGTTGGTCAGTCTGGTCTCAAACTCCTGACCTCAAGTGATCTACCCGCCTCAGCCTCCCAAAATGCTGGGATTACAATTTTTTTTTTTTTTTTTCCTTATCAACTCTGGAGAGCACAACTGTCCTTATACATAGATACCATGATGCCAAGGAAAGGGGACAAGGACACAGATTTTCCTCTTCAAAAAGACCTCTACTTTTTCTTCCTTGCTAGGAATGCAAGTATCTGCAACTCTTCATTAAGGCTGGGGGATAAGAAAGAGCCAGTGAAAATGAGAAGGGCCAGCAAGTATGTCAAGTGGCCGATAGTAGCTGCCAGTGTTTGTTGTTGCAACAGTACCTCGTGGATGGACGTGAATCATTAACATTCCACTGATAGGGGCAAAACAATCTGTGCTGAAAAGGAGAGTCCAGGGGGTCACTGCAGTTTATCTTTGTTTACCTCCTGTTATGACTCATCTGCAGGGTCTGTTTCTTTTCTTAGGAGATGATTTGGCTCATTACCACGGACCTTCCTGGCTTGCTAACCAAGTTTCTATTGAATTGGTTTTTACAACATGACCTAGTTCCTGAGACTCCAGACTCTTGGAAGACAGAATGTGGCAGGAGTGTAAGATCACCTGCACAGCGGCCAGAACATCACAGCAAACACTGAGCACACACTGCTGAGTGTCTGCAAGCTGTCCACACCACTCTATGCCAGGATAGAGCCTTTGTCCAAACTCAACTTTCCACTCAGATCTTCCTTGGAAAACACCATGTAACCTTCTTTCTTATCACTCTCTCAAGTTCAGGTTATCTTGAAATAAACCAAATACTGATTAGGCTTCCCAGGGCCAGCCAGATCACTTGTCTACCACTTCTTCTTCCTTGCACTTTCCCTGAAACCACACAAGACAGATGCATGGAAGCTAAGAGTGCACCCTTCTGAGTGTGGCACAGCAGGTGGGACAGGTCATTGGAGGTGGAATTCTGGTACTACGCAAGTTATTTTTGACTTCTCTGCTTCTGTTTGCTCATTTTTGAAAAATGGGGGTAGACAAGATTGCTAAAGCCCTTTGGATAAAAAGAAGCCAAGAACAGGGTGTCAGACTGGCTTTTATTGATTCACCCATGAACAAGTTGTGCCTTTACACGGGTGTTATTTGTAGGGAATCCTGGGCACTTGACATTCCCGGAATATTCTATTTAGCTACCTTGGAGTTGAAGTTCCCTTTAACTGGGGGAGAAGAACTTTTCACCTGTTTCTATGTGTGCTCACAAGGATAAGCCTCCATGATGGCAATTTTAGCTCTGTTTCAGATAAAAATTAATTTATTAACATATAAAGGATATCATGTCATGAAGGCACTACATATAATGTACTTACAGCCTAAGCCAGAGCTCACTGACTCTTCATCTCGTTTTCATCTGCCATCTTCATGACCCCAAGTCCTCTGGTCATATGGAAGCCACATTTTAAGCTTAAGAGTGTCTGAATTGATTTGGCAAAGCCATCAGTCAGTTCTATCCCTTTCTTCCTAGACTCATGTACAAGCACCACTTAAAACCAGATGCCACTGGCAGTGAGGATACAAAGCAGCAGGTTTTCAGATACCAAGTTTCTCCACTGGCCATCAGCAGTTAGGCTGGAAGGGGGTTCAGAGCCACAACCACTGAAAGTCACACTCCTTGAGCTTGGAAAAGATAATGAACATTTTCCTGAACATTCAATAAACACAGTCAAGGGGACTGGGGATTCCCAAGACCAAAAGAGGGATCTGTCGCAAGATCAGCATGTCCAGAATTGTTGGGCACAGGGGTGAGCGGCCTCCTATGCCACTGTCCGTGGTTCTGAACCCAGCTGGGTAATTCTCCGGGAAGTTGGAGGCGGAGGAAACCTGCAACCACTCCGAGGCCCTTGGTGAGTGTTCTGAGAAAGGAGGAGATGATACATTGTGGATTGGCACATAAAACAGTGTTGATCAACACTTTGCTTCCACCCCCATAGCAGGCACAGTATTCAGTCAGTTTTTACACACATTTTGATGTTAAAGTAATGATTAAGAGAACAAACCTGGCTGGGCACAGTGACTCACTCCTGTAATTCCAGCACTTTGGGAGGCCAAGGCTGGCAGATCACTTGAAGTTAGGAGTTCGAGACCTGCCTGGCCAACGTGGTGAAATCCCGTCTCTACTAAAAATACAAAAATTGGCCGGGTGTGGCAACGTGCGCGCCTGTAATTACAGCTACTCGGGAGGCTGTGGCCGAAGGATCACTTGAACTTGGGAGGCAGAGGTTGCAGTGAGCCAAGAACAAGCCATTCCTAAAATAACTATAAACAGAATTCTAAAACACTCATTTGTTAATGGGTCTTCTCTTGCCATTATATTCATTGCTGTCTTCACCTATAACTCATGTTGGCTGAATGTTAAACTTGGCTATTTTCTAATCAGTGGGCAGATCATGAAAAGGTAGCTCCCCTTAAAATGGCACAGAACAGTACATGCAACACGTGGATGAAGTGGACATTAAGTTTACAGGGAGATGCTTGCAGCAGACACTATTGGGGACCCACCCACATCCCCTCTGTCCTCAAACTTTCCATGTTTGTGGGGCCAACTGCCCACAGCTGGCCTCTGCATCACTTCGCCTGAGGGCTTTCTCTGGCTACCAGAGTCTGCACACCCGCTGGCAGCCTAAAGTGAGAAAGAGGAAAGTGCCTGGGAACTAACACCTCCCTGGGAGCAGCCCTGAACCAATGACTGACAGTTCACTGTCCCAGGCTCTAACTTTATATGATTCCCAGAGTTCCCAGCCGGATTAAGCTCCAGTAACCCACAGAAGTAACTTGCTTCTAACCACTCTACTGACTGACTTCCCTGTCTTGTCTCACTTTCCCTCAAGTGCTCCTTGGGATAACCTCCCAAATAAACATCATGAACTGAAGTCCTTGTCTCAGGGTGGCTTCCAGGGAAACCCAAACTAAAACCCACTACTGAGTACACCCATATTATAAGCCAGCTCTCAGAGCAGGCCAGTGGCAGAGAAAATGGGACCAGGTAGGCTACTTCCTGGGTCTCAACTGTGGTCCAGCTTTTTAGCCCCTCCACCTTTTTAGCCCACCCCTGGTGAAACCAGGAGTTTCACCATAGATCAAAACCAGCTCAGAGGTACCTGGACTTACTTAGAAAAGAGCAGTGCTGAGAAGAATAAAATAAAAGAGGGGGGAGAAAATCTTTAGGTCCTATGAGGTTGCACACTAATATCACACTAAACATGAGAATGATTGAGCCCTCTGGATGCCAAGTTACAACTAACGGAAATTCTGAATGAGCTAGAAAATTGTATCCTGCCACAAACATAGGGCTTTACACAGTCTTTGTTTTAAAACTTAAAAAAAAAATAGCACTCATTTGCTTGTTGAATTGTTAGAATGGTGTGAAAGGACCTCTATCCTTTGTCAGATGAAGAGATTGCAAAAATTTTCTCTCATTCTGTAGGTTGCCTGTTAACTCTGATGATAGTTTCTTTTGCTGTGCAGAAACTCTTTAGTTTAATTAGACCCCATTTGTCAAGTTTGGCTTTTGTTGCCATTGCTTTTGGTGTTTTAGATATGAAGTATTTGCCCATGCCTATGTCCTGAATGGTATTGCCTAGGTTTTCTTCTAGGATTTTTATGGTTTTAGGTCTTACATTTAAGTCTGTAGTCCATCTTGAATTAATTTTTGTATAAGGTATAAGGAAGGGGTTCAGTTTCAGTTTTCTGCATATGGCTAGCCAGTTTTTCCAACACCATTTATTAAATAGGGAATCCTTTCCCTATTGCTTGTTTTTGTCAGGCTTGTCAAAGATCAGATGGTTGTAGATGTGTGGTGTTATTTCTGAGGCCTCTGCTCTGTTCCATTGGTCTATATATCTGTTTTGGAACCAGTACCATGCTGTTTTGGTTATTGTAGCCTTGTAGTATAGTTTGAAGTCAGGTAGCGTGATGCCTCCAGCTTTGTTCTTTTTGCTTAGGATTGTCTTGGCTATAGAGGCTCTTTCTTGGTTCCATAGGAAATTTAAAGTAGTTTTTTCTAATTCTATGAAGAAAGTCAATGGTAGCTTGGTAGGGATAGCACTGAACGCATAAATTACTTTGGGCAATATGGCCATTTTCATGATACTGATTCTTCCTATCCATGAGGATGGAATGTTTTTCTGTTTGTTTGTGTTCTCTCTTGTTTCCTTAAGCATTGGTTTATAGTTCTTCTTGAAGAGGTTCCTTTATATCCCTTGGTCCGTCAACAGAGATGAGTTCTTGGGTTAAGTTGAATTCAGCACAGGTTATGTTTACCTCCTTGATTTGACAATGAAGCAATGGTAGTTTTTAAGATAAAAACCCCATCTGTTCAGATGTTTGCTAAGTGACTTCTTGCATGGTGAACTTTTCAAATGAACATCAAGGTACGCATACAGGGAAAGGAAACATGTTGCAGTTTTACATGCTCACGCATGCACGCACACACACACACACACACATGCCAGTTAGCTGACAAAACCTACAGAAGGCAAAAAAGTTGACTCTAAGATTCAGAATATCTGAAGTCCTGTTTCCTGACAGTATATCATCCATCTGAACCATGTATATCCAACTTCCATAATGATTTTTAGTTGAGCTGAATTTGGCTGATTGCCAAAATGAGCATTGTTTTCTTCTCTGAAACATGTTTTTTCAAAATCTTAAGATCCTGACACACTAAACACAGACACAAATTAACTAATTTGGCACAATGCCTCCTACCTGCAGCAGTGGATGTAATTGGGTATTGTGTTGATATAGTGACTTTAAAAAAGTTAATACATTTTTGTTGGTTTTCATCAGTGACAAAATGACTATAAAGCTATTTATTGGAATGATATTCTCTGAATGCTTAACTTCTCCAGTTACTTAATCCATCTGTCCTCATCCCTCAGCCAGAAGTGCAGATTTTACAGTCCTAACTGGAATCATTAATCCTCACTGCCAATAATCTCCTGTATTATGTTTGCATTCAAATATTGCTTTAACAGTTGAGATAGCTATTTTAAGCAAACAAGAATTTTTACAAAGTTGAAAATTAAGAGCCAAATTCTAAAAAGTATTACACCCATAAAAATCCCCCAACTCTGACACGGAGATATATCACAACAGATTTTGGATTTATTTCATGATTTCAACACAACTGTGTTTTCAGTACAGACTTCCCTGGTTCTTGGTTGTGGTGACAATGAAGAAATGTATCCATGAGTTACATGGATTGCAGATGAGTCTGGATTGAACACATTCTTTGTTTTTTTTGTTTTTTTTTTTTGTTTTTTTCTTTCTTCAGGAAGCATTTCCCAAAACACTGAGGGGTCAGCAGAGAATTCCAGAAGGACTCTGAGAAAACACATGGCCTCTGCAGTCAGCAGCAGATCCAAGGCCTCTTCTGTGGAGTCTGTTCCCACTTCCCACCCACACATCTCTGGATACTTCTGCCACTCATGGATTTTCCTTCTGTGTTTACCTCGTTCGAGGCTCAGATGAAAAACCAGATGACTTACAAAGGAATCAGATATCGCCACTGGCCTTTTCTCACAAGCCAGAACATCATGACACTTGATCTGTTTTTGTTTGCTTTCTAACATGGAGAAAATGTTACAGGGGACTTGCAGGCTGTGTAGAATGCAAAATTTGTGAGAAATTCTACTTGAAAGAGAAATTCATTGAACTTGGTGGACATCGACAAAAAAAGTTTAGTCATACTTATTTTCTAAATAATGAACTACACTTTGGTTGGGTAAGTTTGGAAAATGTAAAGCATGAATAAATGACACACATTCCTTAATCCCACTTCTCATATATACTGTTTACATTTTATTATATAATGCCTATACACAATAAACAAAATCCAGGCTGTATTCTTTATACTATTTTATTCCTGGCTTTAATTTGAATTATAAATCTTTTCTATTAAATATTTTGTGAACACATGATATTCATTGGCTACATTATATTCTATCAGAGGGACAAACCATGGCGTAACTTTCTTATTTTATTGTACATTGTATAATCTAAAGTTCTATGCTAATACATATAATCCTTTAATGGACATTGTTTACATGAATCTTAGTAATTTCTTTAGTATGTATCATAAGTCCTCACTTCACATCATTGATAAGTTCTTGGAAGTGACAACATTAAGTGAAACAATGTAAAATGAAACCAATTTTACCATAGGCTAACTGACATAAACAAGAGTTAGGTTTCTATGACATGTTTCTGGTGACAAAAACATCAAACTTTTAAATAAAGACCCAAAATACTTCTAACATTAAACATTGAAATAAATGTCAGCTATATACACATTTAAGGAAAGTTAATAAAAACAAGTAAAATAATCATGTACACAATTTTTGGAGAATTAGTGTGTGCCTGGGGTCGTAGTGGTGGTGGGTTAAATCAAGGAATAAATGTTTGCAAAGTAAAATTTAAGGAGTGCCTCCCACCACAGTACAGTTCAAAAACAGTAACAAATACTGGAATACCCAAAGAAACCCCATGAAGACATGGGGAGAATGTACACATTCTCACAGTAGCCCCACCTGGGAATATTTTCGCAATGTTATAATGAAATGACATTGAACAAAATGATTTTCAAGCACCTGCTGTACTCCTGAACAGGACTTAGAGGCTTTTGACTGCCAAACCACTCTCCAGAAATTTCTACCAATGACTGCTCCCATCAGCATGATGTAAGCGTGTCCATCCTCATCAGCACTGAGTGCTGACTTAAAAATGGACAGTTGAAGAGGGGTGTATTGAGACTTGGTGCAGGTACAGAGGTGGGGGTGAGCTATATTCCCAGCTTAGAGACAATGGTTGGGCAGAGCCCAGTGGTGGGCAAGCTACTGTGGCAGAGAGGCAGTGTGTGGGTTGATAGGGACACAGCCTTTGAAGTCAGGCATTCTAGATTCAAAACCTGGGTCTGTTTCTTACTGGCCAGGTAGTATTAGCCAAGATGTTTAATCTTTCTGTATCTCAATTTCTTCAACTACATAACAGTACCTATATCTCAAGATGTGAAGTTAAATTAGATAATGCATGTAAGATGCTTAACAGTGTCTGGCTCACAGCATATGTTCATTAAATAGCAGCTATCATTATATTATGGTTGTTACAAAATATAAATTGTAATAACCTTATAACGAATCAGCAGTTGATTGTCAAGGTTATTTCATGCAAATTTATTTCACTTTATTTTGAAGACTATCATAAACAGGTCAGGGTTGGATATGTTAAATGCTTGGAGATTGAGAAACTGAAGCTAAAAGAAGGGAAGCATCTATGGTTCACAAAGCGTGAGCCAGGATGAAGTTTCAGATCCTGTGTCTCGTCCCCCTGGGCCCTCTGCGCTGCACAATGTCACATGTTTCTGCAGGACAGCCTTCTGCATTGATGATGTGATACCATGATAAGCCCTAAGATATTTGTACTTCTAGATGTATTTGATTTAAAGAAATCTTTCTGTGACTATCTGAAGTTCTCTACCCAGGAGTAAGGTAACAAGAGTCCAACTCCTTTACCGAAACAAGCTTTTTGGCTACAAACTTTTAAAGCATTATTCAGGCTGGGCTCATTGTCTCACGCCTGTAATCCCAGCACTTTGGGAGGCTGAGGCAGGCAGATTGCTTGAGGTCAGGAGTTCAAGACCAGCCTAGCCAACATTATGAAACTGGGTTTCTACTAAAAATACAAAAATTGCCAGACATGGTGGTACACGCCCATAATCCCAGCTACTAGCGAGGCTGAAGCACAAGAATCGCTTGAACCTAGGAGGCGAAGGTTGCAGTGAGGCAAGATTGTGCCGCTGTACTACAGCCTGGGTGACAGAGCAAGACCCTGTCTCAAACACAAAACAAAACAAAAAAAAGACTATATTTATTTTGCACTTTGTTTTGTGAAATTTGGAAAGTAAAATTTTAATTTATTGTAATAAACATTTGCAAGATGTTTCTTGTAATAAACCTTTACATTCTATCCTTCAACAAGAAGGATAGAAACAATAATTTTTCAAAACTTGCGAGGTTAAGTGTAAAAGAAATTATAGATAAGTAACCTTAGAATTATGGTAACCTTGAAATTTACATTTACTTATTTTTGTTAATTACCTTTTTTTAAGTTCCAAGATACATGTACAAGATGTGCAGGTTTGTTACATAGGTAAATGTGTGCCATGGTGGTTTGCTGCACCTATTAACCCATCACCTAGGTATTAAGACTTGCATGCATTAGCTATTTATCCTGATGCTCTCCCACACCCCCCGACAGGCCCCAGTGTGTGTTGTTCCCCTCCCTGTGTCCATGTGTTCTCACTGTTCAGCTCCGACTTATAAGTGAGAACATGTGGTGTTTGGTTTTCTGTTCCTGTGTTAGTTTGCTGAGGATAATGGCTTCCAGCTCCAACCATGTCCCTGCAAACTACATGATCTCGTTCCTTCTAATGGCTGTATAGTGTTTCACGGTGGTATATGTACCACATTTTCTTTATCCAGGGTTGATTCCATGTCTTTGCTATTGTGAATGGTGCTGTAATGAACATACATGTGCATGTATCCTTACAAGAGAATGATTTATATTCCTTTGGGTATATACACCATAATGGGATTGCTAGGTCAAATGGTATTTCTGCTTCTAGGTCTTCGAGGAATCATTTCACTGTCTTCCACAATGGTTGACTTAATTTACATTCCCACCAACAGTGTAAAAGCATTCTTCTCTTTCCATATCCTTGCCAGCATCTGTTATTTCTTGACTTTTTAATAATTGCCATTCTGACTGGCATGACATGGTATCTCATTGTGGTTTTGATTTGCATTTCTCTAATGATCAGTGATGTTGAGCTTTTTCTCATATGCTTGTTGGCCACATAAATGTCTTTTGAGAAGTGTCTGTTTCATGTCTTTGCCCACTTTTTAATTAGATTGTTTTTTTTTTTTTTTTTCCTGTGGATTCTGGATATTAGACCTTCGTCAGATGGATAGGTTGCAAAAGTTCCTTATAGATTCTGAATATTAGACCTTCATTAGATGGACAGATTGTAAAAATTTTCTCCTATTCTGTAGGTTGTTTATTCACTCATAGTTTCTTTTGCTGTGCAGAAACTCCTTAGTTTAATTAGATTCCATGTGTCAGTTTTTGCTTCTGTTGCAGATGCTTTTGACATTTTTGTCATGAAATATTTTCCTGTGCCTATGTCTTGAATGCTATTGCTTTGATTTTCTTCTAGGGTTTTTATAGTTTTGGGTTTTACATTTATGTCTTTAATCCATCTTGAGTTAATTTTTAAGGTGTAATGAAGGGGTCCAGTTTCAATTTTCTGCATATGACTAGCCAGTGTTCTGAGCACCATTAATTAAATAGGGAATCTTTTCTCCATTGCTTTTGCCAGGTTTGTCCAGGAGCAGATGGTTGTAGATGTGTGGTCTTATTTCCAAGTTTTCTATTCTGTTCCATTGGTCTATGTGCCTGTTTTTGTACCAGTACCATGCTGTTTTGGTTATTGTAGCCTTGTAGTATAGTTCGAAGTTGGGTAGTGTGATGCCTCCAAGCTTTGTTCTTTTTGTTTAGGACTGTCATGGCTATATGGGTTTTTTGGTTCTATATGAATTTTAAAAGTAGTTTTTCTGATTCTGTGAAGAATGTCAATGGTAGCTTGATGGGAATAGCATTGAATTTATAAACTGATTTTTTGAAGGGTTTTTCATGTATCTATCTCCTTCAGTTCCACTCTGATCTTGTTTATTTTTTGTCTTCTGATAGCTTTGGGGTTTGTTTGCTCTTAGTTTCCTAGTTCTTTTAGTTGTGATGTTAGGGTGTTGATTTGAGGGTTTTTTTTTTTTTTTTTGGGAGATGGAGTCTCACTTTGGCGGCAGGGCTGGAGTGCATTGGCACAATCTTGGCTCACTGCAACCTCCGCCTCCTGGGTTAAAGCAATTCTTCTGCCTCAGCCTCCCAAGTAGCTGGGATTACAGGCACCCACCACTATGCCCAACTACTTTTATTTTTAGTAGAGATGGGGTTTCACCATGTTGGCCAGGCTGGTCTCGAACTCCTGACCCCGTCACTCACCCACCTCAGCCTCCCAAAGTGCTGGGATTACAGGTGTGAGCCACCGTGCCCAGCCAATTTGAGATCTTTTTAGTCTTTTGATGTGGGCATTTAGTGCTATAAAATTTCCTCTTAACACTGCATTAGCTGCATTCCAGAGATTCTGGTACGTTGTCTGTTTGTTCTCATTGGTTTCAAAGAACTTCTTGATTTCTGCTTTAATTTCATTATTTACCCAGGGGTCATTCAGGAGCAGGTTTTTCAGTTTCCATGTAGTTTTGTGATTTTCAGTGAGTTTCTTACTCTTGAGTTCTAATTTGATTGCCCTGTGATCTGAGAGAATGTTCGTTATGATTTCAGTTCTTTTGCATTTGCTAAGGAGTGTTTTATTTCTGATTATGTGATCAATTTTAGAATAAAGACCAGGTGGTGCTAAGAATAATGCATATTCTGTTGTTATGGGGTGGAGAGTTCTGTAGATATCTAATAGGCTCACTTGATCCAGAGCTGAGTTCAAGTCCAGAATATCTTTGTTAATTTTCTCTCAATGATCTAATATTGACAGTGGGGTGTTAAAGTCTCCCACTATTATTGTGTGGAAGTATAAGTCTCTTCGTAGTTCTCTAAGAACTTGGTTTATGAATCTGAGTGTTCCTGTATTGGATGCATGTATATTTAGGATAGCTTTTTTGTTGAATTGAACCCTTTACCATTATGTAATGCCCTTTGTCTTTTTTCTTTTTTTATCTTTGTTGGTTTGAAGTCTGTTTTATCAGAAACCAGGATTGCAACCCCTGCTCTTTTCTGCTTTCCATTTGCTTGGTAAATTTTTCTCCATTCTTTTATTTTGAGCCTACATGTGTCTTTGCACATGAGATGGATCTCTTGAATACAGCACATTAATGGGTCTTGACTCTATCCAGCTTGCCATTCTGTGTCTTTTTATTGGGGCATTTAGTTCATTTACATTTAGGGTTAATATTATGTGTGAATTTGATCCTGCCATCATGATGCCAGCTGGTTATTTTGCAGACTTGTTGATGTAGTTGCTTCATAGTGTCATTGGTCTTTGTACTCCAGTGTGTTTTTGTAGTAATGTTTTTTCCTTTCCATATTTAGTGCATCCTTCAGGAACTCTTGCAAGGTGGGCCTGGTGGTGACAAATTCTCTCAGGATTTGCTTATCTAAAAACAGTTTTATTTCTCCTTCAAGTATGAAGCTTACTTTGGCTGGATATGAAAATCTGGGTTGGAAATTCTTTTAAGAATGTTGAATACTAGCCCCTAATGTCTTCTGGCTTGCAGGGTTTCTGCTGAGAGATCTGCTGTTACTCTGATGGGCTTCTTTTGTAGGTGACCTAGTGTTTCTCTCTGGCTGCCCTTGACATTTTTTTCCTTCATTTCGACCTTGGAGAATCTGTGACTGTGTGTCGTGGGGTTGATCTTCTCATGGAGTATTTTACTGGGGTTCTCTGGATTTCCTGAATTGGAATGTTGGCCTGTCTTGCTAGGTTGAGGAAATTCTCCTGGATGATATCCTGGAGTATGTTTTCCAACTTGGCTCCATTCTCCCACTCTGTTTCAGGTACCCCAATCAGTTGTAGGTTCAGTCTTTTTATATAATCCCATAGTCCTTGGAGGTTTTTTTCATTCCTTTTCATTCTTTTCTGTCTGATCTTGTCTACCTGTCTTACTTCAACAAGATAGTCTTAAAACTCTAAAATTCTTTCTCCTGCTTGGTCTATTTGGCTACTGATACTTGTGAAGTTCTCGTGTTGTTTTTCAGCTCCATTAGGTCATTTATGTTCCTCTCTAAACTGCTTATTCTGTTAACAGCTCCTTTAATATTTTATCATGGTTCTTAGCTTCTTTACATTGGGTTAGAACATGCTCCTTTAGCTCAGTGAAGGTTCGTTATTACCCACCTTCTGAAGTCTACTTCTGTAGGTTCATCCATCTCAGCCTCTGCCAAGTTCTGTGCCCTTGCTGGAGAGGAGCTGCAATCATTTAAAGGAGAAGAGGCGCTCTGGCTTTTTGTTTTCAGCATTTTTTTTGTTGATTTTTTCTCAGTTTTCATGAGTTCATCGAGCTTTGATCTTTGAGGCTGCTGAACTTCGGATGGGGTTCTCGTGGGGACTTTTGTTGATGCTACTGTTGTTGTTGCTTTCTGTTTGTTTTTCTTTTAACAGCCAGGCCCCTCCTCCATAGGGATGCTGACATTTACTGGGGGTTCACTCCAGACCCTATTTGCCTGGGTTCCTCCTGCACCTGGAGGCATCACCAATGCAGGCTACCTGCTCCTTCCTCTGGGAGCTCCGTCCCAGAGGGGCACTGACCTGATGCCAGGGGGAATGCTCCTGTATAAGGTATCTTGTGACCTCTGTTGTGGGAGGGGTTCTCACCCAGTCAGGAGGCATGAGATCAGGGACCTGCTTAACGAAGCACTCTGGCTGCCTCTTGGCAGAGGGGGTATGCTGTGCTGAAGGAAATCTCACTCATCTGGACTGCCCAGATTCCTCAGAGGCAGCAGGGGGAAGAGACTAAGTCTGCTGACACCACGGCTGTTCCTCCCGCCAGGGGCATTGTCCCAGGGAGATCAGAGTTCTGTCCGTAACCCCCTGGCTGGAGTTGCTGAAATCCCCACAGGGAAGCCCTGCCCGGTAAGGAGGCATGGGTCAGGGTCTGGCCTAAAGAGGCAGTCTGGCTATGATCTGCCACAGCTGCTGTGCTGCACTGTGGGGAATTCCTCTCGGATCCAAACCACCCAATCTCCCAGGCATTAGCAGGGGAAAATGGCAGACTGGGGCTCTGTTGCCTTAGGCAGCAGGCAGTCACAGTTACGACGGCCACCCCTCCCCCCCGGGAACTCGTAGTCTTAGGCAGTCTCCAGCCAAGTGGCCACAGAGAATCTGCACAGCTCTGTGCTTGGGACCCAAGGCCCTGGTGGTGTGGGTTCATGAGGGGAACTCCTGATCCACGGGTTGCACAGATCTATGGAAAAAGCATGGTTTCCTGGGCGGGGTAGCAATATCACTCACCGCCTCCCTTGGCTGGAGGGGGTGGGAGCTCCCCTTGCCCTGTGCGGCTCCCAGGTGGGTGGTCTCTCCACCCTGCTTTCACTCTCCATGGGTCACGTCAACCACCTAATCAGTCCCAGTGAGAGAACCTGGTACCTCAGTTGCTGGTGCAGGATTCACTCACCATTTTCGTTCTTCTCAGTGGGCGCCTCCAACTGCAGCTGTTTCTAGTCAGTGATCTTGGCCCCTCCTCGCCCCTGGTAGCATTGAAATTTCTAAAGTTTTTCAAGCTTAAAACCATATGGATCTTTTGGAAAAAACTGTGCTCTCAAACCTATACTGTCTTGAATGTATAGGGCCTTGTCCTGAAGGTCTCAGACATTAATAAGTATCAGAACAACTTGAAGGGCTCATTAAAACAAAGTGCCAGGCCCCAATCCCAGAGTTTCTGAGTTAGTGGCTACACAGTAAGGATCAAGAATCTGCATTTCTATGACGTTCCCAGGTGATGCTGATGCTGCTGTTCTAGTTTGAGAATCACTGGTCTACAGCCACCCTTTCCCCTCGTGGATTCTGTGTGTTTATAAACTAATAAGTTGAGATGGATGGGCCTGACTGAGGCCCACTGGCAGAGAAGAGGCACCAGGTGGCCAAAGAAGAGAGCCCCATGGGGAGAGGAAGTCTGGAGTCAAGTGGGTGTTGGCAGTACTCAGGACTTTCTGTTCATTATGGCTCATGAGTTCTCAACTGAAAAAAAAATGATAAAAGATGGCAGGATCTGTAACATTGAGTTGTGAAGTAGGTGATGCCACTTATAATTCCTTTAATGTTTAGATTGCCTCAATACCCATGTATAATTCTGGGTTGGTCACATAACTGCTTTTCTGACATTTTTACACTCTTCTCCTGCCTCTTTGAACCTCACTCTAAAGTTCATCATCTTCATTCATTCACTTTTAATTCCATGGCCCCTGCAGGACATGCCATTGTCTCTCAGAAACTGAGCACTCTTTCCCTCCTCTACACTGGTAAAAGATCTGCTCCCCTTTATATGACCTCAACTGTTCTGAAAAAGGCACAAGCATTCACACGTGACTATGTAAAGGTGTTCATAAAATTGACAGAGCTTCTGTAATTCTCTGGAAAATCTAGCTTAAGCTCAAAGAACAAAAGCAGTGATAAACACATACACATGAATTTCCTTACATACTGCATTCCCATTGTTCTCAGATAGTTTTCTTAAATATCTTATTAATCAATGCTATTAGGAAAGCTATTGTCTTCAACAATAAGTATTTTGACATCTTAATACTGGATCTACACTATTTCTTAAATTATTTATAATGTTTTTCTCAAATATAATATTTAATAGGATGTTTTATGACAATGAGCAAACACTTCCATTTAGACTGAGTCAGCTATCTAAGTGGTGGCCCTGAATTGAGGAGTTCAAACTTGTTAAAGTAAAATACCAAAAACTCAGTTGGAGCATCCTCTGGAAAGGGCTGTATTTTCAAATACATCTGAGTACTCCGTGTTTTTCCAGCATAACAATGGATCACAGAGTGAGCTGAATGATCTGATATCCCCCAAATCAGCTTGTTGGCCATGCAATTACTGAAACTGAGTAAGAACTCCCAACATTGAGAAGAAATGACCCACACACGGGAAATCCTGCCTCATCAATACACCAGTCAGTGTGAAAGATGAGAAGAGACACATACAAGATAAAAACACAAACCTCATTTACTTTCAACCACATGTGATCTTTATTTTCTCTTCTCCAACAGTCTCATAGGCTACTGAACCAGGCTTCTTATTAGAAAGAATAACAGAAACAAATGTGAGAGAGGAGCCAAAAAAACTTTTGTCCCTAGGAACAAAAATTATGAGACACCTACTATGAATTTCAGAAACACCTTGGGAGGCTGAGGCAGGAGGATTGCTTGAGCCCAAGAGTTTAAGACCAGCCTGGGCAACATAGTGAGATCCTATCTCTACAAAAAATTTAAAACTTAGCTTGGCATGGAGGTACATGTCCTTTGTCCCAGATAATTGAGAGCCTGAGGTGGATCACTTAAGCCCAGAGACTGCAGTGAGCTGTGGTCCTGCCACTGCACTCCAGCCTGGGCGACAGAGAGAAACCCTGTCTCAAAAACAAATAAAACACACACACATATGCTCTTGCAAGCCCACAGATCATTCATTCACTCAACTGTAGGGGATTCATTTCCTGGAAATACTAAGAATAAGTGCTTTCTAGACTCTACAGATGGGGGGTGGGAAAGGTACTCAAGACAGAAACGCATGGAAGCAGCAACTACTGTAAAGACCAGCCTCAATTTAAAGGGACCCAAGGCATCGCTTTTCACCTTGGCCCCCAAAATGACCATGTACCACAACAATTGAGTTTACCTGCAACACATATTTCCCTATCATTTCCATGTCTACTAGACACCAAATAAACATACTTATGACCATCTATGTATCTCTACATTTAATGTTCTTGTCATTTTTTTTTTTTTTTTTTTTGAGACAGAGTCTCACTCTGTTGCCCAGGCTGGAGTGCAATGGCATGATCTCTGTTCATTGTAACCTCTGTCCTCTGGATTCAAGCAATCCTCCTGCCTTAGCTTCCCCAAATAGCTGGAACTACAGCTGATTTTTGTAGTTTTAGTAGAGATGGGGTTTTGTCATGTTGCCAGGCTGATCTCGAACTCCTGACTTACGTGATCTGCCTGTCTCAGCCTCCCAAAATGCTGGGATTATAGGCATGAGCCACTGCACCCAGCCACATTGTCTCTTTATATGGAGAATGTCTAGAAGGCAGGACCTGTGTCGATAAACATGGTTTGCCTCACATTAAATTCACTCCTTCCAGCCACCACACTAGGCAATGTGGACCTGTACCAATAGCTTGCTTCACCTACCAAGCTACTGGCTGGGAAAGCTTCTGATGTCATGCTTTGAAAACTAGCTTGGGCAGGAAGAGACAGGAATTAACATTTACTGAGTATTAATAACTTGCCTCCCATTTTCTCATATGTTGTCCCACGTCATCCGCAAAATCCTCAAAATCCACAAACTGAAGAAACATTCTTGCAGATGTTACAACTAATTAACTTGGATTAATTATAATGATGACAAACTCCCTCCCATGCCTGGCTATCCGTCTGATTCCAAAGTTCATGTTCTTTCTACCATGTGAAGTCACTTTGGAATTCAAAATACGGAGATTTCAAATTAATCTTTCCTCTGGAGAAAATTATATTCAATAAAATTGTTCTGGAGGCTATCTAGGCCTTGTCCTTTTTTACTGAATCCCATCAATGGTACACAGGACTGCCGCATCTGCCTGGGAATTGTGACCTCCTGCCTGGCTGGTCACCAATGCCCACAGGCTTTAGAACATTTCACACAGTGTGGAGGGTGAGGAACCAGAATGAGAAGGTCAACATAAAAGCAAAGTATTGCATTTGATTATTTCCTTTCCATAATATTTTGAAACCTTGATCCTAAGTTTTTTTCCCCCTCTTCAAGCTATTCTTGGCTTTTATTTCATTACAGTTAATATATGTTCAAACAAAATCTTTAGAAACAAAACAAGTAGATCACAACTAGAGATCACATTTATTCTGAACACAAAAGTTCAAGACTTCGTGTTAGAATTTTGTTAGGTTAAAATTAAATGCTAGTGATATTAGAGGTACATGCAAACAATTTCCCATCACTCCTGATTATGAATCTGCATTTGTCTTTTGAAATAGATAAAAACTGAAACTTAAGCCAAGGTAAACTTTGTTGGAAAACTTAAAATAGCTTCATTAAATTCTCCCATAAAAGGCCAGTTATTTATAAAAATGAGATTATAAAGAGAACACTTTATCTTCTTGCATTTAGTGCATACTTTTCAAAATTTTATATTCACATATAGATACTAACTTTAATTGAGTACATATAACTCATAAATGTTAGAAATATGTAAAGAAAATAATGTAAATCGTTTTAACTTTACTCATATATAAAGCAGTTTATTGTGAATACACACAGAAACTAGCACAAAAGCTATATATTCATTATAACCTTTATCAAGACCTGTGTGATTATCTTCCACATTAAAAACAGACCTTTATGAGCACCCCAAAATTCTTCCCCTGTACAATGCATTTACTCACAATTGTTATTTTCTTTAAATAAAATTGTTTTGCTTATACAGAAAGATCACCTTGGTTGTAATGTCCAAGTTACTCATGTGATCCATATATATATCAATGCTGTATGTGCATATAATTTATATATTCATATGCATACAATATGGGTAAAAACATATTTATCCATTTATCTAAATAAGTATGAATGTACTTCATAACAGCAATCACCAAGTGTTTCTACTATCATACGTCCTGCGCTCTGTTTCCACAAACCTGAGATGACCCATTTCATTGAGAGATTCCAAAGAAAAAAATTGACTTGGAGAATCACCATAACCACCCTGTTCCTCCTTTTCAAAACTGTACGATTCCTCCTTAGTAATTTATACATGGAAGTTGGATAGATTACTAAGATGTTGGCTAATGATAATGTTGGCTAATGATAAATGAATGTTTGACTCTTACTATCTTAGAAACCGTTTGGTTAGTCATACATTCCTAAAAGTCTACCGACCTCAAAATAACACACTTATAACATTGGCATCATGTACTAAAACCTTTGCTAGAATTTTAAAAGTTGAAAATCAAAGTAAAAATTACTGAATCACAAATCCGTATGACCCTGAGGTTTTAGTCTTGTCCTTAATATTTTAAAGCACATGCTGACTTTAAAATAAGTGGGATATTATTAAAAGCATGAAGAATATAGAAGTCAGCCATACATCTAACCAGCCAGGCCTTTGAGCTATAATATTACATACCAACCCTGTATCTGAATTTGAGCCTCTGTCTGAGAGGGGCTACCTGGTCCAATGCCTCCCCTACTTTTCAGTACACTGCTTCAAAGCAGTGATTCTCAGAGTGTGGTCTCTAGCATCAGCATCATCTGGAAACTTGCTAGAAATGCAAAAGTTTTGGCTCCACCCAAGACCTGTGGGATCAGGAACTCTGGACGTGGGGCCAGCAGGCTGTGTTTTCACAAGCTCTCCAGGTCACTTCTGATGTCCACTGTAGAGAATGAGACTCCACCTGGCCCCAGATCTGGAGCTGTGTAGCCTGGAATTCACAGTCTGTACATTTTGTCTCCCAATAATAGACCATGCATATAGAAATGCTCTCTTGAGCATAAGGAGGGAAGGATAAAAGTAGTAATGGCACCAAGGCTTAGAAGAAAAAAACCCCCAAAACCCATTTTCCCTCATTTTTTATTCCCAAATTGAAAACTATTACAGATTTTTAGAGAGGTGAATAAAATGTTACATGATAGCTCCTTCACACCAGTTTCGAATCCCCAATTTCCCCAAATAATATCTCAAGTCTATATAACAGAAAGATTTGTAAAAATGGCACTAAAATGTCTTTGATCTTAGACAAGGCATTCAGCACGCTGTAGTTCTGCCTTCAACAGTAATGAAATCGACAGCATCGTGAAGCCTTCATGCTGGAAAGATAAACATTGAGACTGTCAACGTCGGTGAGTTGAGACTGTGTTGGAGACTTGACAGGAATATGGTATTCAATGAGTATGGACTCTTTTTTGTAGGTTTTTCCTCAGTAGTAATTATAGAAATTCAAATTAAAAACACAGTGAATTATTTCACACCCAGACTGGCAGAAATGTAAAAGCCTGGCATTACCGGGTGTTAGTGAAATTCTCATACTCTGCTGTTGCAAGTGAAAATTAGCATAATCACCATGAAAAGGAACATGCAATGCATAGCCAAGGTGAAAGTGTGCACATTACCCCTGGCAGCTCCAGTCTGAAATATGGGAGGGGATGGGAAAACCGAGAAATTCAAGCATATGAGTATAAAGTCACTGTAGCACTGCTCTTAATAGCTAAAAAATTTGGAAGCAACCGGAATGTTCATCAACAGAATATATAAATTGTGACATACTCATACAGAGAAATATTACATGTATTAAATAATGTAAAACATTAAAATGATGTATAAGAATAGGTACAGTCATGATACCATTTATGTCAAAGATTAAATACTTGAAAAATAGTTTTTATTGCTAAGAAAAACATACATATATTAGTATAAGGACATTTATCAGAAATAATAAAATCCAAATTTAGGATAGTGTATACCCTTTTTTTCCTAAAGAAAAAGTCTGTGTTACCCAAGCTGGTCTTGAACACCTGAGCTCAAGCAATCCTCCTGCCTTGGCTTCCCAAAGCGTTTGGATTACAGGCATGAGCCACGGTGCCTGGCTGGTGTGTAATTCTATGAGGGGGAGAAAGAAACAAAGGTTTCAATTTTGTTTGTAATGTTTCATTTTCTTTTCAGATGAATATAAGGTATTTTTTATGATATTCTTTAACATTTGTAAAGGTCTGAAATAATTCATTAAAAAACCATAATAGGTTTTGAGTCTAGAAAGATAGGAATATCAATTCTAGCCCTTACTAATAGTGAAACTTTGATCAAATTGACCTTTATGAGCTTTCATCTTCTCATCTGGTATGCAAGAGTCTGACAGTGTGCCATCTGTAAGGTGCCCAGCATCTGCACAGAGCCTGGAAGGCTCACGGCAGGCACTTGGACAATCTGTGTATCATTTCCCTGGGCTCCATCTCCTCCTCCTCTCCCTTTTCCACACCGTGAGCACCACCTCCAGCAATTCCTTTAATGACTCACTCCTCCAAATTCTGAAGCATGTGCATGAGACTGGCTTGTATTTGGAAATACCAAAGACAATTTCAAAAAGATTTCTATGTTCAAAGGAAAAGAAGGTTGTCTTGGGCTGGGAAAATGTCAACTTTCCCAGAAAAATAAAAGAATAACAAAGTGCCAGGGGAATTGCAACTTGGCAGTGGTCAAAGTGTATATGACAAATAGAATGACCAATGCAATAGCCATGAAAACATGTACTCAATAGGCATCTCCATTTCTTGACACTAAGTCAACAACATAAAGGAACATTTGACTGGGTGCGGTCGCTCACGCCTGTAATCCCTGCACTTTGGGAGGCCAATGTGGGCAGATCATGAGGTTAGGAGATCGAGACCATCCTGGCCAACATGGTGAAAACCCATCTCTACTAAAAATACAAAAACAAGTAATAATAAACTGGGCCTGGTGGCATGCACCTGTAATACCAGCTACTTGGGAGGCTGAGGCAGGAGAATCATTTGAACCTGGGAGGCGGAGGTTGCAGTGAGCAGAGATCATGCCACTGCACTCCAGACTGGCAACAGAGCGAGACTGACTCAAAAAAAAAAAAAAAATTGATGTTTTTCCTGTTTCTGCACACTCATAAACTAGAAAAAGCAAAGTTAATTCTTAGCAGATAGCCCCTGGGTATACTCAGAAGACTTCTGATCTTATCAGCTAAAGACTTAAAAACTATCTTTTGGGCTGGAGTTTTTCACTCCATTTTATATTAGTTCTGATCTGTTTTCAAGACTACCACTTTCTAATCTTGTCTCTAAATTTCAAACTCAGATTCTGGAGTACTCTATCATATAGTCTCTGTGGCATAATCCCAGCCAAAGCAAGGTGACATATACTCAGAGTGTGGCTGATATGGTTTGGCTGTGTCCCCACCCAGATCTCATTTTGAGCTGTAGCTCTCATAATTCCCACATGTTGTGGGAAGGATCTGGTGAAAGATAATTGAATCATGGGGGCAGTTTCTCCCATACTGTTCCCATTGTAGTGAATAAGTCTTGTGAGATCTGGTGGTTTTATAAGAGGAAAACCCTTTTGCTTGGTTCTCATTTTCTTGCCTGCCGCCATGTAAGATGTGCCTTTTGCCTTCCACCATGATTGGGAGGCCTCCTCAGCCACATGGAACTGTGAGTTCATTAAACCTCTTTTTCCTTATAAATTATCCAGAGTGGGGTATGTCTTCATCAGCAGTGCGAAAATGGACTAATACAGTGACTGACAAGTTTCTTACTTCAGCAAGTATATAAAGTGTACAGGCTTCAACGTGTCACCTCAAAAGGAATTTGGTGAATCCTCATTCTGTTTAACACATTTTTCGATCTCATTCAAACTTGAATGCATCACATACCTCAAGAGAATCTGGTTCACAGCTCCAACCTCTCCTAGGAGTGTGCCCTTGAGCAAGTCACTTAACCTCTTGTATGTCACTTTCCCATTTGTAAAGTAGAGATAATAACAGTGCTTATTTTCCAGGGGTATTACGGGGACTAAACGAGTTACTTAAAAACTCCTTGAAGAGTACATAGCACATAGTAAATGAAAAATCTACTTTTTAGAATGTGCTTAAAAACAAGCTACATTGTCAAAACAAGGTGGCACTTAAGCAAAAGAGCTTGTCACTAAATACGTCCAATAAGATAACGCACCTAAAGACTTATGATCCCATAAATCAAGGATGTCAAGAACAACATGAGTACATTTAAATCTATTATTGAATAGCTACAGTGAAAGCTATAAAATGAGTGAGTTCACTCTCAAAAACTCCACAGTAAATTCCCAATGTATCCCAAACTTCAAAGAACTTCAAAGATATGTTCATCCTCAGTTGCCAAAATATACATGCACATTTGTTTCCTCTTAATTTCCATTTCTAAGTGTCCCTGATAAAGTTATTTTTCCTGGGAACAGCTGAACGCTATTAAACAGTTTGGTAACTATTACTGGGATACTTTGAAAGGGCATGACACAATGCTAAGAAGCAAATCTATCAGCTGATGTTTCCTAAAGTTGCCCTGTTCATAGAGCATACATATTTTCTTGGCCATCTGATTAAGTAACACAAATTTCCCAAAGGACAGTTTAATGACATTGAAATATCTGTACTTCACTGTGGGAATTACTAGCCAAAGGGTGCTACACATGACATCCTGGGGGGAAAAAAAGCCTGACGTGAGGAGGGACAAGAGAAAACAGTCACAAGTGGCCCTATGTTGTAAATATGCCGGTGACATTTACAGGCAACTTCTTAAGTTCGATGAGCCTGACAGAATTTAGAGGTTTGTGATAGGCAGACATCTATAATGATCCCAATGATTCCAGCTTCCTGGTATTTATGTCCCTGTGTCATCTCCTCCCATTGGAGGGTAGGGGCTTATTTCTAACCAGCAGATATGGCAAGGTGACAAGAAATCACTTCCATGATTAGGTTATAAAAGACTAGGCTGAGTGCAGTGGCTCACGCCTGTAATCCCAGCACTTTGGGAGGCCAAGACAGAAGGACCGCTTGAGGCCAGGAGTTTGAGACCAGCCTGGACAACATACCAAGATGCCATCTCTAGAAAAATAAAAAACTAGCCAGACACAGTAGCATGCACCTACAGTCCCAGTTACTCAGCAGGCTGAAGCAGGAGGACCGCTTGAGCCCAAGAGGTCAAGGGTACATGGACCTATGATTGTGCCACTGCACTCCATCCTGGGCTATAGGGCAGGACTCTGCTAAAAGAGAAAAAAAAAAAACACAAAACACCATGAAAATAAAGTAATGACAGACTGTGACCACCATCTTGCTGGCTCTCCCCGGGGCCTTGTGGCTTGCATGCTTCGATGAAGAACACTGCCACACTGAATAGGCACACTTCAAGGAATTGAGAGTGGGCGACAGTCGGTGAGGAACTAAGGCCCTTTGTCCAACGCCCCAGGAGAAACTGAATCCTGCCAACAACCATACGAGTCTGGAAGCAAATCCTTTAACCTTAGAACAGCTATGGCTCAGCTGACACCTTATTATAGCCTATGAGGGACTCTGAAGTAGAGGACTCAGCTAAACAGGGTCCAAATTCCTTATCAACAGAAACGAAGGGTAAGAAACACATGTTGTTTTAAGCTGCTAAGTTTTGGAGCATTTTGTTTTACAGTAATAGATAATAACTAATACAAATGATGAAAATCAGATAAGGCATAAGGCTACTGGCAGTAACATCATTGTGATTCTCTAAGGCTGGATGCATCTGACCTTATCTTCTGGTTCCTTAAAACTCCCATTTAAATTAAAATGTAAAATTCCTTTTCTTTCAAAGTTTACATTGCATAAATATGCTCTAAAACTCACATAAGAATCAACCAAAATTTTCAATTTGTCATGTTTTTCCAGACTAATATTTGTGTTTAATTTTACTTTCTATGGAGTCTTGTTTGCTTTTGAAAAACAATTTATAACAAATAAGCTTTTTTCAAATTCTATATGTTCTTGCCCCATGGAGAATTCTATTTGGTAAATTCTCCCTACCCACTAATCTCTAGAATTCTCTTCGATGAATTTAGTTGACTTAAAGATCAGTGTATAATCTCAGACCCATATAATTTTGAGTTCCAAAATAAACTTTTCATTTCTTTTGATAAAGTAATAAGAAATAGCAAGCATTTATAAATGATTAGAATATATTTAATTCACTAATACGATCTCTGAAAAATTGATGAACTTATTATAAGTACTCCTTAACATTTCCTCCATTGAGAAAAATAAATTATAGAAGGCAATTAAACATGAGACTATTTTTTTGTGGTTTTTTAGTATTCTTCATAATGGATCAAACCCAAGAAGCCAGCAGCTTAATTTTCATCCATTATCTGAGAAAATTACATATAAAATATTAATAATATATAAATATTATATAGGACCCAGAAAGGCAGTACAATTTACATCCCCTATAAATAAATTGAAATAATTCAGGGTCAAATGTGTTCCAGTGAAGCTGAGCCCATGTGTCCATGTTCTAGCTGAACTGTGGCCAACCTTGGTATGAAGTGTGTGTGGTAATAGGGAGGAGGGAAATAGTGGGTGTTGCTGTCATTCTATTTTTTTGTTTTTGTTCCTTTTGGACTTCCTACAGTTTCAAACTGCAGTGGTTTAGTCCTCTTCTCCCCACTGATTTTCTTAACATGAGTGCTTACACAAATGAACCCAATCTTTTTGTGCTGCAAGATTTTATTTCTTCCCAAATGAATTCATGTTCTTAAAACAGGTGTTGGCAAACTGGCTCTGTTTTGTTTGGAACACAGACATGCCCTTTATTTCCATATCATTTACTTACTTTCAGGTCACAACAGCAGAGTTAAGTACTTGTAACAGATTACAGAACCCGTAAACCCTGAAATACTTAATGTCTGGTCTTTACAGAAGAAGTTCATCAATTCCTGCCCAAAACATCATGATAGAGACTCTAAGAAACTAACAGTGTCTGTCCAGCCAGTGCTTTAGAAGAAAGTAGTTGGGCTGCTGGAAAAATATCAACTCCAAGACCTAGTCCCTAGAGGCGGGAAGAATCACGTAAGAATCTTTCCTTCAATCCTTCTCATGTGGGAATATTGGGTGATTCATTTAAGCTTTCTGAGATAGTTCTTCCCTTACACAATGAGATCATCATGTCATTAATCTGTCAGAGTTGCCATAATGACATTATAATTTACATGTGGTAGCTTTGCAAAATACTCACCTTTTCGTTGTTTAGTAGGATGGTGTCTACTATTACACTTGAATTAAGTGGAATTGTTTTGAGAGACTTTGTTCACTTGAATTATATTCAGTACTCTAAGTCAGAGAAGAAAGAAAAATCATGACAAATGTTCCGATGGGAACAGGGATCATTTGGAATCAAAATGGATTCACTAAGAACAAGCAGTTCCAAATATCCTCACCATCTTCTTGGAGAGGGTCAGTAGCCTGGTGGCTACTTCAGTAGACATGTGGAGTTTCCAGAAAAAGGAGGTATAGCATAGTTCTGAATGCTGTTATTCAGATCTTCCTAGAAACAGGATTCAGTCCTAGGTGTCCATATTTAAGGGTCACTGATAGCTGGAGCCATCTCATGGAGATCAGCAGGAGGAGTGAGGAAACCACAAAATTGGGCCATTGGAAGAAGAGTTGAAGGGAAAGAGTTCGGAAAAGAAAGACACAAGATAACACATTCTGTGTTCAAATCGGTGAGGGGATGTGATGGAGAAGACGGATTAGCCTTCTTCCAGCAGCTGCTGTCACCAAGCAAGGTTAGAATTCAAGAGTCCAGATGCCAGGAGACACTTCTGCTTAATTAAAAAAAAAATTGTGACCAAGCCTGGTGGCTCATGCCTATAATCCTGGCACTTTGGGAGGCTGAGGTGGGTGGATAGCTTGAGCCCAGGAGTTCGAGACTGGCTTGGGCAACATGGTGAGACCCTATTTTACAACAAATACAAAAATTAGCTGGGTATGGTAGAGTGCCTGTAGTCCCAGCTACACCGGAGGCTGAGATGGGAGGATCACCTGAGCCCAGGAGGTCGAGGCTGCAGTGAGCTATGACTGTGTCACTGCATTCCAGCCTAAGTGACAGAGCGAGATCCTCTCTCTCTCTCAAAACAAAAACAAAAACAAAAAAGTTCCCTATAATTAGAGCTAACCTTAAAGAACTAAGCCTTCTCAGTGCTGTCTGGGTGCCCTATTGCTAGAGATATTCAGGTAGAAACTGAATGTATTAAAATTCTTGAAGAATTTAAGGGGTATCCAGATAGTATGAGATCTAATAGCCTTTTATAACATGAGATTCCAGAATTTCTATGAACACATGGCATGATAAATTACATCCCACAAAGGCAGAATTCTGTTTCTCAAAACAAACCTAAAGCATCAAGGATGAGAAATTATATAAAATGAAAGCAACAGATTTTTAAAATTATAAAAACAGACACTTAAAAAGAATTCCCGTAATAGGTCAGAAGTGATACTATCAGCTTAATAGGGCTGATAAGAAAGTCATCCTTAATGTTCTATTCCACCATATGTATCTGAAAAAATGGAATATATTAAAAGAGGCAGGCACTGTTTTAAAGAATTTATGTAACAGTGCTGGGAAACTAGTACCACTGCTAAAATGTGCCTGGCCAAGAGAGTCCAAGAAAGTATGGAACTGAGGGTGCTTTGGAATGGCTCTGAAGTGCCATTTCCCACACATCCCTTCCTCCCCACAGGTAGTAATTCTAACTTCCTCTCCTCCTGGTGCCACAGGAGAAGTGCCTGATAGAGCTGAACCTTTTCTGAAGCTCTTACCCACCAACATCCCTCTTTCTCATGGCCGGCCACACATGGCTTCCCCCATGACTACTGAACTCTCGAACCCCACTAGGGACGAAGGCTCATGTCTCCAAGATCTCGCCAAACCCAGGCCACCCAGAAAGTGGCCTTTTCCCTCTTTTTAAAAATTCTTAAAAATTTTTAAAGTAACAAGCCAACAAGTATAACTTGGATTCTCCTCCAAATTTTGGCTTCCTTCTCAAGAAGCCTGGGATTGCTCTAGTTGAATCCCAATGCTTTCATATTTTACACTAAAAGTTACCTGGGAAGCTGGTTAAGATGCAGAGTCCAGGGCCCTACCCTTGACTGGCAGGAGCCTAGGATTCTACATAAATGACCTCCTCCTGAACTTAATGTAGGTGATCCCCGCACCACACCTGAAGAAATCCTGCTAATAAATCTACAATTCTGTGCCAGGCCTGTGCAAACATTCCTTAAACACTATTTGGGGAAAGTTTTAAGTGAAATATGCAGTATTAAAGTATTTTTATTGTTTTCCTCCCAGAAAAAGACTTAAAATTTTCAATATGGCTAATATTTGGGATGTAAAAACAGTTTGATTATGTACATATGATTTTCAGGTAAGCTGTGCAACTTAGAAAAAATGCTGGCTAAGGTGAGGACAAGGATTGTATCTATAAAACTAATGCAAGAATCTGAAAGCAATGACAGGGACACTCGTAGTTCTGGGATTCTCAGTCTGTGTTTAAACGAGCGAGCACCACCTTTCATGCAAAATGTCAAATTTCAAACACGTATTCTGGAAGCAGGGGTTTATTATGTTTGGTTTTTGTAGTCTATGAAAATAGGCTTTCCTTAGAAAGTAAAGTACTAACTGCTCTATTTAAATTTTATCTACATTCATTCTGTAACACACACAAACTAATTTAATGTATAAAGTATCTATCAGAAGATAACAAATAAGCAGCTGATTTCAAAGCACAACAGGAATACTTTAACTGTATCAGCTACATAGCAGGTGATGTTTCTAACTCCCAGAAAGAAGGAGAGCTGATTTACTAAGCTCCTTTTTGGCCTCCTTGAAGCGTAACTGATCCTTTCCATGGAACCATAAAGCAAAATAGTATCACTCTAACTGTACTTGTCTGCTAAAAACCCATTGCTGTAGGCTGCTTTTTGTTAAGAAATTTTAAAGTTAACCCTCACCATTATGAAATAAAAACTCTATAATCCTGAACGATTGCTTTTTCCTTACAAAAAGGACATGATTTTATACCATCCTGCAAATGATCTTTTCAAACTAAATAAGATGTACTTTTGCAGCTCACATGCACCCAACCTTGCAGGTGCTCTAAACTAGAAGAGGGATGTTTTTCTCTCAGGTCCTTCCTTTTCCCTTTCTAGGTCCTCTTTTCCACTGATGTAGTTTCAAGAGCTTCACATCACAAAATGAAAAGTTAAAGACATTGCTGTCTTCCTTAGTAAGGAGATGAGGAGAGATGCGGGAAGAAGAGGGAAAGAGGTGGGAAATGGATGGCAAAGATTTGTCTGTATGAGAAAGAAAGGGCATTTTTTAAATGCTGGTTCTGACTTGTATCACAGAAATTCATCTGGGTCTATTTTTCCATTATACCTTTCAAGAGGAAACCCTGGTTTGATCTGTACCCATTTCTACATTAGTGTTAGGGAATGCAATGAGTAGTTGATAATGAATTGGAACATTTAGCTGAGTATCAGGTAGAGACATAACTTTTGAAAACCTTCACAACCTAATATGAAGTTTAGTTCCAGACATTGACAAAACAAAATGTATGAAGCTTTATGTTAATACAATCAACAAAAGATATGCCTTTTATTTAAATTACTACAACAAAAGATATGCCTTTTATTTAAATTACTAGTTATTCACAGGCCTTAATTTTTCCAGAATAGAAAATAAGCAGAAGAGGGCCAAGAGGGTACAAAGAGAAAGGTTCCATAGGGAGATCTTCAGATATCCATGGGAGTTTCCTGGACTCTCTTACACGGTATCTTGCTATAAATATATGCATTTATATGTGTGTGTGTGTTAAAGGAGATGTCAACTCTCCCCCTATAATGACAGTAAATACATATTCATTATAAAAGACTCCAAATATTCAGAAGTATATAAAAAACAAACTAAGTATGCACTCTCAACACAATTTCACTTCTCATCCAGATCCTTTTCTCTATATAGGTGTGAGTACCCACAACATTTTTGTTTTCCTGGAAATGATCACCCATAATGCACATTATTCCACTCAAAATATTTGGTATATCATTCCACATCAGTACATACAGATTTAACTAATGTGATAATTAGATTATGGCTACTAAATATTTACTAGTATAGATTTATCATTTACCCATTCCCTGACTCAGGGACTTTCATGTTCTAATTTACTGTGATTACAAATAATGAAATAGCAATGATATGGTTTGGCTGTGTCCACACCAAAATCTCATCTTGAATTGTACTCCCATAATTCCCATGTGTTGTGGGAGGGACCCCAGTGGGAGATCATTTGAATAATTTGAACATACTGTTCTCATGATAGTGAGTAAGTCTCAAGATATCTGATGGTTTTATCAGGGGTTTCTGCTTTTACATCTTCCTCATTTTCTCTTGCCACCACCATGTAAGAAGTGCCTTTCGCCTTCCACCATGATTCTGAGGACTCCCCAGCCATGTGAAACTGTAAGTCCAATTAAACCTTTTTCTTCCCAGTCATGGATACATCTTTATCAGCAGTGTGAAAACAAACTAATACAATCAACATCCCCATATAATGCATTCTAGGGAGCTTATAAGAGTATCTTTATATGTAGAAGTGGAATTGGCCCAGTCATGAACTTTTTCTCTTTTGAAATGCATTGACAACCCTTTAAAAGGGTCAATCTATGCTCTCATCAAAACGTATGAGATTCTTCTATAAGCTTAACACTAGATATTAACTATATACTGAATATTTGTAGATTTTCCAATGAAAATAGCCTTTCATTTTCATTTGCATTTCTTTAACTAATGAAGTTGTGTATTTTTTATGTTTATTAGTCATCCCTATTGCATCAATAAACTGCCTCTTCGTATCTGTAGTAGACTGTTACATTGAGGGCTTCCCATGAATCACCTCTCATACTCACACTCTAATGTTATCACCTCCTACACTGGCTCTGGGCTCAGCCATGTGACTTCTTTCTGGTCAGTAGGGAATTAGTCATCATAGTCCAAGCAGAGGCTTGATAAGTGTTTGTACAGTGGGGCTGTTATCTTTGAGTAGCTCCCTCTTAGAATCCTATGCCATTTCACAGAGGCCCAGTTCCCTGCAGGAAAGACTATATGAAGAAAGAGAAGTCTGGCTGTTCCAGTCATCCCAGCTGAGGTCCCAGACATGTGAGTGAAAAAGACCTCTTGGACATCTAGTCCCAGCTGGCACCACAGAGAAGAACCATCCTGCTGAGCCCAGCTTCAGATTGCAGAATCATAAGAGCTAATAAATCAGTGTTCTCATTCAGCCATTACATTTGAAGTGGTTTGTTCAACAGCAGTAGTTGAACCCCTGATAAAACCATCAGATCTCTTGAGACTTACTATTGATCCATTTTTGTACTTTCTTATTAATTTGTAGAAACTCATTATAGTTAAGAAATCCCAATCCCTTCCCACATATATATTTGGTAAATATTTTTTTTAGTCTGTTATTTGCATTTTAAACATGTTAATCTTCTACATGGCAAAAGCTACGTAGTCAAATATGTTACGTCTGGGCTTTAGGTCTATAGTAATTTAAGACAGTTTTTTATCTAAATCAACAGAACTTTGAGTTATCCATAGCAATCTCATTCAATCTCTAGAGCTTGGTCACTCTTTTTCTGTTGTTCTAGCAGTAAAACAGATTAAAGGAAGAAAGGTAGGTGAAGTTGCTAGTAAAACATTGTAAAAGCCCAGGTGAAAATCACATGGGGTTTAAAGCAGGACCATCAGGGCTGTGGTTAGAGAAATGGGAGAGAGGGAGAGAGGGGAACAGAAGGGGAGAGAGAGGGAGAGAGAGGGAAAGAGGGGGAGAGAAAGGGAGGGAAGGAAAGAGAGGGAGGGAGGGAGAGACAGGGAGAGAGGGAGGGGAAGGGGGTGAGAGAAAGAGAGGGAGGGGGAGAGGGAGAGAGAGGCACAGTGGTTCATTCCTGTAATCCCAATACTTTGGAAGACTGAGGCAGGCAGATCACCTGAGGTCAGGTGAGGGGAGGGTCATCTGAGGGGAGCAGGGAGGTGGAATAAATAAGACAGAGCAGTCACAGATCTGGAGTTTGAGTTGACCTTGGAGAGAACAGCAGAGCTCCTGGCAGAAATTAAAACTGGGCAAGTTAAGTTGATTTGGGGGATAAGACAAAGAGCCCTGTTTCCAAGGTGTCAACTAGAATTGACATGTCCAGAAGGCAATACCAGACAGAAAATTGGCCCCAGGGAGAGGGCAGGTTTGAAGATTCTGATTACGGCATCATCAGCCACAAGAACAGAGCAACTTAAATTAGTACAAAAAACAAAAGGTGACAGATGACCAACATCTCACAGCTCATTAAAAGCACTCCTGGGACAATCACGCACCTGATAAAGACTTCAACACACAAAATATTTGCTTTGAGCTGAAGACAATTTTGGTGTAATGAGTGCTGACAGTACTTCTGGCTACACTTCATGAAATGGTTGAGACAAAGGAAATGAATGCAAACAGTGAGACCTCCAGTGGTGTGGGCTATGTCTGGGCGGCCCAGAAGCAGCCGACAGAAGCAGAGTGCTGGGGCACTAGGAAGGCTCTTCCTGCTTGGCTGCCACAGCTGATTCAGCAGGACAGAACCGAGATCATCCTGTTCTCACAAGAAAACGCAACCTGACTGAAGGAAGAACACACGGGCATTTTGGCCAGGATGTTGAAGAATTTTACTTTCACATATTGCACTTTTATTCTCCTTGTGGTTGGAATGGAGAAATAGACACTAAGTGAATTGAAGTGCTTTAATGAACTGCAAATGTGGTCACAGTGCCATCACATGATGCCAACTATCTGCAGGATCAAATGTTCAAGAGTACTGGAGAGATACCAAGAGTTTATCCAAGACAGTCTCATCTTATGAGTAAGACAGCTGAGGTCCATGATCATGTCACTGGCCAGTGGTTTGTTGAGACCAAGACTATGCCCCTTCACTCTCACTCAGTGGTCTTCCCTTTAAAAGAAAGATATCCTTGTTAGGAGAGCAAGTGGGAACATTTGTACTGACATGAAGACAATAAAATTATATGGTTACTTTCCGATTGCTCTGGTTTCCATTATTTGAAGATAGTGAGTTATACCTAAAGGAAAACTTAAGAGGATGGCTTTGATCTTCCATCCTATGAAGAAGGTGGGTTAGGGTGAATAGAGATTGCAGGGCATGGCTAGGTCATTAGGATTCCTTTCAAGAACAAGAACGGAGCAACTTAAATTTCCTATGATCTGACAAGACACAATCATATAAAAAAGAAATCCAGGGAGCCCTCCTGAGAGACCCCACATAGGGAAAATCAGCTGCTGTCACGCAAATGAAATCACGAACTATCAAACCCACTGCAGAAAGCCCTTAAAACCAAGAACACAAGCAAAGAAATACACTTTGGGCCAGGCACAGTGGCTCATGCCTGTAATCCCAGCACTTTGGGAGGCTGAGGCAGGCAGATCACCTGAGGTGTTCAATAGGTGTTCAAATAGCCTACTACACATGTAGGCTATATGGTGTGGCCTATGCTCTCAGGCTACAAACTTGTACAACATGTGACTAATGAACACTGTATGCAATTGTAACACAGTGATAAGTATTTGTGCATCTAAACATAGAAAAGATACACCTGAGGTCAGGAGTTCAAGACCAGCCTGGCCAACATGGCAAAACCCCCTGTGTACTAAAAATACAAAAATTAGCTGGGCATAGTGGCACGTTCCTGTAACCCCAACTACTCGGGAGGTTGAGGCAGGAGAATCATTTGAACCCAGGAGGCAGAGGTTGCAGTGAGCCAAGATCGTGCTATTGCACTTCCAGCCTGGGTGACAGAATAAGACTCTGTCTCAAAAAAAAAAAATAAAATAAAATAAAAAATAAAAAAAATTCACTTTGCACGGTGAGGGTGTTCTTTTCACTTAGATATATAGACCACACCGTGCTTCACATGTGCTCAAGTATAAAATATTCCACACTGCAAAATAGCAAGGTATGATTCAAATATGGCAGTGTTCTAGAAATGTAACATTGGTAAAAAAATAATCCATCGGGATAAAGGCAAATTTTAGCTAAGTCATTCTTCTTATTCTTCTGTTTTTCTTACTATACCATCTCCTAAAGAATTTCAGGTCAAACTCCAATTTGAAGGAGCAAATGATACAAATAAGCACCTCACCAAGGGCTACAAAAGAGGTCCCCAAAGCCAACTGAATTAAGAGGATGTCATATTTTATTGCACTGATTGAGGCTGATTTTTAAAATGAACTCCATCTGGTGCACGGGGGCTCAGGAAGGTAACCTCTGTCAGTCAGGTGATTAAGACCTTGGGAACAGCAAAGACCTTACTCCAAGTCCCACTGCCTTCTGTTAATACCTGAGTAACTGTCAGAAGGGAGATGCCGGAACACACCAATTATTAGATGATGAACAGGCAGGCCCAGCAGTCAAATGTGCTGTAGTGATATAGTACCCGGTTGGGCAATTAACTTGTCCCTAGCAAAATTTGTGGACAACAAAGCACTTTTATAATCTACAGCTGCTATCCACATCGGGCAATGATTGCATTGAAACTGATTCCTCTCAACAGGCATGGGGTAAAGAAGACGCCAGCGTGACATTAGTGGCCCACCCATTTTGCAGAGTCTGCCCATTATCCTCCCCATATTGCAGATAAGCAAGCTGAGACTCAAAGTAATTTGCCCAAGGATACAACAGGGGACCTTGTGCCAGATGGCTGTCGGGCTGCTGCCTTTCTCTGGAGCCAACTGGCAAGGACACTATTGGAATGGGTACTTCCAGGAATCCTTAAAGCATCTCTGGGTCCAATCCTGTTTGCTTTGTTTACCCCCAGCTTTAGCTTGTTTACACCGAAGTCACCTGGAGGCTGTGTCATCATTCAAATCCTACAGACACCCAAGCCAGCAAATACCACCACAGGCTCTGGAGCACATAGCCTCTTGGTGGGCAAGCTCTAATTCAGGGATTGGCAAACTATGACCCATGGACCAAATCCAGTCCACTGCCTGTTTTTATGAATAAAAATACTGGAACAAAGTCACACTCATTTGTTTCTATATTGCCTATGGCTGATTTTGAGCTACAACAGCAGAGTTGAGTGGTTATGACAGAGGCAATCTAGCCCCAAAAGCTAAAATAGGCCGGGCGCGGTGGCTCAAGCCTGTAATCCCAGCACTTTGGGAGGCCGAGACGGGCGGATCACGAGGTCAGGAGATCGAGACCATCCTGGCTCACACGGTGAAACTCCGTCTCTACTAAAAAATACAAAAAACTAGCCGGGCGAGGTGGCGGGCGCCTGTAGTACCAGCTACTCGGGAGGCTGAGGCAGGAGAATGGCGTAAACCCGGGAGGCGGAGCTTGCAGTGAGCTGAGATCCGGTCACTGCACTCCAGCCCCACGACAGAGCGAGACTCTGTCTCAAACAAACAAACAAACAAACAAACAAAAAAGCCTAAAATAACTATCTGGTCTTTAGAAAAAGTTTTCTGGATCCTAACTGGTGGCGTAGCTCCTCAAAAGGGCTCTCAGCTGCACTCAGAAGCCTTCACAACACCACCCTCTGCAGCGTGCTGACTCCCTGGTAAATATTTTCCTTCCTCAAGTGGACTGGACTCGAAAGTCCTCATAGGTCCCCTCAGGAAAGGAAAAGCTACACCTCTGACGAGTTATGCCTGCCCAAGTCGTGAGCCCTGTGATGTTAGAACACGAGCAGCTCAAGAATCCTAAGTGCAAACCCCAAAGAGCAGGTGCCATTCTCTGAAGGTGTTTTGGAAAACGTTTCCTAACGCGTGGAGACAGAAAAATACAGTGATGCGGGCTGGGCGCGGTGGCTCACACCTGTAATCCCAGCACTTTGGGAGGCAGAGAGACGGGCGGATCACAAGGTCAGGAGATCGAGACCATCCTGGCTCACAGGGTGAAACTCCGTCTCTACTAAAAATACAAAAAATTAGCCAGGCCTGGTGGCAGGTGCCTGTAGTCTCAGCTACTTGGGAGGCTGAGGCAGGAGAATGGCATGAACCTGAGAGGTGGAGCTTGCAGTGAGCTGAGATCGCGCCACTACACTCCAACCTGAGTGACAGAGCGAGACTCCGTCTCAAAAAAAAAAAAAAAAGAAAAGAAAAAAGAAAAGTACAGTCATGCATTATAAGTTCTAAAAAATGCACCATTAGGTAACTTCATCATTGTGTAAACATCGGAGCATACTTACACAAACCTAGATGGCATAGCCTACTATACATGTAGGCTATATGGTGTGGCCTATGCTCTCAGGCTACAAACCTGTACAACACATGACTAATACTGTAAGAAATTGTAACACAATGGTAAGTAGTTGTGCAACATAGAAAAGGTACAGTAAACATAAAATATAAAAAATGATATACCTATTACCTATAGAGGGCACTAACCATGAGTACAGCCTGCAGAACCGGAAGAAGCTCTGGATGGGTCAGTGAGTGAGGAATGAATGTGAAGGCCTGGGACATTACTGTACGATGTCGTAGACTTTATGAACACTCAACACTTAGGCCGCACTAAATTAAAAAGTAAAGTACACCACGATGCCACCACGGCTACGTCATTACTAGCTGATAGGAATGTTTTCAGCTATATTATAACCTTACAGGACCCCCTGTCTTATATTGTCTTATATGCAGTCCATCCTTGACAGAAACACCATTATGTAGCACATGACTAAATACTAATTATTTTTTCACTACTGTTGGTCATCTGTTTATAAGAGACTAGTCCTTTAAAAAACTTAACATTTCCAGCGATTCAGGACTTTTTTTGTTGAAGTGGAGTACTTTTGACATGGACAAGCTAACGGGAATTCAAAGTCAGAAAGACTTAGTTAGTTTAAATCATGACTGTCATCTATGGGCTCCAGAACCCTGGAGCAAGTTATTTAGTCTTCTTGGTCCTCAGTTTCTTCATCTGCAATATGGGAATATGTATTAGGTATTGATTGCTGTGTAACTGACTGCCCCAAAACTCAGTGGCTGAAAACCAGCACCCAATATTTGCTCATTGCACTCCGTGTGGCCTAAGCTCAACTGGGCAATGTGTGCCTTGGCCACTCATGGCTGTAGTTGGTTGGCAGCTGGCCTGGGGGTGGAGGGTATATGATGGCCTCAT
This sequence comes from Papio anubis, assembly GCF_008728515.1. NCBI lineage: Eukaryota > Metazoa > Chordata > Mammalia > Primates > Cercopithecidae > Papio > Papio anubis. The sequence goes on from NC_044994.1 coordinate 52,042,507, forward strand.
TCATGCAACTGGTACCTTGGTGCTGGGCCTTCTCCATGGGCCTCTCATCACTCAGTAGTCTGGTCTGGGCTTCCCCAAATGAGGGCAGGGACACTCCAAGAAGGGAAGGCAGAAGTGGTAAGGCTCCTTGTGGCTCAGGCCTTGGACCTCACACAACATCCCTTTGGGTACATTCTACCAGTCCATGAAAGTCACAAGGAGTTAAGAAATGGACTCCACCTCTTAAAGGCCTGCAAAATATTGTGAGCATTTTCCCCCCAGGATGTTCACGCCTTCGTGTATTATGAAGTAACACATGTAGAGCGTTTTGTCGGAGGGTCAGTTCATGAACTATATGGGGCACACAGAAAGAACTTCTCTCGTCTTCATCCAGCTTTTGTCAAGATTACATGTCTTAACAAAGACTTTCCTCCCACTAGCCTACATCTAGGTTCTGGCAGCACCTGGAGCCAACCCAACATCTCCTTATGCTTCCATTCGCCAAGTATCCATTTGCTGACTTCATCATCCAAAAGAAGTGTATTTCAAAGTTGGCAATAGTTCCCACATCATTTTTCTATCAGTAAACCTGGTTTGGAAAGATCACTTTACTGTGGGAAGTAGTCTAAATAAAAAAGGGAAACACCTGGTCAAATTCATTTATCATAATGTGAAGTGGCAGCTGATGGAAAATGTGTTGGGAGTATTTTCACTAGTGAAAGGAACAATGTAATCTATCACTTTGAAAAACAAAATCACCATACACTTATGTCTTTGAAATGAATGTTTGGATTTGGTTAAGGAGTTTCCTCCTTGAATTGATGCTAAACCTCCGATCCATAATGTAGCTGTCCCACCTGTCCAGCCATAAAAAGATATAAAACAGTGACATTGAGGAAATAAGGCAGAGATGGAATGGTAATCTCCTCTAGTTGCATTGCTACACTTACACCATCTCTTACAGTGTTCTCCTCCATGTGTCGGGATGCACCACCACTAGCCACGCTGGTTATAGCCTGTGTACAGAAGGTTGCCCATCCTAATCCTGAGATCATTAGGACAGCAAACCTCTGGCCAAATTAATGTGACATAATTTTAAGAAGCCCCTGTTCTACTCAGCCAGTCTACCCTGGGGAAAAAGTTTCCCCTCATTTCATCATAGTCATTAATTTAATGATCTTGCATTATAGCTCAATTGATGCATGAGCACATGTAACAGACTTCAAAAGCACAGGGAACACTCTTACTGAACCAAAGAGGAAACTGAGACCCTGAGAGGATGTTACAGTCACACACAACCAAAGACTGCTACACACACACAACCAGTGAACTGGCCAGGCATATGTAACCCAGATGCAGTTAACAGTCCTGCCTTGGAAATCAGCAGATGGGCTGCTGGTCCCTGAATGGGTATGTAGTCATCGCTGCTGGGAAATGTTGATAGTGCCTTTTCAATAGCATCATAAACTCAAGCCATTAAAATCCTTCCTGTTCCTGTGTTGAAGGAAAGAAGATGAAGTTTTGTACATGATCCAAACCAGCCGCAGTGCCACTCCAATTTGGGAAACATTCACCTTAGGTGCTCTGCAGGCAGCCTTTTGCTACTGAGCCAAAAACTGACAAGTGGTACTGAAATGCCACTGCTGTTTTCAGCTATCCTGGTCAGCCACAGATTCCAGAGTGTTCCTCCAACACTGCAGCCTCTTCCACCACTATGGCGACCTGGAGACCAGAGGAAGAGCAATCCTTTTAGTTCTGCAAGTGTCATTAAAATGAATTTATGTATTATAATAGCTTTCCCTTTCCTTTCAGATTTTAGAGAAGTCACTGCTGTGGACGTAACATCTGGAAGAGAGGCCTGGTTAATGACCAATGTTCAATTAATGAAGATACAGCATTCTTTTTGTTTTTTTTAAAGACAAGGTCTCACTCTGTTGTCTAGGCTGGAGAGCAGTGGTGCGATCACAACTCACTGCAACCAGAAATTCCCGGGCTCAAGCAGTCCTTCTGGGTAGGGAAGTCTGCAGGCACTCCCCACAATGCCCAGCTAACATTATCTTTTGTCAAGATGGAGTCTCGCTATGTTGCCCAGACTTGTCTTGAACTCAAGCAATCCTCTCACCTCAGATTCCCAAAGTGCTGAGATTACAGGCATGAGCCACCATGCCCAGCCTGGAAACAGAGCATACTTCTGTCCAGGTCAAAAGCTTGAATCTGGAGTAATGACTTCAGGGAGAGGAGCTGGCTCATCATTTTCATGATTTTCTACCTCTTGTATCTGATTTTAAGAACATGTGCATGCATCCCATGTTACACACAGTCTTTCTGCATGAGGGTATGGCTTAAAACTAGATTATGCAGCACAGACAAGGTGTTTCTTGATTTTGCCATTGAGCCAAAGGTCCTCTGAGTAACCAAAATAGCTTTATTGTATTGACTGGTTATGTTGTCCCCATTTGCCTTTCAGTCACTGGTCCCAAGAAGCAGGGAGGCCAGAGGACTTGAGATAAAAGGATGAGCTCTAGTGTAGAACAGGCCAACACTGGCTAACTCTTAAGGACTCAAAAGGTAGATCTGTTGAATGTTCATGGGCTACTCGACTCTCTTTTTTCCCTATTATATGAGAGATTTTATGTGGGAAGGTGGTTGAGAAAGTGTCCCATAGTCCAGCAGGGGTTACCAGCCTCCTCCAGCCAGACAGGACAATCCTGTGGAGATAAATGATGGGGTAGGTTCCAGAGTGCAGGTCATGGCCCTTCTCCCCTTGCTCAGCCACTACCTGAAAATGTACTCAGAATGTAGTCAGACCGCAGGTCTCCAGCAGAACGCTCCATTTTCTGGAGAGAGTAGAACAGCAAACCCAAAGTAAGCCAAGAACTGGTTTTGCCACTTAGCAGTCAGGAGACATGATTCCTTAGATTTCTCTCATTCTACCATTCATTGTATTCTCCCCCCAACAACCTGCTAGACAGGCATGTATGTGTCCTTCATATTTCAACATGTAAATTGAAAACGTGACCCATTCCACATGAATAATGAGACATATGGTGGTAAATAATCGCAGAATTTGGAACACTTTTTTTTCTTGAAATTACATTTTAAAAACCCTTTGACAAGGAGAAACACAGATTGCTCAGTACTCAAATGACTAAAAGTTTAAAAGACCATATGGGTCCTTAGCTCTCTTGCGGGGGAAGGAGCTGAATTTGATGGCACATTTTAATAGATACATTATAGTCAAGGCTATGAAACTGCCCCAAGACCTACATCTCTGGCTTTTGCCGTCTCTTCCAGTTGTGTTTGTGAACAGGTGGCATGTTCCATCTCTGCTCCGTAAGCCCAGGTCCAATGTTGTAATTCAGGAATTTGGTTGTGTTAGAGCCTTGGACTTCTATTTTAGAAAAATTAAGACAATGACTTGAAGAAAGCCATGCAGTTTCCTTAGGGAAGAAACGGTTACAGAGCTATTATACAGTGGAAGTCTTCAGTGCTGCTCAGAACGTGCAGAAGTTTAAAATAAATGTTGCAACCCTGTGGTCTTTACATTGCATAAAAGAAGGTCCATGCTACAGTCACAGTTGAAACATCCTGAAGAAACAGACCAATTCCATTTGTTATAAATTAAGTCTCATCTTGGCAGTAAACCCACAGCTCAGGAGATTGGGGGTGTCAAAGAAAGTGCTGGAGGGAAGCTGTGCTGCTTATAGCCTTGATAACAGAGCACACTTTACAGATCTCAGAGCTTTCAGATTCTCATCTTTTTCAGGATTCGTGCAGAAGAGGGTATCTAGGTCTTAGCTCTGAAGCTCCTATGTCAGCCTTAACGGGGCCCAAGACCTCTGTCCCTCCTTCCTGATATCCAGCCTCCTGCTTGGTTCCTGCCGTGCATGACACCTTGGCTGACCTACCTGCTGTGGCATTGTCGTGGTCTGCTTTGGGAAATGCATGAAATACAGACAAGGCATCTTGTCCTCAATGAGCCCTTGAGATCTCAGCAGAGCCAAATCTGAGTTGTAGACAAATCCTGGGGTTCTCAGGGCCCAGCTGTGTTTTGTCTTCCAGGAGTGATTAAAGTGGAGGCCATGATTGAGCACAGAGTGCGAGGAGGGCCCCCATCAGCAGGACAGGGGAAAGTGACCTGCAGTAACATATGCCTCCTCAGCATTCTTTCCTGCAGATGACTAATGGACGCTCTGGGAGTGACCTTAATCAGATGTGCTGTAATTACTTATTGAATGTGACCCAGCTGCAGAAGACAAAGGGTTATGCAATATTAAAGGCAGCTGGAAGCAGAGTCCCTGCAGCAGGGCTCAAGCAGAAGGGCAGGCAATGACCTGTGTGGTGGTATTTAATTAAAAGGGTGCCTTTCTGCTCAGAGAATCAGGTATTTTTAGTAGGATAAAATCAGTTCTGAAATTAACAATTATTCGGGAAAAAAAAAAATCAATACATTGTCTTAGTAACTCTTCCAGTCCACACTGAGGTTTTCTATTCCCACTGAAGTGGCAATGTCCAAGGAAAGAGGTATTCTGTACAAGTCAATTTTATGAATAGCTTAAGCTTAAAATAGACAAAGCTGTTCGCATTGTTTATGGAAATATTTATACATTTTCAAACTCTGCTGCATTTGTGCTGCATCAGCCCAGCTAAGCTGGAACTGTATTTCTCAGCATTCCCAGCCCTGCCATGTTTCACATTAGTGCTGGCCACCAGGGGTATCTTGTGGGTGATTTGGAAGATGATAGACAGCAGCAGCCAGGTTTGCACACTCTCAAGGTCAGTATAGGGCACCAGGTGCAGCTCACAGGCCAGCAGCTGGGCCCCAGTCTCTCTAACTCCCACTGAGCTCCTCAACTTCTCTGCATCCCAGGCCAGCATGTGAAGCTCCCAGCAGAGGACTCCAGCCTCCCCTGCATGTCACAGGCAATGTGGAAGTCTGAGGCCTAGAGCCTCTGGGAGATTGGCATGGATACTAGCTTATCCTCCAGATTTGAGCTCATCCTTGATTTTCCCGACTGTGAGTCCATCTTTCTTCTCCAAATACCAGCCCTGCTGATTTGAGGGTCGGCACCCACAACTGCGTGAGGATCCCTCACCACTCAGTTTCTGCTTGTCTGATTCCCTAACTGATATACATTCTGATTCCCTAACTGATACACAAACTGAGGCAGGGAACTTAAGGCTGATTCGCACTGACTTCCTAGAACTGAGTCAAAAGGAAAACCCCACCTTCTCCTTACCCAAGTAACAAAAGGATCAGTGGCTACTCCCTTTGCAATTCCCTGCTTTCCATTGTGTTGCAGATGAGAAATAGAAAGTACCTCTGATTGGTCCCCTCCTGCAACCAGTCAGACGTTTGCATAGGGTGTAGTAACTTTTCAACTTCACTTCAGCCACTGATTGACCACAGGCCACTACTTCATTTACCTAGTGTATAACCAAGTAACCAATGGGAAACTTCTAGGGGGGATTTAAACCCCAGAAAATTCTGTCACCAGTGCTGGAGCCACTTGCATGAGCCTGCTCCCACTCTGTGGCGTGTACTTTTGTTTCAATAAATCTATGGTTTTGCTGTCTCATTCTTTCACTGCTTTGTGCATTTTGTCCAATTCTTCGTTCAAAACACCAAGAACCTGGACCACACATAGTCAAGACCCTCCACAGGTAACAATACCTTTATTAAACTATGCGTGGATATAAAGTTTTCTTGCTTTTGATGATCATGTCACTGTCATGACCACTCCTGCATTTCAAAGACAAAACACCCTAAGTGTGGGGAAGAGAAACCGCCAAAACTCCTGGAGGTGAAACTGAAGACCGCTTTCTATTTGGTGACTCAGGTATATCTTATGTCTCCTTTCTAAGGGATTGGCAAGGTCCCTTTCTTAACACCATTCGCAATTTGCTAGTTGAAGTAAAGCAAGATCACCTGGCTTATGGAATCAGGAAACATACTTTTACACAGAAACTGAAGTCCACTTTGAAATAAAGCATGAACACAGTTTCTCTCAATTCAGCAGTCTTCTGAGTACTGACAGTTTTGCAGTTAGTTGAGGTTGTTGGAAGTGTGACTTCAGAAGAACAGGACTCCTTGGACAATGCTATTCAGCTGCACAAAAAATTGAAAGTCAAAGAATGCAGAGACTAGATTACGACAGCTTTCAGATTCACTCATGAATGCTTAAGTCTGTGGAGTACTGTAAGGTACACGGATGTACTCTGGTCAAGGAATAGGCCGAGGCAGACGTCTGGCCAGAGTGACTCAGTGAGTTTACAGTGCAGGCATATAACTCCATCTGTTATCACAGCCATGCAGCCACAACATGGGAAGGTCATCCCTTGGCCCTACGCCACTATTGTCTGTAAAAGGTACAACTAACCTGCTGATGCTGTACAGGGGCTCTTGGGGCTCTGCTTGGATCAGTATGATTTGACATGGTGGGCATGCTGGTGCCCAGAGAATGAGAGCGCCAAAGCTGTCCATCTTGCAAATGGACAGGAGGGAGCCAGGATACAGCTTAGCTCGCTTGTGCCCAGAGAAAGAGTTAAGCTGCTGACCCTGAAGGCAAGGGAGAGCCGGTTGCACAGCTGTGCATGGGGGTGGCCAGCTCAAGCAGCCAAGAGAGGGTGGACAGTGTGAGAGTAAGCTGGTGATGAGAAAGATGTTGAAGAGAGCTCCTGCAGAATAAGATCATGTTTCACCTGCCTACAGTCCCCTAAGTGTTCTTTCTGCTCATCCACCCACTCTCCTCAGACTTCAGCATGGGCTGGACCTGGACCCTGGGATCTGACAACTGGCGATGAGGATGGGATAAGGTGAGTGGGTCTTCAGTCCCTGAGGACTCCCAGGTCGGCTGTGTGGCTGCAGCATGGGCTATTGTACTCAGCGGCAGTGGTGCTGCTTGAATGAGCCCCAGTGGAAACATGGGAGGCAGTAGATGTGTCTCCTGCAAGTGTGGAGATGGCGCTGAAGCATCTGGAAGTGCACAGCACCAAGACGCTACCTTTACTGGCAAAATTGGATGGGTGTTTCTGACTGCACTGCATGAAGTGCATGTCCAGTCCCTGCAGGATGCAGCGCAGGGAGGAGGAAGAACTTCTGTTGCAGGCTCACCCAGTGATCTGTTAGAAAATAGAGCATGAGCAGCTGTTGGGCCCCACAGGTGGGCCCAGAAGCCCCCTACGGTGGTGGAGCATACTTCCTATGGTGCCTGTGCCCCTGCTAAGTTGTGGAAGTTAAGCAAGTAATGCCGGCAGTCATGTACAGAGTTAGTGCAAGTCATTCGGAAGAAGGACATTGCTGCACAACCCAGTCCCGCCCAAGCATTCTGGTTTAAAGAGTATCTGCTACAGTTGGTGGAAGTGTAAAGCCTTTTCTGTTTAATAAGAGAACTGGCCAAGGTGTGTGGCTTGGGGGACTCCAAACAACCAAAGGCCACATGTGAACTTGGCAATCTACTGGTCCCTGAACCCAGGTAAGTTTCTGGGCAGAGCTGCATTTATTAATGCCTATGAAGGCCAGTCAGTGGAATGAAACCTCTGTCTCTGTGCATTGGCATCAGCCATTTGGTTCTCTGCTTATGCACTGTGTATGTCTCTCCCATGCCTGAAGATATTCTGTGGGTGGATGTTTTACACGGCTTGGCAGCTGTACTGTCTGTCATGGGCTTGATGGGCCACTGGACGATGGCACTGGGACCGTCCACAGAGAGCCAGGGATGGTTTGCCTTCATGGGAGGGTGACAATGGACTTTCACAGTGTTGCTGCAGGGCTATACGCATAGCCCTATCATATGTCATAGTCTTACTGATGTTATGCTAACCTCTGATTCTCTTGCAGGTTTAGAAGCAGCAGTGCCCCTCTTGCCTGGGAGTTGGGATGACAAGGCTGGAAGAGCCTTTCTGGTAGCCAAACAGACTATATAGCAGGCACAAGCCCTATGGGTAGTTAGCCAGGGATGCCCATTTGAAGTGGATGTCCATGTGACCACAGATGGTTTTGGCTAGGGTCTATTGCAGTGCATGGGGTGCCTAAGTACACCCATAGGCTTTTGATTCCAGCTATGGAAGGGAGCTGAGCTCCAGCATTCCTTAATAAAAAGGCAGTTAGCATCATTCTCAGCAAACTAACACGGGAACAGGAAACTAAACACTGCATGTCCTCACTCAGAAGTGGGAGTTGAACAATAAGAACACGTGGACACAGGGAGGGGAACATCACACACCAGGGCCTGTTAGGGGGTGGGAGGCAAGGGGAGGGAGAGCATTAGGACAAATACCTAATGCATGTGGGGCTTAAAACCTAGATGACGGGTTGATGGGTGCAGCAAACCACCATGGCACATGTATACCTATGTAACACATCTGCACCATCTACGCATGTATCCCAGAACTTAAAAAAAAAAAAAGACCTACATGGGATTAAACAAAACAAAAACAAAAGCAGGCTGTGTTCATGGGTAACCATCCCTTGGACTGGAAAAGCAGTTAGTTATGTGGCCCTTCAGGCTCATAAGAGTGTGGCAGGACGGGTTACAGTTGTCATGTGGATGACTTACCCAATACCAGGATGGGTGTGTTCATGGGTAACGACTCCCTGGACAGGGATAGCACAGACATCCACTTCAGTGAAGCGGGGCACCTACTCAGAGCATCAAAGTACACTACGTACAAGTCCCTTAGCAGCAGAGTTACAAAAAGTCTTGAGACCTGTAGTCCTAATGCAAGATAAGGCCACGGGGCCTAAGGCACTCCTAGACCCTGTGTCCTGTTAGGAAGAGTGTCCCCCCTTTCCTAATGGGACATGGTGCACAGATGGGTCTGCTGCTGCAGTCCAGCCTAGTACTGACATCGTATGGTTTAAAACCAAGTGTAAACAGAGTAGCTAATGAGCTAAACTCAGGGCAGTGTAAATGATAGTCACCAAAAGGTAAACTCCTACGGTAATCTGTGCCAATAGCTGGGCAGTTTATCAAAGCTAATGTATGTAATGGGCCTGCGTGCCCAAAAGCTTATGTATGTATTGGGCCCGCGTGCCCAAAACTTATGTGTCAGGCTTATGTGCCAAGCCTATGTGTATGTATTGGGCCTGCGTGCCCAAAATTATGTCAGGCCTATATGCCAAACCTGTGTATCAAACCTGTGTGTCCAAACCCTATGTCTCCCTCAGCCTAGGGGGTGGAGTGTAAGTTACATGGACGTACTTTGGTCAAGGAATAGACCAAGGCAGACATCTGGCCAGTGTGACTCAGTGAGTTTAGAGTGCAGGCGTATAACTCCACTTGTTATCACACCCAGGTAGCCATACACGGGAAGGCCATCCCTTGGCCCTACGCCACTATTGTCTGTAAAAGGTGTAACTGCCCTGCTGACACCGTACAGGTGCTCTTGGGGCTTGGCTTGGCTCAGCTCAACATGGTTTTGCATGGCGGGCACACTAGCGCCCAGAGTAAGAGAGAGTGGAAAGTAAGGTACATCTGCAAGACCGACAGGAGGGAGCAAGGACACTGCTTGGCTTGCTCATGCCCAGAGAAAGAGTTAAGCTGCTGACCCTGAAGGCAAGGGAGAGTTGGCTGTGCAGCAGTGTGTGAGGGCGGCCGGCTCAAGCAGCCGAGACAGGGTGGATGGTGTAAAAGTAAGCTGCTGCTGAGAAAGCTAGTTTGAAAAAGCTGTTGAAGAGAGCTGCTGCTGAATAAAACCATGTTTTACCTGCCTACTGCCCTGCCCCCAGTGTTCTTTTGCTCACCCACCCTCTCCCCTCGGACTTCAGCATGGGCTGGATCTGGACCCCCAGATCTAACAAGTGTATGTAGGCAGAGAAGATAGGTCTAGGTTTAAGCCAATGTCATGATTTGTAAACTTGAGTTATTTATTGACTGCTTTAAATAATACTTACACATAAAGTTAAGGTTAAAACCGTGAAATTCTATCAACAATCCACTACCTCCCTTAGTCCTTTTAGTATGGTCTTTCATGTGTGTGTATATACACACATGCAAACACACAAGCTGACTGGCTAGGCATGAACACCTGACCCACAGGAAAACAAATCCATTGGTAAGCCAGGAACCAATCACAATCTACCTTTTTAGACTATTAATTAACAAATTGAGCAATGTGAAATCAGAATTAAAGAGGAGGGTAATCCTCTCCCACCATTGACAAACTGATATACTTCAGAGATTAGAAAATCAACCAGCTGTAGAGAGAGAGGCAGAGACAACAGACCTTGTGGCTCCAGAGAGATGGAGAAATGGACATAATGTGGGCCTGCCTGATGAGTTACAATTCACATGGGGATTGATTTCCTGTACTCCATCTCCATGACAGTCCCCTGATCTTTTCAATAATAAACCTGCATTCTATCCGAGTTACTTCGAGGGGATGTGCACATGCATACGCTCTGTCCAGAATCCAGGTGTTTTTCCCATCCACAGTACACGTTTGTTACCTGTTACTCCCTGGCCCATCCTAGCTCTGGCTGGGGTCAAGAGTACCTCATGAGCTACTAGCACGCCCCCTCATCTGGGGTCACTGAAAGCTCCCTGAGCTCTCAGCTGTCCCTAATTCAGTGGCCTTCACGCAGGGGGTGTGGAAAGCCTCCCTCACGTGTTGTGGTCACACGTGTCTCTATGTCCTCCGTGCCATTGCAGAGCCTGTGGCCAGGCCGCCTTAGAGGTTTCAATCTCTTATTTGTTTCAGTTCTCTTGGTTCCCAGTTTGAGTGATAGTGTTCAGGGAAAGGAGTCTTCCATATAAGTCATGGATTGCTTAAGCCAAAAACAGAAATAAGACGGTTGGCACGTTTATGAGATTATGTATTTTTCTTCTCTGATGAAATATGTATCCATGATTAGACTAGGGTGACAGAAGAGAGCAATGCAACCCTTTCAGCCCCACCAGGTGGGTGAGGTGCCCAGAACATCAAATGGCAACTGGAGACGTAAAGGTGCAGGTCCAGGCATGGACTGAGCAAGAGACACAAGATGCAATGTTGTTTCCAATATAAAACCCCAACTCTGCTTGTTAGAATATATGTGGATGGGGGTTGGGGGGAAGGCAAGAACTAATCTGCTAAAAATAAGCACAATCAGCTGTTCTTCATTTTTTAAAATAATATTTGTTTGCTACTTGTGCATTCATTTGGCCATCTGGCCAACATTTGGAAGCAGACAATCAGTAGCAAGCATCCAGGGTATTTACAAAATTATAGAAAAACTGAAGAAATAATTCGGCCATTTTTTTTTCCTGTGAATCAGGAAAATAACATCACTATTTGATTTTGGCTGTGGGTCTCCTCAGGCAGGCTCAAAGGGCACCAGAGGCTGAGAAGCACTAGACCCCACAGGGCAAGGACCCTGGAGGTACATGTGGATCAGCTTCAGTGGACGCCTGGAAGCCCCACACCAGGGCTATGGTTCCAATCACCAAGTCTTTGTTGAATGCCTACTAGCAACACAGAATTCTCACGCCACTGAGGACATAAAAGATGATCAGAAGCCAGTTGTTCCCAACAAAGGAACTTAGGATTGACAAGTCAGTAAAACATGTGCAACATTTCCACAAATGTACCAGAGTTGTTTGTGATCATAACCCCAAATCATGGGTACCTTGATGTTTAGAGGGGAAATGGTATTGGCTGGGCAAGCTGGGGCAAGGAATGTGATGAGCAGTGGGCTTGAATAAGTGAAGTGGAGGAGGGGAGGTTTCTCAGGAAGGGAGACTAGCATGAACAGCAGCATAGACGTGAGAATAACCACCTGGAGTGATGAACTTATGCTGAGTAGAAAGTTCCAGAAGGCTGCCTAAGAAGAGGTGTGTGAACAGCAGAAGCAGGACAAGCCTGAGATGGTAAGACATTCTTCCCAGGGCAATCTGACTTTGGGAGCCACATAAAGACAATCTTTATAACTATCAGCAGTTTAAAGCCTGATTTCCTCTTAACTCTAAAACTTTCCTTTTGAAAATGTTTCATTTATAAGTTTAATACAAAGTTACACAAAACTCAAATTTTATAGAAATACATAAAGAATGAAGGGTAAATTCCTCTTTAATCCTATTCAGACAATCATCATTTGACATAATTCTCTCAACTTTATACTTCCTATGTACTAATTATATAAATGAGATCACAAAATGAGATTTTATATATATATACACACACGCACACACATATACACATTCTGTTTTTACTTTGTATATATTGAATATTTTCTGCTATCAGTACATATAGCTGCATGTTATTTCATCATATGATTAGATCATGGTCATTAAACCAGTTCTATACTAGTATATCTAATGAGAAAACTAGAAACAACCTAAATATATGACAATGTCTTCAGTATTTCCTTTGTACCCTTCAGAAAGTGTCTATTACTAACTGGCTTGTATTTCACTGATCTTACCGACTATATTATGAAGTCTTCGGGATTTACGTGAACATCTATGTCTTCCATAGCACCTGGCACAGTCTCCTGGACAGAGGGTGTATTCAAATACCGCAGCTAGAATGAAGGCCATGAACACTGAAGCCATATGAGGTTGGCTGGGGAGAGGAGAAACTGAAGACCATTGAGAAAGGCTAATGCGAGGTCACAGTGATTGACAGCCTGGCCTTGGTCCATGGTGGTAGAAGTAAAACACAAAGAATAGATCTAGGAGGGATTTAAAGGCCATCAACAGGGGGACTGCAAAGTATAAGTTCAAGCATCAGTCACATGAATCTCAGCTAAAACCCATAAACATGATGGCTTGGAAAATCCAGCATGATCACTGCAACAGAGCCGAGTAGTCAGCCTTGTTCCCTTGCTCCTGATGGGCTTATTTAACACAAGCCCCTGCAGGCGAAAGAAAGAAGTGAGCATAGGGGAGAACAGTCAGGCAGAGGCAAGGGCCACCCCTTCAGGGGAGTACTAGGAGTCCACTCTGGAGTTTGTCATGCTTGTGGTCTTCTTGGTTAACTTTGAGTGTCAAAAATGTAGGTAGGTAGGGGAGGGAGGGAAGTAGAAAAGAGAACGGCCAGGGCTGGGGTTTAGTCAGATGAAGGCTGTCAGAGTTCTAGGAAGTGTTTTGTTCCAGCCAATGGTACAGGACTGGGGAACAAGATCTGGACCTCAATGAAGAACATCAGAGAAGGGCTGCCAAGGGCTGCCAAGGGCTGTGTTGGGTCCACAGCAAGAAAGATGCGGTAGGAGGTAGACAAAGAGCTGTTATTCAGGCTAGGTAATCAGGCGCGAGGGGCAGTCTGGGCCACAGTGTCCATAACTCACTCTCTACAGCCCGGCCCCACACCAGGCCCTGCTGAGGCCTATTGCACACCATGCCTGACCTTAGAATTAGGACCAGCTTTGTAATTTGCCTGGCCCAGTGCAAGATGAACCTGTGGGACACTTCATTTAAAAAATTAAGAATTTTCAAGATGGCAACAGCAAAGCATTAAAGTAAGCACAGGGCCCTTTTAAGCATCAGGCACTGTGCAAAATCCCAGACCCTGCAGCTAAGAGGGAAGATGGGTTGTCACTAGTTTTTTTTTTTTTTTTTTTTCCCCAGAACGGTATAGATAAACAGCCTGTTCTCTTCTCAAACACACTGCTGGGTTTTAAAGCTTTTTTCTCCCGAAAGAAAATCGAATGCAAAACTCAACCTAATGCATAAAACAGTCTAAGGTGCATCTTTTCAGACTACTTCAGGGCTCTTGAACTCCCCTGCCCCCAAATGCATTGCCAAAGATCCTAAGTCACTACCTCTGACCTTGGAGATCCAAAAGGCAGTGTTAAAGCCCACTGCAGTAGGTTCTATTATCTTGCATGACAGAACAGTGAATAAGGAAAAACCATATCTGGTAACTGAGAGTGAAATACCCAGGACACACACTGCAACAGCAACCGTGGCTACTAGGGTGCCCTGCAGGCAGCAGGTCAGCAAATCAATCAGATGCATGGTTTCCACATCATTTCACCACAGTATCATTTTCTTTCCACCCACAGAGTGGCACACAATGTCTCTTCCAGGGCCATTCATAACATATCCATTTTCATTATTTAAATAAAGTCCCTGTGTCAGTCACTTGTCTCTTGCGACCATCTTTGAGAGAAAATTTCCAGCAGGGAAACAATATGAAACAGGCTTGCTTAATAGGCTCATATGCACAATCTACCACTCACCCTAATTAAAACTATCTTTAGAAAAGCTATAAAATGGAAGGAAAAATAAAAAAAAATTAAAAGTCAACCTAAGATGATGGAAGTACCATGACATGAAACAACTGTAACTTTAAATCGCCAGATTTATCCTTAACACATGCTCTTCAGGCATTTGTTTGGAAAAGGCACTGATAAAGTAGGAAAGAAGTGCTCAACTGTCTTGAGAAAGGAACTGAGCTGTTCTGTTCTGGTGTAGACTGCCAAAGAACATGTTTGCAAATGCCGCTAATCTTATCTGAACATATTAATAAAGTCCCTAAATCCTGCTATTAAGAAATACTACCACTGACATTGCAGCTGGCTAACATTTGCTTCTTAAATGCTATCACCACTCTCTCTTTTATTCCACACCCCACCCCACTGCTGCCCCAACCTCCAAGAAAAAAAAGGATAGCTGTTTCCTCGAATGTTTAGCTACCAAAAAAATATCTAAAGCCTCATAAGACATTGAGAGAGAACAAAGATGAAAGTCAGGGTGAAATGAACAATTAAGATAAACTATATAGAATTCTTTTTAAAGGACAAGCCTCATAAAGCTACCATGTTAGGACCACAAATCATTCTGCAGATTATTTCCCCTCTATCTGTAAGCAAAGAGGTGAAAGGATTAGGTGATTTCTAAGGTCTCCTCTTGTCATGATGTTCTGGATTTATTGAAAGAGGTTTGTAAATGCATTTTTTTTCTCTTTTCTTTTTTTTTTTGAGATGGAGTTTTGCTCTTGTTGCCAAGGCTGGAGTGCAGTGGCGTGATCTCGGCTCACTGTAACCTCTGCTTCCTAGGTTCAAGCGATTCTCCTGCTTCAGCCTCCCAAGTAGCTGGGATTACAGGCACCCGCCACCATACCCAGCTAATTTTTTGCATTTTTAGTAGAGATAGGGTTTTGCCATGTTGGCCAGGCTGGTCTCAAACTCCTGACCTCAGGTGATCCACCCGCCTTGGCCTACCAAAGTGTTGGGATTACAGGCATGAGCCACTGCGCCTGGCCGCATTTTCTTTTATCTGCTCTATTTCATTAGACATTTCTTGCTTGTGTGCCTAAGTTAGCTAATGGGGAAATCCAGCAGACAGTGATGGGAAGCAAATGATTGCAGTCATGCTTTTTCCTTGACTCCACCTCAAGACCCATCCCACACTGCAACCCAAGTGGATCGTGTTCTAATGTAGCAATTCTATCAGTGACCCATGCTCTGCTGGTCACTGACACCCCTTCTGTGTGTCATTTTCTAGGGCTGATGAAATCCTATGCTCTGCCTAAATTGTCTGAAACTCTATTCAAGACTTGCCAACTACGTGACTTTGCTCACTACCACCATCACACTGCTCTGTTACTGACTGGGATAAAGATTATCGTGCATGAAAGTCATTGCCAACAGCATGCAGATTTAAAGCAGACCCAACAACTCCTTCCAGGTTTTATCAGCAGACACATATCACATACAGAAGCATCCATCCCTTTCCTAATGGTATCTTCAAATTGTTCTATTTTAAAATTTTCTTCATTTGTTTTTGAACTTTCTTCTTGCTTATAGATTTTTAGAAGTCGCTGTGGTAGCTATTCTTTTTCTATTTTTTAAAGTCTGAATTCATATAGAGAGAACCACAGTTAGGAGAATCCTTTTCAGGGCAAAAGTGGGTTTCTACAGGGGTTCTTCCAGCACTTTCCAAACCCGAATGTCTCCAAGTCCTGATATCTCAAATTATCTGGCAGAAATAAGAGGCCCAATTTTTTTTTTTTTTTGGGCAGAATGTGAGGTTCTGCCCTGTTGTAACAGTGCTGTCTTCTCACAAGCTACTCATGTGCTTTATAAGAAGATAACCCACAATCCCTACCTCTGCTCTATTCAGTGACTAGCTACTGCACAGACGGTGTAAATGGTGACTAGCTACTGCACAGACCGTGTAAATGGACCAGGACAGCCAGAGAGGTGAGTGGGAAGTTTAGTACAGATGTGACTGAAAGCACTTGGTTTTATTTCTCCCCAAGACTTCTCAAAAGGAGATAGCACAGAGTATTGGTGAACAGACTTCTGAGCACCTTTTTCCATGTGGCCTCCAAGAAGAAATCAATGAACTATTTACTTTTCTATTTAGCAAGGTTTCAAGAGACTCTCTAATAACATAAGCCTTCTGATTACTGCCTTTCTTGATCATGAGACCTAAGGAGAAGATGGCTAAACTAAAGCAACTTGGAGCTAGCCTTTCAGAAGACAGGCTACATCTGCTCAGTTCACCTGCACAGACCAAAAACAGTGCATGCTGAAGGCGGCCCAGTGCAGCTGAATTTCATCAGATGGGCATGTGTCTCCTTCCCCAAGTGCTGGCCTCAGCTTCTCAGAAGGGAGTGCATTGAGCCACGGTGAGCCCTGCAGGTGGTCACTTGGACACCTCTGCCCATCTGTGAGAGTGAACAGCGTGCTTACCACTGTGGTAGGCTGCAGTGCCACAGAAAGCTGATTCACACATAAAGGACATGGGCAGGCCATGAGTTCTCTCCATCCAGGGACATCTTGCTAACTAAACCTCCCACCTGCCACCTCCACCCTAGTCCTGCCTGAGTGTGCTCTCACTCACTACATTCTTGGACCGTCTCTGTTCACAGGCTGTTTCCACTCTTAAACCTACTTCCATTTCCTCTCTGCAGAGGAGTGCATCTCAGGTTATCTCCGAACGATGTTTGATTCCACTCTCTCCTTTTATTCAAACAATTCTCCTCACCTGAGTGGCTCCCCAGCAAGCCTGGCTCTCCCTCCAGCAACCCAATCTAGAAAGCTATAGCATCTGTCGCATAAGGGCTGGGTTGGCTCTGGTCCATTAAGAAGGTATTAAGCACTTTATTGTACCAGCTTGCTGGAAACCCAAGACCCCCTCTAAATCTGTTACTTCACCTGATGCCAATTTTACTAGCAGTCTGTCCTAAAAATGGTACATCTGGTAATAAAAACAGATATTTTGAGCACCTATTAGATTTCAGAAGGCATGAACTATCTATTATTGATTTATCTTTTGCATCTATTCATCAATTCCTTTAATTTTTGCAATAGCACCGCAAGCTAGATAAAATTCCCAATTTACAGATAAGAAAACAGAATGTGAAAGAGGAAGTAGCTGAAATAACACATCTAGTAAATTAAAGTCAAAATGAGGCACAAAGCCCAAATTTTTATTTACACAATGTTGAACACAGATGTTATTTTTAGCAATTCACCTCCCCCCGCCGGCCTTTAAAAAAAGGGAGAGACAGGGTCTTGCTCTGTGGCTCAGGCTAGAGTACAGCAGCTCAATCAATCATAGCCCACTGCAGTTTCAAACTCCCAGGTTCAAGCGATCCTCCCACCTCAGCTTCCTAAGTAGCGGAGACCATAGGTGCGCACTACCATGCCTTGGCTAATTTTGTTTTTGTGGAGATGGGGTCTTACTCTGTTACTCAGGCTGGTCTTAAACTCCTGGCCTCAAGTGATCCTCCTGCCTGGGCCTCCCAAAACACTGGGATTAGAGGAGTGAACCACTGCACCCGCCTCAGCTCCCTTTTCTTAGGCAGGTATCACTACCCAGATAATGCCAGATGCTACAACTTCTTTCTCTCGTTCTTAAACAGAATAATCAAAGGCATTTTCTACTTTTGAAGATCTGTTACTCTTCATTTGCCTGTCATTTGACAAGCTCTTCCTGAACACATGCTCCGCACTGTGTTACATGTGGTGGGAAACGGCAAAGGGTAAAGAATACTCATTTCCTTTAGAAGCTTAGATCTAGCCTGGGAGAGGGAATTTCTGCTGGATCACTCTGATATGAATAACGAATTGGAAGCTGCATGCCACTGACCAATGCTGCCATCAAGCACAACCCACAAGGGAGAGGAACAATAAGGTGGTGCTAGGGAACATGAATCCACACAAAAGAGAAACAAAACGTTTAGTGAGGTCAAGTGGGGCCACCCTCAGACCATTTGCTCTGTGGGGAGGGGCTTTGAAAGCCAGGCCTCAATGCCCGTACTTAAGCTAGTCAGCCACCAGTTTTTGATGAGGGCCATCAGTGAAGTCTAAGGACACTGTGCCTGTCTCTGGTCTGCTGGCTGTAACACTTCTGGATTCTGAGAGACTTTGCGTACACTCTCTTGGATTTGACGTAAGCTCCAGACAGCTATGAGCAAGACTAGTTACCAGGATCCCTGAGATCACAGTGAGGGGAAGCAGAGTTTTCTGCGACATTGCCAGGGCAGTGACCTCCCAGAAAATGAAAGGGAAGTCATCCTTGGAGATGTGCTGGCGGGTGTGGGGCAGGACCTCCCAGGGACTTCAGGCAGCTCATTAACGTGATATTAAATTGCTCTGTGTGCGAGGTTTTCAGAAAGGACAAAGGGCAGAACTGCTGCTGAGCCAGGGAATCAGAGCGGAATCCCAGCACACTGGCTCCAGGAGAGCCGGACGTCCCCTAGGCTGCCCACCAACCAGGATGAAAATCGAGACATCAGAGCCTCTGTCATTCACATGGTCCCCTAGCAGTGCCCTGGGCCTGAATCCCACAAAGCTGGTCCTTCAGCTGGGAGCCATATTGCTTCAATTTCATGCTCCATCACAAGAGTAAGTCCACTGCTGAGCTGTAACATATGAGTTCAGCCAGAAATTCACTCTCCCACTTTTGAGTATAATAGCAGTCAGTCCCTAGGAGTGAAATGTGCTCCTTTTTTGGGTCAACAGTAGAGCAAGCCAGAATTAACTCAGCTCCTTTCAGAAGTCAGCTTGCTAATGGCATCAGGAAAGGCTGAAGCATTTGGCAAGTAATCATATATTATTGCTTTACATTATTATGTAACTTTTCCTTATGTGCTTCTTCTTGCTTTAAAAAAATTAGGACTTAAGGTCTTTGATAATAGTGATTTTAAAAAATCTATCCTTATAGTAGTCCCATTAAATACTAAAATGAATAAATGAATAAACATGAATGGAATGGAAAATCTGTACATATATGGAGGGCGTATAATGGGGTTAATTTAATCTCCTAATATGTTTTATCTCATACATACAGAAGAGTCATTCTCTCAAAGTATGATCCCTACTTTGGAATTAGAAATGCAAGTTCTCAGGCCTCACCCAAGACCTACTGAATCTGAAACTCTAGGGGTGGGGCTCATCGATCTGGATTTTAATAAGAGTTGGTGGCAAATGTTGTTTAGACACAGTTCACCCTTTAGACTACTGGAAATTCTAGTCTAGTTTTTAATCTCTGGAGAAACCTAGGAACGGCCTACATCCTTTTCAGAACGATCAAAGATTGACACCAAAATGGGTTTTTGTTGTGGTTGTTTTGGCAGACATGGTATCTAGGGAAGAAAACAAAAATGAAAAGAATTTTTTACTTGGCATTTGCTGGCATTTTCGTAGTTACTGAGCATGAAACGAAATAAACCCTGAAGCCCATGACAGTGAGTGAACGCATATTTTTTCAAAATGTCTTGCAGTATCAAATCAATCCCTCAGTCAGCTTGCTTTTGAGTTTAATGGAGCCAAGACAGCTATTATTGTAGCTGTCACAAATTTTATGGGTTTTTTCCCCCTTGCCCTGTGAAGCTGGAACCAATTGTTGTTATAAAGAGACTAAATAAAAAAGGTCCTGGATTTCCTGTTATTACAGATCGATTTTTTGAGATTCTAGAATATCATATGGGTTTTTTTGTAACATAATTAAAACCATGTGAAATGGCACAATGTAGACTTTACCAGAGATTGATTTGATCATGCTTCCAAATGAAATACTTCAAGGAAGAAAATCACTAGATAATAGTTTTCCTTCTTAATATCACAGTTTTATATCACATTGTTCAAAAAATCTGCTTTATGAGAAATGTCAAAATACATAAATCAGGATAATTTCTACTGGTTGATTAACCTTATTCACTTTCAAAGTTTAGCAAATATAGATATGTTTGCTTAATAGGGAGGCAGGGACAGCTTTCAGAGGGCAGGCAGCTGAAACTGAATCCCAGGACCATTTTCGCAAGAATAAACTACAACTTCTCAGAACATTTGTGCTTCATTGAGAGGGCAGTATCTTGAAGACATTAAATAGTACACATGTGTGTGTGCCCCTAAGATGGTTTTAGTTTATGTGTCAATCTGATTAGACCAAGGTGTCCAGTTGTTTGGACAAACATTAGTCTAAGTGTTGCTGTAAAGATATTTGAAGATGTGACAAACATCCAGTATCAGTAGACTTTGAGTAAAGTATACGGCCTTTAATAATGTGGACAGGGCTGGGCACCGTGGCTCACACCTGTAATCCCTGAACTTTGGGATACCAAGGTGGGTGGATCACTTGAGGCCAGGAGTTCCAAGACCAGCCAGGCCAACATAGTGAAACTCTGTCTCTCCTCAAAGTACAAAAATAAGCCAGGCATGGTGGTATGCACCTGTAGTCCTAGCTACTCAGGAAGCTGAGGCACCAGAATTGCTTGAACCTGGGAGGCAAAGGCTGCAGTGAGCCAGGATTCTGCACTCCAGCCTGGGCAACAGAGCAAGACTCTGTCTAAAATATATATATATGATAGGCCTCATCCAATCAGTTGAAGACCTTAAGAGCAAACACTGAGGCTTACTGGAGAAAAACTCCTATCTTCAGATGGTAACACAAAATCTGCCTGTTTCCAGTCTTCAGACTCAAGACTGCAACATCAGCTCTTACCTCAATCTCCAGCTTACCCTCTGTTTCAACTTACCTCAATCTCCAGCTTACCCTTTGTTTCAACTTACGAAGCACCACCAATTGTGTGAGCCAATTTCTTAAAATAAACTTCTCTTTCTAGATATCTTGTTGGTTCTGTTTCTCTGAGGACCC
This sequence comes from Papio anubis, assembly GCF_008728515.1. NCBI lineage: Eukaryota > Metazoa > Chordata > Mammalia > Primates > Cercopithecidae > Papio > Papio anubis. The sequence goes on from NC_044994.1 coordinate 52,063,518, forward strand.
CTGACCAATATACAGTCCCCAACCCTAATGTTTAACCCAAAGTCTCCAAGACATTCACACTACTCTTTTCTCACCACTTTAGTTGAAATAACTTGGTTAAAAGTGCAGAGAAAAAAAATAAAATCAAGGAACTTACAAGAATTATCTTAAAAACTACTGCCCGCACCTTCACAAGTAGAAAATGGAGATACTGCTGTACTATTACTACTAAAAGTTAGAGTCACTGCCTTAAACATCCAGAATCCTACAGAACTTAACCTATGCTTCCATGATTTCATTTGGTATATTAAATGATTCATCTATTTACATAGCTAGCTTTCCCATTTCATCAGGAGAATCTCAAGGAGAGGAAATGTTGATTTTTAAAACAGTTTCATGTAATAGGTATTAAATATATTTTTGCTAAATGAATGAACTGTCAAAATCTTCAAAATAATTACCATTCTAAATGCTCTTCTGGTTCTTCAGTTTTCCCTCATTTCAAATAGGACACGTTCTATCTGCGCTACAAGGCACAAATGGAACAGCAGCTGGGACTAAAAAAGTCTACACCCAGGGGACCAGTAACTCCTGACATAATTCAGAGTTTAGGCATCACTGGTTCATACTAGTGCCTCCCATGCGATCTGATTATAATAATGTAAGATGGCTTTTTCAGTGAGTCTAGATTAGACACAGTGATTCTGCAACTGACCACAATGCAATGTTTTTGAAGAATTTATAATATGGTTAGTTGTCTAAAAAGTATCTTTAGTTTAGAACTTCAATAATTTAGTTGAAAGAAACTGAAGATGTGAAATATAAGCTCACAGTTGTACCATAAAACATCTTACTTAATAAACCACACTTACAGGAAATGAAAGGCCAATGTGGTATATTAGAGAAACGGGGTCTGTATCTACAACACTGTAGTAGAAATTATATTGCCCTAACATGGCTCGTTATAAATTGGGTCAAAACCACGAACTGATTTCACAAACTTCCTCCCAAAAGTTATTTCATCTTAACTCTACACATATATTCCACAAAAATATAACTTCAAACTCTATACTCTATTTTTGAGGAAGAAAGTTGAAATAAAAAATGTGCTGGCTAATGTTAACTTTCATGAAGCAGATTTGCAGGGATATTCTCTGTCACACTGTAGCCTGGCAAGGTGTTTAGCTTTGTTACATAGGTCTTGTGGCATCCATGTGTTTGCCTGGGGTGAGGACAGATTTCAGCTTATACCTGTAGGTAGATGACTCTTCCTCCTGTTAAAAAGAATTAGCACACACTGTTATGGGTTGAATCATGTCCCTCTAAAATTCATCCATGTGGAAGTCCTAACCCTCAGGACCTCAGAATGTGACATTTGAAAAGTAGGGTTGTTGCAGATGTAATTAGTAAGACGAGGTCATACTGAAGAAGGGTGGGTCTCTAATCCCATCCACATAAAAAGGGGGAAATTTGGATGTAGAGACACACACACGGGGAAAACACCACGTGAGGATAAAGGCAGAGATTGGGGTGATTCTCCTGCACACCAAGGAACACCAGAGATGGCTAGCAAACCCGCAGAAGGTGGGGGACAGACCTGGAACAGAATCTTCCACGCAGTCCTCAGAAGGAACCAACTCTGCTGATGCCTTGATCTCAGACTTCAACCTCTAGAACTACGAGACAATAAATCTCTCCTCTATGAGCCACCCAGTTGGTGGCACTTCTTAATGGCAGCCCTAGCAAACTAATCCACACTCCTACCTGCCACAGAATTCATGCAAAACATGCAAGGAGGCAGACTGCACCAGGTGCAGATCACAGGGCAAAAGCTGAAAGAGCAGAGCAAGGTCAAGGGGAAAGTGCACTCTTCCAGGTTATCCACAAAGCTGCCAGCCAGCATTCGGGACAAACCTACAGGAATCATGATGAGATATTTTAATACAAGTGTCCTCAGACTGAAAATGTTCAAATTATAGTCAGATACTAGAAATTAATATGTAATACAGACTAACACAATATGATCAATGCTGACAAAGGATGGCCGAATTTGAGAGAGAGGAGAAAGAGAATAAAGACCAGTTGACCCTTGTAGAGTCTTGTGAATATTATGCTTAAGTTCGCTGCAAAGTTCTCATTTCATGCAGTCTTTCTTCAGTCTTTCTTAACCAATCCTTTGACCATCATTGATACGGTCCTAAGTTGCGGTGGCTAGAGGTAATCATCTGGAAGACTGGTCATAATCCATATTGGCAGCTACAATTCTCATGCCCAGAGCAGGTCATAATGGGTAAGAGCCCCTCCCACCTCACCAATTTCACATAGATGGAGTTCCGCTGGAATCGGTAAGTATACAGCCAGTAACTACCATCAAAATCTAGATACAGAACACCACCCTAACCCCACATGTCCCTTTAGTTAATCCCTTCCCCTCCAGCCTCAGGCAAACACTGATCGCTTTTCTCTAATTTTTCCTTTGTAAGAATTCCACATAAGTGGAATCATACAGTAGTTTCTAATCTTTTTGCATTTGGCCTTTTTCACTTGGCATCATGCTAAGATCCATTCATGAGTTTATGTTCCTTTTTATTGCTGAGTTAGTGTTCATGTTGTGGATATACCACAACACACACATGAAAGGCAATTGGCTTGTTTCCAGGTTTTGGAGGTTACAAGTAAAGCTGCTATAAATATTTGCATACAACTTTTGTGAGTGTGTGTGAACAAAAGTTTTCGTTTCACTTGGGTACTCAAGAACAGAGCTGCCAGGTCACTTGAACTTCATAAGAGAATGTTAGTGTTTTCCGAAATGGCTGTACCATTCAGATGGCTGTTTTTAAAGTAGCTCATTATACTTGACATTCAGAAAAATATTCAAGTCTGTAAATATTTTTGTCAATAAACAGCTTTAGTAGAAATATCAATGTTAAATGGGAACAATGTCTAAGACTTGTGAAAAACCTAGGCGTTTATGACTGGGGCAAAGCTGTAGTGAACAAAGGCATAAGACTAAAAGCTGCCCCTTTCTGCCTTTGATTGTGACTAAATGTGGAATTAAATTGCTTTGCTGCCTCTCCCACAACGGTGAGCTGTGAGTGAGGCTTGCACGTTGTTTCTTTACCCAGCCATGCCCTGTCTACTTGCTCTGCCAACCTGCCGCACCCTCCAACGCTTCTGTCTTGGTGCCAAACAAATGACTTCAGAAACAAGGAGGAGCTGAAATGCATCCATTTGTTTGGAATCCATGCATGTCTCGCTCAGATTGTGCCTTTCCCTAAAGATCTGTTTGCTGTCTTTTGAAGTGAGAATACCAGCAAGTCTGCATAGTGGGTTTTGCCTACCTGAAAGCGATTTTTTTCTGACTCCTCCCTAATCTCTTCTTTCTCTGAACTTGACTCTAGACACAGATATGCCTATATGCTCAGGACCAAAAGAAAACCTGATACTAAGCTAAAGGCCAGCTGGCTGGCACATAAAAGAAATCCAATACTTTATTTCCTTCTCCAAAGGGTCCTCATGTGAACTTGTGTTTGTGGAGATGCAGAAGTGTTTGTGGTGGGTGTGTTTCTGAGAGTGTTTAGCTGTCCTGGATCTAGAAGAAAATGGGAAAGGGATGGTGAAGTTTGAGAGAGAAAAGGCTGAGCATTGAACACATGCTTGGGGCCAATGTGAACTTAGGGAGAAAAGCGTTTGCGGGGTCACCAGATGGCAGCTCAACCTCAGAGGCTGCTCTAAGTCTCCAGGCAGCAGTTCCAGCTGGAGGTGATTTTCTCTCCAACAAAAACCAAGTGTGGCAGTGCAGAGGAGGTTTGAAGATTAATTTAATAAAAGGAAAGCCCCCTGGAAAGACACAGGGACTAGCTTAAGCTGCCCCGATTGATGGCACTTCTGCTATTCCCCAGTTTCTTAAGCTGAATCATGAAGTCTACCCCCAGACATTTGAGATCACATTTGATGAAAATATGCTCAAATTTGTCTGCCAGTAGAAAGAGGTGTTAATAAGAATTTGTGGATTCTTAAGAATCAATTCCATATGTATCCATGAATAAATGAGCAGAGATATAAAAGACAAATCTATGCCTGCACATAGGCACACACCCCATGTGTATTATTGGTTCAACAGACGAGGTAGTTATAGCATTACTGTATGAAATTTTGAACAGATGTAAACAGAGAAAAAAAATCAATAACATAGATTGACCAAAGTGAATTAGTCTCAAAGGAAAGCCAATCTACAGAGCGAAAATAGCTCAATAGAAGGTGCTTGTTCTTTGTAAGGCCTAAAACCATAAAAACTCTAGAAGAAAATTTAAGCAATACCATCCAGGACATAGACATGGGCAAAAACTTCATGACTAAAACACCAAAAGCAATGGCAATAAAAGCCAAAATTGACAAATGGGATCTGATTAAACTAAAGAGCTTCTGCACAGCAAAAGAAACTATCATCAGAGTGAACAGGCAACCTACAGAATGGGAAAAAAGTTTTGCAATCTATCCTTTTGACAAAGGGCTAATATCCAGAATCTACAAGGAACTTAAACAAATTTACAAGAAAAAAACAACCCCATCAAAAAGTGGGCAAAGGATATGAACAGACACTTCTCAAAAGAAGACATTTATGCAGCCAACAAACATGAGAAAAAGCTCATCATCACTGGTCATTAGAGAAATGCAAATCAAAACCACACTGAGATATCATCTCATTCCAGTTAGAATGGCAATCATTAAAAAGTCAGGAAACAGATGCTGGAGAGGATGTGGAGAAACAGAAATGCTTTTACACTGTTGGTGGGAGTGTAAATTAGTTCAACCATTGTGGAAGACAGTGTGGTGATTCCTCAAGGATCTAGAACCAGAAACACCATTTGACCCAGCAATCCCATTACTGGGTATATATCCATAGGATTATAAATCATTCTGCTATAAAGACACATGCACACATGTGTTTATCACAGCACTGTTCACAATAGCAAAGACTTGGAACCAACCCAAATGCCCATCAATGACAGACTGGATAAACAAAATGTGGCACATGTACACCATGGAATACTATGCAGCCATAAAAAAGGATGAGTTCATGTCCTTTGCAGGGACATGGATGAAGCTGGAAACCATCATTCTCAGCAAACTAACACAGGAACAGAAAACCAAACACTTCATGTTCTCACTTATAAGTGGGAGTTGAACAATGAGAACACATGGACACAGGGAGGGGAATATCACACACCAGGGCCCGTGAAGACAGAAAGTGGCTAGGGGAGGGAGAGCATTAGGAGAAATACCTAATGTAGATAACGAGTTGATGGGTGCAGCAAACCACCATGGCACGTGTATACCTATGTAACAAACCTGCACGTTCTGCACATGTGTCCCAGGACTTATAATAAAAAAAAAAAAGATATTTCTTTTTATCAGAAAAAAATGTAAAGACATAAAAGTCACAGTACAAAGAGATGTTTGACATATTACTGGCTTAAAGACAGATTTCGGCCCCATTGAAGTCTAAATCACTGAGTTTTGGGCCCTCAGAATACTAGAGGATTTCTTATCCAACTTCTCTTAAAACTCAAGAATCCCCTCAACAAAGCCTTGACAGGTGAGTTATCTTTTTCGACAACTTCTATAATTGTGTATTTGATAAATGCACCTATTTGCCTCTAGATTTGCTAAAACTAGCTGGGAAAACAAAAGAAATACTGCAGGAAAATGAAACAAGCAATTCACAGTTCCATGTATGTGCAGACAGGACGTGGATCATGCACCTGATAAACATTTCCTAAGAATAGCTACTCTCAATCTCAGCTGACCACTAGAATCACACGGGGATCTTAAAAAAAAAAAACAAAAGATTAGATCCCATTTGTCAATTTTAGCTTTTGCTGCCGTTGCTTTTGGTGTTTTAGACATGAAGTCTTTGCCCATGCCTATGTCCTGAATGGTACTACCTAGGTTTTCCTCTAGGATTTTTATGGTATTAGGTCTAACATTTAAGTCTCTAATCCATCTTGAATTAATTTTCGTATAAGGAGTAAGGAAAGGATCCAGTTTCAGCTTTCTACTTATGGCTAGCCAATTTTCCCAGCACCATTTATTAAATAGGGAATCCTTTCCCCATTTCTTGTTTTTCTCAGGTTTGTCAAAGATCAGATGGCTGTAGATGTGTGGTATTATTTCTGAGGACTCTGTTCTGTTCCATTGGTCTATATCTCTGTTTTGGTACCAGTACCATGCTGTTTTGGTTACTGTAGCCTTGTAGTATAGTTTGAAGTCAGGTAGCATGATGCCTCCAGCTTTGTTCTTTTGACTTAGGATTGTCTTGGAGATGCGGGCTCTTTTTTGGTTCCATATGAACTTTAAAGCAGTTTTTTCCAATTCTGTGAAGAAACCCATTGGTAGCTTGATGGGGATGGCATTGAATCTATAAATTACCTTGGGCAGTATGGCCATTTTCACAATATTGATTCTTCCTATCCATGAGCATGGTATGTTCTTCCATTTGTTTGTGTCCTCTTTGATTTCACTGAGCAGTGGTTTGTAGTTCTCCTTGAAGAGGTCCTTTACATCCCTTGTAAGTTGGATTCCTAGGTATTTGATTCTCTTTGAAGCAATTGTGAATGGAAGTTCATTCATGATTTGGCTCTGTGTTTGTCTGTTATTGGTGTATAAGAATGCTTGTGATTTTTGCACATTAATTTTGTATCCTGAGACTTTGCTGAAGTTGCTTATCAGCTTAAGGAGATTTTGGGCTGAGACAATGGGGTTTTCTAAATATACAATCATGTCATCTGCAAACAGGGACAATTTGACTTCTTCTTTTCCTAACTGAATACCCCTGATTTCTTTCTCTTGCCTAATTGCCCTAGCCAGAACTTCCAACACTATGTTGAATAGGAGTGGTGAGAGAGGGCATCCCTGTCTTGTGCCAGTTTTCAAAGGGAATTTTTCCAGTTTTTGCCCATTCAGTATGATATTGGCTGTGGGTTTGTCATAAATAGCTCTTATTATTTTGAGGTACGTTCCATCAATACCGAATTTATTGAGCGTTTTTAGCATGAAGGGCTGTTGAATTTTGTCAAAAGCCTTTTCTGCATCTATTGAGATAATCATGTGGTTCTTGTCTTTGGTTCTGTTTATATGCTGGATTATGTTTATTGATTTGCGAATGTTGAACCAGCCTTGCATCCCAGGGATGAAGCCCACTTGATCATGGTGGATAAGCTTTTTGATGTGTTGTTGAATCCGGTTTGCCAGTATTTTATTGAGGATTTTTGCATCGATGTTCATCAGGGATATTGGTCTAAAATTCTCTTTTTTTGTTGTGTCTCTGCCAGGCTTTTGTATCAGGATGATATTGGCCTCATAAAATGAGTTAGGGAGGATTCCCTCTTCTACCATCAGAGTGAACAGGCAACCTACAGAATGGGAGAAAATTTTTGCAATCTACTCATCTGACAAAGGGCTAATATCCAGAACCTACAAAGAACTCAAACACATTTACAAGAAAAAAACAAACAACCCCATCAAAAAGTGGGCAAAGGATATGAACAGACATTTCTCAAAAGAAGACATTCATACAGCCAACAGACATATGAAAAAATGCTCATCATCACTGGCCATCAGAGAAATGCAAATCAAAACCACAATGAGATACCATCTCACACCAGTTAGAATGGCGATCATTAAAAAGTCAGGAAACAACAGGTGCTGGAGAGGATGTGGAGAAATAGGAACACTTTTACACTGTTGGTGGGATTGTAAACTAGTTCAACCATTATGGAAAACAGTATGGCGATTCCTCAAGGATCTAGAACTAGATGTACCATATGACCCAGCCATCCCATTACTGGGGATATACCCAAAGGATTATAAATTATGCTGCTCTAAAGACACATGCACACGTATGTTTATTGCAGCACTATTCACAATAGCAAAGACTTGGAATCAACCCAAATGTCCATCAGTGACAGATTGGATTAAGAAAATGTGGCACATATACACCATGGAATACTATGCAGCCATAAAAAAGGATGAGTTTGCGTCCTTTGTAGGGACATGGATGCAGCTGGAAACCATCATTCTTAGCAAACTATCACAAGAACAGAAAACCAAACACCGCATGTTCTCACTCATAGGTGGGAACTGAACAATGAGATCACTTGGACTCAGGAAGGGGAACATCACACACCGGGGCCTATCATGGGGAGGGGGGAGAGGGGAGGGATTGCATTGGGAGTTATACCTGATGTAAATGACGAGTTGATGGGTGCAGCAGACTAACATGGCACAAGTATACATATGTAACAAACCTGCATGTTATGCACATGTACCCTACAACTTAAAGTATAATAATAATAAATAAATTTAAAAATAAATAAATAAATAAATAAATAAATAAATAAATAAAAAAAAAAAAGAAACAAAAAAACCAAAACAAACAAACAAACAAAAAAACAGATTCCTATGTCCCAGCCCCAGAGACCCAGAGATTCTCATTCAGAGGTCCTGGTATGTCACCTAAGCATTGGGCACTTAAAAAGCTTTTCAATGTCCAGCTAAGATTGGAAACTACTATCATTATTCTGGTTCCAACCAAGGACAATTTTAATCAAATTTTATTAAATAATGCATTTGTCCACATTCATGACAATGGTTCCACCTTAGACAACACACAATTCCAGAGGACCCTCGGCAGTCCCTACATGCTCTATGGTGGCAGCCACCCGCCTGGAGCCTGCCAACAGAACACAATGTTAGACTCTTATTGCGTTAGTGCCTCTGTCCCTGTGATCTGTCCTGGACTGTCCCTCAACAGCAGCATTCAATTCCTTGCCCCAGGATTTCTAATTACTTTATGGCATATGCTGACCTGATGAGAGAGAGCACACCTGGAACATACTGAGCCACCACCTTTACCCCCAGAACAACTGCTGTTGCTGAGCGCATGAAAAGAAAAATGCCTCTGGGTCTGAAGAACAGCGTTAAGAATGAATCATCCTGAAGCTCCTCTTTTCCATACTTTGAGAAAAGCAAATCACATCTGATTCGAATAGGATGGATCTTCTATGAAAGCCAAAGAGGGAAAACTTTGGGTCTAAGAAGGTAAAGGCAGTTGTTGCTCTATTACAGTATGAAAGGAAAATATTGGGGCCCCCAATTACTAAGCTAAAGGGAAAATTTAAGCTGGGAACTGCTCAGGGCAAACCTGCCTCTTGTTCTATTTAAAGTCACCCCTCTGCTGAGATAAACACATACCTGATCGCCTCCTTTGGAGATGCTAATCAGAAATTCAAAATAATGCAACCATTTGCCTCTTATCTACCTATAACCTGGAAGCCCCTCCCTGCTTCAAGTTGTCCCACCTTCACTTCGAGGTGTCCCGCCTTTTCCGGACTGAACCAATGTTCATGTTGCATATGCTGATTGATGTCGCATGTCCCCCCAAAATGTAGAAAACCAAATTATGCTCTGACCACCTTGGGTACGTGTCGTTAGGCCCTCCTGAGGCTGTATCATGGGCACGCGTCCTCAACCTTGGCAAAATACACTTTCTAAATTAACTGAGACCTGTCTCAGATATTCAGGGATCAGAATAGAAAGTCTTCGGGTTAGATAATCTTGGGAATAATCTAGTACAACATTCTCAATCTCTGATATCAGGCAAGGGAGTCCCCAAAATGTAAAGCAACTTGCCCAAAGTAGGAGCTGGTGTCTGGACAAGGGTGGGGGATCCTGACCCAGTTCTTGCTTTTTTCCATGGGACTGTTTGCTCGCTTCCAACATTTTACATAAAGTCAAAATTTTACAAAACAAAAGGGGAAAAATTCCTGTGGAAGAAGAAGTCTAGCCCGCATGTTGATGCCACACATCTGTGGGTGACTAGAGAACGCTGAAGGGGCCGTGACATGCTGGCCAAACTGGGGGACCCGGCTTGCGACTTTAATCCACCTCTGCGTGCTTTCCATTAGAAGCCATCTCTCCCGTGGATGAGGAGAGGCACCAGAGCTCTGTGCTGCTTCCTTTGATTACTTCCTTTAACTTGAGCATCAGTTGCCAACACATCTGAAACTGAAGTGACAGCTTTTCATACTGCTTGACACGGAGGGAAAGCTGAGTAGAATATACGTTGACAGGAGAAATGTAAACTTATCAGAGTTTTATTCTTGTTGAAAATGTTCAAGGCACTCCCACTCATATGGCCTTGGCTCTCTTGAAAAGAAAAGCCCCTTCGGAGGTAGGCGGATCATGAGGTCAGGAGTTCAAGACCAGCCTGGCCAACATGGTGAAACCCCATCTCTACTAAAAACACAAAAATCAGCTGGGTGTGGTGGTGCATGCCTGTAATCCCAGCTACTCGGGAGGCTGAGGCAGGAGAATGGCTTGAACCTGGGAGGTGGGAATCTCAGTGAGCCAAGATCACGCCACTGTACTCCAGCCTGGCAACAGAGTGAGATAACCCCCCCGACCCCCCCAAAAAAACAAAACAAAAACCAAAAAAACAGATATTGAATACTAGGAATAGGAGCTATGCCTAAGGGTAACTAACAGACCCCAGTTTGGAAATGCCCAGATTCACTGGGTAATAAAGCACATTCTCATCTTTCAATGCTTAGAAATAGCTCACAGTTCCTAACATTTTCAGTAACCTAAGGAAAGGAGGAATAAAAGGGGGCTTTCCGGTTTCTCCAAATACACCAACCACACCATTCTCTACTTCTGTATTACTTACGTTGGGGCCAGATACTTCCTCGCTGGGGAGTTGGAAAGGCTGTTCTAAGCACTGTAGGATGGTTAGCAGAATTCCTGGTATCCACCTACTAAATGTTAGTAGCATTTATTATAGTTGTGACAACCAAAAATGTCTCAGATATTGCCCAAAGCCCCCACCTCCCTACTGAGAACGACTGCACCCAAATGTCTTATCCAACCACAGCAGCAGGTCCATTTAGTGTTTTGGGTTCTCTGCCTTGTCTTGTTGCTGACAATCCTAACTCTCCTTAGGAATCAGGGGCTAAGTGTGAAGATTAAAGGGGAGAACTGGAGGTTACCACTTGACCCTAAGACACCCTCCAGGTACAGGGCTCCTGTTTTTCTCACAAAACCTCTGGACCCACTTGACTGGCCTGCCATTGTGCCTCATAGTAGGTTGCTCCTCTTCCTTCTGAAAAGCTCTTTTCCTTTGTCTTCACCAAGCTAAATCCTACCCCTTGTTTAAGATTTGGGTCAAATTAACTTCTCCTATGAGGTCTTCTCCACCACCTCTCCCCCTCAGTTAACTTTCTTATACTTACTCCTGAACTCACATACTTGTGATGAACAGAAGAGAGAACTGCATGGTGACCTGAGACCATGCCACTTCCACTGATTTCTTCTAGGATCTTAGACTTCAGAGGTGATGTTGTCCAAGCCTGAGACTTTACTCAGCTGAGCAGGTACCAGAGTCTAATCATAATCTCCAGACCACACCACGAAAGCCAAGCACTTGATGAGAAAAAGCTGGAATTTAAATGTTTTGTGCAAACAGACTAAGATTTTATTTGGAGACTTTTGCCAGAGACTGAGGCAAGAGACTCTTGGCTTAAGAGCTCAGGCTCTTCAACTCCGCATCACACATGCCCTGGAATAGTGACGGGGGAAGGGAGCCCTTGCTGAGCCTGACAGCAGCAAGATCAGCCCCAATAGCTCAGGGTGGCTGGCAGCCACCACCCCTCCCCGCCCCGTCCACACCCAACCTCTTTCAGTTACTTTCTACCCTGCTCCCAAAAGAACGCAAACTCTTTGTTAACTAGGTAAAAACTAATACTCAATTTGCTAACTGTAAAGAGATCATGTAATTTTACAAAGGAAAAAGTCAAACTTTCAGAGACATGGTAACTTTTTGTTCCTTAAGGCAGACTGTCTGTCACCCAGGCTGAAGTGCAGTGGCACAATCATAGCTCACTGCAGCCTCCAACTCCTGCCTACTAAGTAGCTGTGACTGCCTACAGGCATGCACCACCATGCCCATCTAAATTGATTTTTTTTTTTTTTTTGTAGAGATGGGATCTATGTTGCCCAGGCTAGTCTTGAACCACTGAGCTTAAGTGATCCTCTCACCTTGGCCTCCCAAAGTGCTGAGATTATAGGCATGAGCTACTGCGCTGGGCTGGTAACCATTTTTTAAGGCTAATTTCTAACCCCATATTGGATTCATCACCTGAACTCAGCACAGGGATGCGTTCTCTCAGTTAAGCACCTTTACTAAATTGAAACTTACACTTTCAGCTTTAATTGTAAGCCCACAGGAAACAAAACAAAACAAAACAAAAACAGAACACACAGCCTAAACGCTACTGAAGATACAAAATTAGAGATTCTCGTGGATGAAAAGGAACTTCAAGGCACTTCCCCAGCTGTCCGAAAATTTCAAGGCCCACTATTTCCGACGTTGCTTCCATTGATCTGACCATAACTTCTCCTGGGGGTAGGAGGAGGTAGAAGCCAAAACTGCCCAAGCAAGAAGCACAGCAAGATGAGAATGTGCTGCCCTTTGGTTTTAGCTTTTCATTATCAAATGGTCAATGCCCTTTTTCTAAAGGGTGATATAAACCAATTTCCCTTGAGATTTATTATTAGGAGGAAAAAAGCTTCTCCCCTATAAACAGCAGCCTAAGGCCCTACCCTGTCACTGCTGTGTGTGTGTGTGTGTGTGTGTGTGTGTGTGTGTGTGCACGCAATTACTGAGTTGAAGGAGAGATCTTTCCACACAGAAAAGGGCAATTTTTTGGTCTTAAGGGCCGCCTTTTTCTTAGGACCCCTTAAGCAAACTGATATGGTTTGGATCTGTATCCCTACACAAATCTCACATTGAAATGTAATCCTCAATCCTGGAGGTGGGGCCTGGTGGGAAGTGATTGGATCGTTGGGGAGGTTTCCAGTGGTTTAGCACCATTCCCCTAGGTCTTTTTTTTTTTTTTTGAGACGGAGTCTCGCTCTGTCGCCCAGGCTGGAGCGCAGTGGCCGGATCTCAGCTCACTGCAAGCTCCGCCTCCCGGGTTCACGCCATTCTCCTGCCTCAGCCTCTCGAGTAGCTGGGACTACAGGCGCCCGCCACCTCGCCCGGCTAGTTTTTTGTATTTTTTTTAGTAGAGACGGGGTTTCACCGTGTTAGCCAGGATGGTCTCGATCTCCTGACCTCGTGATCCGCCCGTCTCGGCCTCCCAAAGTGCTGGGATTACAGGCTTGAGCCACCACGCCCGGCCGTTTCCCCTAGGTCTTGTTATTGAGTTCTTGCAAGGTCTGGTTGTCTAGAGTGTGTAGCACCTCCCCCTTCTCTCTTTTGCTTGTGCTTGGCCATATAAGATACCTGTTCCCCCTTCACCTTCCAACACAAGTGAAAGTTTCCCGAGGCCTCCCCAGAAGCAGATGCTGCTATGCTCTCTGGATAGCCTGCAGAACTGCAAGCCAATTAAACTTCTTTTCTTTATAAATTACCCAGTCTCATGTATTTCTTAATAGCAATGCAAGAACGGACTAATCCACAAATTCAAAGCCTTTGTATGTGTCCTGAGAGAATCCACTCAGAAGGCAAGTTTGATTCTATGACTCTCCTGCTTGAGATCAGTAAGTTAATGGTTTCCTATCACTGTAAGGCAAAAGATCAGAATGCAACACACGTGTTCTGCTCTTCACCTGGCTTGCAAGATGCACCATGGCTCATGACCTCCCGGCTGTCCAAGCTGGAGCCATACTGGCCCGCTTTAGCTTCTGTAGGAGCCCGCCATGTTCCTTCCAGCCAAAAAGCCTTCAACATTTTCCCTCCTGACAGAATAGCCCTGGCTCACCCTTCAGATCTCATAAGTGACATCTGCTCCAGGAAACCCCTTCTGATGCCCACTCTATTCCCAAGGTACCCAGGTCTCTCTGTTATAAGCCCTCTTATCCCCCATGTAATCACCTTCGTGGCACTTCAATGCTATCTGAAATTACAAAGGCCATTTTACATTTATTTGGTGATCATCTTATTATCTACCTCTCCACCAAGACTGCAAGCTCCTAAAACTAAGAATCCTGTTGGGCTATCACTGAATTCCCAAAATCAAGATCAAGGTTTCACATGTCCCAGAAGCTCAGAAAATAACTGGCAGATGAGTGAATACTCACTCAAATCCATTGGGATTTGCTGAGAACCACTTTTGGGTACCTCAAATTCTAGCTTCTCCAGTCAGAGGAGGAAAAGTGACAAAACATCTTATTTTGTTAAGTATTAGCAAAACAACTTTTTAGCTATCATAAACCCAAGTGGTAGGAAAATTACCAAGAGATGCTGAAGATGTCTGGCACCCTGATCCACTCCTCACCCAGTACTGCATTCTTCATTGTGTGCGTCATAGCAATACCTTTTCATCAAGCTTGTACAAACAGCTTAATCCACACACGTAGGCACTAATATCATTCAAAAATTGGCACTTAGTCAAAGTGGCATGTCTTATTTAAATAAGTTTAAGTTGCCTACATGTATTTCAACTACTAATTCTAAACCTGCTGCCATGATTTTAAGGGTCTAGTGATAACATTTTAGATCAAAGGAGTAAACTTTAGGTTTGGAAAAATTTGCTACAAAGTTCAGATCAAAATGGAGGAAAATCTGTCCTTTTAGTAATAATATTGCCCTTTTAGTAATTTCGCTTATAATTTGATACATGTAAAATACAGGTGACATATGTACATGTAAAATAGTACACGAAGCTCAGCCTAACTTTATAGTAATGTTCCACTTTAGTCATAAGAAATTTCTCATGAGTTCAGTCCAATAAAGGACTCAAAGTTTTGAAAACAAAAGTCACATGATACTCCCTGGGAAGAAGAGGGAATGAGCCACTGGATTACCCTCTTCCTTCCATTTCAACCACAGGGAGGCTAGTAGCATGTAAATAGTGTGTATATGTGGGTGGGAAGAATCAACTCTACACAAACACACTTGAGAAGAAGATAATCTCCATGTCTGGAAATAGAAAAACATAATGGTGAGTGGCTGAAACCCTCTGGTCCATGGGGAGTGGCCCCCACTGTTTAGTTTCAACAAGCATGCTTTGGGACCCAACCAGAACCAAGCTCCCTGGAAGAAGTAATGAGCTAGGACTAGACCGACATTAAGTCTAAAATATCCCTTCATCAAACCCTAGACATGATCAGAAATGTAATACTCTCCTATGGCCAAGGAGGAAAGAACATCTGCGATGGGAAAGAAAAGTTGGCCAGCACTGCAAGGGAGCACAGCATCCAGAATGGACCTCCTCTGCATGACAAAGCCCACATTTTCAACAAGAGTTTCAGACCCATTCAACACTGTGCACCCCTCACAGACAGGCTAGGGCCACCACGAAAACACATAAGATGATTTCACATAAAAATTATAAAAGCTTACTAGGAAATCCAGTAGGAAACACCTGAAAGGCACAACAGATGAGAATTCATGTGAGGCAACCTGATAAAGCATTCTGCAAAGTACCTTAAAAATATTCTTTATTCTTTGAGAAGGAATAGCAAACTTTCCATGAGTCTGAAGATCAGAAAAACAGAAGGCAGATATGAAACAGAATGAAATGGAAACCATGAACATGGAAATAAAATTTTTAAGTTAAAAAAGAATAGATATTTGTTTTGTTAGAAAGAAAAACTGGTGAACATGAAAGAAGAATTGAAGAGGACTTCACTGGCAAGTTCTACCAATGTGCACAGAATAACTTCACAAAAACTCTTTTGGAGAATTAAGATGTACTTCCCAAATTGCTTTATAAACCATAAAGCCCAGTAACTATGAGAAAGGAAGCTAATCTCCGTCATGAATATCAACCTGAAAATCCTAAACAAAATATTAACACTTCAAATCTAGCAACAAGGAATATATTGTGGTCAACTTGAGTTTATTTCAGGAATGGAAGTTTAACATTGAAAACAATAAATAGGATTTGTCACCTTAACAGACTGCAGAAGAAAAATCATAATCATCTCAACAGGTACCAAAAAGTATTTGCTAGCATTCAACAGTCATATATGAAAAAATGTTTTAGCAAACCAGGAATAGAACAGATTTATTTTAATCTCATTGTATTAGTCAGGACAGAACATGTTATAGGAACAAACAGGCTCCATTTTCAAGAGCTTAACATATAAAGTATATTTCTTGCTCACACACAGTCTGCTTATGGTCTATAGGCTTTTTGGAGTAGCTGTTTTCCAAGAAGTGACTGAGATCTAGGATGGATTTGTCTTATCTCCTATCGCTACTCCTATTCAGCATTTTTCTGAAAGTCTCAGCTACTGAGTTAGGCAAGAAAAAGAAACGTGAAAGAAAAATAAAATTTATCTTAATCACAGATAAGATTATAAAACACAATCCAAAAGAATCTTGAAGTTAATTACTGACATAAGGAAGTTTAGCAAGTTTGCTAGATAAAAATTTATACTTGAAATCAATTGTACTTTTTGTAAAGAGGAAACAAATGAATTTTTGAAGATACAATTTTTGATAGCAAGGAGCCAGCAATAAGTTGGAGAAAAGAACTCTACAAAGAAAATATAAAGCTTTGCAGTATGTTAGAGAAGGCTAAGAAGAAATTGGATCCTGATAATGAGTTGGAAGACTTGTATTATACAGATATTGGTTCTTAAATTCATCTATAGATTGAATAAACTCCTAATAGATTGTTTTAGCAGAATTTGACGTTAAAATTTCCATAGCTCAAAGGGCCAAGAATAGCCAAGATTAACTTTTGGCTTTTGAGGTATACCCTATATATAAGTAAATTCTATAATTACATTAATCTGAATGTACAGCCTGATTATTTTTGGTATGTGTGGAGACAACATAACCACCACTTGGATTAAGAGGTAAATATTGGCCGGGTGCGGTAGCTCATGCCTGTAATCCTAGTACTTGGGGAGGCCGAAATGGGAGGATTGCTTGAGTCTAGGAGTTTGAGACCAGCCTGGGCAACTTAGTGAGACCCCATCTCATTATAAAGAAAAAAAAAAGAGGTAAATATTTCCAGCACTCCGTATGGTTTCCTCGTGCCTTTTCCAGATTATAACCTCCTAATACTGAACTTTTACCACTAGTGATTAGCTTTGCTTGACTTTTGATCCTCATCTAATTGGAACCATGCAGTATGTTTTCTTTTTGACTGGTTTAACTCTTGTAGGCAATTTTTCTGCCAGAGAGCAAGAAGTATTTCTCTTCTTGGTTCCAGAGGGCTGCTCTTGCTGGGCTAATGCAGCCCCTGGTAGCTCTAACAATGAGAGCTAGCAATGGTCGTGTACAGCTCTTCTGGCATGCATCTGGTTCCTGCAGTGAAGTGCTTCTCAGAACCAAGCTCCAGCACTGCCAAGTGACCAGCAACGACCAGCATTTTTCAGCTTCCCCCAGCATCCTCTCAAGCAGCTGCTCAGTGGGAGACCACCTGTGAGGCACTTCAAAGGCTCCCCCGATGCCCCCTCGGGAGGCTTTGCAGCAGACTACTGCAGGTGAGGAACCATCCCATGCACAACTTCCCCAGTAAACCCTTGGGTGGCTTCACAGTGATTTTTAAGGTGTGACAGTTCCTGAGGGATGGCTTTCCACAGCATCCCAGAGGGAAGATGTCCTGCGAGTTCCAGTAGCGCAGCATCTTAGCAATGTAACCACGCATTAAAGCACAGCCATGCCCTTCAAGGAAGGTCTGGAACTCAACCCTTGGGGATCCCTGGGGACAGGGAAGGGGAGAGTGAATCTCTTTCCTGGTCTCTGTCTCAGCCTTAGGGGTAGTATATCTACTTCCCAGATTGCCAATTCACAAATTTACATTATAGTTATCTAGGAGAGGATAGTTCATCAATATGGGCCACATTAGTGATAGAAAGCTTAAACTAACCAATATTACATAATAAATAAAGTTACCTCTTACAAAAGCAACAGGCCCATATGGTTTTACTGAGTATTCTACAACACAAAGACCAGCTAAGTCCAGTATCACTGATAGCACCACAAGAGACTATTTCAACCAATATCACATAATCATATCAATGTAAAACTCCGAAAGACAATAACAGAATCCAATCTCATTAAAAATGTTACACACCATGGGCTGTGCGTGGTGGCTCACGCCTGTAATCCCAGCACTTTGGGAGGCCGAGGTGGGCGGATCACAAGGTCAGTAGATTGAGACCATCCTGGCTAACACGGTGAAACCATATCTCTACTAAAAATACAAAAACAAAATTAGCTGGGCATGGTGGCGCGCACCTGTAGTGCCAGTACTTGGGAGGCTGAGGCAGGAGAATGGCGTGAACCCGGGAGGCGGAGCTTGCAGTGAGATGAGATCATGCCACTGCACTCCAGCCTGGGTGACACAGCGAGACTCTGTCTCAAAAAATAAACAACAAAAAACAAAACAAAACAAAAGTTATACACCATGACTGGCTAGGATGTACTTCAGGAGTGTATGTTTGCTCAACAGTAGGAAATGAATCAATATAACATAGCATATTATTAGGAAGGAGAGCCATAAAATTATTTCCACAGTGCTAAAAAAAAAAAAAAAAAAAAAAAAAAGGCTTCTCTCAATTCAACACCCATTCTTAATTAAAAGACACACACCACGAAAATAGAGATTGATGGATATAGAATTAGTCCTAAAGTCAGCATCTTTACTTACCTTTCTTAGTGTGAAACAGGAATTTCCATTATAGTCAGAAGCAAAATACGGATGCTACCTCCACTACTACTAAACATTATTACTTCTTAACATTAACATTTTATTTGGCCAAATCAATTAGAGGCATAAGAATTAGAAAAGTAGTAAAACTATATGTGCAAATGAGATAGTCTATCTAGAAAAACTAAAAGAAACAATGAAGATCTCCACAGCAAAAAATTTAGTAAAGAAGCATATAAAATATAAAGATAAAATACTTAGAAAAAAGCTTAAGAAATTTGAAAGACATAAATGAAGAATGCTTTAAAACACTCTTGAAAGGCAAAAAGGTAAACCATAAACAGACATTCCTTGTTCTTGGCTAAGATGACTCAATAAAGATCAGTTCTCCTTAATTTATACATTTCAATAAAATTACAAACTTCAATAATATCAAATTTTTGGTTTTTTATGGAGCTAGGCATGATGATACCAAACTCCATATGGAAAAGTGAACATGCAAGAATAGTTAATAAAACACTAAAAAAGAAAAGCCACAGGAGGAATATCCCAGATATTAAAAAGTACAATCGCATCTTAAGTTAAACGGGGTTATATTGCACATGAGTAAGAAGACAGAGGCCAATGGATTAGAGCAGAAAATTCAGAAATAGACCTGACTACTTTGAAAATTTTGTATATGAAACATAGTAACTCAAATCGCTGAGGCAAAATGGGTTTTAATAAGTTGTATTAGGACAACTAAATAGTCCATTAGTAAAAAGATAAAATTAGATACAGACTTTACTCCATACATAAGAATAACCTTCAAAGGATCTGAGGTTTAAGGGTGAAAATTTAAACTACAAACGTGCTAGAAGGAAATGGGGATTCCTCTATAACCTGGGCATAAAAAGCTGCTTTCTAAGTATGATCAAGTCCCAGATGCAACTGTTAAAAAGAATAAACTTGGCTACATAAAAATAAATTACTTTTGCATAGTGAAAAATACTATAAGCAAAGTCAAAGAACAAATGAAAAACTGGGAGAAAATATTTGCATCATATACCACAAATTAAAGGTTGATATCCCTAATATGTATTAATAATTACATATATCATATATACATTATATAAACTCAACTGGAAGGACTCCAAAAGCCCAATAGAAAAATGGACAAAATTCATGAACAGATAGTTCATACGATAAAAATGATCCTAAGTGTGTTAAGAGATTTCCAAGTCTACCCATAAGACTGTCAAAAATTAAAGAGCTTGAAGACACTCTGTTGCTGAGGCTGTGGAGAAACAGGCACGCTTACACATTGCTGGTGGGCATGCAAACTGGTTCAGTCCTTACAGAAAGGAAACAGGCAATACCTAAAACAGAAACTACAAATCCATTTACCTCTTGACCCCAGCAATCTCACTTTTAGGAATTCATGCTCCAGACAGAATAAAAATGCGTGTGTACAAGGCTATTAATTTCAGGATTATGTATCATTACAAAATATTGGAAAGAGTAAATATCTACACGGGTTAAGCCTCCCTAAACCAAAAATGCCAAATGCTCCAACATCTAAAACTTTGAGCATTGACATGATGCTACAAATAGAAAATGCCACACTTGACCTCAAGTCACAGGTCCCAGTCAAAATGCAGTCAAAACTTTGTTTCATGCACAAAATTACTAAAATCATTATATGAAGCTGGGCATTATAACGTGCACCTGTAGTTCCAGCTACTCAAGAGGCTTAGGCAGGAGGACCATTTGAGCCTATGAGTTCAAGCCTGCAGTGACTATTATCCTGCCTGTGAACAGCCACTGCACTCCAACCTGGGCAACATAGCAAGTCCACATCTTGAAAAAACAAAATAAATAGTTACTTTCAGACCATGTGTATAAGGGATATATCAAACAAATGATGTGTTTAGACTTGGGTCCTAGCCCAAGAAATCTCATTATGTATATACAAGTATTCCAAAGTCTGGAAAAAATCTGAAATCTAAAACTTCTGGTTCCAAGCATTTTGAAAAAGGGAAACTCAAAACCTGTGTTTAAGAGACAGAGTGAATGAACTATGGCATATCAACATAACACAATACTCTGCAGTTGCAAAAAAAAGAAGATCCTTATAAATGGATATAAAATGACATCTACAATATATTGATAAGCAAAGAAAGTAAAGTGCAAAAGAACACACTGTATGCCAACTGTACTGTAATAAAAAAGGGGATATAACTATAGATAGACACATATGCGTCTACTTATTTTTACAAAAATGAACATGGGAAGGATAAACCAACAAGATTGGTGGACGGGTGAAAATATATTAGAGTAAAGAAATGACACTTCTCCATATAGTTCTGTTTAGTTTTGCCTTCTGGAACCATGTTAATGTTTCATGCGCTAAAAAATCACCTCTATAAGGATGAGTGCACAGTCAGCAAAATTCAAACTGTAGGAAACAACACAGCCCAAAAGGCCTGGGATCTGTAACAGACAAATTGTAAGGGGGGTTTGGAAAAAAAAAAAAAAAAAAAGGAAGGAAACCTGTAGCTTAAGAAAGATTTAAAAAGCATTTTGAATTAAAAATGGGCAAACTTTAGAGTTCAGTGATGCATACATAGGCAATAAAACTATGAAATGCAAGCAAGTGTGAGGACAGTGGTTAATTTGGGAGATATGGAAGGGTTTGTGCTTTAGGACATGGAGGGACATCCAAGGTTGCTGAAAAGTTACATTTCTTGTCCTGGGTGGTGGCCACAAAAGCATGTGAGTTCTACTAAGTGGCACAATCATTTTACATGGTATTCTAGATCTGTGTTTTTAATAAATAGCTTTTTGAAAAAAGACTAAATGCCTGGCCATTCCTCAGCTGTCCATGTGATGTCCATCTGCAGGCATCCTTAAATCTTCAGTTCACATTTTTTTTGCCACCCAGGACAATTCTATAATACATTCCTTCCATTAGATGATGTGTGATCAGACAGTGCATTCTAATTTTTAGATTAGCTTAAGAAAAACATGAGTAGGGGATTATAAGTATTGCCAGCAATAACTCTTGTAATGCATTCCAGTACCAACTGTAAATTCCAAAGCCCGTCTTCTCTATCAGCTGTTTTAGATTATCTCCATTGCCATCCTCCTGCAGTAGCACAGACAATGAAAATATAATCCCATTTTCTTGAGATAAATCTGTGAGAAGGTAAGAGGCCTAGTATTCTTACATAAGAGCTGAAATTTTGTGAACTCCCTGGACAGACTTACAATCCTGGCTGCAGGCACTTTTGGCTTGAGTATTCAAGATTCTTCATTTGTGCTGACATTCACACACTTACAACATTGTGGGAGAAAAAAAGCAAAATCAAGGCTGTTCACATCGTCCAACTTATTTCAGTTAGTTGTATAAATTGTAACTGATTAAGTCTGGGACATGGGTTGACAACCCATTGGTTACTGGAAGTAGCAGCCTCTGGACTAAAAATCAAGCAGCTGTCGGCCTTGGTGGGAACGGCATGGGGTCCATATCCCAAAGAGGGGTGACCTCCCATTCCATCAGCAATGCCATATTCTTTCTCACCTTGTGCATTCAAGAACCATATCCCCCTAAACCCAGGCAGAACTGCACAGTTTCCCTCTATCATCAAGTTCCCCAGGTGTCTAGATGAAGGTACAAGTGTTTGCTTCACCAGCAAGTCAAGGCGGCTTCATGAAAAATACCAAATTCTCTCTCCTTCCAGGTTCTTGCCATCTTGGGGCCCCCAAAACCAAGCCAAGCTTGATTACCTTGAGTGCTAAAATGTTAAAAAGCATGTAGAGATCTAATTACAATATTTAAAAGAACACAGCCAGGGCTAGAGTAGTCAAATTCAGAGAGACAGAAAATAGAATGGGGATTGCCAGGGTCTGCAGAGAGAAAGGAATGGAAAGTTGTTGTTTAATGGGTACAGAATTTCCGCTGGGGAAACTCAAAGTGTATTGGAGACGGATGATGGTTGATGGTTGCACGTGTACTTAATGCCAGTGAACTGCTCACTTAATGGTGAAAACAGTAAGCTTCTGTTATGTATGTTTTTCCACAAAGTCAAGGCATCAAAAATACCCTTGGGCAAAACAAAATTGTTTCATAAATCATCTTTTAGTTCTGCTTAGAGAGAAAAATTTCATAAAAGGGGAAAAGACCTTCAACTGGCTAGCCTAGTGGTCGATACTCATTTCCTCGGTGCTACTCACTTTGTCAACAGCACATCTTTAATCCGAGTCTGCACCCTACAAGTAGGGATGAAAGGCGGCTTTCTATGTGCAGTCCCAGAGACAGTCCCCAAGGAAGTCATTAAGAACAGTAGTTCTCGGCCGGACCTGGTGGTTCACGCCTATAATCCCAGCACTTCGGGAGGCCAGGGCTGGTGGATCACAAGGTCAAGAGATCGAGACCAGCCTGACCAACATGGTGAAACCCTGTCTCTACTAAAAATACAAAAATTAACTGGGCGTAGTGGCGCATACTTGTAGTCCCAGCTACTCAGGAGGCTGAGGCAGGAGAATCGCTTGAACCTGGGAGGTGGAGGTTGCAGTGAGCTGAGAATTTGCCACTGCACTCCATCCAGCCTGGCGACAGTCAGACTCCACCTCAAAAAAAAAAAAAAAAAAAAAAAGGCAGTTCTCTAAGGTGGGTTACCAAAAGCTTGGAGTTGAAACCTCAGACTCCCTTGCACAGGCCTGGCCATTATCTACTATTTTTTTTTTTTAATCTTAACAAGGACCTATCCTTTCCCCTAGATAATTTTGTAAAACATTTGGGCTCACCTCTCTGGGTCCCACTGTCGGAGAGACCAGATTTTGATCCCATCCCTGGCCCTCGATAACAGGCAAGTTACTAACTTCCTTACTTTGCCTCAGTTTCCTCATCTGAGAAATGGAAATAATGGCAATACCAACCTTGCGTCCCTATCAAGATTAACTATAATAAATCCAGGAAAACAGCTTGGTACTGAGACTGCTCATTGTAAATTCAATAAATGTTCCCCTTTTATCATCACCATTACCTGAGTCCCTCTAAAAGCCAGAGCAAGTTCCTTCAACTGAAAGTATCTTTCCCACTTTGTTGGCCATGTTGCCTTAAATTCCTACAATGAATATTATCAGCTCTCACATTTTACAAAATATATAAAATATAATCAATCAATTATAAAGTTAATCAAAGAATAACTTTAAAAGGTGAACATGTATAAATATAGTGTTAAATATGTGAAAACATTAAACTTTTTTCCATGCCTCAGTGTAACTGAACATATCAGTTCTTTGGCAGGGCGAGCAAATGTACTGTAAAGATTTTCAGGATGATTACATTTTAATACCAGGATGAAGGAGTTAAGGCTTTATCAAGCAGGTCCCGCAGTGGTGGCTCTCTCCATCAGATACCCCAAGGACTTGGCTACCTCCAAGAAGTGACTGAAAAGCAAAGTATGGGTGAATGATGATGTGCAGACTTCTTGGAAATGTCCATTTTATAAAATCTACATTTTTAAACTAAAAAACATATCTATAAGGTGCTTTACATGGTAGTACCTATTCTCTAGGATTTTTAATTCTATAAACAAATCCCTACATGAACAATTTTGTTTAAAACAAATGGCTAAAGAATGCAGGAAATAAACAAGAGGTCTGAACAGAGTGGCTGTTTGCCTATAACTTTCTCCCATCCCTATAAAGGAAGCAGTCTCTTCTTCAAAACTGGAGCTCAAACCATTTCAGTGTTTGACAGCGAAGAGGACTTAGGGGAGAGAAAGCTGCTTGGACGTAAAATACAGATGTCAGGGTCCACTAACCCTGACCCTAGGCCAGCTGGGAACAGCGCACAATGGCATAAGTCTACTTTTTACAAATAATTTTGTCCAGTAATCATGAGTCTTCCTTGTTCAACACTGAAGGTGTCATGGGACTGTAAACTGACCATTTTGGAAGTATTTCTGTTTCAATACCTAGACCATTTAGTAGTATTTAAGATAGAAGAATATGATATTTCAGAAGCAGGCTAGGTCTAAACTGATAAGACATTGGTCCTGGCTATGATATGCAGCAGCGGGGAAAAGCTGTTAAGCAGCAAATAACTTCAGTCTTACTACAGAAGACAAATTCCTGTGTCCAATGTCCTCCCCATGCCTCAGCCCAGGTTCTCACAATTGATAGCTGAGAAGAGAGCTCATCTCCATGTCTCTCGTTTTACATGATTGAGACAGCAAGAGTCCTGAGAAACCTTCTGTCCGTTTCCGTCACGTAGCAAAGGCTTGAGTGTGACCCGACCATCAATGAAGTGTTGAGAGGGCCACGGGTGTGACTTCTGAGGGGGCCAACCAGCAACACATGGGCAAAACCTTTGTTTCACAGCCAAAGGACACACACCCAGTTACAACCTCACAGACATAAGCCACTAGTCACAAACACAGTTACCACGAGAACGTGTGGATGGCTAAATGCCAACAGATCAGCACAGCAAGGAAATGAAGAAAGAACAGAAGTTCTGAAGATACGGCAAGTAAAGCATAAAAGAAGAAAGGCAGTACACTTTATTCAATAATTAAAGGCTTCCACATGCATTTAATCTTGAGCTGGCCAGGGCACTAGGAATAGAGCAGCAGACCAGTCAGTGGTTATGAGCCTGGCTCTGGGATCAGGCTAGGGGTTTAAATCTCAGCTCTGCCACTTCCTAGTTGCATAAACAGACAAGTTACATAATCCTTCAGTGCTTCCATCTCCTCATCTGAAAAATAATAAAAGTACCTGTCTCATGAGGTTGTGAGGATTAAACAAGGTCAATTCATATAAAGCACTTTGAATGCCTGGGCATGCAATACGTGCTTCACTGATAATAGCTATTAGTCAACATAATGTGGTGTCAGAAAAGGAAGAAAACGGGTAAGAATAAGGCATAAGCAAGGAAGCATTTACAGAATTTACTCAGTGTAACATATACATACAGCATGCTATTTAATCTTTACAGCCAATCGATGAGAAATTCTCATCTCCTTTCTTCTTGCTTCCTCCCATCCTCTCTGTTTGACCCAAGGCTCATTGGGTTGAGAGTGAGAGGAGAAAAACAACTACAAAAAAAGTAGTAGTAGAAGAAAGGTGGGTTGGTTAACGAAGAAGAAAGGAGGAAAAGTAACAGTAAAGTGTCTACCTAGAAGTAGGTCTGGTATCAGCCATGGCTGGATTTAGGGACTCTGGCAGTACCACCAGGACTTCATGTTTCTCCATCTTTGGTCTCTGCCCACCTCTGTGTTGGCTTCATTCTCAGGAATGGTTTGCATGAATTGCATCAGTAATAAGACCATGAGGTCCTATCAAGAAATTTAGTCTTGAAAACACTGAACACAGTTACCCAAAGTCAGGATAACTGAGAGGTTCCAAAATAGTTGAGGATAATTCCTAGCCCTCTTAAAGAAAAGGGTAGATCATTTATTTCTAATCTCTCTCAAAGGACAGAGCTTGGAGACTCACAGCCTGAATTTCAAGGGAACGGAGAGGGAGAGAAGAAAGAAAGGAAACTAGAGTCAGAAAAGAGAAAATCCGGGGGAAATGGAGGTTAGGAACATTGGTGGACATGGGTTGAGCTGCTTAACCAGTATCATGCCCTCATCTTCCAGTGAGAACACTGGTTAGGGATCAGCAGACAACAGAGAGCGCACCAGCTAGCATTAGCACAAAGGGATTTTTTAGCGAGTACCAAGGGATTTATAAAACCAGTGATTTACCAAGCTTGAAGCAGTGGGGACTAGGTTAAGCTGCCAAAATATCCCCTTCATTCCAAAAGCACACTGCCTCTGTTGTGATACAGAAAGTCGCCCCCTCACAACTGTGGGAAGCTACCATATGAAGTTGCCGGAAGCCGAATCGCACTGCCACAAACACAGTCTGCATCAGCCACATGTGCTGCTCCTTTACTTCCTGACTCAGTTCTGAATTCAGGTTTCACCTGAGTGCAGATGACCAACAGGACCTAAAGCACACCCAGAATGCCAGGTTTGAGGAATCTGGGAATGCCACTTCTAGCTCTCCATCCTCTGAAATGTGGAGGCACAGCAGGTGGATGCTGGAAATGCTGTTGAGCTAACCAACCCACAGTACTACTTCTGTACTACTTCTGTAGTACATGAAGAGTCACTCCTTCCACCATTTATCCATGTAGCTGAGGTAGGTGTGGCCCTAACTCCTGCAGCCAAGGGTCGCACATGATCCAAACCTGGCCAGTCAGAGCTCTACATTCCCCTGACCTGAGTGAGCAGTTCTCAGATGGACATATGACCCAAGCTGGAGATCAGGCTCAATTCCATGATCTTTTTGAAAACATTCTCTACTAAATCTGAGGCTTCAAGGGTGAGAACCTGGCATTTCTGGAGGCTGTTGAATCCCCATAGCCAAGCAACTGATGCAATTCATGCAAACCATTCCTGAGAATGATGCCAACACAGAGGTGGGCAGAGACCAAAGATGGAGAAACATCAAATCCTGGAGATGCTGGCAGAGTCCCTAAATTCAGCCATGGCCGATATCAGACCCACTTCTAGGTGGACACTTCACTGCTACTTTTCCTCCTCCCTTCTTCTTCGTTAACCAACCTACCTTTCTTCTTCTACTACTACTTTTTTTCTAGTTATTTTTCTCCTCCCACCCTCAACCCAATGAGTCTTGACTCATACAGGAAGGATGGGAGGAAGCAAGAAGGAAGGAGATGGGAAAAGAGGAAGAAGGGACAGATGAAGGCTGGGTGAAGGATTTGTAAGTCATATTATAAAGATCTACAAATTATATTATGTGCCAGGCACCACGCTGGATACCATTAATTCATCATCTTATTTAGAACTAATTTTAAAAGATAATATATATGCAAGCACTCAATTAAGAAAACATGCAGTTTGGAATCTATCAGGCATCTAGAATTAATGTAATTGCCATACCTGGATAAAACAGAAGGTGCACTGAATTACATGAAGACTAAAATGGAAACAGCAACTCTTCTATTGCAGCTCATTTCCTTAATCCTCATCACCACCATGTAATGAATGGAATTCATTAATACGGCTCACTCATATAGTCACATATCATTCCTGGCCATTACTGAATTTTCTTATCACTTATGGTACACTGGCTAAAAGTATACAATTTGGTATCAAATCTGGGTTCGAAGTCTCTTTCTGACCATGAGATCCTGAGCAGGCTACTTACTGTCTTTCTGTCTTAACTTTTTCATGTGTACCACAGGAGCAATAATTCCTGCCTGAAGAATTAATGCAGGCAACACACATAGCCGGGGGTCTATGGATAGACTAGAGTCAGAGACATGACAGGCTCCTAAAGAGATTTAGGCATTTCTAAAGTGGAGACAATAGTTGCTGGCAATTAAAGTAAGTTCTTAACAAAATATTCCATGACTTTGGACTAATGGTTAAAAAAAAAAAAAAAAAAAAAAGACATTGCCATCCCTGGCTCCCTTCCTTTCCATCCACCATTTCAGAGCAAAAACTCACCCTAATCCCACAGAACGCTGGTGAATTTTCTAACAAAACATGTGAGTCATTCCAGAGTAAGAGCCCCTTGTCTTGCAACTATTGTTTTTGCTGTGTATGTCAGAAAAATATTAGGTATTTTTGTTCCTTTAAATCAGGGGTCCCTGACCACTGGGCCATGGATAGGTCTGTGGCCCGTTAGGAACCGGGCTGCGGGCAAGTGAGCATTGCCATCTGTGCTCCACCCTCCTGTCAGAGCAGCGGTGGTGGCATGAGGTTCTCATAGGAGGGCAAATACTCTTGTGAGCTGTGTATGTGAGGGATGTACATTGCACGCTCCTCATGAGAATCTAATGCATGGTGATCTGTCAGTGTCACCCATCACTCCCAAAGCGGACTGTCTAGTTGCAGGAAAACAAGCTCAGGGCTTCCACTGATTCTACATTATGGTGAGTTATAGAAGTATGTTACAATGTGATAATAGAAATAAACTGTACAATAAATGTAATGTGCTTGGATCATCCCCAAACAATCCCCCACCTCTGATCTGTGGAAAAATTGTCTTCTACAAAACTGGTCCCTGGTGCCAAAAAAGGTTGGGGACCACCACTTTCAATAAACAACATAGGTTCCACTGAAGGATATGTGGGAAGATGAAGGAGAGGGTTACAATTCACCTGGGTTAGCAAAGGTTCCCCATGCCGCTAAATTTTCTCTCTCAAAGACAGTGGCTTCAAAGCTTTCTCTTTCCAACTATCCCCATCTCCTCCTGCCCCCTGGGGCTGGTAACCACCAACTCCTCCCTTCTGAGCCACTTCCTCTCTTTCCTTATGTAGAGTAATGTGGTCTTGATTCTTCAGTTAGCATCTTCACCTCTCATCCCCTAGCCTTGGAACCAATCTTCCTTCAAGAAGGCTTTAAGGTTGGTAAGGGGTGGCAGGGAGGAGAGTATAAATAATTTTTCCTTAGCAACTTTTCTAAACCCATTTCCCTTGCTTTCAAGAGGGAAGAAGGGGCCCATTCTGTACTATGGATAGGGATCTATTTTATTAGCTATGTCTCAGGGTTTTTTTTTTTTTTTTTTTTTTTTTTTTTTGTAAGACAGGGTCTCACTCTGTCTCCCAGGCTAGAGTGAAGTGATGCAATCTCAGCTCACTGCAACCTCTGCCTCCCAGGCTCAAGTGATCTTCCTACCTCAGCCCCTGAGTAGCTGGGATTACAGGCACACAACACCATGAGCAGCTTATTTTTTGTAGTTTTGGTAGAGATAGGGTGATGTGGTTTGGCTGTGTCCCACCCAAATCTCATCTTGAATTGTAGCTCCCATAATTCCCACATGTCATGGAAGGGACCAAGTGGGAAGTAACTGAATCATGGGGGCAGGGTCTCTCCCATGCTGTTCTCATGATAGTGAATATGTCTCACAAGATCTGATGGTTTTATAAAGGGCAGTTCCCCTGCATACACTCTCTTGCCTGCCGCCATGTAAGATGTGCCTTTGCTCCTCCTTCATCTTCCACCATGATTGTGAGGCCTCTCGGCCATGTGGAACTGTGAGTCCATTAAACCTCTTTCCTTTGTAAATTATCCACTCTCATGTATGTCTTTATTAGCAGCATTAAAACAGACAAATACATGGGGTTTCACCATGTTGTTCAGGCTGGTCTTAAACTTTTAAGCCCACCTTGATCTCCCAAAGAGATGGGATTAGACATGGGCCACTATGCCCAGCCTCAGTTTTCTTTTAATTGTTTTTATCATCATCTAACATCAAAACTTGTGCGGAGAAAGTATATATGCAGCACGGGACATTTTGGAATTAGTGAGGGGAGTGCATTCTTTTGTTGAGCCAGATTCTCTATTTAAATCTTTGAAATTTTAGAAGAAATTGTGCCTTCCCACCATACACACCCTTCAACACCCTCCCTCGTTACTATTAGTTTTTCCAAAAGATATTTCCTTTTCCACTTTGCTCATCTTTAAATGACTAGAAAATTCAGCAACTGATTAGCTTGCTTATAAACGAAAGTTAGAACATCCACAAATCTGAAACATTTAAAAATAGACATGGTACAGCAAGACTGGAGTAAGAAATACCAAAAAAAGATCCACCTAAATTCAAGTAAGTGCCCATCATTTGCAAGAGACCATTTCTTATTATAAATGTGAATTTCATTAAAAAATATATATATATATTTACTAACACCACAAATTTGGTCCCATGAAGCTAATGAAAACCTAAGAAAAATGCAAACTCAGATAATGCCAAGATCATTCTTTAGGGTGATACAATGGCAGAAGATACTGGAGCAGCAAAATGAGCTAAGTTTTCCTGTGACTGTCTGTCTTATTCTGCTTCTGCCTTTCAACATCCATATCAGAAGAGAGATTGTGAAGTTATACACACTATTAGCATCATCTTTATGTGATTCTGTTTCTTTCTTCTTCCATCAATTCATTAGAATCGCAAAGATTCAAGGCACTGATCTTTCATATTTCTTTGTATCCCTAGTATGTATGCAAAGAATAAATCCAATATAAAACCACTGGATAAGTAAGTTTTCCCATCTACAAAGATCTAGATTTTAAAAAAACCACATTGAAAACAGAAAATACATAAATACAAAAAGGGCATATATATGCATGTAACAAGACACTGGATAAAGAGAAAAGCCCTCTGAATCCTGAGTTGGAAAAAATCTTAAGATGTGATCACCATAAGTTGTAAAAACCAGAAAAGGCCTTATGGGAAGCCTTGAGGCATGAGTAGGACTTGGAAAGCAAGAGGCATGGGGAAGAGGACCCCACAGAGAGAAGCAAGGCCTGAACAAGGGGTAAGGGCCAGAAGACTACAGAGTGGTCAAAGCTGCTATGTGCTCTGATGAAATGAAAGAGAGTGCAGCCTAATGGTTAAGAGCTCAGGCCTGAGGTCAGACAGACTTGGAATCAGACTCCAGCTTCACAAGCACAGGCTCTGCACCCTTGGACAACTTGCTAAGCTTCTATGTCTTGTCTCGAATCATAAAATGCAGTAACAATACTGACCTCCTAGGACTGTCATGGGAACTAAAGGAGGTAAGCTCGAATCACACTCACATGCTCCCAGGAAGAGAAAACTCCATTTGTTAGCTCTTACACACAGAGCACTAATAGTACAATATTTCTTAAACTATCCCTGAAAAAAATCCAGGGTGTGTATCCACCATAGCCAAATGCTAACCATTTGCTCAGAAGATTCTAAAATGACCATGAGAAGAAGAGAAGCTGTGACTTCCTCAAATATTAGAAGAAGAGAAGCTGTGACTTGCCTCAAATATTAGGGCATAGAATTTGGTCCCTGGGGCTGGAAACCCTTAAGTGGGTGAAGGAATGAGAGAAGCTAAGTGTTGTGAGGATTCATGAATTAATTTCAAGTAGACCATTCAGGTCCTTGGTTAAAGGTTCTTGTAAATAAAGTTTTTATTATTATTATTTCTAAAACAATCACTTACCTCTACCCCTGTGAAGAGTCAGAATTTGGCCTTTAAAGATAAAGATGGCTCATCTCTCTGTAAAACATCTGATTTAAATACAGTCTCTGGCCTCCTCCAGGGAAGATACCTCCCTGCTTCAAGACCTTTCACATCCTGGGTCATTTTCAAGTTTTTGCTCATCTTTAAGTAATTACAGAATTATCTACTAATTATATGTTCCTGTGTTGTTATTAAATCCAGCAAGAACACAAAATGAAATTAGCATTCTCTTCCTACTACAAAGTTGTTCTTTCTTTCTCCCACCCCAGAAAACCTTCCCTTATCTTTTTAGAAAGATACACAGCACCAGTTTTATTTTAGGAGAAACAGTACATCTTATCCTTGTTAAAATACTGGAGACCAGGCAAGTACATTAGAAGAGAAAGATACAAAGCAGCTAGGATGGAGATCTGAGGAAGTGCCAAGTGCTGGAGGTGGACATCTGAAGCTCTGTCCCGACCTCTTCAGGCCGAAAGGTCCTCAACCTCTCGATGACTCTGTTTCCA
Source organism: Papio anubis (assembly GCF_008728515.1). Taxonomy (NCBI): domain Eukaryota; kingdom Metazoa; phylum Chordata; class Mammalia; order Primates; family Cercopithecidae; genus Papio; species Papio anubis. The sequence continues at coordinate 52,095,677 of NC_044994.1, forward strand.
CATCCAAAAAGGACGCCTTTGTAGTGCTGTTGTAAAAATGAAGTGGGAAGCCTGACACGCAATACATGTGACCATTGATACAATCCACATATTTTAAAATGGGAAGTTTCTCTCCGGTACTTTGTCTCCTCTTAGGCAGGCAAGTAAGGGAGGGTCCAATGGAGGAGAAAGTAAACAAGAAACTGGAAAACTTATCTAACGAGGGCCCCTCTTCACCCCATAAGAGCTTAGCTGATGGAGGGGCACGTAAGGCCAAAACAGTGATGGAGAGAGCCAGGAAGCAGCATGCTACTCCTTTTCATAGGTTCAAGACAAAACACAGAGGTTTGGCAAGTTGTCCAAGGGTGCAAAGCGTGTGCATGTGAAGCTGGAGTTTGATCCCAAGTCTATCTGACCGCACACCTGAGTTCTTAACCACTAGACTGCACCATCTTCCATTTTCATAGGGCTAGGGGTGGGAGGACACATAGAACAGAGATACTTATCCAGGAAAAAAAAGCAAATGAGGGTCTCAAACTGGCCCTCTCTGTAGTCCACATTACTGGTCAGACACAATAAAGTCAAATTACTACTCCCTTGATATCAGCCAACATACTAAGTAACTGGCCACAGTCACCTGTATTTAAAAGGAGAGCTGATCATCTACTTCTGTAACAGAAAAATGTGAATTAAACAAGCAGATATGGGATATTTTGTAAAGAAGGAAATTTCCATGGTATGTGATTGCTTCAATAGGCATTTGTTTCAATGTCCAATTTGGACAACTCTTCAGAAGGATAATTTTGAGATGCATTAGACCAGGATGTCTGCTTCTTAAAACCTGAAATGTACACTGTCTGGTTTTGTCGGCTTAGCAGTATATGTACTTTAAACAAATACCAAGTCTCTAAAAATGTATCATTTGTTCTTGGTCAGCTGTTGCTAAGATGCTTGATAGGTAGGGTCAGAATGGGGCAAGACACCCATCTTATCCAGTGATCAGTAGGGACCTGGCAGCTCCAGGCCCACCTCAGACTGGAGACAGGAGCTCAGTATACACAGTCACTGTCACCTACACCGTGTTCATCATGCCTGAAGATTAAAGCAATGCCCTCCTGAAAGCATGTTCTGGCCTGACTTGATTGCAAAGGCTGGGAAAAGTGCCCACAGCAGGAGTGTCATCTGTTGCACAGGAGCTGGTGGTTCTGCCCCAGCAGAGGCTGCTGCCCCTGGGAGGCACAACAGGGAGAAATGGAGGAGGAGGGAGTCTGGCAGTGATGTGAGCTTTGATCTTTGTGATATAACATTTTCTGCAACATGTTTTAGGGAACAGCTAAACACTTTAAGAACACTAAAGCTGGATCTTTCCTCTATATGCTAAAAGCCAGTCACAGTGATAACAAGAGGAAAATGACAAGTTTTATCCTTATAGAGAACAGGTGGGTTGATGGTTGGAATAGGGCATGAACTAGCTGGAGCATAGCACAGACTAAAGGGGCATCTCACCCCACCAGGAGAAGGGCTTCATGGCAGAAGCATCATGCCAAGTGAGCCTGAAAAAGAATGTGGTCCAGGTGGGTAACTCTTAGGTTGGCCAGCATTCCCCAGTGGCCAGCCATTCTGCATAATTACTAGGTATTCCAGGATCATCTCTAATATGCTAAGGCTTTGCTGGAAAACCAGGGGATGACAAGGAGCCTCTTTGACCTCTCAACAGCCTAGATGGCTACCCACCTAGAGCATGTGGGGACTCTGCCTCTCGTTTCTCCCAAAATAACACTTCTAGGTGGATGATAAAATACCTCACGTTCCCAGCAAACCCTCAGACTGAAACATAAGACGTACTTGAATTGTTGCCAGAGAAAGGTTCCAGAGCCAAGTGGACACCTGCTAGGAGTGGCTTTGGGATAAGCTATCCTCCCTCTGGCAGTCTTTGGAAGGAAAAGGTGAAGGTGGAAGTGAGCTGCTCCACTGGGGAAATAAGCGAGCCAGGACCCAGTCAGAAATCTGCTACCAGGAGAAATCGCGATGCTCGAACATCCGAGCTGTAGCTTTCCGCCTGAAGCACGCCACTGCTCTCAAGCAACCATGATGATCTCAACCCCTATAGTGCTTTGCGATTCAACTCCCATTTACCCCAAAGTTTAATGATTGTCAAAACAAGTCAAGTTTTCTTAGTAATACATGCTTAATTCTTAACTGTCCATTCACTGTTTCGGAAAAAATACTTCAGACAAGGGCAGAGATCACATTTGTGTATCTTTTGCACACTCCATGACAGACCTTAGAGGCACTGGAACTCCCACAAATTGGTTTTTTACTTCCTTAGGATGGAACTCCTCAGATGTGACAGAAGGACACAGTGACCCTTTCAGGGAAAGCGGCGAGGCATCTGGGACAAAGACAGTGTCCACATGGCAAACCGCAAAGCACATGGGTGAAATCCTGGCTTTCTGTGCACTTTCCCCCCGACTTTTGTTTAGAAGTCAGATGTTGATTTTCATTATCTGCATACTTAACAAGGCTGTCATGACATCCCATTACAAACTGTCTTCAAAGAAAGTAGTAAACATAACTTTACTCTTCAAAGATAACATCCCATCCATATGCGACTCCCTGCATCTTGCACGGATCATTTACAAACCAAGCATCTCCACGGGGCCCCAGGGTGACATAAACAAACCTTGGAAGGGTGTCAAGAAACACAAGAATCATCTCTGGAGGCTGTATCTTAATCTTGAATCTTTTGTTACCCATGATGTTTTAGAAGAAAAAAAAAATCATCTTTTTATCTGAAAAATCTGAACATGAGTGCCTTGTTAACCAAAATGGGTTAACCTTATATTTGCAACAAGAATGCTATTTCTCTCACTACATATTTCACCAGCTGTTCAAAGAAACCTTTTCTGATAAATGTCCACACTCCAAATGTGCTGTGCTTCCTTGGTTCATGCTTCTACTGTGACACTTATCTCACTGTTTTATAATTAGTTGGACATGAGACTGTTTCCCAAGCTAGACTGTCCAAATCATGTCTGTATCCCCAGTGCCCGGTGCAGGGCCTGGCATAGGGTAGGATAGAGTAGGTATTCCATAAAAGGTGTGCTGAATTGAAAAAAAAATGCACATAAGCACTCACTGCCTCAGTCAGTCCAATCAAAGGAAAGCATGGTACTTACTCTTGAAAACAAAGGTTGAGCCAAAAGTCCTGTCCAGTACAGCTGAAAACATAGTATTTTTACAATGCAGATTTGGTTCTCTAATTTTGCATGCTTTTGGCTGACATTTAGATAAGCATGTACCAGTCAGCACTGTGGAATATGGCCCAGGAGTTCACGAATGACATGAAAGCCCTCACAGAGTCCAGAATCTGATTATCTGAACCAGTTTATGGGTGGATTATTCCACAGACTCAGATGAGCTAGACTGGAGCCTACTCACTATTTACCATTATTGTTCCAGTTGCAGAATCATTCCAAATTTCAAACAACAGACATATAATGAACTATTGGGTACAACTCCTTAGTTGGGGACTGACTGTAAAGATAAAACTGCAAAGCATCATCATTACATAGTCCCATAAATCACACTACGCAAAAAGGAACTGGGCATAGCTGGATTTAGACATTCATTCTTCCCTTATTCCCTTCAGCTGCTCTCAGCAGCCTCAGATTCTGTCCTAGGGCACCTTGCTGAGCTTGAAAGCTAACATTGCACAACGGTTAGACACGGACTCTGGTCTCAACCCAGGTTCAAATCTGAACCACTTCCTGTGTGACACTGATTAATTTCTTCAAACCCCAGGTTCTGGATTTACCTGATTTAAAAATGGGGATTAACGGCCAGATGTGGGGGTTACTCCTGCAATCCCAGCACTTTGGGAGGCCGAGGCAGGTGGATCACCTGGGGTCAGGAGTTCGAGACCAGCCTGAACAACATGGTGAAACCCTGTCTACTAAAAATTAACTGTGTGTGGTGGCACGTGCCTGTAGTCCCAGTTACTTGGGAAGCTGAGGCAGGAGAATCTCTTGAATCCAGGCAGCGGAGGTTGTAGTGAGCTGATATTATACCACTGCACTCCAGTTTGGGAGGTTGCAGTGAGCTGAGATTGTGCCATTGCACTCCAGCCTGGGCGACAGTGAGACTCCATCTCAAAAAATAAATAAATAAACAAACAAACAAACAAAGTAAAAATGGGGATTAAAAAGTATATACGTAATGGGGTTTATTTTGAAAATTAAAGAGAAATATATGAAACAAGGTACTCAGTAGCGTTTGTCACATGAGTGTTCAATAAGCATTAGCTATTATTGTTATTTACACAATTCCTTTTCCAGGATTTTCTTTGGACTCCCTACAGGTCAACACTACAATTTAACTTTGTGTTCCAGACCCCCTAGATTCCTACTTCCTGATCATGTCAGAGATTATTTAAGAAACTTGGGCCAACGTGTTGATGCAAGACAAAATGATTTAGTGTCATTCCTGCCAAATACCATCTTAGCATTTCTAAGAAGAGCCACCCTCAGTCCTTACCACCTGCTTGAGAGATGTGTTTTAGAGAAGGCACAAGAACAAGCCCCCATTTTAAATTTCACATCAGCAATGAAATGATCTAGGGAAGGCTCTTTGAAGTCAAATTTGTTAACTACTCAAGAGAGGTAAGAATTTTCAAGGGGAAACTTTGAAGACTGGATTATAAGCATTTCAAATGAAATTTAATAGAAAGTGTTTACTGTGGATTAGTGAAAACTTCTCTCTTGTTCATAATCAAGTTTCTCTTCTACACCGAGTCTTTCCCTTTAGCACATAAAAGTGTTCATGCCTCTCCTGTATTCAAAATAGAAGATTTTCCTCAAACCTACACATTAGGCCCTTGCTACCCATCTGTTTCTCTTGGGCCCATCCAAATCTCTTGAAGCAGTCATCTATATGTGTCATCTCTTCTCTCATTATCCAGTCTTTGCTAATCAGTAATCAGGCTTCTATGCCCCACCTTCCACTTACACAGCTCTCCTGAAGGTCACCAATGTCCTCTGTGTTGGGAAATCCAACAGACTTGAGTGCTTGCATTATGTGACTTGTCATATGTGGATCTGTTGACCAACTCCTCCTTCCTGAAACTTCCCCTCTATCTTTGAGACAGCACTTTTCTCCTTCCGTTTTTTGGCCACTGCTCCCCATACTTGCTTCTCGATTCCTTAGCATTCTGTTGGGTTCTGTCTTCAGCCATCTTCCCTTCTCATGCAAACACATCTTGATGCATCATCTACTTCCTTGGCTTCAACCACCATTCATATTCCAGTGACTCTCAAAAGTAGATCTCCTGCTCACAAATCTCTGTGCCCCAGACTCATATGCAGTGGTGTATTGAACAGTTCCTCTTGCATATCTCACAGATGTGTCAAACTTAGCAGGTACACATCTAAAATTATCTTAAAATCCACCATCATCACCATTAGAACAGCTCCTTCCTAGGTTTTCCACATGCTAGAGAACAGTTCCATTGCTCAACCAGTAGACCAAAGCCAGACAGGAGTCATCCTTGGCTTCTCCCTTACCTCAGTCTCCACATCTGGTCAGCCAAGTACTATAGGTTCTACCCTCTCAGTGTTTCTTAAATCTTTCTATTTCCCTGAATCCCTACTGCCACAATTTAGTCATGAACTTCTTACTTTTTGGCCTAGTTTACTCTAAAAGTATCTTTACTCAAGATCAGTTTCACCCTTACCCAATACATTCTTCATGTGTTATGTTTATTTAAGTGTATTTGCAAAGGCGTTCTCTATAAAGGGTCTATTCCTCTCCTATAAACATCAGGAAAGCATAACTTTTTCAATTCTTAAAATATACCAGAAAACCTACCCATACAAGTAATGACCCAGTTATTTCAAGATGATTGGGCAAATACCAGGGACAATATTCAGTGTGATTGGGCAAGATTTCCATTTTCTTCTGTACTAATAAGTGCTTTCTCTGACTTTGGTTTATTCATGCAATGGGATATGATAGAAAAGTGGACGCCAGCTAATGAGAACTGCTTGAGTTTACATGGATGTAGCACACAAACCTAATATTTAGCAGAAAGTCATACAAAGACACACAAAATATATGAAGGTTAGAAACATGAAAAATACTACTCTGTCACTTAGGGATACATGCCTAAGTTTAAAAGTAGAGGAAAGTACATGGGAGCAATGAACACCAAGTTTGCAACAGTGGCTAAATCTGGCTGAAGCAGAGAGGGCTGAAAAGAGGAAGGGATGACCAAGCAGGTGCATTAACTTTATTGAAGTGTCTCATTGTCTCATATCTTAAGTTGGGTTTTGGATACAAAGTCATTTATGTGTCCTGATACTTTTGTGCAAGTATTAAGATACTGTTCCAAAATTAACTTTCAAGAATGGATTTTAATATAAAGACCATTTAACATCATTCTAGGCTCTATTGCCCCTTATCCCTCCTGCCTCCCAAATACCCCAATAAAGTAACAGGCCAATGTACCACTAGAACAGAAAAGATTACTAGACTCTAGTCAGAGAAAATCTTATCCTCAAGTGGTCTTGACAGAACAAAGCTTCAGAACAAAAAAAGATTTTGGAATCCACCAGAATCTAATGTGTTTTCAACAGATTGTCTAAGTGCTCCTTTTCAGAAGGGCTCATCTCACACGCCTTGCATATCTGGCCTTGTCTGATCTGTTTTCCAACAGGGAAAGGAGCATGGGTGCCTGCAGCTACTTCCTAAGAGGGCTCCAGAGGTCACTCAGAAAATACGCCCAACAAGCCCCAGATGGACACATGAGGAACGGAGCCCCACACGGAGGTCAAAGGTGAACCGGCGCATTCTTCACAGAGCCAGCTAGAAAAGTGGGTTTCAGGATGCAGCTCCCACCTGCTCCGCCAGCGCCCCTGGGGATTCACAGGCTGCCAACAGGAAAGGCGCAAGGGTTTGATGTGGGCACAGCCCACAACATCTCTATTATGCATAACAGTCAACTGAGATGCCCCAAAGCCCATGCCCTTTGAATCAGGTACACTCAGCTTCCTGAATACTTTCACTATGTGGGACTTCAAGCTTTAGCACAAAGACAATGAGGAAATTAACCCGTTTGCAACAGTATGCTTGCTTTCAAAGAACTGGGAGCTCCACACCTGCACGGTTCTGAGAAGAGATCTCACCGCCGGCTCTGGCTATTCCAACATATGATCAATGCAATCTTAACATCACACTGCAGCTCTGCCTTCATAATGTATTAAGTATCACTCAGCTGCTACTTGCAGCTTCTTCCCTTGCTTTCAAGTAAGAGGTGGACAGAGTGTCAGCCAGGACTAGAGAGAAAAGAAAGGAAAGGGCTCCTGGGATGCATATGTGTATATAGCCTTTCTTTATGAGCCACTGATCACCACTCAAAAGGAAATGCATGGCCAAAGTTTTCAGAAAGCAGAAAGACCATTATTCAAAACACATTTTAGGAGAAGCCCATATGTGAGTGAAGCAGAGGACTGTCAAGAAGCATTTTTCTGGGCCAGGCACAGATTATAGGCTCATGCCTATAATCACAGCACTTTGGGAGGCCAAGGTGGGTGGATCTCTTGAGGTCAGGAGTTTGAGATCAGCCTGGTTAACATGGTGAAACCCCATCTGTACTAAAAATACAAAAAATTAGCTGGGCATGGCGGCGTGTGCCTGTAACCCCAGCTACTTGGGAGGCTGAGGCAGCAGAATCGCTTGAACCTGGGAGGCTGAGGTTGTAGTGAGCCAAGATTGTGCCACTGTACTCCAGCCTGGGAAACAGAGCGCGACTCTGTCCAAAAAAAAAAAAAAGCAGCAGCAGCATTTTTCTGTATACCGAGTGCAGGAAAATGCCATTCATGACATCAAAGGCTTCGAAAGTGAGCCTGAGACTTACACATCAAGTTCAGAGTTATAGATTGAAATATAGAGTCACTGAGAAAACAGACGTCCATAAAGTCTTAAGAGCAGGGTAAAGTCTACTGTTTGCTGGTTCCAAGCTACATACCTGGAGTCCAACTCAGAAGTGACAGGCTGCTGGGCTTGGCATGACTCTTCATACCCCTAAGCCAGTGAATGCCTCTACTCAGTTTCCAGAATTCACAGGTCTAAGCATAGGCTTAGATAGAGGATAGTATCTCAGTCAACAAGTCTTTGCACATTTTTGAACAGGTTAAGAGCCACTGGGGCCAATCTCAAGTGACAAATAAGATCTTAATTCTTTGGCAGAAGCACTGGCTCTTCATACTCCCTTAATAACCCTCCCTCCAGGCAGTGTTGTGGTGGCAGCTTAGAACAATGCTCAGAGGGCCCCAGCCTCCTGTCTTCCCCAAGGCAGCAAAAAGGCTACAGCAATTCTAGGGCTAATGGAGAGTGCTTCCCCGCACTCTTGCTAGAGATTGTGTCATTCTATTCTTCCCTAGAAAGTAGAGGTTTTCTGGGCAGCTGACTTTACCAATAACAATGATTATTTATGGAGCTTTATTATTTGTCAGGAACTGGGCTAAGAGCCTGTAGAAACTGAGGCTTAGACAGCTGAAATAAATTAGCCAAGATCACACCAGCCAATAAATAATGGAGCCAAGATGCAAACCAAGGTATCTGAAGCCTGAGCGCAGTGCTATGCAACGGAAGCTGCCCCATGCAGACAATTCTTAAAGCTGGCCTTGGGTGACTTCCTTTCACTCAAAGTGGTTAGGGAAAAGAACTCACCCAATCTCAAGGGTCATTTAAAAAAAAAAAAAAAAAACATATTAGATGGCTGGCTGGAACCAAGATGCGGGAATAAGCAAGAAAAGAATTCCTAGTCTGGTTGGGAAGGAAGGACTCACACATACTGAAAGAATTAGAGACTGTGACAAGAGGGCATATCATTAAGTGCTAAATTGCAAGGTATGGACTTTAAATCCTAAAGGAATTTGGAGAAGTCAGACCTAAAGGAAACTCCTTCATCAGGAGCTTGAGTTGGGGAGTGGGGTGGGAAGGGCAAAGACCTGCTCTTAGGGGAAGTAACTGGATCAAAAATAGGAGCATGCTCTGCACCTGTGTATCTACATCAGCTGCAGGGGATGGATGGGGTTGGGGGTGGTAGAGGATAACCATGCAACTACATAGTAGCAGGCAGAACACAGGAATCATTTTGCCACCAGTTAAGCCATGTCAAGGTACAAACAGCAAAATATGTTTTCTGTCAGTGTGATTTTTTTTGTACCCTTGAGAGGGATTTCTGTATATAGAAAAGATTCAAGGGTTGTTTTGTCTTATTGATTTTAAAAATTAGTATTCAATGTATTGAAGTTAAAATTCAAATTCCTGTTTTCCTCTGAAGAATTCTAGTTCAACTTACAAATCTGATTCTATGTAAGCAAATTTTAAACAATTATTTTAAGGGAAACTTACAAATTACACTGAATGTTTTAAACTGCATTCAGTATGTTCCATTCTTTTTAGACTTCAATTGTCTAACTTTTGGAATCTTAATTAAAAATATCAATATAGAGGCCAGGCACAGTGGCTCACGCCTGTAATCCAGTACTTTGGGTGCCTGGGCAGGAGGATCACTTGAACCCAGAAGTTTGAGACCAGCCTGGGCAACATAGTGAGACCCCATCTTTATTAAAAAGTAATTAAAAGATATCAATATGGTTAGTTCTTAATGACTTTCACAATCCCACACTTGTAACTCTAAACCTCTCACCTCTTTAAAATTGAAGCACAACGATGTTTTTCTCTGATGGTTTTGTTTGTTTGTTTGTTTTTTGTTTTTGGCACGGGAAGACAGTCTTGCTCTGTCACCGAGGCTGGAGTGCAATGGCACAATCTCAGCTCACCGCAACTCTGCCTCCCAGGTCCAAGCCATTCTCATGCTTCAGTCACCTGAGTAGCTGGGATTACAGGTGCGCACCTGAGGTGGAGTCTTGCTCTGCACGCAGTCTGGAGTGCAGTAGTGCGATCTCGTCTCACTGCAACCTCTGCCTCCCAGGTTCAAGAGATTTTCCTATCTCAGCCTCCCGAGTAGCTGCAATTATAGCCTCACATTGCCATGCCCGGCTACTTTTTGTATTTTGGTAGAGACAGGGTTTCACCATGCCGGCCCGGCTCAAACTCCTGACCTCAAATGATCCACCTGCCTCAGTCTCCCAAAGTGCTGGGATTACAGGCGTGAGCCACTGTGCCTGGTTCTCTAATGGGCAATATTTTCTATTTTAAATATCAATATATTTAAAGAACAGATATACCCAGAAAGGTCTTTAACAAAAAGTGATTTACTTACCATTGTTTTTTCACATAGTTCTAATTTAAATTTAAAACACACTTACCCACTAATAAAACAACAGTGTCTTTCCAAATAATGTCTGGGTTGCCTTCCCAAGCTACTTTTGGAGGGTACTTTTCACTGACTTTACTTCCTGTTTCATTCTTATCCAGAATCTGTTGTTTTTGTTCCCTAACAGCATGCTCATTCATGCTGTGTAATTTCACCCACACAATTCCTTCTGAATAAGTAGCTTTCTATCTACTCAGATGCCATTCCCATTCTAGAGTCGTTTCCAATGTCATCTGCACGGTCAAGTCTTTCCTGACCAACTGTTGGAGGAAAAAAAAAAAAAGAGAGAGAGAGAGAGAGAAGAGACCTTAAAGGTATTTTCACTGCATTTGGTATATATTTTGCACACTGACCAGGATCAGGAGTAGCAGACAGCTGGGTCAATTTTTCTCAAGACCCATGCTATGGCTGCTAGTCAATGAAACCCAGAAGGAAGGGCCTCAGAAGCATATCCTGAGCTCTCAATCTTGATCTAGTCTAAAGACTGATTGAAATTCACTTCCTTCAAGCCTAGTTTAATGTTTGTTTCTTTGGTTCTGAACCCATCTCCAAGACTTTGTGGTCAGTCCTAAAAGCTGAGCTGAGGACGCAGTCCTCCTGACTTCCGTTAATATGCTATATTAAATAGGGTGACATTACCCAACCTACATACATCTGTTTATTTCACAACAAACGTTAACATATAAGAAGCATGTGTCCAATCACAATTATGTCCTCCCACACCTCTACAACAAACCATAGGATGTACCATTTCTTAGTTAACGGCACAACTATATGTTCAAGCCAGAAACTGTAAAGTTTTCTATGACTCCATTCTTTCTCCCACTTAATATATCCAATGACAAATGCCTGACAACTATATGTCCCCTTATCTTTCTTCTCCTTCCTTCCTTCTCCACCAGCCCTGTCGATGGAGATCAGAACTCCATCAAGTCTAGATTAGGAGACTAACCATGGGTGGGCCTCCTAGTATCCCCCATATTTGTCTTCTACTCTATGGAAGTGATCATGAGAAAATACTGCTCTGATGGTATAAACCACTGGACTTGAAAACCTGGATGGTCTCCTACCATCTCTAGGGTCATCTCTTAGGATTTGCAAGGCTGTTCAAAGCTTTACTTCTGGTTTCATTCTCATCCAGAACCTGTTGCTTTTGTTCCCTAACAGCATGCTCATTCACGCTGTGTAATTTCACCCACACAATTCCTTCTGAATAAGTAGCTTTCTGTCTACTCAGATGCCATTCCCATTCTAGAGTCATTTCCAATGTCATCTGCGCTGGTCAAGTCTTTCCTGACCAACTGTTGGAGAAAAAAAAAGAGAGAAGAGATCTTAAAGATATTTTCACTGCATTTGGTATATATTTTTATCACATTATACTACAGTTAATTATAAGTTTGTTTCTCCTACATTTGTTGTGAGCATAGGGCCAGGAGTGGCTTTATTCTTTATCAATATGATACTTGGCATATAGTTTATTTAACCTGCTGCCTTGTCCCATAAGGTATGGGGTTATTTCTTTTGCCTGCCCTCCACTAATTGCCCCTACTCCCAGTCACTTTAGAAGGCAAGATTTATGAGGGACCTTTGTTTTGTTCACAGACACAGCTAGAACAGTGCACTTAGTAGGCATTTACTATTTGCAGAAGAGAAGGAAAGAATAAGAAGGTTGAAAGTAAGCAAGCTTTTACAGAGCAGAGAGGACACTTACCAAGGGAACTATTATTAAACCTAGGTTACTTTAAAAAATCCTATTACCATGGCCATATTGGGATCAAGAGGAAAGTCTAAAGGCATCACAGAATCTCTAGTAGCTGAGCTCGGCTGTGGTCCTATACCAACTTATAGATCCTATGTGATGGGCACTCTGGTCTCCTCCTGCTTAGCGTATTCTTGGGACATCCCAACCTGAGGATCTGGGTTACAGGAAAATGAGCTCTCAAGAACCCTCCAGAGCTAGAGAGTACAGGGCAGCCCTGTCAAACCAGTGAGGGCTGCTGTGGGCTCATAGTGGGCAGAGTGGGGGAGAGAGATCAAGAGATGACCGCTCTGGGGAATGCTCGTCTTAAACAAAAAGTTGGCAAAATGGAAAAAGAAAACAGGAAGGGGAGTCAGAGGCGGCCCTGAAAAGTGATGGCTAAGTGATTCATGGGAGACCCCAAATGTGATTAACACAAGCTCCAAAGTAAGAAATTTCAGGTTAAATGGCATTATCTAAAATATTTAAAAAGTTGGATCAGCTTCAAATGTAGATATTAAGCACATGACCAGCTAAAACACTGCCCCTTTCCCTTCTCAGAGAACATGCCTCCCCAAGGAGGAAACAGGTCTCCCAAGCTAGAGACAGGCAGTGCCATCTTGGCTGGAACTCGTCTCTTGTGAAACTCCCCTCAGGGGCTAGGCGCCAAACCCATTCCTCAGTCCTGGCCCTAAGACCCAGTTGTCTTTATGCTTCTCCCCCCCAAGTCAGAAGTTCGGTACACAAAAGAGTCTGTTAAGGTTGGAGGGGTGCCAGGATTAGACAAGTTGCATTAAGTTTCCCAGAAACGGATTCTTAATGTAATAACCAAGGAATTTCACACAATGGCCACAATGTGATAAACGGACTGCCAGATTTCATTTCAAAGCCTGTTTGGATGGAAGCCTTTCTCATCCTGACTTTCCTGCGGACCAACTGTGTCACGTAGGGCAGGTCAGTTCATCCCTCCAGACTTTAGCTTTCACATCTGCTACATGGGAAGGATACTGCCTGTCATGCCTGCTTCACAGGGTTGCCATGAGCCACCGATTCTCAGCCTTTGCCATACAATAATCTAGTTATCTAGGTTTCATCCCAAACCAATTAGATAAGGGACTGGGACCCAAGATTTAGTAGTCATATAGCTTCCCAGGTTATTCAAATAAACAGCCAAAGTAGGAAACCCCTGCACTATACCAGTGTACAGTACAAAGAAGATGGCAATAATGACCAAAATCATCACTGGAACATGGCATCATATGATTTGGGGTTGAAAAAGTTATGCCGAAATCTCCTTAGGAGCAAAACCCATGTTTCTTTTGCACGTCCCATTATTACCTGCAAGCTTTAGGCATTCAGTAATGTTTCTGATATCAAATGAAATTTGGAATGCTTATAAATCCTAATCTTAGATTCTTTGTTTACTAAAACTACCTTTGGAGATGTCACCTCCATGACCATCAATCAGCCCAGCTTACGGCAAAGCCATCATCTTAAAACTTTCCCAAAGGTCAGCTTCAGAGAAACAAACAGGAAATGTGAGAAAGGTGGCTTTAATCAAAATGGGGAGAAATTGCAGTTTTCCACCAGGGAGGTAACTGCCTGTCTCTGTCTGGCCAAGAGCCAGTCACAGTGCGGGAGCTTGGATGAAAGCCAGAGACAAACACTGCTTGGGGCTACTTTTTCAGAGATGGGTTAAAAGCAATGCCCCTGCTGCTCTGGCTGGCCTTTGACTTTCGATCCACACTTTTTCCTGGAGAATTTTGCCACACAGGCCTTTCGATGGTAGGCTTACAAGGCATCTGCATTAGTAGAAACAGTTTTCAAGACAGTTCTTCTCTGACTTGGGGATTACTAAAGCCAGACCTGAGGCATGCTTATCATAGGCCTCCACCTCTGAAAATCCTGTTTGACTTATTACCACTGCAGGCTGAAAAGACAAGGCACAGTGCCTGAACTAATCAAGCCAGTATGTGACTTTCACGTCATGCAGAATTAATCAGAGATTCCATACACTGATGGGTCATGCCACTTGCCTCAAAGTAAGATTTGAGGACAAAGTAGATGTAGAATCCATTTACTCTTTCAAAGTAATTTAAGACTTTGGAAATCTAAGAAAGATAATCAATTTTGAACTATACTTCATTATGTATGAGGTAAATGTCCCCCATAACGATGGATTAATTTTCTATGTTAATTTTAGGGTGGTTTCCATGCACTTTAAAGATGTAAAATTTGAGCTGAGTGCAGTGGCTCATGCCTGCAACCCCAGCTACTTGGGAGGCATAGAGAGAAGTGACATTTGAGGCAAGGAAATTGAGACCAGCTTGGGAAACATCAGGAGACCCAGTGCTATTGAAAAAAAATATTTAATAAACTAAGATGTTTACCATAGAATCTAATTTAAAAAAATAAAAAATAAGATGTGAAATGTAGAGTAGCCAACTCTTATTCCCATAAGTCTGCAATCTTCAGACACATACATCTAACATATCCTCCATAGAAAAGTTTTTTTGAGACAGAGTCTAGCTCTATCCCCCAGGCTGGAGTGCAGTGGCACAATCTTAGCTCACTGCAACCTCTACTTCTCAGGTTCAAGTGATTCTCCTACTTCAGGCACCTGAGTAGTGGGGACTACAGGTGCATGCCACCACACCCTGCTAATTTTTCAGTAGAGATGGGGTTTCGCCACGTTGGCTAGGTTGGTCTTGAACTCCTGGCCTCAAGTGATCCACCCACCTCAGCCTCCCAAAGTGCTGGGATTATAGGCATGAGCCACCACACCCGGCCTAGAAAAGTTTCTTTGCAGCTAAACCTTGAGGGCCATTAAAAAGTATCTGTGTCTCTACTTAGGATAAGAGAAAGTGCTCAGAATTTATTATGTGCATCTGTACACTACCCAGTTTTTTTGTAACTATAATTATCAGAGACTGAGAAAGTTTATATAACTATATTTTACTTCATGTATAGTGATAGAGAGAGAATATCCGCTGCCCCAGGTTTTGGACTTCAGTGTTATATTAGGACTGCTAACTGTTCATAGCTACAAATCATCTAATAAAGCTCTCATGTTTTAGTAGTTAGAAATTAACTTTTTCTCCTGTAAAATGAAGTTAAAGGAAAACAGAAAGTAACCTGAAGATGTGAATATGTATTTAGTCTCGAAGTATCTGTTTACTTCACAAGCATAAACGATTTAGTCATATTAAAAATGATGCCACCATTATATAGTACATGTTTACTTGAATTCTAAAATAAAGTTTTAAAACGTTTGATTTTTCCATCTCTAATTACATGGACTATCACGTGAGGAGGGGTACTAAATATTTATGTTTTCCAAATTGAAAGCCAGGTGTATTTATTTATTATTATTTTGTTTTTTAGAGACAGAGTGTTACTAATATTGCCCAGGCTGGAGCACAGTGACTGTTCACAGGTACAATCATGCCACACTACAACCTTGAACACCTAGGCTCAAGCAGTTGTCCTGCCTCAGCCTCCCCGGGTAGCTAGGACCACAGGTGCGCACCACTGTGGCCAGCAGAAAACAAGTTGTTTTAAACCTACATGTTAAATAATACTTCCTTCCTTATTGGTTTGTAATATGTGCTTTATTATATAAAGTCTCAGATGTAAAGCTCTTTCTATGATTTAGCCAGTTCCATTTAACCGTACTTATTTTAGCCAACACAGACTTAATTTTAAAAAGTGATCTTAGTGTTTTGTTCCTATCTGGTCAGACTGGTCACATCTCATTATCCTTGTGTGGAATTGTCTTCCAAATTCCCATTGGCTTATGGTTCCAAGTGAGTTTTAAATGTGTTTGAAACTCACTGATTTTTTAAAAACTCCTCTTGTTTTGACGAGGTAAAGGGGTCTTAAACTATTCCAGCTGAATTTATATGTAACTTCATTTTTGATGAAACCATTTTTATGAACTCCTAGTGGTCCACATCATTGAAGAAAAAGGACCTCAATTCTTCCAACGCAAGCCAGACAAGCAGGTAGGGAATTTATGGCAGAAAGCTGGACAAGAGAGGGGAGTATTCCCAGTCCCATTCAACACTTCCACAGCTTTTGATCTTCACCACTGTAAGCCAAAAGGGAGGGGAATAAGAAAGGAAGGAGTTGGGGAGGGAAGAGCAGGGAGAGAGGGGAGAAGGAATATGCACATGCAGAAAAAGAGACACACAGATTTTCCCCCACGTGAGAATCTTGACTCCAGGCCCCTTAGAGCACCCTCCCAGGTAGCCTAGAAGTTTCTCCCTTCACCTCTGACCTCAGTGCTTCTTCATTCTTACTGTCTTCCAGTGTGGGGAGAGATTACCCTGGCTAAACAAGACAACCCTGCTGCTTCTAGGACTTTCTAGGAGCATTTACCTGGTTGGAGGAGAAGAATTTGAGTAGGCAGAAAGGGGGAATTTGCAGGGCTAGAATGTGGCCACTGCCCTGAAGCCCTCAAAAGAGAAAGCTGAGACCCTCATTATTTTAGAATGAGTTATTTTTGACCTACACGAGATTGTAAATCCTAATACTATATGTTGCAGGATCCCAGCACAGGTGCTAATATGGTTTGGTTGTGTCCCCACCGAAATCCCATCTTGAATCATACCTCCCACAATTCCCACGTGTTGTGAAAGGGACCCGATGGGAGGTAATTGAATCATGGGGGCAAGTCCTTCCCATGCTATTCTCATAATAGCGAGTAAGTCTCACAAGATCTGATGGTTTTATAAAGGGGAGTTCCCCCGCACAAGCTCTCCTGCCTGATGCCATATAAGACATCCCTTTGCTCTTCTTTCTTCTTCTGCCATGATTATGAGGCCTCCCCAGCCATGTGGAACTGTGAGTCCATTAAACCTCTTTTGTAAATTGCCCAGTCTCAGGTATGTCTTTATCAGCAATGCTAAAATGGACTAATACAGGTGCTAAATGGGAAGAGTTTCCAATAATAACGTCCCTGCACTGGCCAGGGCTGTCCAGGCAATTGGACTTCAATTTGCCATAAAGGAAACCACAAAGGGTAAGGCAGGGAAGACCACAGGAGGAAGAGACAGAGCACACAGAGTCCAACTTGGCATGTGAATGGCAGCTGAAGTCGTGGCAAAAATGTAACCTGTATAGAAGGCTCTGAATGACCACACCTCTCTTAGAAGGGATTCCCAGGACTCCAGCAAAACAGAGCACGTGGCTGGGGCCCCAGGGGCTGCCAGGAAATGATGTATCATTCACTGGGGGACCCAGCTCTGAAAGAAACGGCTAAAAGCAAACTCCCCACACACTCACACCAAGGAGGTGAAAGAGTTCCTGCAGCTGTGCTTCCTCGGCAGATGGGCAGGTGGACAGTCCATCAGGCAAGATGAATCAGTCCCTCATTCCCCTTGGACTTGGGCCTGAACTAGTCACATTCATCTTTCTAGGTGTCCCCACTGCCTGACCACCTGCTCTGGGACCACTGGAGTCATGGCTTTTATCCTCACATCCACCCAGTGGAGCTGCTCATCGATGAGATTCCTGAGCCATCCCTTGTACACAGAGGTGGCAGACATGTGGATAAATAATCCTCAATAAAAATCGCTGCAACTTACCATGCATCTATTCATGCCTCGCATTATGTAGGCTATAACCAAACCCAAAACAACTCTTCAACAACACAGGATTGTGTTCATTTCACAGGTAAGCACAAAGGCTCAGAGATGTCACTAACCTACCAGAGTCACACCATTAGTAAGCACATTCAGATCTCTCCGACTCTGAAGCCTAACCACCCTCTGTCACTTACACGGCCAGAGCCCTCAACGAAAAAAAGGGAAGCCCTGTTTTCCGGTGGAGCGGGGGGGACGCAGCCATTGCCTCTTTAGTCTTTGCCTTCATGTCAGAAAATCAAACATCAGGAACATCAGCAGCTTAACTCCATTCGGGAGCCTGCTGCACAAGTGACAACAGTAGGCAACATACAGATGTCATCCTTGTGGACAGAGGCCAGTCATGGACTCACCCTCACATCCCATCTAAATGAGACCCCACACTATCTCACACCTTCAAAACTACTATGCAAAGAAGTCTGCTTAAAGTGTCCTCTCAGACCTCTGGTTCTCACTATCCCGCCATTGAATAATTCAAAGTCCACCTTCTCTCAGCACCTTTTCTGCATCTGCTCACTCAAGTTATTTTCTCTTCCATGGCCACCTCCAAGGGTGATGCTGCCTGTTACAAGGGTGTTCGAGAGGACCTTCACTTGCAGGGCCGACATGAGGCTGCCCATGTTGAATACTGCACAGATGTAACAATGAGCACCACCCTTTAGAATGATCTGTCCAAATGAGCAGCCTGCCCTTCAGGGTAGAAGTCTCCTGTAGTTACATCCTTGTTTCAACCCTGTCTCTACCAAAAATACAAAACTTAGCTGGGTGTGGTGGCGGGCACCTGTAATCCCAGCTACTCGGGAGGCTGAGGTAGGAGAATCACTTGAACCTGGGAGGCAGAGGTTGCAGTAAGCTGAGATCATGCCACTGCACTCCAGCCTGGGTAACAGAGCGAGACTCCATCTCAAAAAAAAAAAAAAAAGAAAAAAAAAGTCAGCAGATGCCAGGGTCTGGTGGGCGGTGGAGGCAGGGATAGCGGGAACACAGAAAATTTTTCGGACAGAGGAAACACTGTGGATGATACTATGATGAAAAATACCTGTTATGATACATTTATCTAAACCCACAGAACATACAGTGACAAGAGTGAGAACTAACGTGAACTATGGACTTTGGGTCATAATGATGCGTCATTTGAGGTTCACTGATTGTAATAAATGCACCACTCTGGAAAGGGGACACAAAATGTTGGTAGTGAGGGGGGAATATCTATGCGTGTGGAGTTGGGAATATATGGGAAATCACTATTCCTTCCAATTTTGCTGTAAATCTAAAACTGCTCTAAAAAATATCTTTTTTTAAAAAATGTAGGAATTAAGGATGAGGTAAGCTCCCTGATTTCACTGGTTACTGCTTCTGCTGTCGGTTAACAGCTGCCATTCTGTTCTATCTTGGGTCCTTCAGAAACATTTTCTCCTCCCTTGAATCATCAGGTCTGCTCTATCCTGGTCTCCCATTGTACAAAAGGGAACTGAGGCATGGCGTGTGGTCAGGGTACTTATCCAAGACACCGAATTGTCAGATGGCAGAGTAAACATTCAAACCAGCTTCTTTACGAACCCACCCACTGTGCTGTTTGCACTTGGTCACCTGCCTCTTACTGAGCAAAGTCTGCACAAGGATAGGATGTCTTCCTGGGTAATTACTCTGAAGGAACACGTTCACATAACGCATACGCCCAGGTAATAATCAATGGCTGTGAGTTTGTTTCAAACTCTCACAAGCCTTATCCTGTATGTGCTAGGAGACCCTTGCTACAAATCAGCACAAAAGCAGGGGGTTGGAGGGCAGGGGGCTGAGGGGAGAACGTTTTGTTTGTAAATTATTTACCATCAAGCGCATCTACCAGCAACAGAGAGGGGAGAGTCTGCACTATTGAAAACACGGTTGCTTTGTTTTCAAGGACACACATTAATTCAAAGGAATGCCTGATTTTGCAATAAAAAAACACAAGCTGAAAATAGAAAAAGAAAGTCACGAGCAGCTCTTCACTTTGGGAGAGACGGGCCAAGGCTGTCAAAATGAGTTGTGTGGTTTTTATTAAACATGTTCCCCGGTGCAAACACCCAAACCACAAGACCACTAGGAGTAACCTGTTCCAAACAATATGGAAGTGACTGAACTTAGTAGCGGAATTACCTTTCTGTATGAAAAGGAGGGTGGTCTGCCTGGGCCACGGCTGAGGTCACTAGAAATGCAATTTAAGAAGATAACTAGCTGCCTGCCCGATTTGTGGAGCTTCTGGTATAGAAGTGCTTTTCAACTCTAGCTGCCCTCGTTCTCTGCTGCAAGGCCACAAGGCTGGAAGGAAACACCATTGATGTTTCATTCTCATTGGCTAGACCTTCACAATTTAGCCTCAAATTGTCTTGGCCTGTGATATAACCATTCCAAGGTTCTGACAGTATGCTTGGGACTCTGCTGCAAATGCAAGGGCATGGTAGAGTTGCAGCTGAGGGGATAGCTGGGGGGCAGGGGAGAGAGAATGTGGGCATCAGTACTGATGCATGCTATAGATTTATGTCTTTCAAAATTTTTTAAATGTATGTGTGATTGTTGGAACTACCAAGATCTGGTGAACATCGCAGCCTCAATATACTCCAGGGACTAAGACAGCAAAATAGAGTTAGGCTTCCTGCCACTGAGGCAGAAGGCCCAATGGAGTTTTTAAATATTGCTATGACGGTGGTGGCCACAAAACAGGATGACTAGGTCCAAAGGGAGTCTCAGCTTCCTGTAAGTACGAGTGTAGCTGTTTCAAGGGTGAGAAACTTCACATAGCAAAAACAAAAACAAAAGAGCGCCTTGGGTGAGCTCAGAGACACTCTTGTCACCAGCCACTTTGGGGACATTGGCTAGGTAAGGTGATTCTACCTCCCCAGCTTCAGTGTTTACCAAACCTCAGTTATCCCTGTAACCACTTGGGCTATTTCTTTGGGTTTTCTTAAATATAACTCACTAACCTTAAAAACAGCAAATATTAGCATGGATAAAGTATCAGCCATGTTTACAAGATGATATACTCACACATAGGTATGCAACAGTATCAACTGGGCAGTTAAAATTCACACAGCTGACTCTCTGGAGGATGGGAACCCCAAGGCACTAATGGCTTTAAAAGCTTCTCAGGGGTTTCTAATATGCTACCAAGTTTGACCACCACAGTAACAAATGGAAACCAAAATCCCCTGCTATAAAGACAAGGTAAGGTCAACACAGTGGTATAAAAATTGTAGCCATAGGCTGGGCACGGTGGCTCACGCCTGTAATCCCAGCACTTTGGGAGGCCAAGGCAGGTGGATCACAAGGTCAGGAGATCGAGACCATCCTGGCTAACACAGCAAAACCCTATCTCTACCAAAAACACAAAAAAATTAGCCGGGCATGGTGGCGGGTGCCTGTAGTCCCAGCTACACGGGAGGCTGTGGTAGGAGAATGGCATGAACCCTGGAGGCAGAGCTTGCAGTGAGCCGAGATCACTCCACTGCATTCCAGGCGGGGCTACAGAGCCAGACTCTGTCTCAAAAAAAAAAAAAAAAAAAAAAAAAAAAAAAAAAAAACTGTAGCCATATACTGATGTCTGCAGGGACTTCTGGACATTCACCATCTTATTTGAAAAAGCTGTATTAGAGAAAGATTAAAAGTAAGCACCAAACTGAGACCTTTAAAATATAATCAAGGAGACTGAATTTGTTCTGAAAAGGGGAACCACCTTCTCACTGTCTGAATCAACATTCTTGAATGCAGAATCAGCAGCTGGGAGAGAGATGGGAATCTCTCAGGGACCCGCCAATTCTTACATTCTGTAGTTCTAAAGTCAATCATGATCACACCTAGTTAACTGCTATGGTCTGAATGTCCCCCAAAATTTACGTGTTGAAACTTGATCTCCATTGTGTTGGTACTGAGGGGTGGGGTCTTTGGGGTGGTGAGTAAGTCATCATGAATGATTAGTACCTTCTAAAAGAGCCCATGTGAGGACACCTACTCAGCCTATGAAGAACAGGCTCTCAGACACTGCACCTGCCCTCACCTTTATCTTGGGATTCCCAGGCTCCAGAGCTGTGAGAAAATAAATTTGTTTTACTGTATTTTAAAATTACCCAGTCTCAAGTACTTTGTTATAGTAGCATGAGCAGACTAAGACAGCAACATAAGAAAATCCTGGGGGCTAAAAAATGCTACATAGACACGCATCAAAACGCAGAAATGGATAATCCAAGATCTATGATGGACAAACAGAGGGCACTTGATTTGCCCAATCTTAGTATCTATTTCACTTTAAACAAAATGTTCCTGAAAAGAAGGAATTAGTTTTGTAAATTAAGTTCCACCTTACAGTGCTCGTTTATTTATGGAACCCCACAGTAAGTCCTTCGGTAAAGTAAAGCACCCTGCAATGCATCTGTTTTGAAAGTCCAAGCTTTTCCTTAAGGTAAAATGTCCCTTTACGTGCATTTTTCAGTATCCAGATAAAGGTGGAAAAGGCATCTGATGTGGGGGTATTTTCAGGGGCAGGAGGGTGAGATTATCAACATGACAGGAGCAATGAACACTTATCAGGCTTATGTAGCCCTGGCAGTGATTGCACGCTTCAATATGGAAAATACTCAAATACCACTTACTCTGTGCCAGGTGCTGCTCTAAGAATTTCCCAAGTATTAGCTCATTTAACTCATTTAATCTTAACAACGAGTATTAGCATCATCCTTATTTTACAGAGGAAGCAACGGAGGCCCAGAGAGGCTCATCACCTGGCCCAAGGCCATAAAGCTAGCAAGTGGTAAGGACAAGACTGGCCTTGTGACCATCTGACTCCAGAATCCATTCTCATCCACTATGCTATGCCACCTCTATGGGAATTTACTCATCACATCCTCAAAAAGCCCTGTGAGATAAGAACAGTGTTCCCTTTCTACAGACAGGAAAATGAAGGCCTGGAGGGGTTACGGGTTGAGCCCTTGGTTCCACAGCAGAGCCTGTCCTGAACCTGTGCTCTTAGTCAGCATGTCTTCAGCCTCTCCACAGGCTTCCCAACTCTGTCCATGGTCTTGAGATCATGTGTCCATCCTGTTCTAGATCTCAACTAGTTCATGTTGATCTAGTTGATCATCCTGTTCTAGAGCTCAATTTCCCTCATCACTATTCTTTTGAATACTCTTCATTTCATAAAAATACAAAACAATCCATCATTCATCAGTTCAGCAATTCATGGGGTATCCTGTGAGGATACTGCAAATTTCAGTCACTCCCTCTCATAATAATCCTGCTCAGTTTCCTAGTAACATATGCGTTGTATTGCCCCTATTCTGAGTAATTATACAGAATACAATCTCATTTGAAATGTCAAAAATTAGAAGATCAAACTTACGTAATATAGTCTAAATTTTTACAAAAGGAGGAAGAAATATGAAATACATTACTAAAATGATTGTAACTGTTATTTTGCTAAAGCAGTATATTTCCTTAGTTTATACCACCTTTTCCATCTCATTCTTTTCTTTCAGTATCAGAGTGGATAATACTGTGTCCCCCAAAAAGACATATCCAAGTCCTATTTCCTGGTACTGGAGAAATAGGGTGTTATTTCTTATTTGGAAATATGGTCTCTGCAGATGCTGTCAAGTTAAGATGAGGTCACACTGGATTCGAGTGGGCCCCAATTCAATGAATGGTGTCATAAGGAGGAAATCTGGACACACACAGAAACCCAGAAAGGCGGCCACGTGACAGAAGAGCCAGAGACTGGAATGAGCAGCTGCAAGTCAAGGAACGCGAAGGCTTGTCAGCAACACCCAGACACTGGAAGCAGTAAGGATATGCTCCCCTAGTACCTTTAGAGGAAACTTGGCCCCACAGATACCTTGATTCTGTCTTCTGACCTTCAGAACTGTAAGGATACGTTTCCGTTGTTTTAAGACACAATTTGTTGCCTTAAGTTTGTTACAGCAAACCTAGGAAGCTGATACAGGCATATTGAAAACCATACTTAAAGTGGATTTTTAAGTGCCAGATTCTGCCAGGTGCAGTGGCTCATGCCCACAATCCCGGTACTTTGGGAAGCCAAGGCGGGCAGATCACTTGAGCCCAAGAGTTCAAGACCAGCCTGGGCAACACAATGAGACTCCGTCTCTACAAAAAATACAAAAAATTATCCGGGTGTGGTGGTGCATGCCTGTAGTCGCAGCTATTCAGGAGGCTGAGGCGGGAGAATCACCTGCGCCCGGGGGTAAGCGGAGGCTGCAGTGAATTTTGATCGTGCCACTGCACTCCAGCCTGGACAACAGAGTGATGTCCAGTCTTGAAAAAGAAATCCAGATTCAGACTTCCATCTTTTTGGATATTGTTTATTTTTAATTAGTAAATATTACACAAAGATTCACTAAGTGGAAGTTACTATTTTTCATTAAAAATAAGAATAAGGAGAATATGCTTTTTCTTATATTGAATTCTCTTGGGACAAAATGGTATTCTTCCTAACTTTTTTCTTCCAGTCTTATTGCCCCTACTCCAAGAGACATGAGGTGATAGAACAAATCTATCTTAATGCTCTTCCAGCCTAAAGATGGCAGCTCTTTACCTGATCCTGTCAACAGTCTAATTCATGCTCCAGACCAACAGGGTTGTCATGGACATTCCCTGTCACCACTGTGATGTCCATGGCTTCGTGGGATGGACGGGAGTCATAAGATACAACAGAATAGAACACGTTCTGAAACCTGAGATCAGGCCTTCTAATCTAACCTGAGACAACTGAGCAGCTTTGGCAAAGGGCTTCTTCATTCAAGTCAGGTCCTCACCCCAGGCCCCAGACCTGTATGTCCGAGTGCCAGTCCTTCCTCTCAAGTGGAACAAGACCCACGCTGTACTACTGAGCTCCCCAACTCTGCTTTCTAGGCCACCTGACCTGTGTAGCTACAACCAAAAACTCAGCCATCCTTGACTTCTGTCCTCACCCCAAATTAGCAAGTCCTATTAGTACTACTTTTAAAACACTAAAAATCCAACCATTTCTCACCTCTCCTCTGCTACCTCTGTGAGCCCAGCCAGCACCCTCTCACCATTATCACTGCTGCAGCTGCCTAAGGGATCCCATTTATACCCTTTTCCCCTAGGATATATGCACAGGCAGCAGCCAGGGTGGTCTGGGACATACATGAGATCCTATCACTCCTCTGTTCAAACTCTCCAAGGGCTCCCATGCCTCTTGGAGTAAGAGGTGCCTACAATGGCTCATAAACCCCACTGACCTCATCTACTCATGACACTCAGTGAGTCTCAGGCTTCTTCCCTGCTACTAACTAAAGGCCACTGCACTGCTAATTTCTTCTTCCCAGAATCACCTTCCCCCAGGTATCATGTAACTGACTCCCTCATCTCTTTCTGGTCTTTGCTCAAAGGCCATCTTTAAGGAGACCCCCTCAGAAGACACTGTGTCACTACAACTCCCCTTCCCAGCCATTTCCAATCCTGCTGTTTTTCACTTTATTTTCATTTCATCTTCCTAACACATAGTATGTTCAACTGAGTGTGCTGTTTATGTGCCTCTCTCCCTTTCTCCTTTAGAGAGTAAGTTCCTCAACCACTGGACTTTTGTCTGTTTTGTTCATGAATATGTTCCCAGGATCTAGAACATTGCCCACCACAGAGTGAGTTCCATGAATACATGATTAAGAAAGGAGGGGTAACGGGAAGTTATATCATCTCAAAACATACTTTCCATCAAGAAGTCACTTGCGTTTTGCTAATGGAGAAGTCAGGAATAGAAAAGAGCATAGTACTCTCAAGTGGTCTCTGAGAGCCCCGGCTGAGAGACAGTTTCCTGAGAAGATGGTGGGTTATCAAACAGACAGGCACATGTGCCTGGAGGTTCTCAACAGCTTGTCGCGGGGAGGTAGCAGGCGAGCCAGGAGGGCCCATGGAGGATGTGTATGCCAAGTTTTTAGGCCCGTCAAACTTCATCCCAGCTCTCTGCCTGCCCATTTATTAGCAAGGCTCTGAAGAATGGACATACTGCAGGGACACACTACAGTCTGCAGGGAAAAGAAAGTTTCTAGAAAAGGAGCCTACTTTCTATTTTGCAATACCACTGACAGAACACACTCTACTGGCTCGCCAAGATCCAGCTGTATAAGGAAACAGGAGTTCTCCAGGCCCCCTGGGGACCAGTAAACCAGCCACCACGTGCGGCAAAGCTGTGACAAACAGGCAAGACTTTGGCCTCCGCCTCATGCTCGTGCTGCGTTAGGCTCCGAGATTAAAGGGGGCAGCTTGCCAACAAACTGCTGGCAGGAGGAAGATAAATTTATTATTTGAAAGCCTTTTGGGCAAAAAAAAAAGTCGTTTAATCTTCCTTCATAAACAGCTCTTTTTATAACACATTTGTGTTGAGATCATAGTCAAGGTAATTAGAAATGTATTTGGTCTTTCTCATTACGGTGTTGAAGCACTGGCAATTTGCTCCAGTTATTACTGGATAACACACTACCCTAAAATGTAGTGGCTTAGGACAACCACCATTATATCTGACGCTTTTGTGGGTCAGGAATTTGGGCAGGGCTCAGCTGGGAGGATCTTCTGTTTGGGTATGGCATCAAAGGTCCCATTGTGTCACTCACCTGGCAGATGGGCTGGGCTGGAGGATGCAAGCCAGCATTCTCATGTCTGGTATCTTTGCAAGGATGGCTAGAAGGCTGAGCTGGGATTGTCCACCAGAATACGTAAGTGTGACTTCTCCAGCATGATGTTCTCAGGTTGAACCTCCTAAGTGGTGGATCTAGGCTCCAAGATCAAGGGTCCCAATGAACAAGGCTGCATGTTCATGTTTTAAAACCATCACAGGGTTGTTCTTAGATTACCCACACAATATATCTTTGATTTTGTACCCAGTGGGATTCAGGTGCTCACTGGCCTCCCTACCCATCAACTCAATCAATCAGCCATTAATTAAGCCCATTTAGATATCTAGCAATGCACAAATACTGGCAGATATCAAAGGAAATGGCACATTGCCTGCAATGAGTAAACATATACAATGGCCAAGGTCATATATATCTGTTCTTTTAGCTTGCGTAGCATCCAAGCTTCATTTTAGAAATGGTACTTCCATTTTCTTTTGGGGAACGACGACTTTTCCTGTCATCTTATGCAATTCAGGTGGTCCCATGACCCAGATGTGGCCAACCAGAATACAACTTACTTGCCCACTCTCACCATGGCAGTTGTTCAAAGATTGATATGTAGTTCAACAAGAGTAAATTCCAGTACTTTTCTATAACCTGGAGGAAAGAAAAGCCATAAAGGATAGCGAGAGGGGAGCACCAGAAAGTAATTTCATGAGCAGAACCAAGGGAAAGAGGCTGAATCCTGATGATAGGGTTTCAGGCTGCCTGAAGCCAGCCTACCCCTAGGATTTGCAGTTACATAAGCCAATAAACTTCCTCTGTTGGCTGTAAACAAGTCTGAGTTGGGTTTCTTTCACTTGCTACATAGAGCCCTGACTTGAATCCAGGAAATAATGAGAGAGGACAACATAGTATTGGGATCAACGGAAACACTCCAAAAGATTAAAAGGCACTTATGGAATGAGCCTCTAATGCTAGATGTCAAAGGCCGTTGAAATAAGGATCTCTGCGCAGTAGAGCCCAGATCAGCTACCTGCAAATCACACCATGCAGGTTGTAGCCTACTGGACTATGTGAGAGCAGCATGGTTCAAGTCACTTTGCTGCAACTCACTCCAAAATGCCTACCTCTTGGCCTCTTGAATTAAACCAAGTAACACCAGCTTAAGGAGCACTGGGCACTAAATAGCTTAGAGTTGCCACCTTTTCCCACTAGGTGGCAGCTCTGCATCAGAGAGGTAGAAATTTGGGGTCTGACAAACTGACTAGAATTAGGACCCTTAAAAGTGAAGTCCTGGTGGTTTGGATGGCATCTTAGAGTAAGAAGATCATAGGAAATGTAAGATGCCAAAAACTTAGAACAGTCACAATTCCATTTAGTATCTACTCTGTATTTAGCACTGGGCTGCTGTGTCCTGTGTCCACAAAATCCAACACAGATGTCCTTAAGAATTAAAATACTGCTGAGAAGCCAAGACCAACCTGCAAAAGCTTTAAGGTCAAAACAAGAGAACAAATAACTAAGCACTGAATTTTCTGCTCTAGGCAGAAAGGGCTGTAGGGATCTCCACAGTCTCAGTGTTGGAGTCCTCCCAAGCTATTCATTTCGTTGATGAGGAAACCAAGGCCCCCCAAAATGGCACAACGGCCTCAGGATCACGAGGGCACTGAGGGCTGAGCAGCCAAGGAAGGGCTCATTTGTAGGCAGACATTCTGGGCTGGGACCTGACAATTGGGAACAATCTGTTTTTTTTTTTTTGAGACTGTGTCTCGCTCTATTGCCCAGGCTGGAGTGCAGTAGCTCGCTGCAGCCTCTGCCTCCCGGGTTCAAGTGATTCTCGTGCCTCAGCCTCCCAAGTAGCCGGGATTACCGGCATCCGCCACCACGCCTGGCTAATTTGTGTATTTTTAGTACAGATGGGGTTTCACCATGTTGGCCAGGCTGGTCTCGAACTCCTGGCCTCAGGTCATCCGCCTGCCTCGGCTTCCCAAAATGGTCGGATTACAGGCGTGAGCCACTGTGCCCGGCCTTTAAGTTTTTGTTTTGTTTTGTTTTTGTATTTTTTGAGACGGAGTCTTACTCTATGGCCCAGGCTGGAGTGCAGTGGCACGATCTCGGCTCACCGCAACCTCCAACCTCCCAGGTTCAAGCTATTCCCCTGCCTCAGCCTCCTGAGTAGCTGGGATTACAGGTGCACACCACCAAACCTGGCTAATTTTATTTATTTATTTATTTATTTTTTATAGAGACGGGGTTTCACCATGTTGGCCAGGCTGGTCTTGAACTCCTGACCTCAGGTAATCCACCCTCCTCTGTCTCCCAAAGTGCTGGGATTACAGCTGTGAGTCATCATGCCTGGCCAGGAATGATCTTCTAAAGCAGAAGGGCATAGGAGAGTGGACCAAGAGCAGGACTGCAAGGGACAAGTCAGGCATTACCTTCTGAGACTAATGTTTTTAAAACTGCCTTTAAGCATTCCATGCTTAAGTGATTTAATTAGTAAGAGGGAACAATCCAAACAGCCTCCTCCTCCTTCCCTGGGCACAGCTCTCAATAACTCACACTTTGGGAGCTCACAGGGACAACGTCTTACAAAATAAGCTGTGGTGATGAATGTAAAAAGCAGGTTTGAAGCAGTGAAGCACCACACAAGTATTTATGCAATTACACAAGGATGATATTTTTTAATTAACAAGAAAGACTAAAACTTCCTTATTCTTATGCTGCTAAGCTTGCGACCAACTAACTGAAAATAACAATGGTATAATTCTCCAATCCCAGCTCTTACATTTCCTCTCTGGTCTCGTTCTCCCTCCAAGATCACCGCTCTGAGAATCACTGCAGATCATTTTTCCAGGGGCACATTAGTTTTCTCTGGTCCGAATTCAGGCGTATTGTTTTATTATTTATTGCCAACAGCATTAGTTCTTCCTCTTGCTGTTGCACTCGGGCCCATGCTGAGAACAGAACATGGCCTTCCTCTATCATCATCTGTACATTTCATTAAGCCGTGTTTCCAGGCTCCTCTGGATCCCTCATGCAGTTAATAAAGGATACTCAGCCAGCAATGACCCTAGAGGCAAAACATTGAGAGAACTGTCTACATTGTTAAGAGGTCAAATAGCCAACAGAATGAAGTCAATCCATTCAAAGACAGGCTGCTTCTTCCTAAATTAAATACACACACTCATCTATAATTTAGGTTTTTTTAAGAAAATAAAACCTATGCATAAAATTTTATACTGAAGTATTAGAATTATCTTATGGTATCAACATTCCACTCGGCATGGGACCCAAACATAAGTGACCAATTTTATAATTGCATAAACTCCAAAACAAAGGTGATATCTTGACTTAACATAGGAAAATATTTATCAAGTTATGGATACCTATGTGTGACCCCAGGGTAGACATGGCCAATATGGGAACTAAGACAGGTCTGGCAGATCTACTTACGAAATTGTAGGAACTGCATTAAATGTGAGAAAGAAGTAAAGGACTTCTCAGAAATTGGGGTCTCGACAGCCTAAACATACTAGGGACTTGAATCCAACTGGAGAGAAAAATCTGGAATAAATGTGATAAGCTAAAACTCAAACTGAAGTCAAGTATAATCATTTTGCAAAATGGAAATGAGGCCCTCAAAGGGCTATACTCTTAATGAAACAATGGCTTTGAAAAACCACAAACACAAAACAAAACAAAAAAAGCTCTGCAAGGGGAAGCAGCAGGGAAACTTACTCATTTGGGCCTTAGCTGTAGACAGAGAAAAGGCCTCCCCACTGTGAATCTATCATCATAGATCTGTGTCCACACAGCTTCAGGGATTGCGTTTAGACTGAATGCATGACCTGTGATCCCTAAAGCTACAACATTAACCAAAAGTGCTCTCAATTTGAAGGCACTTCCAGGTTTCTGGCAGAAGCAAACAAGTGTCCTGTGGAGGCCTGCTCTCAAGCCAGGGACTTTTGGACTGCCACAGATTATGGTGGTTAAATGTGGGTTCCCAATAAAAAGTGAAAAATACTGAAGAGAGCAAAACTCTGAGCTAGAGCTGGTAAAAACAAGAAATAGCAGGAGAGAGAATTAGCATACCCAAGGACTTCAGATTGGCATCTTCAAATGCAGAGTATAAAATAAATTAGAAGTATCATTTATTTAAATAATGAAACTAAAACACGAGTGAGGAACAAGAGTTACATGACGAGGAATATTTGAAAAAGAAACAATTTTTACATATGCAAAATATATAATCGCTGATACTAAACACTCAAATAGGTCAGATAGAGTGGACACAGTTAAAGAATGAATTACCTACTTGAGGAAACATCCCAGTACATAGCACGAAGAGGAAAAAAATGAACGAGGGATTAAGAGACAGGGAGATGGAACAAGAAGGTTGAACATACATCTAATTAGAAACCCAAAAGAAAGAAGAAACAGGCAGTAGTTGAAGAGATAACAGCTGAGAGTTCTCCAGAATTGATGAAAAACAAACGTCTTCAGATTCTGAGAGCACAAGAAATTCTAATTGGGGAAAGAAGGAACCTAGATACAAGCAGAGTAAAAAGTAGAGACAGCAAAGCCACTTTAAAGGCAGAGAAGAGATAGATTACTTCAAAGCAATGACATTTTGATATTAGACTTTTGCAGCTACAAACGGAGGCCAGATGACAATGAAATCATAACCTCAAAGTATTGATGGGAAATCCTATTAATCTAGCATTGTGGATATGGCTAAACTGACATTCAAGACATTAAGCAAAATAGTATTTTTAGCAAACAAAAAGAGAAAGTAAAGTACAAACAGTGTATCACCATAGGACTTGCTAAAGGATGTATTTCATCAGAAATGATAATTATCTCAAAGGTAAAACTGAGATGAAGTAAGGAAAAACAAGCAAACTGATAAATATGGAGAAATTTTTTAAAAATCAACTAGAAAACCGGTAATTTAAAAAAATCTAATTTCTGGGAATTGAAATAAAGATACATCCAAAATACTGATCAAAAAATCACAGATACAATGGAAAGGGATGACGATGATCAAAATTAAAATATTCTAATAAACTACTGTATTATTCAGGAAGAGAAAAGGGTATTTGTGAACAATAGACATGAAACTGGTTGTTCACCTAAGAGTAACCCACTAATGTCTGAAAATGGAATGTCTAATTTCCAAAAACTGTACAGGAAGAATATTTTTAGATTTTAAAAAACGCAAGATAGGAAAGTAAAATAAAGGCAGCAGCTGCATAGAAAAAAAAGCACAAAATGACATGGCAGAAATAATTGATCAGAAATGGCAACAGAGTTTTAGAAAAGAGATTAGATTTTAAAAACCAAATTCTAAGCTGCTCATGCTTGTAATCCCAGCACTTTACAAGGCTGAGGTGGGAATGACAGCTTGAGCCCAGGAGTTCAAGACCAGCCTGGGTAACATAACTAGACTGTCTCTACCAAAAAAGAAAAATATTAGCTGGTGGGCCCCTGTAGTCCCAGCTACTCAGAAGGCCATGATCATGCCACCGCACTCCAGCCTGGGTGACAGAGCAAGACTCTGTCGCTAAAAAACAAATAAACAAACAAAAAAACCAAAGCTCTAGCTCTGAACTCCTTACATAAGGCATATCTAAAATATAGAACACAGACACAGAGGAGAGGGGTGGAAGACGAAAAAAAGCTATATTCAAACAAGACAAAATAGACATTGAGGCAAAAAGGTAAAAAGCATTTAGGATAAAGAGTCATTTATATCTTGGCACTACCTAGATAAGAGGGAAACACTTTTAACCATAGACCTGCCTCAAATAGGTCTATGTGAAATGCACACAACAATACATTTTGAAGTTGTCCCAGATCTAGGCATCTGGCGATGAGATCAGAAATTCTCTGAAGGAAACAACTTTTTTCCAAGGCCTTACGAATTCCAAGGAATTCACACATAAAGATCCAAGGACAAGGACTTACAGTCAAAAGTCACAAACACAAAGGAAACCTAGACAGAGCAAGACTTACCACACATTTAATATTCCAAGAAATGAGAGGCCTCTTTCAAGAATGCAGTAAAACCAACATTCATAGAGAAACAAAACAGAACGTTTACCAACAGATCCTCACACTAAAGGAAAGTCTTCAAAACATACTTTGGACAGAAAGAATATTATCCAACATAAAAGATTCAAGACAGAGGGAATAGTGAACAAGAGAGAATCTGTTTATATGTGGATACCACTAAACAGATACTGACTGTAAAATTAACAATAGTATCTAACTTGTGGAAGGAAAATAAGATAGAATTAAAATACTGGATGACAATAGCATTTACACTGGAAAGCAGTGATTACCTTGATAGTGTCTTTCAATACAAATAATTATCATTAATCTTTGGTGTGACTTCTAATATTCTATTGAGGTTTGTATAAAAATTCCTCCAGGTAAAATTCTACAAGTTTTTGAAGCAGAATTTTCAACAAATGGTAGAACTGTAATTAGAGTTCTCCCAATGCATTAATGGAGGTTACGTAAATAATCTGCACACATAATTCAAAAGGTTGAATCCCAGCAGTACATTTGGAATTTATACAAACAATTATAAATCAAGTTCACTTTGTCTTATGACAAACAACATGATCTTAATTTTTCATGATCTTTAGTATTTCTGTCCTTGGTGCTGTATCTTTCACTATTAGTCTCTCACATTTTAATGTTTAATGATGCTACAATTCTTGATCCAATAAAATTAAAATTAGAGGCTTTGCTAAAATGAAACACAACAGAACAAGAAAAGTGATAAAACATGTTAATAGTCCGACTTACCCCTCAATTACAAAGAGGTGTGTTAAAATCTCAGTCAATCCAAACGTGAAACACACCACATACCCACCCACCCCAGAAGGACAGATAAAACAAAATTAGCCTACGGGTAAAGTAGAATAAAGAAAGCTAAGGTGTACAAAGGAATGAAAAAAATAACTTGTTAAAGTTTGTTCTTTGGAATAAACCAGGCAAACCTCTGGAGAGATTAATGAGGAAACAAAAAGACGACAATGTTAGGAATCACAATTGGAGCATAACTTCAGACGCAACCGATTTAAAATATAATGAATTTCATGCCTATAAAATTTTAAACTGTGATTTAAAAATTGTGGAAACACGAACAAATTCCTAGTAAAATACAACTTAATAAAAGTAATTCAAGAGGATATGGAATACCTGAATATTTCTGCAACCATTCAGTAAAGTGAATTCAATTAAAAATCTTTTTACAACATAAAAACTAGGCCTGAGCACTTCCTAGGCAAGCTCTAACCAAGCATGCAAGGAACAAATAATCCTAGTTACACAAAATCTTTCAAAAAATAGAAAAAGAGGAAACAGCTTTTAACGAGCTTTGAGGTTGGCATAACCTGGATAACAAAACCAAAGACACCATGAGAAAAGAAAATTGCAGGATAATTTTAGGAACGTAGATATAAAATAGTGGAAAACTGTTTCTCATGATGTATAATAAAGGTAAGGCATCACGAACAAAATGGGTTTACCTTAGGAATGCAGAGTTTGTTTAAAATCATGTTATCTCAAAACAATGAAACGGTGATCAATAAAATTTGACAGTGATTTCAAAATAACACACTCTTAGCAAGTAAAGAATGGATTTATGCTTCTATAACCAATAGAGAACTTTCACACGCATAGAAACCATGCTTGCAAATAAACTTTGTGGTGAAATGTCTAAAGCATTTCAAGATCAGCACAACATAAGGATATCAATTTTTTTTCACCAATTCTACTGCACAGTGTACTAGAGCAACGGTTCTTGAAGTGTGGTCCTGGACCAGCAGCGTCAGCATCACTAGAGAACTTGCTGTAAACGCACATTTTCTGGCTTTACCCCAGACCCACTGAATCAGAAACTCAGAGTGAAGCTCAGTAGCCTGTGTTTTAATAAGCCCTCTACATGTGATTCTGATGCACTTTGAAGTTTGAGAACCACTCAGATTTCAAGTAGACTAATGAGACAAGAAAAATATATAAAGCTTAGAAAAAACAAACTCACCTGTTGATATACTTGCTCTTATAGAAACCCAATACAATCTACAAGTTATCACAATCACAGGCTACCAAAACACACACACACACACACATAGCCCAGATCTTAAATTCATTCACATATCTCTTCAAGAAAAAACAAATACAACTTTAAAAGGATAGCATTTATAATATTAAAATTAGGTTTTTGGAGTAAGTCTAGCAAAAGACATGCTTTTTGCAGAAAAGAAAGAACAATTCATAAAAAGATTAAAGAATTTTTAAGACTAGATAATTATACTATGTTCATAGATAAGAAATCTAATTTGAGAGTAACTGGTTTATTTTAACCTTTAGATTCAATTACTTTTGGTGCAAATTATTTTGGCAGAACTTGACTAATTGTAAAATTTAAGAGGGTAAATGGCATCCAAAAGCAACAGGTCTGCCTGGGCCCAGGAGTTCAATACCAGCATGAGCAACATGGCAAAACTTTGTCTCTAAAAAAAATTCAAAAATAAGCCAGGCATGGTGGTGTGCACCTGCAGTCCCAGGAGTGGAGGCTGAGGTGGGAGAATGGATTGAACCCAGGAGTCCAAGGCTGCAGTGGGCCTTGATCACAACCCACACTCCAGCATAGGTGACAGAGCAAGACCCTGTCTTTAAAAATAAGAAACAAAGCTAATCCACCGTATCAAGTAGGTTTTATCCCTGGGATTCAAGGATGATTCAACATACGCTTATCAAGAAATGTGATTCATCACATAAACAGAAATAAAGACAAAAACTGTATGATTATCTCAATAGATGCAGAAGAGACTTCTCATAGAAGTCAATGCTCCTTCGTGTTAAAAACTCAACAAATTAGGCAATGAAGGAACATACTGCAAAATAAGAGCCATCTATGACAAACCCATAGCCAACATCATACTGAATGGGCAAAAACTGAAAGTGTTCCCCTTGAAAACTGGCACAAGACAAAGATGCCCTCTTTCACCACTTCTATTCAACTTAGTACTGGAAGTTCTGGCCAGAAGTTAGGCAAGAGAAAGAAATAAAAGGCATCAAACTATTAAAAGAGGTAATCAAACTATCCCTGTTTCCAGATGACATGATTTTATACCTAGAAACCCCTATAGTCTCTGCCCAAAAGCTCTTTGATCTGATAAATTCAGCAAAGTTTCAGGATAGAAAAATCAATTTATGAAAATTAGTAGCATTCCTATATGCTAACCAAGCCAAAGTGCCAAATAAAGAATGCAATCCCATTCAAAACAGCCACAAAAATAATACAGTATCTAGGAATATAGCTGAACAGGGAGGTGAAAGATCTCTACAGAAAGAATTACAAAACACCAAAGAAATCAGAGATGACCCAGATGGAAAAACATTCCACGCTCACAGATAGAATCAGTATCATTAAAATGGCCATACTGCCCAAAGCAGTTTACAGGTTCAATGCTATTCCTATGAAACTACCAATGACATTCTTCGCAGAACTAGAAAAAAAGATCTTAAAATTCATTATGGAACGAGTCTGAATAGCCAAGGCAATCCGAAGCAAAAAGAAGAGAGATGGAGGCATCACATTACCTGACTTCAAACTATTAGGTTACAATAATCAAAACGGCTTGGTGCTAATATCAAAACAGATACACAGACCGACGGAACAGAACAGAGAGCTCTGAAATAATGCCATACCCCTACAACCATCTGATCTTCAACAAAGTCAACAAAAACAAACAATGGGGAAAGGACTCCCTATTCGATAAATGGTACTGGAATAACTGGCTAGCTGTATGCAAAAGACTGAAATTGGACCCCTTCATTACACATATACAAAAATCAACTCAAGATGGATTAAAGACTTAAACATAATGCCTAAGACTATAAAAACTCTGGAAGTAACCTAATAAATACCATCCTGGACATAGGAACTGGCGAAGACATGAGAAAGATGCCAAAAGCAATTGCAAAAGAAACAAAAATTGACACATGGAATCTAATTAAACTATTAGAATAAACAACTTCTATACAGCAAAAGCAGCTATCAACACAACAGACAACTTATAACATGGGAGAAAATATTTACAAACTATGTATCTGACAAAAGTCTAATATCCAGAATCTATAAGGAACTTAAATTCACAAGCAAAACACCAAACCACCCCATTAAAAAGTGGAGCAAAGGATACAAATGGACACTTTTCAAAAGAAGACTGATGCATGGCCAACAAACATACGAAAAAATGCTCAATATCCCTGATCAGAGAAATGCAAATCAAAACCACAAGCAGACACCATCTCGTACCAGTTAGAATGGCTATTATTAAGAAATAACTGATGCTGGTGAGGCTGCAGAGAAAAGGGGATACTCCTACACTGCTAGTGGAATGCAAATTAGTTCAGCCATTGTCGAAAGCAATTTAGTGATTTCTGAGAGAACTTTAAACAGAATTACTATTTGACCCCTCAATCCCATTACTACTATACTCAAATAAATAAAAAACATTCTACTATAAAAACACGTGCACACATATGTTCATCACAGTACTAGTCACAATAGCAAATACATGGAATCAACCTAAATGCCCATCAACGTTACAACAGATTAAAAAAATATGTGGTATACACACCATGGAATACTACATAGCTGAAAAAAAGAAAAAGATCATGTCCTTTGCAACATAGATGGAGCTAAAAGCAAACAAAGGAACAGAAAGCCAAATATTACATGTTCTCCCCTCTAAGTGGGAGCTAAACATCACATACATATGGACACAAATAAGGGAACAACAGATGCTGGGGCCTACTTGAGGGTGGAGGGTGGGAGGAGGGTGAGGACTGAAAAACTACCTATTGGGTACTATCCTTATTACCTGGGTGATAAAATAATCTGTACACCAAACCCCTGTAACACAAGATTTACCTATATAAACAAACCTATATACCTATATAAACGTGTACCCCTGAACCTAAGTTAGAAGTAAAAGTGCAAATGTCCAAGAACCAAAAAAATATTCCTGAAAAACAAAGTAGAGATCGCCTTCTACCAGATAAAGATACATAAACATATAGTAAGTAATCAAAATAGTTTGATATTGGTAAAGAAATAGACAAACAGGTGAATGAAACAAAATCAGAAGTCCAAATGGATAACATGCACACATGAAAAAGTGAGTGATGGTATGGAAGGACAGAAAGCATTAAAATCGGTGAGGCTCGATGGTGTGGAGGACTGAAAGCATTAAAATCAGTGAGGCTCGATGGTGTGGAGGACTGAAAGCATTAAAATCAGTGAGACTTGGACCCTGCCTTCCCATCAGGGAAAAAATGCAGCTGCATTCCTATCTCATACTTCACATAAAAAAATTCTGCATGGATTGGAGAAGGTAAAACTATAAAACTTCAGGAGGGAATGCAGGTAGATATTAAGAAAAAAAATGTGTAAGCCATGAAGGAAAAAGGCAGATAAAATCGATAACATTAAAATTCAAATTCTTTTCATGAAAAAAACCCATAAACTTTCTGCAGCACATAACCTGACAAAGTATTAGTATTAAAATCTGTAAAGAATCAATGAATCAATAAAATAAAAACAATCTGACAGAGAAATACGTAAAAGGCATTTCACTGGAGGAAATGCAAATTGTCCATTAACTCAGAAAGATGTTCTTAATCTCATTAAGAATCAGATAAATGCAAATCAAAACTCCAAAGATACCATTTTATATCCACATGACAAAAAATGATCACAGTGCCAATTGTCTAGAAGGTGAAATAATGGGAGTCTTCTTCCATTGTTAGTAAGAGTGTAAACTGACACCACCACTAGAGAAAATAGTTCTCCAGCAAAATCGAACATCCCCCTCCATGACTGTGTAGGTCCCTCCTTGGAGACATCCTTTAGAAAAACGTGCACATGCATACCAGGAGGCACCTGTAAGAAGGTTCACAGCAGCAGTGTCATAAAAGGAAAACAGATGTCTAGGGACAATCCAAATGTCTATCAACATAGACATTTGCACACAATGGAATACTGGGCTGCAGTGAAAATAGTCAACTGCATCAAAGGAATGACTCTCAAGAATACAATGGGTCAGGCGCAGTGGCTCACGTCTGTATACCCAGCACTTTGGGAGGCCGAGGAGGGTAAATCACGAGGTCAAGAGTTTGAGACCAGCCTGGCCAACATGGTGAAACCCCATCTCTACTAAAAATACAAAAAAATAGCCAGGTGTGATGGTAGGTGCCTGTAATTCCAGCTATTTGAGAGGCTGAGGCAGGAGAATTGCTCAAACTCAGGAGGTGGAGATTGCAGTGAGCCGAGAGCGTGCCATCGTACTCCAGTCCTGGCGACAGAGTGAGACTCCATCTCAAAAAATAAAAATAAAAGTAAAAATAAAAATACAATGAAGGAAAAATTATGTCAAACATAGAGGGCTACAGTAGAGAAAATGTTCTAGGCAAATGGTTGTTTTAAAAATTAAGCAGTTCACCACTAGATGGTTGGGTGGATGGTACCAGTCTGCACTCTGATGACTTCTCATCAACTGCTTTCTTTTACTGCCTCCTCCCAGATGTCCTTTATCTGCCATTAGATGCAAATACATTTTCCAGTTGCACATTTCATGTTATTTATCCCAATCTAGTATTATTCATCCCATTTTTAAATCAGACCTTAAATATTTGACTCTAATTTTCAAACTGATGCTCACAGTACAGAAAACAAGCCACCATCAACACTATTTGAGCAAATACTCCACTGATTTGAACGCGATTTAGTGGGACTTCAAAAAGCATTTTTGAAAAGCAACTGTTTTGGAAATTTGAACCTCTCAAAGTGTAGGGCACTTGCTATCCCAAATGTACAAGTCCTAACACTTGGGGTGGAATGTGTTCTTTGT
This sequence comes from Papio anubis, assembly GCF_008728515.1. Taxonomy (NCBI): domain Eukaryota; kingdom Metazoa; phylum Chordata; class Mammalia; order Primates; family Cercopithecidae; genus Papio; species Papio anubis. The sequence continues at coordinate 52,134,943 of NC_044994.1, forward strand.
TCAAGTGGTTTAGGGAAATGCTTCTTTAAGTCAAACAAGTTATTAGGCCAGGCATGGTGGCTCATGCTTGTATTCCCAGCACTTTGGGAGGCCGAGGTGGATCACTTGAGGCCAGGAGTTCAAGACCAGCCTGGCCAACATGGCAAAACCCCATGTCTGCTAAAAATACAAAAAATTAGCCAGGTATGGGGATGCACACCTGTAATCTCAGCTACTCAGGAGGCTGAGGCAGGAGAATCGTTTGAACCCGTGGAGGTAGAGGTTGCAGTGAGCCAAGATCATGCCACTGCACTCTTGCCTGAGCAACAGAGTGAGACTGTCTCAGAAAGCAGGGTGGGGGTGGGGTGAGGTTGAACAGGTTTTGAAACTGCAGTCTTCTCAGAACCTTTAACATGCAAATATCTACCATGAAAGCCCAATTCAGGGATATAAGCAGCTTTTCCCAGATGTATTTGGCCCAGGCCCTCTCCCCCACCTCTGGAGCCTCCCATAGGATTAGCAGTCTATGGCAGCGGTCCTCAATCTTTTTGGCACCAGGGACTGATTTCATGGAAGACAATTGGTCCATGAGGATTTGAGGGAGGGCCAGGGGGATGGTTTTGGGATGAAACTGTTCCACCTCAGATCATGAGGCATTTATTAGATTCTCACAAGGAGCCCACAACCTAGATCCCTCGCATGCACTGTTCTCAACAGCGCGCATGCCACTATCAGAATCTAATGCCATTGCTCATCTGACGGGAGGTGGGGCTCAGGCAGTAATGCTCCCTCACCTGCCACTCATCTCCGGCTGTGCAGTCTGATACCAGTCTGCAGCCCAGCGGTTGGGGACCCCCGGTCTATGGAACACAATTTGAGATACACTGGCCTGGCTCACCTAAGGCTTCTCTATTGATTCCATGTGTAAGTTCTGCTCTTCCTGTCTTCTTCAGCTTACAAAGCATCCCTCCCCAGACCCTCTCCTTGTAAGCCACTTTAACCTGTCCTCGGGTAAACTGCTGCACACTCCAAAATGACAATTTTTTCCAGTCACACTTACCATTACTTCAGAACCACCCCCTTCAGAATGCTTTATCTAACTGAATGCTGCAGTAGTTAATCTTTTCAAGGACTATTTGCCATTTTAAAGAATTTGGTAAACAAAAGTTTCTAATTAGTTGGTACAACGTGTGGGGAAATGTCTCTGTATACACATGCCCCCTAATATCTCCTGTTTCTCCCTCCACATTGTCACTAACTCCCAGCTTTTGGGGGGACAGGTGGACAGAAACTCTACCCACAATGCCTCCTCATAAAAAATCCTTGCCTATCCCTACATTTGAAAACTAATTTACAAGCAAATTGAATCCCAAAGATTTTCCTGCATCTCACAAACTATCAGTGAAAAAGAGATTATCTCGAATTATTTTAATTTTCTTTAGACATAAACAGGCATGAAAAGTTATACCCATCAAAATGCTACCCGTGGCCAGGCACGGTGGCTCACACCTGTAATCCCAGCACTTTGGGAGGCCAAGGTGGGCGGATCACGAGGTCAGGAGATCGAGACCATCCTGGCCAAATAGTGAAACCCCGTCTCTACTAAAAATACAAAAATCAGCCGGGTATGGTGGTGCATGCCTATAATCCCAGCTACTCAGGAGGCTGAGGCAGTAGATTACAGTGAGCCAAGATCGCGCTACTGCACTCCAGCCTGGAAACAGTAGGACACTCCGTCTAAAAAAAAAAGCTACACTTACTCCCAATTTGTCATCTGCTGATTTAGGGATCCTAAGAATATCACAAGTCCACACATGGCTTCTGGAAACCAGCACTTTACATCTGGACATCGGATAGATTCAGTGTGACAGGTAACAAAAAATATCACGCCAATGGCAGACAAGTCCCTCCTGCTTCTCAGTGAGGAAAAAAAGCCAGATTTCAAAACTACCTGTTTCCCTTCAGAATCAGCCCTGTAGAAGCCCACAGCATATCTATGGCACTTCCCCCAATCCAAAGCTTTCCTATATCCCATTCCATCAAGGTCTCTCTAATCTCAGCCATGAAAAGAGAAACCTACATTAAGATGTTCAAATGGAAATCTGCCATCTCAGATTTTCCGGAGACATCAATAACTAGGACAAAATAATCTGTAGTCAGCACCCTCCCCCATATTCTAAGCAAGTTGCAGGGATTTTTTCCTTTTTATTTTTTTTAAGACGGAGTCTCGCTCTGTAGCCCAGGTTGGAGTGCAGTGGCGCAATCTCGGCTCACTGCAAGCTCGGCAGTGAGCTGTATCCGCCCGCAGTGATCCGCCCGGAAGCTGTAGGTTTTGAAACCAGTTCAGCCAGGCTTTGCTGCCCATCACCTGCCTTAAAAGTATTAAAAGACAGACCGGGGCTGGAGCTTTGCAGTGAGCAGAATCGGCGCCCACTGCACTCCAGCCTGGGCAACAGGGGCGAGACTCTGTCTCAAAAAAAAAGAAAGACAGGCGGGAGGCAGTGAGGCTCACGCCTGTAATCCCAGCACTTTGGGGAGGCGAGGTGGGCTGAGGATCATGAGGTCAGGAGATGGAGACCATCCTGGCTAACACAGTGAACCCCCATCTCTACAAAATACAAAATTAGCCAGGCATGGTGGCAGGCGCCTGTAGTCCCAGTTACTCCTACTCCCGGGAGGCTGAGGCTTGGGGGAGGTGGTGTGAACTCGGGGCCGGAGCTTGCAGTGAGCCCAGATGGCGCCACTGCACTCCAGCCTGGGAGACCAACCGTCTCAAAAAAAAAAAAAAAAAAGGTATCAAAAGACAGCAGTTTAAAAGGTGTAGAGAATTTCTCTGGAGAAGGCCTTTGCCTCAAACCAAGTTAGAGGGTTTCCAGGGAATAAGCTGAAGTTGCACATGGATCCACTGGTGTTTGTCAGGCATAGGGAACTATGCACGGAAAATTTAAAAGGCTATCCTGATGAATGATCACTGTCAGAATTTGTCGGGACCAAACAAGTGAGAGTTTCCTGTGGGCCAGATAGGGACTTAGGAAAGGGAGCAGGACTAGACTGTCCTGAGAGGGAGTCCACCCAAGAGGACTGCCTGGAGGAAGAGACGATCCCAAAGCAGAAGTGGATGACCCAGAACTAGCTTCTAAGAGGGGAAATCTACAAGGCCATTTAGAGGAGCCATGGCTGCGCCCAGGGCATGCTGGTGAGACAGGGATGAGGGTCTTGGGTTGGGACAGAGCTTATAGCATCTAAAATAAGCATTCTGAACATGGGAATAAGTTTGGGCTTTAGGGAACCACAACCCCTGTGAGATTAAACTCCGAATTTCACGTGTATGTGACCAGGTTGGACTCTCAAATGGGTCTAACCTAATATGGTTAAGAATAGCTACCCTAGAGGAATAAACACTCCCCATAAAATCTCTCAGCAGAGACATGACAAGTCTCATGTAGCAATGATTTCAAAACGGTACTGCCCGATGACAGCCAGGTGTGCAGCCAGCCTCACTGCTGATGAGGTGCTGGTCCATGTGCTTTAACCATCAGCCAAGCTATAAATGGGACCACCAGCAGAACATGAACACAGAATTTAAGGCGGTGATCAGGTCACTGCGGCATTTCCTCCCAGAAAGCCGTTTTAGTCCAAGATATGAAGATAACCCCTAATCAAATTCTGAGGACCACCAGCCTCAGTAAAACCATGCAACAGACTCTGATCTTTCTGTGGGCCTATGGATGGGAACCTAAATTCCAGAAGGAATCTGCTGAGTTGATATTTTCTAATAACAGAAATAGTGACTAAAGCAAGAAGCTGATGCTACACTCAAGAAAATCTTAGTAACAGTTTCCCAGACTTTCTCCTTTAATCCCTATTTACATTTGGTTTCATTTCTGCCTAAAACTACCCACATTAAGTAAAAATACCCACATTAAGTAACGGAACAAATTCAGCCTTAAGTGTTCAGCAATGAAGTGGAGTTTGTTTAACGTAACCTCCAAATATAATTACACCATTAGTTAAATGGCTGTATAATTAGTGGCCCAGGAAATGACCCTATGTTATGTGAAAAAAAAATATGTACCCACAGGATCTCAATAACAAGAAATACATAAATAGAAAAACGACTGGAAGGATATGCACTAAAACAGCAATAATGCTACCTGTCTGATGCAGTTATGGTTGTATTGTTTTTATACTTTGTAGTTTTCTGTATTTTCCAGATTTTTTCTGCTTTTGTAATCAGACTTTGTAATCACCCAATTTATTCTGCAAGGCTTGTTCCTAACAACTGGGTTGACAGAAAACTGTGTTCGTCTTTTTCAAAAAGAATATTCTGTCCAGTTCATATAATCCAGTCTACAGTCAAAGGAAATGCACACATATTAGACCTATATCTCCACCTGTGAATAATTACCTCCAATGTATTAAAATGTGCAATGTGCAACTAAGTACGTATAAGGAGAGGAGGACAGAATTTTCAAATTCTGTTATTTGGTACACATTTCAATTGTTTTGATGGAATAAAAATTCAGTTCTGAATAAATATGTGCACAAAGCTTTCAACTTTAGAGTTTTGAGTAAAAATTTATTTTAAAAAGTGTTCTCATGTTGTATGATTGTGTAGGAGGGAGAACACGGAGACAGTAAATTAGGCAATCTGCTAGATCATTCCCCAAAACTACAAAATGTTGGGAGTTTTGCATATACCGTCTTCTGCAGTCTATCTCAGAGAGCTACCATATATGAACAAATTCTACCATAAAAACTATGTGACAAAGAGAAACGTAACATAGTTAAATTAAGGTCAAAATGAGAAAAGTGTATGAACACAATGGAAAAAAATCCAGATTGCCCTGTGTCAGGTCTCCCCATACAACACAGGGAGCTGTGGGCCCTCAATGAGAATAGCTTGCTGGGCAGAACAAGTTAGAAGCCTACTCAGTAAGTGTGAGGCAGCTGGAGCATAAACACACACACATTCCCTTTTCCCCTCCATTTAACGGTGGAGAAAAGAGAGAAGAACTGAGCCAGCCAGAGCTGCTAGTTTGTTTTAAAGACCTGGATACGTAAGTGCTTGGAGAACCGGGTGGCTGGGCCTCACAGAACCCTGTGACAGACTAACCTCAGTTTCTGGAACCCTTTAGCTGATGAGTTTGTAAACACAGGTATCAGCAGCCAGGCATGGGGGCTCACACCTGTAGCCCCAGCATTTGGGAGGCTGACGTGGGCAGATTACTGGAGGGCAGGAGTTCGACACCAGCCTGGCCAACATGGAGAAAAACCCATCTTTACTAAAAATACAAAAATTAGCCAGGTGTGGTGGTGCATGCCTATAGTCCCAGTCACTCAGGAGGGTGAGGCACAAGAATTGCTTGAATCCAGGAGGCAGAGGTTGGAGTGAGCCAAGATCATGCCACTGCACTCCAGCCTGGGCAACAGAGCAAGACTCTGTCTCAAAAGAACAAAAAGACACAGGTATCAGCAGTTGGGACAGGGGAACTTTTGGTGCCCAGGGACCAACTCAGCTAGTGATGGGTGCAGCCTGCACCACAGCCCAGACCTTGGCTTTGAACAGGGCCCAACTGGCTAAGCTCTGTCCAGCATCCCTTCCTCTTTCATCGCCTTGTATTTCTTCAACCAAGTTTAGCTCCTCTCAGAGATGCCCAGGTTAGAGCTGTGAGAATCTTATGCTAATTGCTGTCATTACCTGATAATGCATAAATCTATGTTTGATCCCTACTGACACACACTTCAAACTAACTGCAGGCATTTAAACACAGGGGAAGGGGGAGTGTCTGCGGAGAGGATGACTCAGTGGTCCATCAAGACTATTTTTTACAAAGTTCAATGTGTATTTCCAACAGTGGACAGAAAGCATTCCATGAAACCTAGCACAGGACTGTTATTAGACATGAGAAACTTTCATCCTTGCCCATTATCTTATAGACAACAGTGGCCATCTGGAGATCTGTGCACTGCCCCTTGGAACCTGGTTGTTGTACCTCTGGGCTCATCCCCTCCTGCCCCTCCCTGCTGGGACTCCCTCCACCAGTTCTGTGAGCACAGCAAATACACTCTGCGTGTCAAACGGACCCGGAAAGCAGTTTAACATTTAACAGTTGATGCAGACTGATGTGCAAGAGAAAAATCCACACCCGGCTCTCAAGTTTACCAAAATGAAAAAGTCCTTTATAAGTTAAAGCTTTATGTGTAATGATAGCAGCTCTTGTTAATAAAGCACCATAACAACAGACAGACATTTACACACATCAACTACGTCATTCTGACAGCCAGTGTTACCGATGTGGCAACAGCCCCAGAGACGTCAAGGCAAGACGTCAAGACCCTCTGCCTACACTTTAGCAAGGGACAGAATGTGGCTTCCCATTCCTCATTCTTGCTGCACCCAAAGCCCATGCTCTTTCGAATGTAACATCCTGCCACCTCGGGCTGCTGTTGGACGTTAATGGTAACCCATGCCCTTTCATTCCTGACTCACAACACAAAAGAAAAAGTGGGGGTGGATGGATGCAAGCAGCCCACATGCTCAAGCACTCACAGAGCTAATGTTATGGGCTGGGGCCATCCCAGTCTAGGTGCTGACACTCCAAGAGTCACTAGGCTGGGGCTCTGGCCTGGAGCTCAGAGCCTTGGGATCCCACTGGCCAGAAATGACCATGGAAGGGTGTCTTCAAGGGGCACATGGGAAAGGAGGGAAGGGTCCCAGACAGGCCTTCCCCACTTGTTTTAGTGGCACTTGGGGGTGGGGGAGCCCAGGTGAGCCATCTCCACCCAGCTGGGAGCCACCTTCCAGAGTCCGCTCTCCTTCCTCCACTTGGTTCCCAGCTTCAAGGCCACAGATGTGACTTAAAATATGGCAGAATCTACAGACAGAATTCTCAGAAGCTTCTGCTCACAGAACCACAATTATTCTCAGAATCACAAGAGGGAACTGTTTTTTTAAACAAACAAACAGATATACAGCACTAAGGCAGTTTCCATTGTCCACCCCTGCCCAGATACCAAGTCGGGTGGTGGGATGGGAGGAACCAAGCCCAGCACACCCGAGAGGCAGCAACCAAGCTCTCCACTCCAAGCAAAAGAGGCTCCAGACCTCTAGAGTGACCCCCTTCCTCCCTAGCGTCCTCCATGTGAATGACATTTAGCCTCCTGTTCCCTTCAGCTTTTCATGGTCCCATGGGAAACTCCCAACGTGACTGGGTTCAGAAAGTCTGGCGCGTTAAAAGGTGCCTAATCCTGTTAGTGTGCGGGATAATCGTTTCAGAGAAGACCTCAGCACCAGCTTACACTACTAAGTACAATTTCCTCTGAAGTTATTATCCCAGCTAGAATTTGAATTGTAAAGTATTTCTGATGCCCTGGGAAAGCTCACCACACATTCCAGAACCGCACTTCTCCCTCTAACTCTCTCTCTGCTTGGAAGTTACAGCCGCCTCCTCTGGTTACCAAACATATTTGTTTATCATGAATTTCTCCATTCTCACTGCCTTGCAGGTTGTACCTGAGAACAAGCCCATCCTCCCCACCGATCCTGTACCTGGGCAAGGGGCTCTGAAGTTGGAAATAGGCTTAGTCCTCGGTGGCCAAGCAGCGGCAGGAACAGATGAGTGATAAGGAAACAAAGATTCCTTGCCTGTGCCCGTATGCCAGGGACAATGGAGAGGAACATCATCCACATAGCTTCAAGAAAGACAGACCGTGGCATAGCCTGAGAAACTCCAGCACTTAAGGGTTAAGGTAAATGGTTCAAGTTTATTAAGAACTCATCTTTTCCTGGCCACAGCCAGCTAATCAATTTGGATATAAGATGGGATTTCTTAATATCATCCAAAATTGTGATGACTTTTTACCCAATTCCCTTTCTCCAAAGGCATGAACAGAAGCAGCAGCCAAGCCCAAGCTATAGAAAGAAAAGAACCTAGGATCTCACCAATTACAATGTGTTCCAGGGAAAATACATTCTAGTTACTTAGGAAGTGTTCCTTGGCACCATGAAGCAAGTTGAGGCACATGAGTTGCAGGCACCGGGGTTTTCTGCCCCAGTTCTTGCTGGCATTGGAAAATAAGCGTCCATACCACTGGGTTATGGGAACAAAACCAGGCAATTCTGAATGGAAAACTACTACCACCTTTTCGGGACGGGTTTTTAAATAAGACTGCGTGCCAATTGCTGGTTCATCCTCTTGGGCTCAGTTTAGCTCCTTTTTCTCTGAGGGATTAGGCTGGCAGTCATTCACAGAACTAAATCAAGATTTTTCTGCACTATTAGTTTCCTTCTGAGAATCAAAGAACGTGTTAGCTATGGCTCAGCAGACCTTAGCAAGGATCTTTCCTGAGATGGAACGTGATTGACAGGGACTGAGTTAATCTTCTGTAGCTCTAAATATGGCATTTTTCTAGGCAAGACCTTCAGAGATAAGGACATGCTCCATCTACAAATAAAGTCCACCTAATGATATGGCGGTGTGTCTTCAAACTCCAGAGAAAGGCACTGGGCCCCACCTTGTAGTTCATGTAAATATCAGTCCTGGGAAAGCGAAGTGGAAAGCCAGTGCTTTTTGTGAAAGTGTATGTGGTACATGAGAAATTTTGTTACACATATACAGCCTGCAGCAATCAAGTCAGGGCATTCAGGGTGTCCATTACCAAGATACAATACATTTTTTAAAGTATAATCATCCTTCTCTGCTATCAGTCATTGAATTTATTCCTTCTATCTTACTGTATATTTTTAATCTTTAACTCATTTCTCTTCATTCTTCTCTCTTGCACCCTTCCCAGTCTCTTATTTTTCCACTCTATCATCTGTTCAAATTTTTGTTTAGCTCCTAAATGTGAATGAGAACATGTGATATTTGTCTTTTTGTGCCTGGCTTATTTCATTTGACACAATGACCTCCAGTTTCATCCAAGTTACTGCAAATGGCAGGATTTCATTTTGATGGCTGAATAGTATTCCATTTCACTTACATACTACACCTTTCTTTAAACATCTCAGCCTTGGAATAGAAGAATCAAGAAAAACTCAGCCAACTCATGGGTTAAACAAGTTGAGGATGCCAGCTGATTACCAACAGGTTCTGCTCATCAATGGCACCGATGGGACTCTGCCACTTAGTTAGGCAGGGATCCAGCCTGAGCCCAAAGGTGAATGGGGTAAATTCCTCCAGTTCCTTCTGCACGGTTTGTAGGATCAGTAAAGGTAACATAAACTGACTCCCTTTTGGATTTTTTATGTAAACTCCATAGCCCAGAATAAAATGCCATACATTTCGGAAAGCTTAGGTCTATAAAACTAACATTTTATAACAGTGAAGAGGAAGAAAGAGGAGAAGCTGCTACCACTGTGAGAGGGCACTCGGAGTCCCGCTGAGACTCAGAGCCAAGTGGGAAAGACATTCTTCCCAGCTAAAGAAAGGATTTTCAGTCTCAGTATAGTTTGATGCCAGCCCCATGTTAAAGGAACTTACTTTTATAGAAAACTCTATGAAAAGGCAGCGGCATTGGACTGTTCTAACCATTTCACTTCTCAGTCCTCTCTCACCGTGTTCCAAAAAGTCAGCATGTGTATGTGTGGCATAAACCTGGACAAGATATTCCCTCTGATCTCTGGCCCTTTCCTCCAGCCCTCTCCAAGAGGGACATTGTCCTTGCCTCCTATCCCACAGAGTTGGCAAAAATTCCCTCCCCAGGGGTCTGGTGAGAACCAAACCAGGCTTGTCAATGACTCTTCAACATGGCGGAAGGTCCTTCCTTCAAGAAAAGAGACAGACATCAAAATCGTTCACACCCAGTTAAGGTTAAACAATCTGGTCATGCTACTTTTTTAATCCACTGCCTGGCACAACCAATATATTTGGGGACTCATCACTCACTAGACAAAAATCGTAAACAAATCACATAGCTTGAAGGCTATTTGGAGTACTCACCCTGTGCCAAACAGGACTGCACGCTTTTCGCATTGTCTGCCGACTTTTTCCCCCCCACAACAACCCTATGAGATTAGTTCCATTATTTCTGCTGAGGAAATTAAAGCACAGAGAAGTTAAGAAAATTGACCAAGGTCGCCCAGTAAATCCCCAAATCCATTTTCTCAACATTGATGCTGCTCTATGCCTCCCAATAGAGTAAATAAATAAATAAATAATCTCCTGCTGACATCCAGGGGTTAAATTCAGAACCAGGCACAGCACTGTTTCTCACTAGACTTTTAATTCAAAACCAAAACTAAGTTTTAGTTACAACCCAATTTGTTATTGATCCCTCTGATGAGAGTAGGAAGTTGTATCAGAGATGGGTTATTTGATGACTGCATATACAATTCAAATTCTTATGGACGCAGCAAAAGCAAAAATGTCGGATTAGTAAGAACATTAATACATAAAACTACTGATGCTAGAGGTATTTATAGGTAGAAGGTTTTACACATTGCTAAAATATCACATTAAAGACAGAAAGAAGCATCATTCAATGTTTTAAAAGTAGGTTGGAAAAAAAGATTAGCATTATAATGACAGAAAGAGTGAAACATTCTGTTCTGTTTAATGGCCAAGTACTGATGGGATAAACAGTGAAGAAGGAAGACAACCATTGACTATCCAGGACTTCTTATTTTGATCACAGATCATTTCTCTCTGACCAGCCTGGTAAAAAGTAATGTATGATAGAAATTAAAAAGTAAGAAAGCCTTCACCATAAAACAAAAGCCTACCCAGCACGGGTTTTGTTTGGGCACATGCATATGTGTGGCAGCAATATGGTGTGGAAAGAACTGGGAAACATAGCCCAGAGAATCACGCCTGTAATCCTAGCGCTTTGGGAAGCCAAGGTGGGCGGATCACTTGAGGTCAGGAGTTTGAAACAAGCCTGGCCAACATGGCGAAACCCTGTCTCTACTAAAAATACAAAAATTAGCTGGGTGTGGTGGCACACACCTGTAATGCCAGCTACTCAGGAGACTGAGGCAGGAGACTCGCTTGAACCCAGGAGGCAGAGGTTGCAGTGAGCCGAGATCACGCCACTGTACTCCAGCCTGGGTAACAGAATGAGACTCTGTCTCAAAACAAAACAAAACAAAACAAAACAAAACAAAATTAGCCGGTCATGGTGGCATGCGCCTGTAGTCCCAGCTACTTGGGAGGCTGAGGGAGGAGAATTGCTTGAACCCAGGAGGCGGAGGTTGTAGTGAGCTGAGATCATGACACTGTGCTCCAGCCTGGTGTCAGAGTGAGAGTCCATCTCAAAAAAAAAACCAAAACAAAAAAAAAAAAAAAAAAAAAAAAAAGAAAAAAGGCCCGGCCAGACCAAGTGGCTCATTCCTGTAATCCCAGCATTTTGGGAGGCCGAGGCAGGTGGATCACTTGAGGTCAGGAGTTCGAGACCAGCCTAGCCAACATGGCGAAAATACAAAAAAGTTAGCCAGACATGGTGGCAGGCACCTGTAATCCCAGCTATTTGGGAGGCTAAGAAAGGAGAATTGCTTAAACCTGGGAGGCAGAGGTTGCAGTGAGCCAAGATTGCACCACCGCACTCCAGCCTGGGAGACATGAGCGAGAATACATCTCAAAAAAAAAAAAAAAGCAAGCCCAGAGAAAACCCCAACAGCCACGACCCTGCCTTGTGACTGCAAGCAATGCCCTGAGAGTCAGCATCCTCATCTAAAGAACAAGAGGGCTTGACTATGAGGGCCTGCTTTTCTGGTTCTAAAACTGTTTCACGTTTTTAGATAATGTTCGTTTGTGACTGTAACATTAACATGCTCCATTCAACATGGAAATCCAAGGACCAAGTCCATGCATGAGTGGGAGAGCCAGTCCCTGAGCACAAGTCTTGCTCACTGGCCGGGACAATGTCAGCGAAGGGTCCAGGAGATGGAGGCTGAGCCACTGAGTGGAAACATGTCAAGTATCATGAGGAGATGAGGGACAAGCTTCAAGGGCTTATTTAAAAACCATTTGAATTCAGTTTCTTTCAACACGTTTTCAGTACTGGTTCAGATGGAGATCCTTTGGGTTTTTTATAGGCAATCAAATCTGTTTCCCCTCAGCTCTGCCCCTGCAGCAGGAATGCAGTCACAGACAACATGTAAGGAAGTAGATGTGGCTATGTTCCAATAAAACTTTATTTACAAGAACAGGCAGCAGCCAGACTCAGCTAATGAGTTGGTTTTGCCAACCTCCAAGAAAGAGGACAACTCCATCAGAACATCCCACAAAAGGCAGGCACGGCTACGGAGGACCCATTGACAACAGCTGTTGACCAAAGCCCATCTGCACATGAAGCTGCTGTACACAAGCTCCAGAGGACTTTCACTCCCCCATCAGATGCTGACACCTATCTGAATGCACTAGAAGTCAACATACCACCACTGGGAAAGCAGACAGAACACCACGTTCACTTTTCATAAGCCTGATAGCAAGTCTAGGATGTTTTCACAAACCTGTAAATAACCTGGTTTGGCTGGCAATTTCTTCCAAACGTTGACTCTATGAATGTGGTGACCAGGGTTACCAAAACATGAAGGGGTGGTGGGAGGAAAAGGCAAGGAAGAGGAGGTTATCCTCAATATAACTTCTGCTTTTGAATCTTTCCAAACCCTCATGATTACTCCCAAAGAAGTGAACGTGCATGCTACAATTTTACAATTATATTATCAAATAAGCAGATCCACTTCAATTGAATCAGAAAAAGCGTTAACTTAAATAGGATGGGGCATGATTTCTGAAGGCACTATAGTTGACTGAATTTTCTAATACTTAATGAAACAAGGAAGTATATTTTGTACTATACATACATAGAGCAGAAATTTTAATCACCCTATAAAACATTCATGTTAGTGGCTTATTTCACTGCAGAACATGAAGGGTTTTGAGTTTTATTAAATCTTAGGTGAGTAACTATTTGAACAATGAATTATTTTCTTGGGTACCTGGTAATTGCTAGTTTGCAATATATTTTAAGTAGAAGGGGGTTAATTTACCTTCCACAGAGCCACTGCTTTAAATTGGCCTTAAAGGAAGAATTTAAGGACGCCACTCTGAGGACATGAATTCCAGGTCATTAGCTTCAGTTCTTGATGGCCAGAAACAACATCTGGGCCTAATTATTTGTATGTGCATCTAGCGGGCAATTGCTTGGCTAATTAATATATTTTAAGAGGTCAGCATTTTTAGTGATAGAGTTGTAAACACAAGACTTATTATTTTGTCTAAAGAGCAAATGCTAATTTTGCAGGCTTCCTGTACGATAGAGACTTCTCGGTATTATTTTATACTAATAGGACCACAACCATTGGTTACAGAATGTAGAGAGGGTCAAGAACATCTATGTTGGGGTGCTTCAGCACCCAGAGACCATCATTGTAATCTGCCATTAGCTAAGCCCAGAAACCCCAACGGGCAGAAAAAACTTACTGCTAAGAAGATGAATATAAGGTCTCAGATACAGTTCACTGGCTTCATGAATTCATCCCCTGGGAGCAATGGAACGGACAGGCCAGGACCCCAGAATGTCTCCACCCTTTGTCTTTCACAGCCTAAGATTCTGCCTTGAGCCTTCCATTTCCTTGGTCTCTTCATCTCTAAAAGTCCTTTGTAAAAATTAAATTACCCTGAAAGCCACAAATTGCATGCATATGCTACAACAAATGGTTTCAGATTTACTCATGCTACCTAGCAAAGCATCCAGCCAGTGAGACCTAGGACAGATGCGTGTGAGGGTAGAGAAGGTGTCAGAGCTTCAAGGCATGCCCAGGACAGAGAGGTGGTTCCACGGTGTGAAATGTTGAACAGCCAGGGAATGCCAAGGACATGACTAGACTAAAAATCACACAGTTAAAGGGAGAAGGGAGGAGAGTAGAGATCCCAAAGACCAACGTCCTTGCCTCCATTTGTATCCAACCCTGATAGTGCAGGGCCCTATGCAGTTTTCTTTGCACACAGTGCACCCAAACCTCAGAGTCCCGGCGAGCTTTTAAAAAAGAGGGTTGCTTTCATTCATTCTTGAGTTTTAAGATCGTTGAGGACACCATTCTTTAGGCCCAACAACTAAGAAAAACTCTGATGAAGGGAAAGACAGATACATTAGGCCAGGCATGGTGGCTCGCGCCTATAATCCCAGCACTTTGGGAGGCTGAGGCGGGCAGATCACCTGAGGCCGGGAGTTTGAGACCAGCTTGGCCAACATGATGAAACCACCTCTCTATTGAAAAAACAAAATTAGCTAGGCATGGTGGCATGTGCCTGTAATCTCAGCTACTCAAGAGGCTGAGCCAGGAGAAATCGCTTGAACCTGGGAGGTGGAGGTTGCAGTGAGCCCAGATCGTGCCACTGCACTCCAGCCTAGGCAACAACAACAACAACAAAAAGAAACAGATACATTAAAGGCTCTTGATAACTTGATTGTAAGAAGGCCACATTATAGCCACTGGAGGCAGCACACTGGAGTAGCAGGCCAAGAGTGTGGGCCGTGGAGGCAGAGGGCCCAATTTTGGAACTACTCTGACACTTACAAGCTATGTGACCTTGGGCAGGGTGTATTCACCTCTTGTGTCCGTTTATGCATCTGTAAAAGATAGACAGCAATATGACTTGACTCATATGGCTACTGTGAGGATTAAATGAGCAAATACATGTAGAGACCATTCAATGGTACCTGGCACATAAGCACTCAATAAACATTACAGGGCACAGTGGCTCACACTTTGGGGAGGCTGAGGCAGGAGGATCCCTTGAGGCCAGGAGTTTGAGACCAGCCTGGGCAACACAGCAAGACCCTGTCTCCAAAAAAAAAAAATTAAGTTAGCTGCTGTGGTGGCATGCACTTGAGGTCCCAGCTGCTCAGGAGGCTGAGGTAGACAGATTGCTCTAGCCCAAGAGCTCAAGGCTGCAGTGAGCTGTGATTGTGCCACTACACTACAACCCGGGTGACAGAGCAAGGCCCTACCTCTAAAAATAATGTTTAAAAAGTTATCAGATATTGGCAGGGCACAGTGGCTCATGCTTGTAATCCCAGCACTTTGGGAGGCCGAGAGGGGCAGATCACAAGGTCAAGATATAGAGACCACCCTTGCCAACACGGTGAAACCCCGTCTCTACTAAAAATACAAAAACTAGCTGAGTGTGCCGGCACACGCCTATAGTCCCAGCTACTTGGGAGTCCGAGGCAGGAGAATCCCTTGAACCCGGGAGGTGGAGGTTGCAGTGAACCCAGATCGCACCACTGCACTCCAGTCTGGGCGACAGAGCAAGACTCTGTCACAAAAAAAAAAAAAAAAAAAAAAAAAAAGTTACCAGATATTATCTTCATTGTATATAAGTCATCATGTTCCATGAAATGAGATGTGATGCTGGGAGTTCTATAATCAGAAAGGCTCAACCAATCTCCATTTCCATCAGCACCACATCCCCACAAATAACATTGAAAATGGAAAAGAAAAGCAAGCAGAGCCCGTACATGCCACGCGTTCCTTTGCACGACTTCCGTACACATTATGTGTAAGTTGCTGGGGGTCATGATATAATGACTACAAGTACTTTGCCCTCCTTGGAGAAACGTTCCATGTAAGTACTGAGGATTATGTTACTGGAGAAATCGTATAAGGAAATGGGGCCTCCCACACTGAAGTCGAGGCACATTCCATAAACTTAATACATTAAAAGAATTTACATGACTTTTTTTTCAAACAGGAACCAATTTAAAATGTTAGGAGCCAATACAGACATTGACATCCAACAATACAGGTATCTTACATTGTTTTCAGACAACCAACTAATTCTTAGAAGTGCTTTATGCACGCTCTCGGGCATGATAAGGTGGGGAGGTGGGCAGACAGAAATCTTCTCCCTGTTATTTCTAAGAGCTTCCAAGAAGTGATTCGGTTGCACTTACAGCAATTTTAATTCATGGCATGCCAAACTGAAAGAAAGAACAACATCATGAAACAAAATCCATCACATCTTCAAAGCTATCTAATGTACAGTCAGAAAAAAGAATCATGCCAGCGATGTGTCTGACCACAATTTCAGGATTTCTAGAGAGCTTCGGTCTCAGGGAAGCACAGCTGAGCCTGATGACAGTGCCCAGTGACACGTAGCTATGTTATACGTATGTAGAGGAAATAATAAAGTCCATCCCGAACCGACTGAAGCAAGAACTTTTCCCACTGCCAGCAATGAGCTGCGTGATCAAACACATGGATGAAAGCTTCCTGGACCCCTGTTTGCTCATCTGTAAAATGAGGGAGTGGACAGACAAAACAGAGCTCAGAGGTCCCCCCTCCCAGTCCTAAGTTTGTGTCACTGATTCCCTTTATCCCTAGGACCTCCCTATGCAATGCTTTCCTTTTCTCTCTCTAGCTGTGCCCCTAAAGCCGGGTCACAGACAATGCGTGAGTTTGTTGCAGCTCATGTGTAGTTCTCCAGACACACTTCAGTGGCCTCACTAGGGCTCAGGACCCCCTGCATACAATTGTATAGTTTTGCCCCGTACGTGGGCACCCAGCTGAGAGTGCCAGAAGGGGCTGAAATCCAGCCTGCACTCCCTCTATCAGCCTAAAGGAAGGGATATCTTTTCCCAGTTGAAAAATAAAGCATCATACACAGTAGCTACAAGCCTATCTGGAAACATGAACCTTTTTACAAACACAGAAAGTATAAAAATAAGTAAGCAAATGGTCATTTAGTCCAACATGTAAGTTCTACGATTTAAATGCCCTTTAAATAGAGGCTGATTCCTTATAGCATCCCAATCTTCCCATTTTACACGGATCGGTCTCGCTTACCAAGGAAAAAGAGTTTCATACTTCGTTCTCGGTACACGGTATTCCAATTCCTAAACACCAACTTTAGTTGCTCTTTTCAGAATATTCCCCTTGTGATATTCTGGGTATGTTTGACTAGAGAGCAAAGCCTTTTTGAGCCTAAGTTTAAGCATTTGTTGTAAACAAAATACTTGGACCACACTATAAATACTGCCCAAGTTCTCAGCTTTGACATCTGTATGTGTGCTTTTTACTGCTTCCCTGATAGAGGGATTTATAGACAGTACTGCCTACCTAAGTCAAACATCCTGTTCCCATTTTCTGCCTCAAACAAAAGCCCAGCACATTTTTTTTTTCCAAACATGATACGAAGTAATTCAAAAATACCTTCTGAAATGCTTAGAAAATGTGATTCACGGAAGCAATCAGCAGGAACTCTTCTCTCATTGGAATAACTATAATTCCGTGGTCAAAAGGTCAACCACATATTTACAAATGTCCCTTTTTTGTCCAGACATACCAATACCTGGCAGACTGTGGGACGAAGGGAAAATGTATAAAGAAAGACATCTTTGTAAACTATTTCCTCCCATGACTATTCAATGGTCATGGACGGGGAGGTGTTTTTCGTTTTTGTTTTTTTAAATGTGTATTTTTTTCCTCCCCTTGGCCAACGCATTTTCCCTGGAGATAGTCCAACAATATAGAGCTAACATACTTCCATTGTGGAATTCATCTGGAAAATTTTGCAACTTAAGAAAACATCTCAGCCATCTGAGAGGCGTCTCTATGGATCTGCAGACTGGAGACCAACAACACAGTAAATATTTTTGGTCTAGCACAAAAGGAGTTTGGTAATTTGTGCAACTGAGCTTATTTGTTTACAAGAATTCACTGAAGAAGCTGGGACACTGTTCACATGCATTTGGTCTGGGGGTTAAGAATCCAGAGGGCCAAATATACACAGTGCCTGAGTCAGAATAAGGGTTCAATAAATATTTGTGGAACATATGAGTTTTGAGTTTTATATTCATTAGCTGACTGTTCTGATGCCAGACATTTAATTCTTGGAGCTTTAACTTCCATAGTTAATGAAGTGGGGTGAGAACAAATCAATCCTCATTACTCAGGTAGTTACATTCTAGAAGGTGACCTCCAAAACTGAGTTGGCAAATACTGAGTCATTGTTCCTGGGGAAACACAGCATGAGGTTCCCATAAGCCTCTGGCCACAATATTCTCAACCAATCAATACATAACCTTGTTTTATGTATATTTCTGTTTAAAGACACCTCATTTAATAGATTCTGCTGGCCCGGCATGGTGGTTCATGCCTGTAATCCAAGCACTTTGGGAGGCTGAGGCGGGAGGATGACTTGAGGCCAGGAGTTCCAGACCAGTCTGACCACCATGGTGAAACCCTGTCCCTACTAAAAGACAAAAATTAGCCGGGCACAATGGTGCACACCTATATTCCCAGCTACTTGGGAGGCTGAGGCAGGAGAGTCGCTTGAACCCAGGAAGTAGAAGTTGCAGTGAGCTGAGATGGCCCCACTGTACTCTAGCTGGGGCAACAGAGTGAGACTCTGTCTTTAAAAAAAATAAATAACTGATTCATCCATGTTGAAGTTACAACCAGCAGCATTGTAACTCATGCTTCAACAGAGCTTATCTGGCACATGCACTTTCTCACAAGGCACATCACAGCCTTCTTGCATTTAGGAGCACTAGACATCTCCTCAGCACTGCTCTTGGGGACCATTTCAAAACAGTGAAATCACCACCAACAACAAAAACACAAGACAGAGCTGCACAGACTGCAGAAGGGTTCTTGTTTACTGTACAACAGCTGACACCAGAAGATAGTCCCATTCTGAGACCTCAGCTGGGAACGTGCATAGTGGGACACTCATTTTTCACAGCTCTGGATGTGTCCTTGAATGACCATGAACGTGCTGTATTGATTTGGAGATTACACACAGATTTCAGTGAGTAGGTAAATCTACAAATTTACTATGTATATTACAATGTGGATTACATTATTTGTACTCTACAAATAGAGACCAGCTATACTTTGTCATTCCCTAAATATTTATTCCCTCCTCAATGCCAGCGCCATGGTAGGAAGGTGACCAAAACACACAGGCTCCTTCCTTACTGCAGTGATAGCCTAGAGGAGGGAAAATTACACAAAAAGTCATCCAAATGTATAATTACAATATGGGATTACTGCATGATGTAGAAGCCACAGGAATGCATCGAAGGAGGCCATGATCTAACAGCAGGTTCAGGGAGACCATGAGAGCTAAGCCCAGTCATAACGTACAGGCGGGAGTTAGCCAGGTGGAGAGGAGGGCATGCCGGCTGGCAGAACAGATGCAAATGCTCTAAAGCGAGTTTATAGGTAATTCATCCAGGTAATACAGAAAAAAGTGCTTTATGCATTCTAAAATCCTCTGCAAACGTACGTTTCTTGGTGTACACCTGTAGTCCCAGCTATTTGGGAGGCAGGAGGATGAGTTCAAGCCCAGCCTGGGCAAAACATCAAGACCCTGTCTCAAAAAAATAAACATATATAAGTTGCTATCACAAAGGCTCACAATAGGAAAACAAAACCTAGAGAATGATTCCAAGTTCAATGTGCTTCATTTTTTTTTAAAGTAAAATATAATTCAAAAAATGACTTTAACAAAGATTTACTGAATATTTCCCATGTGCTAGGAACCAGGTTTGGTGCTAGGGATAGGAAGAAGGATAAGATACTTTTCTTACTATCATGGAGCAATTGCTGGGAGAAGAAGATCCTAGTGGGAAGTAGACTGTGTGCAAGCTTTTGTAAAAGCAATGCCACTCAGAGAGGAGAAAACTAGTGGTTTTTCTTTAGAGTGGCTGTGAAAGATGCACACAGCAGGTAATATCTGAGCTTTAGTAATGAAGGTGTGAACTTCCCGAAATAGTGGGAAGGGCATTCCAACAGAAGACAGAACATCAAGTGAACATATGTCCTGATTTGCCTGAGACAGTACCAGTGTTTATTTTATCAATGCGATTATGAATAGTGCCCCTTTCATTTTTAAAATCATCCTGATTTGGATGACAAATTCTTCGTGGATGCTGCAGAGTTCTGTGAGCCTGGGCCTTGAGAGCAGGGAGGACGGAAGAGATGTACTTATGGATTGATGTCAGTGGGTGGACCAAGCCAGGAGGATGTCTCTGCAAGCAGAGTCAAGCAGAGCTGAGTACGTTTGGGTGATGGTCTCAGGAAGACAACTTTCAGCAACATGAGAGTCAGAAGGAAGACAATTGAGAATCTGAGACCAGAGGGCATTATTCAGGACAAGAGATAAGCTGAGTGGCAGCAGGGATGTACAGGAGTTCCAGTTCATGAGACTGTCATGAGGCAGAAGTGATGGGATTTGGTAATCAATTACATGAACATGGAGGAGCATGAAAAGGCAGGGTAGATGCGGATAATTCCCAAGATTCCAGTTTGGGAGGCTGGGAAGTTGGTGAAGTCACTAATCAAGATCTAAAACACAAAGGTGGAGGAGAAACAACAGCAGGAGAAATAAATTCTTCTTTGAATGTATTGTTTGTGGAGCCTGCACAGCATGTTCAGGCTGCACTAACAAAAATACCATAAACTGGGTAACTTATAAGGAACACAAGTTGATTTCTCACAGTTTTGAAGACTGAGAAGTCGGTGATTAGGATGCCAATATGATTGGGTTCCGGTGAGGACCCTCTCCCAGGTTGTGGGCTGCTGAGTTCTCCTTATATCTTCACATGGAAGGACAAGGCAGCCCTATGGGGCTTTTATAAGGGCACAAATCCCATTCATGAGGGCTCCACCCTCATGACCTAATCACCTCCCACAGACCCCACCTAATCCCATCAACCTTAGAGGTTAGGTTTCAACATATAAGTTTTGGGGAGACACAAACACTCAGACCATAGCAAAGGCCTCCAAAGAGAGAAGTGCAGCAGGTGACTGACATCAGAGAGAAAGGACAGTCCATACGTATGTGGCAGCTGAGGATAAAGTAAATGGGAACAAAAGAGATTGCTGTGGGAGAGAAGGGGCATAGACAGAGGAGAGACACACTGTGAGAATCCTGAGCATGACCCAACCTACTGCAAGACATCCACAATAAACATGCAGCCCTAAATAAAAACAATAGGCCTACCACACATACGCGTAAGTAGCTTCAACATAAACCCTTTAGTCATGTCTGCTCCCAGCCCTTTAAACCAGGCTGCTACAATTAAGCACCTCATCCTACTGAGGAACTGCTTACCCTCTACCCATCTGTCTCAGGAAGATGACTTTCAGCAACATGAGATTCAGAAGGAAGACAATTTAGAGGCTGAGACTAGAGGGCATTATGCAAGGCAAGAGAAAAGTCGAGTGGCAGTAGAGATGGCCAGAAGAGATCCAATTCATGAGACTGTCTCATTCTTGGGCACTATTAATAATCACATTTACAAAATAGGCAAATGCTGGCACTGTCCCAGGCAAATCAGGACAATACTGAAGAGGTGAGCTGAGGCAGAAGCAAAGTGAAAGACTGATCAACAGGCAGAGGAGGATTCATCTTCATCGCCCTCCCCTCTTAGGAGTTGCATTTTCTTGTGTAAGTCTGGTAGCAAAAGGCAGCTTTGACTTCAAACAGGATCCTACTGCAATTTTTTCCTCATTGCTTGCATGTCTTCTTAGTGCATGTACAACTTCCTAAAAACCTGTGTTCGCTGTCAACCAGAGTCCACCCTGAGACAAAAGCCCACTCAAGAGGATGCAGGCAAAAGTCTATTTATGAGCTAATAACTGCAACTTTAGGCGACAGAGAAAATTCCCTGTCTCAGCATTTTTATCCTGATTTTACTGTTAACGGTCCAGAAGGTGTGTTGACTTCAGCTCTGTTCATTCACACTAAAGGTCTCTGGTGATTAACAGCTGGCTAGATGGTTGGGAATTGTGGTAGAAGGAATCCACAGGAATTTTTTATCCCATTTAAAATAAGTGTTGGGTAATCATTGTTGAGTTTACTAAATGAAACAATTTAATGGGAAAATTCTTCAGAAAGTAGGCGTATACCACATCATTTTAACCACCAATTTATCTGGCTGTTCATATGTTATAGATCCAACTGCAACATCTCACTGCTCCCGGAAACAACTGGGTATGACTTCACTGCATGTGGACAAGAGGAAAATGTGCTTTTCTTCTGAAAGCAAAGTAAAAGCCTCTAACATCAGGAAGCACTGCACTCAACAGCAGCACTGTTTACAGCTCTGAGGTGATGGATGGACCCCAGGCCACGCTCCTCCTGGGTAAGCATTTCCCACTAAACAGCACACTGCTCACCAACAGCAGAGAAAGTGGGTCTAGCGCATCTGTGTTTGCTTTGCAGCCATTACTGTCAGCTGAGAAACTTGGCTTTAACCAAGCAGAAACACTGTGGGGGCCAAGTTAATTCATCAGTTCACCCACATGTATAGAATACATCATGTACAAAACACTGTTGTGGACAACTCTGGGAACAGGGAGTGAATGATTCAGTCTACCCACGGAGAGATTCTATATTAGTCTGTTTTCGTGCTACTGATAAAGACATACCCGAGACTCAGTAGTTTACAAAAGAAAGAGTTTAATGGACTTACAGTTCCACATGGCTGGGGAGGCTTCATAATCACAGCAAAAGGTGAGGAGGAGCAAGTCATGTCTTACATGGATGACAGCAGGCAAAGACGGAGTTTGTGATAGGAAGCTCCTGTTTTTAAAACCATCGGATCTCATGAGACTTATTCATTTTCATGAGAACAGCATGGGAAAGACCCACCCCTACGATTCAATTACCTCCCACCAGATTCCTCCCTGGTATGTGGGAATTGCGGGAGTTACAATTCAGGATGAGATTTGGGTGGGGACACAGCCAAACCATATCAGACTCCAATCCTGTCACAGCCGGCAAAAGCACTGAAACTTCAATGGCTTGTCGGTGAAAGTTCCATTTTTGTGAAAACCAGGAGCAAATGACATTCTACATAAGGATACAGCTTGGCAGCATGAGCCAGCAGCTGTGATCACGCAGGAGGAAAGGTGTCACTCAGGGCCTGTGGAAACTGCCATATCATCCATATGGAGAGGGTTTGCTGCTACCATGAACGTTTCAGCAAAGCTACAAGCCACTTTTTTCTTTTTTCTTTTTTTTTTTTTTTTTTTGAGGTCGGGGGGCACAACATTGTGAATGTATACAAGGCACATTTTTAAAGTTACAAGGAGACTGGTCACGGTGGCTCATGCCTGTAATCCCAGCACTTTGGGAAGACGAGGTGGGTGGATCATGAGATCAGGGGACCGAGATCATCCAGGCTAACACGGTGAAACCCCATCTCTACTAAAAACACAAAAAACTAGCTGGGCGAGGTGGTGGGCGCCTGTAGTCCCAGCTACTCGGGAGGCTGAGGCAGGAGAATGGCATGAACCTGGGAGACGGAGCTTGCAGTGAGCTGAGATCCGGCCACTGCACTCCAGTCTGGGCGACAGAGCGAGACTCTGTCTCAAAAAAAAAAAAAAGTACAAAAATTAGCTGGGTGTGGTGGTGCGTGCCTGTAGTCCCAGCTATCCGGGAGGCTGAGGCAGGAGAATTGCTTGAACCCGGGAGGTGGAGGTTGCAGTGAGCCAAGATCGTGTCACTGCACTGCAGCCTGGGCGACACAGCAAGACTCTGTCTCAAAAAATAAAGTTACAAGAGGCCAGGCTCAGTGGTTGATGCCCATAATCCCAGTGCTTTGGGAGCCCAAGGTGGGAGGATTGCTTTAGGCTAGGAGTTTGAGACCAGCCTGGGCAACATAGTGAAACCCTGTCCCTACAACAAAAATAGCCAGGCCTGGTGGCATATGTCTATAGTCCCAGCTACCCAGAAGGCTGAGGTGGGAGGATCATTTAAGCCCAGGAATTCAAGGCTGCAGTGAGCCATGACTGTGCCATTGCAATCCAGCCTGTTGACAGAAAGAAACATCGACTCAAAACATTAAAACAAAAACAAAGTTACAGGGCACATTTTTCTATTTCATAAGGAATGTATGCTGCAGAAAAATTCGAAACTGCAGATATATTTCTCCAGGGCCAAGGAGGAAAGTTTTGTGATGGAGTTTACAAAGGTGTGCACAGGGGTAAGAATGCCAACCCAGGACATGAAGCACTGAGGGGCTGGCAACAGCAGGAAGCTGCTACCCCATCACCTGAAGGGGCAAGGGGAAAGAGCCGGTGCAGAAAGGCAATGAGATGTGAGGGTAAAGTCATAAGAGGGACACTGACAGGGACTGTGGCCCTTCCTAGAGGCACGCAGCCAATACCAACCCACTGCTCTGGAGAAAGCTGAAGAGGAAATACGCCAGCCTCTCTCCCCTCATCCCCTGATGAGCTGCTGGGTGTGTCACTGGCTTACCCAACAGAAAGCCAGATGGCACTCAATTCATTCCACAGAGTCAGGCTACAGAACGCAGGACACAGAGCAGCACAGGAAAGAATGGGGAGTGGGTGTAGAGTGGCAGAGAATATGCAGCACAACAGGAAATGATAATTTTCCCTGTTCATCTGCAAGAACTCCACTACCTAAACACAGAAACTTTGGCTCATGGAGTCACTGAATATTTCTGTAAAACTCGATAAAAATTTAGGTGTTATGATGAACACAGGGAGGGGAACATCACACACCAGGGCACGTTGCGGGGTGCAAGGCTAGGAGAGGGATAGCATTAGGAGAAATACGTAAATATAGATAACGGGTTGATGGGTGCAGCAAACCACCATGGCACGTGTACACCTATGGAACAAACCTGCACATTCTGCACATGTATCCCAGAACTTAAAGTATTAAAAAAAAAAAATTAGCTGGGCATGGTGGCTCACGTCTGTAATCCCAACACTTTGGGAGGTGGAGGTGGGTGGATTACGAGGTCAGGAGTTCAAGACCAGCCTGGCCAAGATGGTGAAACCCAGTCTGTACGAATAATACAAAAATTAGCCAGGCATGGTGGTGGGCGCCTGTAATCTCAGCTACTCGGGGGGCTGAGGCAGAGAATTCCTTTCGCCCAGGAGGCAGAGGTTGCAGTGAGCCGAGATCACGCCACTGCACTCCAGCCTGGGTGACAAAGAGAGACTTCATCTCAAAATAATAATAATAGTAATAATAATAATTAGGTGTTACATATATACATGCTTTATAAAAATGAGTATATATTTCATATGTAACCTGTTTTATTCACATAATATATCAAAAGCATTTTCACCTCAGAAAAATATTCATTGACGTAGCTTCCATTCTATGGATAGACCCAAAATTATACTCTTACCATTGCACATTTAGGTTTTGTTCAGTTTTTTATATTAAAAACAAAAGTGAGATTAAGCAGCCTCAAATGATGCCTCTTTGCACATCCTTAATTTCCCTAGGATAAGTTTCTAGACATGGATTTCTCACGTGGATTTCTCACATGGCTAAGGCCGCCTGTGTGCATAGCTAGCTTACTGGGCACTTTGTAAGTATGATATATCCAGGCAGTCACTGTGCTGGATGGCGATTTTTCCGTAAGTCTTTTTTTGTTGTTTGTTTGCTTTTGTTTTTGAGATGGAGTCTTGCTCTGTCGCTCAGGCTGGAGTACAGTGATGTGATCTTGGCTCACAGCAACCTCCACCTCCCAGATTCAAGCAATTCTCCCACCTCAGCCTCCCGAGTAGCTGGGATTACAGACACACACCACCACACCTGGCTAATTTTCGTATTTTTAAGTAGAGAGAGGGTTTTACTATGTTGGCCAGGCTGGTCTCAAACTCCTGACCTCAAGAGATCCACCTGCCTCAGCCTCCCAAAGTGCTGGGATTACAGACATAAGCCACCTTGCCCGGCCAACGTAAGTCACTTATAAAGATGAAGTATTGCCTTTTTAGCTGCACTTTGTTATTTTCCAATATGGTATTGCCAGTCTTCTCCACCAGCCTGCCCCTCTAGCTCCCATAACCCCTCACAGATATTGTTTATAAACATTAAAAGATTTGGACAATATTCCTGAATAACAAGGCTCCATGCTAGCTATGCCCCGCTACAGGCTGATACTGCCTGTGTCCAACCTACTCCCACCAGCCATCTCGTTTTCCTTTCCCTGGAAAGAGGGTTCTGACCAACAGCTCCTTGGCTTCCTCCTTGAATCAACAGGACATCCTGGCTGTGACCATAGCACTGGAAGGTGAGGACCAGGGAACATCTATGGCTGAGAGGAAAGCTGGAGTCAAGAGAGGCACTATTGGGGAATATGTGGGCATCACTCCTGAGGGCCCATGTGCACCTACGTGGCTCCAGGCTGTCCCTGTGGCTGCAAGAAAGCTGCTTTCAAGCCCAGGTCTCCAGGCTTAGACTGGAGGAGCACCTGCGGTACCCTTGTGCTCTCAACCCGGACATCATGAAGTGCTGGAGATGACTTCAGGTTCCCTCATATCTCTCCCCAAACTTCCGGCAGGGCACTGGAGTTAGGGTGGTACAATGAGAAGTACTTGAACAGGGGGTCAGTCCCACCTTTCAGCTGCAGGACCTAGGATAAATTAACTACGTCTGGCTTGCATTTCTATGGGAAATGATTACTAACACTGGGGGATTGTTGTGTAAATGTACCCAGCACAGTGGGTAGCACAGAACAGGCACTCAAAAAAATGGCATCCATGATGATTACTGATGCTGCATTTGTCTGAATATTTGGCTGCTACAAAGTAATAGCGACTTCAGATAGATGTTTTTCTCGTGTAAAGAGCACAGGGCTGATGCAGTCATGGACCTCTGCTTCTTGCCTTACCATCTTCAATATGTGCTTCTATTTTAGTTCCCATAACATGTCTGTATTTCAGAAAGCAGGAGGGGGTGGGGGAAGGGCAGAAAAGAAGCACGTGCCTTATTACATAGGTGGCAAAACTCAGAAGTAAAACTTCTGAGTGAAAATTATAGTAAAAGTGAAAAATTATAATAAAAACTTGTGGTTTTCATTACAATTTTTTTATCCCACAAACTAAAGAAATGAACACTCTTGCAGGAATGATTTGGGGAAGAAAAGTCAATATATAAATGGTTAACTAATTCGTTCCTCTTCAAGGTGGGAGAAGGAATAAGAAAGCGGGATGGCAAATGTCTGAGAAGAGGCATGGGCTTACGATCAACAGGATGTTCCTAAGGGAAGGCATGTGAGCCTGGAAATATGACCAGCTTCTTTCATAATGAGGATTTGTCTCATGATCAAGCATGTATGTGCCCAATAATAGGACGGACCATCTCTTATACAACTCCTGCCATGTAACCACGTTCATACAAAAATTTCAAAGTGGACTGGTCTATCTCTTCCTTAGCAAGTGATTCTATATCTTACACCAAGGACTCCATTATCCTAAATAATTTTCAATCCTACCAGGTATGGTGGCTTACACCTGTAATCCCAGAACTTTGGGAGGCTGAGGTGGGAGGATCACCTGAGGTCAGGAGTTTGAGACCAGCCTGGCCAACATGGTGAAATGCCATCTCTGCCAAAAAAACAAAAATTAGCCAGGTGTGGTGGCTAGCACCTGTAACCCCAGCTACTTGGGAGGCTGAACCAGGATAATCACTGGGAGGCAGAGTTTTCAGTGAGTCCAGATCATGCCACTGCCCTCCAGCATGGGCAAAAAAAATGAAACTGTGTCTCAAAATAATTTTCAATTCTATAACTCCATTGTACAAGGCATTGTAGAAGTTCATCAAAATCTAAACCCATGATTGACGTTCAAAGCTATGCCACAATTTGGCCTCAAGCAAAGCTCTGCAAAGGGCAGTTGAATATACTTTAATGATCATATTAAGGGACACTTCTTGTTTAAATATCACTGGGTTTGGGGAAAGGGGCAGTAGCTGCTGACAGGTCCTGAAGGCTAGGGAAACCATTCGAGTACCCTACATTAAGAAGCGACCAGTGGTGGCCAGGTGTGGTGGCTCATACCTGTAATCCCAGCACTTTGGGAGGCCAAGATAGGCAGATCACTTGAGCTAAGGGGTGTGAGGGACCAACCTGGGCAACAGGGCAAAACCCCATCTCTACAAAAAATACAAAAATTAGCCAGGTATGGTGGCGTCTATAGTCCCAGCTGCTTGGGAGGCTGAAGTGGGAAGATTGCTTGACCCCAGGAGGTTGAGGCTGTAGTGAGCCATGATTGCACCATTGCATTCCAGCCTGGGCGACAGAGTGAGACCCTCCATCTCAGGAAAAAAAAAAAGAAAGAAAAGAAAAAGAAAAAGAAAAAAGAAGTGACTGACTTCTTCAGTCACTGACAGGGAGGAGACAGTCTTCAGCAAGAAAAGTGATAGGACATAGGTTTCCTTAATGGCATTTCCAAAGACCAGCAGCTGTGGGATGAACAGAGCTGAGTAGGAAGAGATAAGGCAGGAGGGTGGTCACTTGGAACAAGTGTGTCGAGTGAGGGATGAGGTGATACAAGCCTGAACACAAGCAGTGAAGGGAAGGGGAAAGGCATGCTCAAAGGCTGCTATGTGTCAGATTAGATAAAAGGATGGTGGGAAGGTTAAAAAAAAAAAGGGGGGGGGGAGAATCAGTATTTACTCCTAGAGAGCGGGTTTAATGAGCTAGAAAAACACTGGCTCTAATGGCAATAACAAGAAAGTTGGCAGGACACTAGTTTGCAGATAAACATACAGATGACAAATTCAGCTAAGGAAAAGCTTCAAAATCCCTCAACAGGACAGAAGAAAGGATCAAAGATTTCAGCCATGGATGTGGAGACTGTCCATTCACATAGAATTCTATGTACATTAACATAGGTACAATCAGAGTAGAACTTGGGGCTGCAGGCTCTAAACTATTATGAACAGGAATGAAAAGGGAATAAAATATAATAAAAATGTGGTTGGAGTAGCTGCTTGGAAAATCAAAGTAGTATCATGAGACCAGAAGTCAAGACAGAAAGATGACACATGAAGGAGGATCAGATCCATGGGGTGGTGGGTACAGACCACCAGTGCAGATGACAGTGGTAGGTGGTAACTTGTCTGCAAAAATCAACAATCCTCCCATTCCTGTGCACAAGCTGCTGCTGTCCCAAATCTAGACTGGCTGGCCCCATCACCTGCTTTGATCAGTATTATGCAATGAAAGCAGCCTGTGCTAGCTCCAGTTTTCAGTAATTTAGGACTCAAAAGCTACCTCAGACTGCTTCTGTCTCTGCACTTGGAATGCTTATACACCATAAACAGATGCCCTGCCTTGACTACTGATTGATAAGGGACCAAGTGGAGAGGTCAGCTGGAGGAGAACTGAAGTATTTCTGCTGGCATCGAGCACCCAGACCTCAGACACATGAGTGAGGCCCTCTGAGCTCCTCCAGTGCCAACTGAACCACTGCAGCCTGCACCATCTGGAACCAAGCCAAACCTTCTCTATTGAGCCTTGCCCAAATCACAGACCCATAGAATTGTGAGCAAGAGAGTAATTGTTTTAAGCTACTCAGTGTTGGGGTGGTTTGTTATGCTGTAACAGATGAAGAATACAAGAATAAAACTGTATAAGTGGGAACTAAACTATGAGGATGCAAAGCCATAATACTCTGGGGACTGGGGCAGGGGGAAGGGTGGGAAGGACTGAGGGATAAAAGGCTACAAATTGGATTCAGTGTATATTGTTCGGGTAGATGGGTGCACCAAAATCCCACAAATCACCACTAAAGAACTTACTCACGTAACCACCTACCACCTGCTGTTCCCCCAAAAACCTATGGAAATTTTAAAAAAATTTAAGACTAAGAAATAATCAAAAATCAACTGGATGGATTAGAGACTTAAATGTTAGACCTAATACCATAAAAATCCTAGAGGAAAACCTAGGTAGTACCATTCAGGACATAGGCATGGGCAAAGACTTCATGTCTAAAACACCAAAAAGCAACGTGACAGCAAAAGCCAAAATTGACAAATGGGATCTCATTAAACTAAGAGCTTCTGCACAGCAAAAGAGCTACCATCAGAGTGAACAGAGAGGCCACAAAATGGGAAAAATTTTTTGCAATCTACTCTCATCCTGACAAGGGCTAATATCCAGAACCTACAAGAACTCAAACAAATTTACAAGAAAAACAAACAACCCCACATCAAAAAAGTGGGCAAAGGATATGAACAGACAGTTCTCAAAGAAGACATTCATACAGCCAACAGACACATGAAAAATGCTCTCACATCATCACTGGCCATCAGAGAAATGCAAATCAAAACCACAATGAGATACCATCTCGCAGTTAGAATGGCAATCATCAAAGGTCAGGAAACAACAGGTGCTGGAGGGATGTGGAGAAATAGGAACACTTTTACACTGTTGGTGGGATTGTAAAACTAGTTCAACCATTAGCGGGAAAACAGTATGGCGATTCCCTCAGGATCTAGAACTAGATGTACCATATATTTAACCATCCCATTACTGGGATATACCCAAAGTTATAAATTAATATGCTGCTATAAAGACACATGCACGCGTATGTTTATTGCAGCACTATTACATGTAAAGACTTGGAATCAGCAAATGTCCATCAGTGACAGGTGGATTAAGAAAATGTAGCTTTATATACACCATGGAATACTATGCAGCCATAAAAAGGATGAGTTTGTGTCCTTTGTAGGGACATGGATGCAGCTGGAATCCATCATTCTTAACAAACTATCACGAGCAGAGAAACCAAACACCGCATGTTCTCACTCATAGGTGGGAACTGGTCTCAATGAGATCCGCACTTGGACTCAGGAGGGAACATCACACGGGGCCTATCATGGGGAGGGAGGGAGGGAGGGATTACATTGGGTGCCTTACCTGATGTAAATGGCCGAGTTGATGGGTGTAGCACACCAACATGGCACAAGTATACATATGTAACAAACCTGCACATTATGCACATGTACCCTACAACTTAAAGTATAATAATAATAAATTAATTTTAAAAAAAATCAACTGGAAACATGACTCCACTGCTCGTAAGTTACGTGACTGTGAGAAAGCTGCTTGACAAACCTAAGCCTTAATCATCTCTTCCGGAACATGAGGATTAAAGATAGTTTGTTGGGGCCAGGCGTAGTGGCTCATGCCTATAATTCCAGTTCTTTGGGAGGCCGAGGTGGGCAAATGGCTTCAGGTCAGGAGTTTGAGACCAGCCTGGCCAACAGGGCAAAACCCCGTCTGTACTAAAAATACAAAAATTAGCTGGGTGTGATGGCATACACCTGTAATCCCAGCTACACGGGAGGCTGAGACAGGAGAATCTCTTGAACCTGGGATATAGAAGTTGCAGTGAGCCAAGATTGCGCCACTATACTCCAGCCTGGGTGACAGAGTGAGACTCTGTCTCAAGAAATAAACAAAAATGGTTTGAGATTGTCAAGAAGATTAAAGAAGATACACATTGCTTAACACAATGCCTGGGACATAGTAAGTGCTCGGCAAATACTTCTTACAATCATTATTATTAAAAACAAGTTCATCAATAGCTCTTATTATTTTGACATACATTCCACCAATACCTAGTTTATTGAGAGTTTTTAGCAAGAAGGGGTGTTGAATTTTACTGAAGGCCTTTTTTGCATCTATAGAGATAATCATGTGGTTTTGTCATTGGTTCTGTTTATATGCTGGATTACGTTTATTGATTTGCGTATATTGAACTGGCCTTGCATCCCCAGGATGAAGCCAACTTGATCATGGTGGATAAGCTCTTGGATATGCTGCTGGATTCAGTTTGCCAGTATTTTATTGAGGATTTTCACATCGATGTTCATCAGGGATACTGGCCTGAAATTTTCTATTTTTGTTGTGTTTCTGCCAGGTTTTGGGATCAGGATGATGCTGGCCTCATAAAATGAGTTAGGGAGGAGTCCCTCATTTTCTATTGTTTGGAATAGTTTCAGAAGGAATGGTACCAGCTCCTCTTTGTACCTCTGGTAGAATTTAGCTGTGAATCCGTCTGGTCCCAGGCTCTTTTTGGTTGGTAGGCTATTAATTACTGCCTCAATTTCAGAACTTGTTATATACCCAACGGATTATAAATCATTCTACTATAAAGGCACATGCACATGTATGTTTACTGCAGCACTATTCACAATAGCAAAGACTTGGAACCAACCTAAATGCCCATCAATGACACACTGGATAAAGAAAATGTGGCACATACACACTACGAAATACTATGCAGCCATAAAAAAGGATGAGTTCATGTCCCTTGCAGGGACATGGATGAAGCTGGAAACCATCATTTTCAGCAAACTAACACAGGAACAGAAAACCAAACACAGCATGTTCTCACTCCTAAGTGGGAGTTGAACAATGAGAACGCATGGACACAGGGGAGGGGAACATCACACACCAGGGCCTGTTGGGGGGCAGGGGACTAGGAGAGGGACAGCATTAGGACAAATACCTAATGTAGATGACGGGTTGATGGGTGCAGCAAACCACCATGGCACGTATATACCTATGTAACAAACCTGCACGTCCTGCACATGTATCCCAGGACTTAAAAGTATAATAAAACAAAATGTGAAAAAAACAAGGTCAATAAGAACATATTTGAGCACAACCAAAATTAATATGTTATTAAGTGCTTATTTGACAGGATCCAGGAAAATTTAGCAAGCACAATCTCTTCTGCTATTACACAATATTTGCATTGCTAAGAAATCTTGTGTAACCAACAACTGTTATAAAATATAACTGCTCTCATAGGGAAAAGGGGTTTAGGATCTGAAGTTTCAGAGTTACAATAGAAGTTATTTTCTGCAGGAATTTAATAAATAACAATAACGTTTAGCTGTAAAACCTAAACAATTCCTGGGCAAATCCAGCATTTAACCATATCCAGGTTTTGCTCAAAAGGCTTTTCTTTTTCTGTTTCCACCAAGACTATCACTGGCACTTTCCTGTATACATCCTTATCTTTACGGCCCATGGCTTTTCATAAAGCACAACATTGAAACAGGATGGATAATTCAACACCCAAAGTTAAGATAAGTTGTAGCTCGGATAACAGTATTGAAAAAATAACCTAGTCAGCTGCCCAAACTGTCACTAGCAGCTTTTGTTCCTATGAGCAGTTCTAGTGCCCAATGACAGAAGCCTCACTGCCAATGGTGTTCTCTAGTAATATGTGTTATGCCCAATTTGTGGCACAAAAACGGATTCGGCCGGAATTTCTGCATTGTGTACCAACCGTGGTACTACATAGTTCTATGATCATCTATAACAGTGATTGGTATGGTCAACAGTTGGTTGCAGATTGAGCACTATATGGGGAAAACCAAGCAACAATAACTAAAACCTACAGCAACTTTACATCTGTCTCCCCCACACACAGGACGACTGAAATACTATGAAAGTTTCTGTTCCTCTGAGCAGCTTCCCTCTAAGTGGACAGCTCCCGTATTAAAAGACTTTTCTACAAAGCCAAGCAAAATAAGCTTCCTCCATCTCTCAACTCCATTCTTTTGATAATCCCCAGTGATTGTCAACATACAAGCATTACTGAGTTAAAGGAAAGCCCCCATAACATTCAGGAGATAAGGAAAACATGCATCAGAGAGCAGAGAAGGTTGGTCCAGAGTTAAGAAACAGTTATCAAATACAAAAATTAGGAAGACATTCTCAAAATACTGTCTGGGAGCCTAGCCCCTTTTACACTAGAAGATGCTGCTAGAGGACGTATATATCAGATGTAGGGATGGGATAGAAGGAATCTAACAGTAATGTCTGGAAGAAAAGAGGCAAGATCTCTAAGATGTTCAACAGAGGCAAACAAAAGTAAATGATGCAATGTTAAAATCAGCAGTATTTGGTTAGGATACATAAAGGAAGCTACAGTTAATAAAAGCCAAAAAGTAAACCCGCACCACCCACATAGGCCATCTCCAGAAGCAAGCAGTGGCATAAACAGTAACAACTATAATCCAGTACGGATAGCCCAGACATCATCCTATAAGCCCCATAAATTAGCCTTGACCAAACTATACTTAGGACAGCAGCGGTCTATACGTGAATGTCACTAGAGGAACAATTCCTACCAAGTTCGCCATGCCTATTATCTTCATCACGTTATATACTGTTCTTTTTGCAGCAATCCTTGGATAAAGCTTCTCTTTGGTCTTAATAAGGAACAGTCGTTATTCTCTTGGGCACTGTTGTTTTTGCCACATGGACTTATATAACTAACTTTCTCACTGGATGCTAGAAAGCTCAGAACCAAATGCCCACCTGTAGCAAGTCTATGGCTTTTATGATATAGGCTCTTAGCCTCAGTGCCAGCTCTATTTCATATGTCTCCTGCCTTGTTTATCTTTTTCCTTTTCTCTTTCAATTTATGCTGTCTTCTTACATATGCAACTGCCTTATATATGAAATAAACCTAAGTATAAATTTAAATCAAATAAACATGCCTCTATTTCAGAGGACAATCTTACCGTACAGTAATATGTATTCATTCTTTCACAAATATGTATTCTGCAACATCAGGAACCGTACTAGACACAGGGCATACAAAAATGAGACAGATCAGCCCCTGCTCTCACATCTAGTCAGGAATAGACATAAGAAATAAGGTACAAGTCATTTTAAGTACTACAACAAAGTAAGACAAAAACCTGAAATGGACAGCCACAGATAGGGATGGAGGGAAGTGTCAGTGGGGGAGTCTGGGAGACCTCTTACTGAGGATGTGACATCATAATTAAATTCAGAAGGATTAGGAACCAGAATTAGGATTTAAGTGGGGGGAAGACCTTTTATCCAGGTAGAGGGAATGGAACAGGTAATAGCTTGAGACAGGGAAGAGTCTTAAAGAAATGAAATGACTGAGCTCAACTGATGGAGGATAGTGTAGGACGAAGGTGGAGAGCAAGACAGCGGCTGGGCCTCACAGCCCAGGGTAAGGGGTATGGATTTTGTTTCCAGAGTGATGAGATGCCACAGAAGGATTTTAAGCCTGGGTGTTTTAAGGTTCAGGATCATACCTTCTGCTACATGAGAATAGATTGCAAGAAGTTAAGACAGGAAGCAAAGAACAGTTACAGTATTCTAGGCCAAAGATGACAGTCGCCTGGACCAGGATGACTGCATAGAGACAGATAGCCCAAAAAGCCCCAAATTGGATACATTTGATGAAAGATTTGATGCAAAGGAAATGTGAAATGGAATAATCTAAAATTGCTTCTGAATTTATATCTGGAGCAACTATCCAGGGATTCAGAGCACAAACTAGAGCCTCAGACTGCTGTGAATGGGGGGTGGTGGGGGGTAGAAATCACCATCTCTACTTGGGCCTGTCATCTTTGAAATTTCTTGAAGACATCCAAGTAAAGATCAAGGAAGCAACTGGATATGTGAACTGCTGAGGCTCAAAAGATACACTTCCCAAGATCCTTTCTCAGGAAAGAACTAGTCTATACAATCCACCAAAATAAAGGAATAAATCAGTAAAGGGGAAAAATGTGAGATCCAGGGAATCCAGAATTCAACACCAGAGAAAGATAAATTTTCCAGGATACTCAGGAGGCAGGAGGATCACCCGGGCCCAGGAGTTGAGTCTTTTTAAAAGATCATCTCTTAAAAAGAAAAAAAAAAAAAAAAAAATTCCCCAGCAGGACAGAGTGAAGGTGAGAAACCAACTGGATTAGTGCAGGCCTCAATGCTCTGGGCCAAATGTAAGGTTGAAATGACAGAACATCTAATGAGTTTGAATATATTGAGAGGAACTTCACACAAAAGGGAGTGAATGGGGTTGGCTTCTCATTATATATGTACAAAAAAATTAAATTAAACTATAGGACAGGTAAGATACAGTAAAAGAAAGGAAAAGCAATCCTAGTATACGCAACCGGGCTTAGAGTCAATGGCATTTCCACAGTCATTACATCAACACTGAAAACTGACCTATCCCAAACTACAACACAACCACACCGGGGGATGCAAAGATGGGACGCAAGCGTGTGCGATGGTTGTAAGCAGGTGCAGTGGTTATAAGCATGTGTGATGCTTACAAGCATGTGCAGTGCTCGATAGCTCAATTTTCTCCTACCATAGGAGGAGGGGGGAAGACCCAAAACTGAAAAAATTTGAAACCTAAGTTTTTTAGAGTGATAGAGGCAAAAACCAAAAGAGTAAGCCAAAAAGTTAGAAAGCAGTTGCTGTGGTGAGGACAGAAAGGACCGGGGGGTGTTGAGGGCACAATGTCTTCCCAGCTGTGGGACTGTTTGATTCTAACTGCTGTAATTTAAATAATATTTTAGACTAAACATTTAAGACATCAAAAATGTTGAGTAAATCATTGATTCGACTCTGAATAGGTAAAATGTTGAAAATGTCCACGAAGACTAGATATCAGAATATTAAGAACAGAGAGACCATGACTAGATACCTTTCCCTTCAGAATATTTGTTGCCTTTTATATTTAAAAAATTATATTTATATATATTTTGAGATGGAGTCTCACTCTGTTGCCCAGGCTGGAGTGCAGTGGCGCAATCTCCGCTCAATGCAACCTCTGCCTCCCGGGTTTGAGCGATTCTCCTGCCTCAGTCTCCTGAATAACAGGGATTATAGGGATTACAGGTGCACACTACCACACTCAGCTAATGTTTGTACTTTTAATAGAGACACGGTTTCACCATGTTGGTCAGGCTGATCTCAAACTCCTGACGTCAAGTGATCCACCTGCCTTCATCTTCCAAAGTGCTGAGATTACAGGCATGAGCCACCGCACCAGGCCCATATTTTTATATTAGAGAAGCTAACGTACTGAATATCGATTAATCCAATTTTGCTACAAAAAAATAGTCAAAGTAAAGGCCTGTTCATTTGGGTTTAAAAGGGCTCTAGACACAAAAGTAAAATACAAATATACATATAAAAATAAAATGTTAGCTTCCCTTTCGAAGCTAAATTTTCATCTGATAAGAATACACCATGTTCATACTACAGTATTCATATGAACTGCCTTTGAGGTGAAGTAATTTTATATTTAAGTGTTTTTGAATCCAAAGCAGTTAACAATCCTCAGGTGGCTGCCCCTTCCGGTGATCTGCTCTACCACAAACAGGGCCACAGTGCACCATTCTAATGGACGGGACAGAATTTCTATTCTAGAAACTTGCCCAGAATTCACACACCTGTTATGATGAAACAAACAGAGCAGAATTTTGGTATGAGCATGACTCTCCATTGGCCTATTTGAAAAATGTTCATAATTATAAGCTTTTCATAATTATAAGCTTTTTAATTGTAAGTTAATTATAAGTTTTAATTACAAATTAAAACTATCTGGGTTATTCAAGAGAAGCCTCATCCTTTTATGCAGGAAATTTGGCTGAGAGAAAAAAAAAAGGTATCTCACTTGAGTTTTGCATGAGATCAACAGGCTGCTGGTTTGAAGCTTGATTCCTTCTAACTTTCTCCTGCTTGCAAGTCAGTCTTTCTAATCTGCATTTTAACCTGCCCTCCTTTGGAAGGAATGTAGTTAAGGCTGGGGTTGTAACATGATGGATGAAAGGGAATCTCCACTGCAACTTTGGTTTTTTCAGTGTGCTTTACATGCACAGTGAAAGGAAAACATCTTGGGGCCCCCAAATCACTTAACTAAAGGTAAAAGTCAAACTGGAAACTGCTTAGGGCCAGCCTGCCTCCCATTCTATTCAAAATCACCCCTCTGCTCACTGAGAGAAGTGCATTTCTTTTGGAGAAATATATTCAGCTTTTCACCCTCAAAATAAACTTGCATCTTTTAATGATTATAATGCTGTGAGCCCCCAAAATCTGAGACAGGTCTCAGTTAATTTAGAGAGCGTATTTTGCCAAGGTTGAGGACACGTGCCCATGACACAGCCTCAGGAGGTCCTGACGACATGTACCCAAGGTGGTCAGAGCACAGTTTGGTTTTATACATTTTAGGGAGACATGAGACATCAACTGACACATGTAAGATGAACATTGATTCAGTCTAGAAAGGTGGGACAACTTGAAGGGGGAGGGAGCTTCCAGGTCATAGGTCGGTAAGAGATACGGTTACATTCTTTTGAGTTTATGGTTAGCCTCTCCAAAGGAGGCAATCATGGGCACAGTGGCTCATGACTGTAATCCCAGCACTTTGGGAGGCTGAGGCAGGTAAATCACCTGAGGTCAGGATGAGACCAGCCTGGAAAACATGGTGAAATCCCATCTCTACTAAAAATACAAAAATTAGCCAGGCATGGTGGCACATGCCTGTAATCCCAGTTACTTGGGAGGCTGAGGCAGGAGAATCACTTGAGCTCCAGAGGCTGAGATTGCAGTGAGCCGAGATTGTGCCACTGCACTCCAGCCTGGGTGACAGAGTGAGACCCTGCCTCAAAAAAGAAATGTAGCCTGTTGATCTCATGCAAAACTCAAGTGAGATATCTTTTTGTTGAGCTGAGACTGCCTAAATATGGAAAGGATGTTAATAAATTTAAAAACCTGGTAATAATCTGGGTTATTCAAGAGAAGCTTCATCCTTTTATGAAGGAAATTTGGCTGAGAGAAAAAAAAAAAGGAAAGCTATTTGGTATCTTTTTAAACATATACAGCTAAGTTGCATAGCTGTCTTGTGTCACCATTTCCCTGGGAATCTCTAAACAGAGCCAAATATGGAACCAGAACTCGAAGCAGCAGAACGATGAAAATGGCAGCAAGGCCACAACCAGTAAATTTGCACATGAAGTCTTTTCCAGGGCCCTTAGAGACACTGAGCAGAGGCTCTTTGGTCAGTAAAATAAATACATTCAGAAGGAGAAACGCGCTGAAAAATAAGTTTGTAATAGAAACATTAGTAAATATGAGAAACATACCAAGCCCAGTATGTTAAGATAAAAGATGTGTAAGAAATTTTATGAGAAAGCTCATCCAATGTCCCGTTTTCTTCCCACTTTATTAGCAGGAGTCTGCCCAGAGGCAACTTGATTTCTCCTTTTTAGGAAGGCAGCAGGTGCCATGGGACTACAGCTCTCCACGAAGTGAGGAAGCTGATACTTCACCCTGTGTTCTGCTATCCTATGGCACAGCACATCTTGAAAGTAAGCTGTGAAAAGCCAGCCAGCCAGTGGCCAGCCAGGGCCCTTAACACTTTGATGGGCTCCTGCACTTACCCAGCATGATCCTGCAGCAGAGAGCAGTGCACTTTAAAGCACAGACCTGGGGAGTAAAAAGACTTTTTCCTTTTTAATAATTGGGGTAAGAAACCATTAAAGCCATTCAAGAGATTAAATCCACAGTGCAAAGATGGCTATCATGTTTGTTAGGCTGATTAGAGATAAGTACTGCAGAGTCTCCCACAGTCCAGATGATCGCCCTTGTGTCAAGCAAATGCCCTGGGCTGTAAACTAAACCTGCTTCTGTTTGCTCTGCTCTTGGTGAAGGTGGGAGGGAGTGGTCCCTGTCAGACTGTCAGACCTGGAAGGAACTCTGGCAAAGCCACATCCCTCCTCTGAGGCTTGGAGAGAGCCAGAGGGTTTCTGGAGGACCCTGCAGTGGAAGGTAGGGAGAGGGCAGGTCATTAAAAACCATGTCTCCCAGACCAGGCACGGTGGCTCACGCCTGTAATCCCAGCACTTAGGGAGGCCAAGGTGGGCAGATCATGAGGTCAAGAAATCGAGACCATCCTGGCCAACATGGTGAAACCCTGTCTCTACTAAAAATACAAAAACTGGCTGAGAGTGGTGGCATGTGCCTGTAGTCTCAGCTACTCGGGAGGCTGAGGCAGGAGAATGGTGTGAACCTGGGAGGTGGAGGAGTTGCAGTGAGCCAAGATCTTGCCACTGGACTCCAGCCTGGAGACAGCAAGACTTCATCTTAAAAAAAAAAAGACCATGTCTCCCAAGTTCCAGAACCACGTGCTATCTAGTTACATTAGATCTTCTGATTTATTCTGATAAAACTTAAGATGTTAATTTCAAGTATATCAAGTTTAAAATCTGAATGTACTGAAACAAAGACTCCCCCCTTTAGTATCTGCTAATTTCCTTAGAGAACTCTCCAATGAATAGATGAATTATGATGCCTCCATACAATTAAATGCCATGCTGTGAAATACCATGCTGTGAAATGGCTTAGCACCCTATTTAACCATGAGCAAGTATTCCTTATCTATTGACTGGGAAAAAGCAATTGCAGAATAAACCCATTTCTATAAGTGGTAAGTCTAAGGATATCTTAGCATATGCATAGAAAGATTAGGAAAAATAAACTCCAACCTTTTGATCGTCTTTACCCTGAAGGGGTGAAATTGGATGACCCTCAGTTCTAACTCACACATTGCCATGATGTAAAACATGCAGAGTAAATATTGCCATGACTATAAACAAGATAAATAAACTCTTAAAAAGAAAACTTCCAAAACAAAGTTCTTCCTTCTTGTGCCCCCTTCCCTGTAGGAACTACAGAGTGGAGCTTTCCTTTGTAAAGAAATTGTCAAATAATCCTTCTGTCTTCCTTTTTCCAAACCTAAGAATCTCCATTCTCTTCAGTAGGTCAGCTGTGATGGTAGAAAAAGTGATATATATTTTCATATACTTTCCTAGAAGAACAAAAGTGCTTTCCCCTCATCATGAAGGCAGTTTCTTTTGGGATTCAAACCCCTGAATTTTAGAACCCTAAAAAGTGTGAGTGAAACTCTCACCTGTTCAAGGCATAAGGATTTAGATATGCTCCTAGTGCTCTGAGCTTCACAAGACAAAAGCAGACATCACCTCAAAGGCACACACAGAAGCATGTGTCAAACATGTTAGGAAAATCCAATAGTGGATCAATCTGTGCTAGCAAATGAACACAACTCCTAAGATCACACAAGTCATGCATTTTTAAAGGCTGAACAGTGTGAAGTTTTCCTTTTTTAAAAAGAAAGTTGGCCAGGCACGGTGACTCACACCTGTAATCCCAGCACTTTTGGAGGCTGAGGCAGGTGGATCACCTGAGGTCAGGAGTTTGAGACCAGCCTGGCCAATGTGGCGAAACCCCATTTCCACTAAAAATACAAAAAAGATTAGCCAGCAGTGGTGGCGCACACGTGTAATCCCAGCTACTCTGGAGGCTGAGGCAGGAGAATCACTTGAACCCAGGAGGCGGAGATTGCAGTGAACCAAGATTGCATCACTGTACACCAGCCTGGGTGACAGAGTGAGACTCCAACTCAAAAAAAGAAACAAAGGAAAGAAAGAAAGGAAAAAAAAAGGAAAGAAAGTCAAGGAAGGATTCACTGAAGAGGCAGGACCTGGAGATGCAGCCTGAGTAAACAAAGCCAGATGGCCAAAGGCTGCAAGCTGGGGTAGTCCACGCTGGAGCATCCCAGTCAGTACACAAGAATTCCCACCTCACTCCCCACATCAGTGACCACAAAGACATGGCCTTGGCTGTGCCAAGACCTCAAACCCCCTTCCCTAGGACAGCAGGGTAGCAGCTGGACCACCAGAACTCCCAGGGCCAGTTGTCTCCAGCCTAGAGCACCCTTTTTCATTGACCTTAATGTGGTCTCTGCTGATTATAATTTACCTATATTTTACGGCCTCAAATTATACTTCTGAAACACTGAGGGTTTCTGGGAATGGACTTGCAAAGCAGTAGGGGTGATGGAGATGCTGAGTAATGGTCAGGAGGTCCACTCAGATCCTCTCATGCCTTCTCATTAAATCTCCTTTCCTACACTTTGGGAGGCCAAGGCAAGCAGATCACCTGAGGCCAAGAGTTCAAGAGCAGCCTGGCCAACATGGCAAAACCCTGTCTCTACTAAAAATACAAAAATTAGCCTGGCATGGTGGCGAGTGCCTGTAATGCCAGCTACTCAGAAGGCTGAGGCACAAGAAACGCTTGAACCTGGGAGGCGGAGGTTGCAGTGAGCTGAGATTGTGCCACGGCACTCCAGCCTGGGTGACGGAGTGAGACTCTGTCTCAAAAATAAAACAAAATCTCCATTCCTATAATATCCTCAGTAATAGGCTGCCACACTCAAACTAGCAAGCTTTGAAATATATTAAACTCAGGTCACTTATATACCACTTTGTGTCTTGCCAGCCTCAAATTCAGAGATTCTTCATTAAGAGCCTCAGGGGTACCTCTATACTCTACACACAAAATGCAATTGCATTTCCTTTATTTCTTGCTTTATAATCATTTCCATTTCTATGATTTAGCCAGCATAATTGCTATTGTAACACTCAAAAAGACAATTACATGTACAAACTATGCATTATAGACAGACATATTTGGAGACTGCCTGGTTTAAGGCCATGTGGTAAATACGGAGCTTGAATTATAACTATCTGGTCAAACCACAGAAACCATTATTTTGTGATGCATACAGTTAACTCGAGCCCATAAAAAGCCTTGTGTTTTCTGGGGTGGAGGGTGAAGGGTTGAGAAATTCTTCCAATTATCAGGAGGACTGGAGAGTAAAGCGTACAGATAGGGTGAGGGGAGAATCTCCGACAGCATGTAGATGTCCAATCGTACCATGTAAAAAAATGTGTTTGATACTCACAAGGAAAGAAAAACACAGCTTGACGCTGAAAAGCTTTCATTTATAATATGCTGAGCCATGTTTATATCTTGGGAGAAGTTTCATGCAGTGCAGCAACAAAGCAAAATATTTTTTTTAATGCACCAAAGGTCACTGAGTAGCTCCAGACACCAAGCTGAGAGCCTACAATACAAAATAAAGAGTGATGGCATTTGCACCCTGAGATTTGGAATGGCTCAGCTTGAGAAACAAAGAACTCGTCCTATCCTTGATCCACTCTCCTGTTATCCCCTCCATCACTTCCCTGACACCCTCAAACCACCCTGCACAGAATGGAGAGGGTCTAACAG
Source organism: Papio anubis (assembly GCF_008728515.1). Taxonomy (NCBI): domain Eukaryota; kingdom Metazoa; phylum Chordata; class Mammalia; order Primates; family Cercopithecidae; genus Papio; species Papio anubis. Next base: position 52,177,612 of record NC_044994.1, read on the forward strand.
ATGAAGGATTGGAGACACAGGCATGGTGACAGTCACCGAGGGACCACTGAGGGACCTGGACCTGCAGCAATTGCAAAGGACACAAGAGACCCCGGCTCAGTGGCCATGGAAGAAACAAAGACCATTTACCCAGCTTCTGACAAAGAGCCAGGCTGCTCACAACCTTATGCTTCCTCCTCAAGTTTAAGGCAGAAGTTTTCAACCTACTGGAATCACATGAGGAGCTTTAGAAATTCCTGGTGCCTGGCACCCACCTCCAGACTTTCTGGCATGACTCTGGTGTGAAAGGTGGCAAGCCAAGGTATGTGGAGCAGCCTGAATGCTGGGATTTTTAAAAAGCTCCTCGGATGATTTCTATGTACAGTCCAGGCTAAGAATCACTGCCTAGCACCTTGCCAGGAAGGAAACAACAGAACATTCTGTTGTTATGGTGATATAGTGACGATTAGGACCGTGCTTCTCAACATTTGATGTGCATAGCAAGCACCTAGTGACCTTGTCAGAATGCAAATTGTGATTGGGTAGGTCTGGGATGAGGCCTGGGCACCTGCATTTTTAACAGTGATGTCTTGCTGTGAACAGAATAGGTTCTAATCTCCCCCAATTTGGCACCATCCTGGAGAGAGGCTCTGCAGAAATGAAAGCATAGTAAAGCTTAATCCCTGTTATTTTAGATAAAGCTTAATCCCCGTTATTCTTCAATGATGTTGAACAGAATTTAATTTCATTGAATAAACTCAGGACATCGTGGACAGTGATATCCATCGAAAGCAAGGCATGTATGACAATGTGTCCCCCTTTATTAAATGGCATCAGTGTGTGCTGGGTTTTTGGAGTCGGGGGGAATGATTTTTGTGACTACTTTTGACAACTTGTCCAACTTTTGTTTTTAACTAGTGGAATGAATGTCACTGTTTCCAGCAGTCCTCCCTTCCTCTAAGTGCCTCTTTTAAATTTGCAGTTGGCAGAAAAGCAAGGTAACCACAATTGTCAGGCCTTCAAGAGCCCAGTAGTTGAGAAGAAAACAGGCTCCGGAGTCAGACTGCCTGGCTTTGAAGCCCAGCCCAGCCCTGCCATGTACCTGCATGTGACCTTGACACTATGTAAGAGCTTGCACAGTATAAAGACAAGCTGGAACAGCTTCTGACAGTGAGTCCTCACACACAGGGCAAACTGAGGCACTCATCAGACAGTATTTGATGCTTTTTTATATCCATCTTTGGTTCCTCAAAGCCTTTTGTAATATCTATTTCTTGTGATGTTTTCTTTATAATATCCATTTTGGATTCAAAGCTCCCTTGTATTGTCATCCCTTTCCTTCTCCCCTTCTTCCTTTTTCAGCTGTGTTCCAGATAGAAGTTGTTGCCAGTCGTAAGTATGGGGTTACAATACAGTTTCTCTCTCCCTATGTCCACCCAACCAGGCCAGTGTGATCTGCAGAAAACCAACAATACCAAAACCAATTTTACAGAATTTTTAAAACCCTTCAAATGTTCTCAGAGATAAAAGCCTGTTGATATTATATTCTAAGTTTTTCTCATCATTCAGATTTGGCCAGAACTACACTCCAGTGCATTTTTGTTTGGGGGCAACCTTGCCTCTAAAGGGCATCATCGCCTGCTCTCATACAACCTGCAGTTGGTTCAACAAGTCTGTGGTCTAGGTGGGTTCCCAGGAAGGCAACCTCCGCTCTACCATGCAATTTCACACCACAAAAAAAGTGAGCCATTTATTTGTGGGAAAATTCCAAAATGAAGCAGGGACACATTACCAAGAGCAATCCAAATGAAAGCAAAGAGGCCATAGTCACAGAAAAAGCCACAGCGTGATCTGTGCTGGCTTACAGATGCCCTCCAATCTTCGAGGAAATAGTGCTAAACAAAGGCAGAGGGTTACAAAACTTACATTTGTCTATCTATGAACCTTTCTAAGTTTAAGCCTACCGAAGTTAAAATGGGTATGTTAAAGGTGAGAAAATTTTCACAACTTCATCTCCGTAGGATCCTATTTTTGAACAGATCTGTGCCTGTGTTTTTTTCTCTACACCACATCATTCCTTTACCTTCCTAATACATCAAATGATGAATTCCAGTTTCCTAACTTTTCCCTTCCTTTGCCAAAATACCATTATCAGACTTTGTCTCTCTTGCCTCAGAATATTTCTTTTAGACTGTTCTCTCCTCCTCCACTACTGTTTTCCACAGTCATTGTTAAAGCCATCACTATTTAGGAGTCTCCATGAGCTTTGTGGAACAAAACAGCTGGTGTTAAAAGGAAGTTCAAAAATTCATAAGTTGGCCGGGCGCGGTGGCTCAAGCCTGTAATCCCAGCACTTTGGGAGGCCGAGACGGGCGGATCACGAGGTCAGGAGATCAAGACCATCCTGGCTAACACGGTGAAACCCCCTCTCTACTAAAAAAATACAAAAAACTAGCCGGGCAAGGTGGCGGGCGCCTGTAGTCCCAGCTACTCGGGAGGCTGAGGCAGGAGAATGGCGTAAACCTGGGAGGCGGAGCTTGCAGTGAGCAGAGATCCGGCCACTGCACTCCAGCCTGGGCGACACAGCGAGACTCCATCTCAAAAAAAACAAAACAAACAAACAAACAAAAAAACAATTCATAAGTTTAGGCTGGGCGTGGTGGCTCATGCCTGTAATGCCAGTACTTTGGGAGGCCAAGATGGGTGGATTACCTGAGGTCAGGAATTTGAGACCAGCCTGGCCAACATGGTGAAACCCTGTCTCTACTAAAAGTACAAAAAAATTACCCGGGCATGGTGGCACAAGCCTCTAGTCCCAGCTACTAGGCAGGCTGAGGCAGGAGAATCCCTTGAACTCCGGAGGTGGAGGTTGCAGTGAGCTGAGATTGCACCACTGCCCTCCAGCTTGGGCAACAGAGACTGTTTCAAAAAAAAAATTATTAAGTTTAATCACTGATATATTCTGCATAGTATACCTGTATAGTGGTATTATACATTTTTAGCCATACATGGAAAAATATAAAGTTATAACTAATTCAGAATACCCTTCAGTGAAAATGGCTTTTTTTCTAGATGTATATTCCTCCAAATATATGCTATCATTCGATCTTTGAATGTAAAAAGTTTTCTACTATACTAATTCAAAACTAACACTTCAGCTGGGTGCAGTGGCTCATGCCTATAATCCCAACACTTTAGGAGGCTGAGGAGTTCAAGACCAGCCTGGACAATGTAGCAAGAATCCATCTCTACACAAAACTAAATTAGCCAGGCATGGTGGTGCGCTCCTGTAGTCCCAGCTACTCAGGAGGCTGAAGCAGGAGGATAGCTTCAGCCTAGGAGACTGAGGCTGCAGTGAGATATGATCACACCACTGTACTGCAGCCTGGGCAACAGAGTGAGACCATGTCTCAAAAAACAAAAACAAAAAACAAACCATAACATGTTGAAATGTGTGGAGAGTTGACTTTCAGCCTACCAAGCGTGTGATAATTGATATGCAAATCAATGAGGAAAGGTAGCAAACCAAGGTGACACTCAAGGGTTATTCTACTGGCACAGGAAGGCTTGTCATGGAAAACTGTAGAAAGGCAGCAGGAAGTGAGTGCTCAATCAACTCCTTGCAATAAAGTCAGCTTCTTAGAAACTGGCAGATTATGCTCATTTCGAGCATCACTTAGGAATGATGACTTGAAAGAAGTTCCAGTTCAACAAAAACTGATTTCTGGAGATCAGAAAACCAAGTGACAACTAAAGATGCTTGGCCAAGAAATCCAAATGCTGTAATATAAATAAGGTGATACACAAGTAAGTGACCCAAAGATGAAGATGAGTGACTGTCTCAAAGTCACCTTGAGAATTCAGACATGTGGATAAGGTATTATGGATGGAAAGTCCCACTCCCGGTGTTTGTATTAAAGTGGATCTGCAGGAGTCAAGTTTTCTTCTGCAAGGGGCTAGGCAGTAAACATCTGGGACTTTGGGGGCCAAATTGGGATTCTGTGTGTTCTTTTGCAATGCTTTAAAACCAAAAACGACTCAAACTATTAGAGTACAAGAACAAGCCATGAGCCCTAGTTTGCCAATCCCTGCTTTATACCAAACTCCCAGGGTTAGACCCTGCCTGTTGAGAGCCCCCCTGTATCTCCCACCAGTTCTGTTTACATAGCCTCCTATGGGGCAACCCACGGAGTTGACATCTGCCCCTGTCATTCCCAGAGGACCAAGGATGAGATGCTTCACTGCAGATGAGGCAAACAGAATATCCCACAGGAGTGGCCAAGAAAGAAAGCTCGAGAATGGATGTGGTCCCAGTTTCTGAAGTCCTCAAGGGCATGGTAGCATGATCTAGTTCTACCACAACCGATAAGGTGACAACATATTCATCCAAGCTTTCACATCGGCTCTTAGCACACATGGATCATACCTTACAGCTAGAAAGATGTGACATTTTGCTTAATGAGGATTAAGTGTGGAGGCATCACCACCACCCCATTCTCTACAGGTGTTTCAAGCTGGAAACTAACTGTTCAAGAAGTGTCACATCCTTATATGATGACATATCTATAATGCATTATGTGGAGAGTCAAGCAATGTTGGAAGAGCATGCCTTCTTTAAAATTCTGCTTAGTACCCGTCGGAAAACATGAGGCTGGCCTAGGTCAGCTGGGCTTGGGGTTATTTGTCCCTAAGTCAGGCAACTCTGATGCTGCCAGCCACATCACAGGTCACACGACAAAATAACTCACCTCCTCTCTGTAATGCTTTCACATTCCAATAATTCTTGGAAGAAACTTGTGGTACATGCTAAGTTCTTGCTAGCGCCTCTGCAGAAAACCTTCTGTTACCACCGTCCCTGGGTTTTCCTGACTCTGCTTGAAGCTGTGGGATTTCTGTTGCTGAAAGGACACAGCTGGGCTACCGGAAATTAAGATCTTAACCCCCAAAGTGTGACATTAATCAAATGTATGTCCAAAACAAGTATCTTAAAAAGGTCCCAAAGGAAATCTTTGGGTCAAAATTCCTTTACTGAAAGATAAAGGGAACTAAAATTCCATGAGGACAGAGGATTTTTGCTGTTGCTGGGGGTTTGTCCAATTTTAAGATATACTCTAAGTGTCTAGAATGGTGCCTGGCAGATTGTAAGCACCCAACAAGTATTCGTTGACTAAGTAAATGAAGATTGTTCGTAAGATTAAAATTAGTCAATAGCTTCGCAGAAAAAAAGGACCTCACTTGGCAGAAGAGGAACTGCAGATGTTATAGCTGTTTACTTTTTCATCCCGCAAATAAAAGCAATAATCTAAAACAGAATGTGATCTTTGTTCTTTAGATACTCAACAATGCCCCAAATGCCAGCAGACCCTCTAAGCTCACAAAAGCAGCTCCGGTCCTGCTGAGCAGGAGAACAGCAGGGTTTGGAAAGCTGCTGAGTGAAATGCAAGCCTTCTCCTGAGAAGACAGAATATCTAGAATCAAGAAAGAGGCGTTTGGCTTTTCCGGGTGCACCCACCCCAGCTTCACTTACAAAGGATGAAGTTAACCATAGGAAGTCAGGCAGCAACTAGAGTAGCAACTGGATCTGATCTCAAAGGACACATCAGTGAAAGAGCAGCCTTTTGTGGTTACTGAGTTAAAATTGTTTCCAATTACTCTGTATTGTTTCTCTGAGAGTGAGTGAGAACCGATACACAATCTTCCCTCCCTCCTTCCCTCTAACACCTGTTCTTGTGGGAAGGCAGGGGAACCCCCTTTAAAACCTTGATCCTCTACTCCAAAGCCAGTGTCTGTGACACAATTAACACATGGGCAGGAACCCACACGTCCTCAATCAGGTGTTATTTAAGATAGCAAGTTCAAGGAGTTAGCGATAGCTGCCGGAATCTAGCACCTGCTACACATTTAGCAATTAAAGTTAAGCAGGTCTAACTGGGAACCAATGAAAACAATGGCAGCATCTCAGAGGTACAGTTAATCTCTGGTTTTTAGAACAGACTTCCTAGCTCAGATTTTAAATAAAGCACATTTGGAAAGGAAGAGAAGTTTTTTGAAGGCCTAACAGATTTCAGTTCAACCTTATTGTTTACTTTTAACATAGTCATTCTGTCATTCAACAAATACGTATAGAACAGCCTCTCTGTCCAGACACAGAGCTAGCCTCTGAGGATATAGTCATGAATGAGAACAGATGGCCCAGAGGGTTGACAGCCCATGCTAGAGATGGCCTAACACAGGAGAGGAGAAGGCCGCCTTCGGCATGCAAGGTGTGTGATTCAGGTCATTCTGCACAAAACCACCTCCACCTAGCCCCTGTTCTCTTCCTCACAAGTTTGTTTGTTTTGTTTGTTTTGAGACAGAGTCTCGCTCTGTTGCCCAGGCTGAAGTGCAGTGGTGTGATCTTGGCTCACCACAACCTCCACCTCCCAGGTTCAAGTGATTCTCCTACCTCAGCCTCCTGAGTAGCTGAGACTACAGGCACGTGCCACCATGCCCGGCTAATTTTTATATTTTTAGTAGAGACGGGGTTTCACCATGTTGTCAGGCTGGTCTCAAACTCCTGACCTCCTGATCCGCCCGCCTTGGCCTCCCAAAGTGCTGGGATTACAGGCGTGAGCCACCGCGCCTGGCTAGACTTCTTCACAATTTTCATATCATTTCCTCCCTGAACTACATGCCCTGAATGAGCCAACTCTTCACAGAGCTGCCCTCAGTACCTGGCCTTAGCTATGCCAGCCAGAGGACAGGGAAGCAAGCAGAGGAGAGAGAAATCAGAATGGGCCTGGGGCTGATGATCCGATTTCTAGTCGTCTTTCTGCCAGTAAGACCCTTCAAAATCCTGGACAAGGGATGAAAGTGGTGTAACTTCAAGTTCTAGTTCAGGCTGTGCCTTCCACTGGCTCTTATAGCCATGAGTAGAGTAGCTTGGCTAGTCAGGGAGGTAGCAGGAAACAACAATACTCTAATTTTCCCAGGGCACTAGGTTTCTGGGCTCTCCTACATTTCAAAATAGCATCTGGAAACGAGTGAAGTTTCTGGCTGTGGTCTCAAATTGCTCTTTCAAAAAGATAAAGTTCATAAGACTCACAAAATTCAACAAACATTCATTGAGTATCTAAAACATTCAACATGCAGACTTGGCAAGATGTAGTGATGACGATGGGAGGTATTACTAACATAGCACTTCCTATGTGTCTTGAATTTTTCAAAGCACTTTATATACATTAAGCACAATCCTCACAGCAGCCCTATAATTTAAGTACCAATTGGATGCTCATTTTACAGAGGAGAAAATTAAAAGCACAGAGATTAAAACTGTTCAAGGTCACAAAACCACCAAGTAGTAGAGCTGGGATTCAAACTGCAGCAAAGAGTTTATATTATTTTATGTGTTTTGACATTATCGAACCCCCCCCCCCCCATGGGAACTTGGTGACTTGCCAGAGAAGTACACTATACACTGTTTCCTCAAATGTGTCCTTACCTAGAGCCCAGTGCTATCAATCTGGTAGTACTATTCTAATTAAAAGGACCTTGCTCTTCATTACACATTTGCAGAAATATCACATTAATTTTCACATTCTCACAAGACTTGGCAACATAGTTGCATTACCTCAAAGAAAGGTCATTGTTTTACATCCCCCATGTCACTATTTCCCATGAGAACGTGGGAAATTAGGCAAGAACACCGTGTAATGAGACAGCACTAGCTGGACAGATGAATACCAGCAGGGCAGAGGGGCACCCGGGGCATCCATACCACTCAGCCTCCACATGGAGCTCCATGAACCGAAAGTCAAAAATCACAGCTAGTTTTTAAAAAGTATTTAACACACAGTTAAAGAACCATTTCGTCAAGCCAACACACACACACACACACACACACACACACACACACACACACACGAAGCCATGCCTATCTCATCTCGTTTTCTGTGAAGGTGATGGCAGTCTGTTGGAGTGAGCATCCCTCAAAGGTCTACAATGTGGCCAAGGACTTTGATTGTACATTGTTCTTTTTTTAAATAACCGTTCCAAATATCGTGAGATGCACTGTTACACGAAGTCCCTTGCCTTCCTAAAAGCCATCCTACTTCTAAGAAGAAGGGCTCAGTCCTCTCCGGAGTCCACACAGGGGAGGTGATAGCATTGCTTTCATGTAAATCATGTAATGCAAAAATTTTTAAATCTTCATCTTAAAAGTATTTTATTTTGACCAGCCTTCATGGCCCCCCTTTTTTGTCCCCCAACTTGAGACGTATGAAGGCTTTTGGTCTCCCTGAGAGTGGGTGGAGGCAGCCAGGGCTTAACTGTACACTGACTTGAGACCAGTTGAATGAAAGTATACACTTTTAAAAAGGGGGGGGAACCATTTTGAAGAACATGGTTAAATCTTCTTTTGCCCAAAAGCCATTTCTAGCTGCTTGTCTCTCTTCCCCATCACTAGTACAGCATATGAACTACATGACTTTGAACTCAATCATACACTATTGCTTATTGGTCACAGTTTCAAAGACCTTGATATAAAATCAAGTCTGCAAACTGAGGCCAGAGATTGTATTTTGTCATTTTATATTCAAATGTTTCCTAGGACTATTCTGAGCTTGAAATCAATGCACGATAGATTATTAATTAAGAAGTCAAGGGTTGATTAGGATGTTTATTCCACAGCCTCAATGAAAACTGGGTTTCATTAGTGTTTCCTACACACACGCATATTTCTTGTTTAAGGAAAGCTCTTTTTTTTTTTTTTTTTTGAGACAGAGTCTCACTGTCACCAGGCTGGAGTGCAGTGGTGAGATCTCGGTGCCCTGCAACCTCCACCTCCTGGATTCAAACGATTCTCCTGCCTCAGCCTCCGAAGTAGCTGGGACTACAGACACGCACCACCACACCCAGCTAATTTCTGTATTTTTAGTAGAGACGGGGTTTCATCATGTTAACCAGAATGGTCTCGATCTCTTGACCTCATGATCCACCCACCTTGGCCTCCCAAAGTGCTGGGATTACAGGCGTGAGCCACCGCACCCAGACAGGAACCTTTTTATTGATATCACCCAATAAAGGAAAGGTAAAATCTTTTGTTCAAGCTACATGGTTTGGGAAAGGGGGGAAAAGAACTTGTGGGCAAAACTTTGATACCCACAAGACGGGTAATGCTGTAATACCTTTATATGCTTAGTTTGGCTATCAGTTCACTTCAGCTACATCACCCAACTCTGATATCTTAACTACGGGTAAGAATATTCCCTGTGTCACATTATAATGCTGAGCAAATACATAAACTCACTAAGCTGTCACTGGCATTCATTTGAGAAGTGCTTAATAAACATTGGGTACTTGGCACAATACACAATGGGGATAGACAGTCCATGGAGACAGTGACCCTGTGACTAAGATAAAATCCTACAAGGAAAGAGTTATGTATGTATGCACGAATTTTGTGTATGATATAAGCTCAATTGTCTAAGACAGACTGCAAGGGCAATGGTAATTCAGAAAGCCTGAATGTGATCCTGGTGGATGACAGTGTTTTCTGTGAAACTCTGTCTTTGAAATTTACAGCCATCTGGGTTTACAGTCTTCTTACTTACATCCCAGAATCTGGAACATCCCATAGGCACCTCTGGGATGATGAAAGGGCTCATGCATTGAAGTCAGACAACCCTGAGTTTGAATCCTGGCTCTCACATATAGTTTTGTGACCTTGGGCACATCATTAATATTTAATCCCTCTGAGGTTTGCTTCACTTCTTTGTAAAGCTCAGATAATACAGATGCTACAAAGTTGGCTGTACGTGAGATGGCTGTATGTGAAGTGCATAAAATAGTGAAATACACTGTCGAATCCTCAAGTTGTCACTCCCATTTAATATCTAATAAAAAATGCTAGAAGTGGAAAGGTGTTGCTTACATGAAGCTAAGTAAAACATAAGTAGGGTAAGGAGGTAGTTTCAGGACAAAGGATATTCAGATTCCATTTTTTCTTCTCCAAATCATTTAGTTTACCATAACTTTTGGGTATAATGGCAGATCAGATTTATCCCTCACTCTATCATACTTATTTTAGTATTAAACCTATCTCTCATATCAATGATTTAAGAGATGAGGTCTTGGCTGGGAGTGGTGACTCATGCCTGTAATCCCAGCATTTTGGGAGGCCAAGGCAGGCAGGTCACTTGGGGTCAGGAGTTTGAGACCAGCCTGGCAAAATGTGGTAAAACCTCATCACTACTAAAAATACAAAAATTAGCCAGACATGGTGGCAGATGCCTATAATCTCAGCTACTCGGGAGGCTAAGCCAGGAGAATCACTCAAACCCAGGAGGCAGAGGTTGCAGTGAGCCGAGATCACATGCCATCACACTCCAGCCTGGGCAATAAGAGCGAGACTTCATCTCAAAAAGTCTCACTCTGCTATACAGGCTGGAGTGAGAATGCAGTGGCATGACACGTTAGTAACTTTTTTTTTTTTTTTTTTTTTTTTTAAGGAATCTTGCTCTGTCACCAGGCTGGAGTCCAGTGGCGTGATCTCAGCTCACTGCAACCTCTGCCTCCTGGGTTCAAGTGATTCTCCTGCTTCAGCCTCCCGAGCAGCTGGGACTACAGGTGTGCGCCACCACCCCCAGCTAATTTTTGTATTTTTAGTAGTGATGGGGTTTCACCATGTTGGCCAGGATGGTCTCCATCTCTTGACCTTGAGATCCGCCAGCCTCGGCCTCCCAAAGTGCTGGGATTACAGGCATGAGCCACCACACCTGGCCTAGTAACTTTTTAAAAGTCATTTTTAAACACACTTCAAGTTCAGAATTGGCTTCCAGAGTTCCTTCACTTGTGCTGAAAACCATTCACCAAAAGCCACCTGGTAAAGAGAATGCTATAAAGTCAAAGAACATTCCATCAGTAATGCTGCATTACTTACAGCTCAATTCAAAGTAACTTTTAAAGGCTGGCTTCCTGGAAGGCTGGTCCTTTATCTCACTTTAGTTTAACAAGGTAGGAGAGCTAACTGGTCACCTGCAAAGGCCTCCATGCTCCTTTAAGGATCTGTCTAAATGGGTCTGCATGTATCCTGGGGATGAGGACACTGGTTTCTTACAACAGTGCTTCAAGATTGTATGCATCTCTCATTAAGACAGATTCTGATTCAAGAGATCTGGGGGCAGAGGCCTGGGATTCTAACAAGCTCCCAGATCATGCTGTGCAGCTGGTTTCCAGATGATACTTGACGTAGCAAGGGTCTACAGGGTTAGGACAATCAAGTCACAAACTAAGGAAAACAGTATCCTCTATTCTTGGGGTTCAAGATGAGTAGATTATAGAAACAGGATAAGACCATTCTCTGGAATAGAGAACGCTTGACTTCCATAGAGAAAATAGATCTAAAAACAAAATCTAAGATCTTTTCATATACACAAAGATCAACACCACTTTCAAGCTGAAAGCATCCTTTCCCATTCCTTTAAACAAAGTTCTTTCTTCTTCTCCTTGATATAAAACATCATTTTTGCTAGATCTCATAGCAGTTTGAGTAGCTGTTAGTGAAAACACACGCCAAGGTGCTGCTAGTGTCTCCTGTTGAAAGAGTATAAAAGAAATACCACACTGCTTTAAAAAGTCTGGAAAAGACGACAGTCATGGCATTAACAAACAGAATAATTGGGCACCAAATGGTTTCTGAAAATCTAACATGCATTCTGTAACTGTCACTGATTTATGTCAAGTCTGACCTTCAGGGACTAAACGAATGAGCAAACCATCTCAGTGTCATTTCCCATGTTAAATTCGAGGCTTTATACCGTGCTGATAGGAAAACAATGTGTCCTAAGAAACGCTGTGGTCGTGTGGATGAAAGACAGGGCTGGAACCAGGCAAGCAATCCTGCTGCCAGCACCACCAGGTCACTTCAGGAGCTCAGTGACCTTGCTCACCCAGTTAGCCTCTTGAAGACTTAACCTGCCAATTGAACATACTCCTTTCTCCTCTACTACCTCTCTTTTTGTTCAGCGTTCACCCCGGGCACATGCCAAGAGTCACTCCTAAGCGCAAGGAGTGACTGTTGATTTGCCTGATTGTTGTCCCTCCACTGCCAACAACAGATTTAAGAGCAGAAGTACGCGATGTAACTGATGGTGCTTTTGCACCCATAAACTGACAGCCCTGGAATCACTTATGTCTGAACCTTTGGGTATAGGAAATGCTCTCAGCTGCAGGAAACGCTATGATTGATTCATAGGCAACAACCTTATGAGGAATAAAACATTGTTTTCTTTCAAGTTCGTTTCTAGGGACTGCTGCGTTACCGTGTACTACTCAGTATTTATCCCGGCAACCCGAACAGAGTATATGAGTCTCAGAGACAGTCAGGTGTGGGCATATGATCACAGTACCTTGTACAGCGCCTCTAAAAAGCAGATATCCAATAAACGTTTATGGGTGCATGCTCCTCTATCCAGTGAGAGCACTGGAACAGAAGCCAAGAATTCAACGGTGAAAAACCAAAATCAACCCTCATCTCCAAAAGGCTGCAAGCAGAACAGTGGTTCTCTCCTTTGGGAGATAAGAACCACCTGGGGATCATTTTATAACTACCGATTCCCTAGCCCCATCCACGCTTAGTTTTAACAAGCACCCGAGGTCACTCATTTAACAAATACCCAGGTGGATCTGTGGCCCACATTCTTAGAAATACTTTTTTCCTCTGCCCCAACAATCTTTTTGTTTTCACTCAACACAACCACTCACAATCCTCCTCCTACATTTTTGTCCAGAGGCCATGACAGTCACACGCTGCCCCAACAGAAGGTCAGAAGACAGCCAAGTGCCAAGAATTGCCTTGTTGACTTTGTGTTTTCAAAACAAAACACGAATACAAAAGCCACCATCCGTGTTTGCTATGCCCCACTGTTTACACCCAAAATCCAATCCAATCTCCTTCACAGACTTGTAGCCGCCTCTTCTCCAACTTTCGCCACGCAAGTATTTCAGGGAGCGGCAAACATCCTCAGGATCTCAGGGCACACACCCTAGATGCAAACTCAGTTGCCTAGTGTTGCTCTGACTCCTATCCAACCAACACTCAAAGATTCGCACCGCGCGTGACGCACCCAGCACGTTCCAGTGTAAACGCTGCTCGGGTCCCAAGCGCATCTCCAAACCCCTCCTTTACGGCGCCACCTCCCCAGTCAGCCCCGTTGCGCAGTGGCGAACAGTCCGTAGAGCCCCCAGGCTTACCTGTAGCATGTGGTGAGCTCGCCCGTAGACTTCAGACACGGGTATTTAGTCGTCGCGATTTTACTCTCTGAGCAGATTTCTCTACGAAAAAGTGCAGAGGAAACGTTTGATTCTCAGCGAGAGAGCGGAGGCGGGCAGTGCGCGCTGGGGAGTCCCTGGCGCGTGGGGGATCGCCGGGCTCCGCGTCCCGGCGCGCTGGGCAGGGGCTGGTCCCCAAACGCGTACGCGGAGCAGACTCCGGGCACAGGGACGAGCCAGGCGAGGGTCACGACGGAGCGAACCAGCTCCAGGAGAAAGGAAGCGGGGTTCACGAGCTGTGCCCGCCGGTGTGATACCTGGGGGGAGGCAGGAACGCTAGACGGAGGGCATCCCAAACGCGACCCACGGATGGCAGGGCGCATAGGCTGATACCCGGGAGCTAAGGGAAGTGTAGCCCAGGACAGCTGAGCACTCTCCTTACGGCCAGAGGAGTGAGGGCGTGCGGATCGCTGCGGGAGTGGGCGCCCTGGCGAGCCGGACGCGCATCCAGCAGGAGCTCGCCCTCCGCTGGGGCTTGCAGCGCTTACCTGTCGCCGTCCTCCGGCTCCTCTCTGTAGGTCCACGTGTGTCCCAGCGCCAGGAGCAGCAGTAGCGGACCCAGGCTCCTGCCCAGCTGGCCCCTGGCAGCTCCTCCCCGGCTCGGAGGCGGCGGCACCATCAGGGAAGCTCCCGGCTTCTTCCCAGAGCCGAGCTCTGTCCCGGCCCCGCGTCCTGCTCCTCCGCGGCCGCCGCCTTCCCTCTTCCCGGCAGGGGGCGCCGGAGAGCAGGGGCGTTTGCACCACCTGCACGGGGAGCAGAGGTCCGGAATATTATGTGGCTGGGGAGAAAATAAGGCTAGGAGTTGGGGTACCAGCAGAGAGGCAGGTAAAGGGGGTACCTGCAGTGTCCGGCCGGCACGAGGGCCCTGGGGTCCAAGTTGTCTTGTCGGGACGTTCACGCCGGATTGACAGACTTGCCTGGGGCTGCCTCCTCGACTCTTCCCTCTCCCTCCTCTGGGAAAACCGCGCAGGGTGGGGAAAGCGGGCGGTTGTTTGCATTTTGCACCAGGGTCGAACGACCGGGAGGAGGAGGAGCTGATTCTCCACCGGGGAGAAGAGGGAGGGGGAGGAGAGGGGTTAATAAGCTTCCTTCCTGTTGTCCATGGGTGTCTAAAGCCCACGGTCAGGCCAGTGTTCGCCTTTCCTCCTTGAGGACCTACCCTGCGCTTTTCAACTATCTTAGTCTTCTTTTCTCAGATTATGTGAGGAAGGGGGAGTTGAAAGGCAAACGGGCCTCTCAAATTGTTCAAACCTGAAATAGCGGTATTTATATGGTATAATCACTCTTCCTTGAAACCTTTAGAAGAAATTTCTCTGGTTGTTTCATTGGTCAATAAACTATGCTCTGTCTTCTTCATAACTCGAGTTCGGAACAAGTAAGGAGGTCTTCCTGGGAGCCTCACATCTCCTTCCCCTCAGCGGCGTTAATATTGTTTCCATGCCGAGCACATCACAGCTGGAAACGCCCCCCTCCCCCATCAAATGAGACGCGTGGGGGCAAATTAATTACAGGTGCTGCTACCTGCTAGTCTATGCAGCCGCGTTTATAGGTAACAAGAAAACGGAGGAGGGGGGCCCTAAACTGGCTTCCTTGACGGTGACCCTAGTTGTAATTCGCGTGTCAGCAACTTAACACTTTGTTGCTCTTTAGGAGTTTTCTCAGCCCTTTCAAGAGAAACTGGGGACGTGGATGTGGCCCAGAAATAAGTTGGAAAAGGAAAAGTTCTAATGCCTAAGCTCTAAAATATGCATGGTTCTGCATCTCACAGCACTACGAGGTGAGGTGAAAAGGTGGCTTGTTGACAAGTGACCGGTGTGTAAGTTGGTTAGGTAAGCACGTGTTTTGATAAACAGAATATCCTGGTCAACTGAGAATTACCACACATACCACATACACATTTATTTATTTTTATTTTTATTTTGAGACGGAGTCTCGCTCTGCCACCCAGGCTGGAGTGCAGTGTCTCAATCTTGGCTCACTGCAACCTCTGCCTCAGCCTCCCAAGTAGCAGGGATTACAGACGCATGCTACCACAGCCAGCTCATTTTTGTATTTTCAGTAGAGACAGGGTTTCACCATGTTGGCCAGGGTGGTCTTAAACTCCTGGCCTCAAGTGATCTGCCCAACTCAGCCTCCCAAAGTGCTGGGATTACAGGCATGAGCCATAGCAGCCAGCCCACATTGATATTTTTGATAGCAATGACATTCTCATTCTTCTGTAGAATGCTATGTCTTTTCCTAAGATTTTTCATATTCAAGATTTTATTTGGTTCCCAAAATATCCCTTCAGTCTGAGCATCTGATTTCTTAGTTCGGTGAGATGCGTTTTTGTTGGTTTATTTTACAAAATTTACATATTCGGAAGACCACCCACTTGATTTTAAAATATGACACTGCTACTTAACACAAATAAGTTAATTTTTATTTGATAATTCAGAAGACATTTCAGAATGTTGCAAAACTGGAGAGTGATCATCATGAGGTCAGAAAAAAAAAACTTACCATGAGGTCAGAAAAAACTGGATTCAAATTCAGGCTGTTTGGTTTCCTAGAGGAGTGATCTGAAGCAAGTTACTTAACCTTCTGACACTCCGTTTTCTCGTCTGTAAAATGGGGAAATATCTCTCATCCATTTTTATGAGTATTAAATGAAGTAATAACTACATTACTATATAAATCTATAGCATTTTGTTTATCATGCCTGGCATATATTGAGTGCCCAGTAAACATTACTACTTGTAACATAATTATTGTATTGCACACAACTTTAAGTTTTTGCCTTCTAGCTTTCTAGCTTTTCACTTCCTAGATATATAAGAATCCATTTGATAACAGTTGTTTGGGTTCCTAAAGAGAGACCTCACTAAGCACATGAGAAAGCCCTTCTGGGGTTTATGATAATTGTATCTCTTCAGATTGTGACCAAAAACTGTTTGATTTCCATCTTGGGAGGGAGACGCCATCTTGTAGGAGGTTCCATTTTTAATTCCTTACCAATTACTGTATTTTGACAACTTCCTGTCTTTTTTCTCATCTTTACTCATTTTATTCTTCTACTGTTGCATTGTGGATGTTAGCTCTACAGTAATAGAGCATGGTGTAGAAGATTAATTATCAGTTTCATTAAGCAGTTACTAGGCTACAAGTGTAGACCTGCAGCATTTCAGGGAAAGTGATTCAGGCTGCAAAATAGCAGCAAAACCATTATACACAGCTGTGTGGCAGAAGATTGGCATCAGAGCCTACTTTGCCGCCTTTTTATATTCAGCTCCTGGTGCTGAGCGCCTATGAGAATGAGGGGTTAGAGAAGGTGCTGGGGCCCAGCAAACAGCTCAGGTTTGCACAGGGAGGAAATCCCAACGGTGGGTGGTCAGAGCATTTCATACATTTCTGCAAGGGCTGAGCTGGAGCTGAAACCTTCTGAAAACACTTTGTCTAGAGGCCTGTAATTTCAACCTACTAGCAGCTACTGACAGCATGGGGTGCATGGAGGGGTTGCTGGTCCGGGGAGCACTGCCAAGCTGGAAAGAGCTATGGATGGCCATATATGGATACTTGCCCCCAAGAAACTAAATACTCCTGTAGAAGACAAAACCTGCACTGCCCAGGATGCGGGCTGCATGGGAGATGTCAGTGCTGGGGCTGACCGTGGTGGGAGCCTTAAGGGTGCTGAGTTTTCTTTCCTCCCTTCTAAACCATGCGCAAGCCCAGGCCTGCCCTGTCCCCTCACCTATGAAACACTGGCCTGAGAGAACTTTCCATCCACCTCTTTCGTAGGAGTGTTACAAAGATTAATGATAGGGCCCTAAATGGTCCTTGAGGGAGGCTGTGTGTGATTATGTGATTATTTCTTTTCAGCATACCACTTCTCTGCAAAGTTTTTCATAAAGATCTGTCAGTTTCCCTGAAACAAACCAGAGAGTGGATAGTTACACAATTTACTGTGTCCTGTGACGTGGGGCTGTGTCTAGGGCTTTCTAGTGCATACTATGTTATAGGTTAGAGTCCCTGGTAGACCAGGTATTGTTAAGTAGTACTGCTGCATGTTGCCTGGGGGTGGGGTGACTGGCCGGAGAATAGAGAGAGGACTGCGTACAAAAGTAAAGTGAAAGGAAAAAAGAAAAGTAAACACCAGGCCACAGGGCAGAGAATATGCTTCTAAATAAAACCAATGGTCTCTTCTCAGTTTTAAGGGACTCCAACATCTTATTTGGAGAAAATCGGGATGTAAAGAACAGACCACCACCAATTGGGACAATTCATTTCACTATTTAAAGATTTTCCTATAAAAAAGATTTGTGGTGGTTGACAAAAACTATTTTATCGTGTGTGTGTGTGTGTGTACATACGTACACAAAGTGTATGTAGTATTGGGCAAAATTAGATAAAGAAATTAAGGCAAAGGAAAAATCAGGATCAAATAATAAAATAAAGCTGATGTTATGTTAATTGGCAGGGCTATATAAGCAGAAAGTCCTGGGCCACGTTTCAAGCAGATCACAAGTCAGTTCTCAAATTCTCAGAAGTCAATTCAGGATAATTACATGATCAGTCATGAGATTCAAGGTAACCATAAAAGAAAAGTCTATAAATTGCTTAGAAAAAAATGACCGATTATTCCCCCAGTCTCCCTGAAATATAGCAACAGTCACCTAACTGTAAGGTAAGGTGAAACAAGGCTCAACAAGTGTGGGTAAAGTTCATATTGTACTGTGAGTGATAGACATATGATAAGATATCCCTAAAATAAACAGATGGCCCTGATACCTTTCCTTCAGTTTCAGTTTTGATTGACGTATATAGCCAGGTCTGCTTAGAGAATTAGGGTTACATCTTGGAAGGTGTGAAAGTGTGCCAATCTCCAAACCATTGTGGGGGACTATTTGAGGCAAGGAGAATAAAAAGTTTTTAAAACAGTAAATGGATGTTAAAGCCCTGGTTTTGGGGTGTGTACATTACATTTGCGCTAAGCCTGTCTTAACTTGCGCAAATTCTGCAAGTTGATTGAAGCTGTTGGTCTCTGGAATATTCTCCCAAGACAGGAAGAAATGTCTGATTCCCGTGTCCATAATAGAATCACACCATTTTTGCCCAATTTTGAAATAAAAGCGATTTTCAAAGATTAGTTAGCTTTATATGTGGGTAGGCCACTCAAAAAATGTACAAATAGAAAAAAGAGACACTTCATGCTACATGATTATCTCCAAAAATATCAAGAAAAATTATTCATGTAATTTAGATGTCTCATTTGGTCTCGAAAGTTCTACCACACAGGGGCCCAGTCTAGGTTTTCCCCCAAAGCAGTATCTGTTGAGGCAATATGAGTTGGCAGTCTCCTTGACCAATCAAGAGCTATAGGATCAAACCTGGGATTTGGGGTGGACAAGTGTGTTCTAACACCACTCAATTCTGCAGCTCCCTTTGCAACAAATAGAAATGGCAGGAGCTGCAGCTGGTCTGACCCATCTCTTGTCCCCATGAGCATGAACAAGGAATGACAAGGGGCCAGCAGCAGATGTCGGGCCACTGGCCCATGCTGTGAAGTCCCTGTTCTAGAAAATGGAGTTGAATCACCCAAGGACTTACGAGCTGACTCCTTTGAGTGCCTGTCATTCCAATGCCAACAACATTTCTTTTATTTTTGGAGAACAAACTCTGTTTATCTCCCTTAACTCCGTGAGGGTAAGAGTTACTTAATGTTTATTAAGAACTGGGAGATACTTCACTCAGTAATATGGTATCAAGCCAATTTCACAGGTAATAATGCTGACTTTGAAAGTATTTTGATTTGAGCCAAGATATCTTTTATGGTGGAATAAATACAACTCTACTACCCATGCCAGCAGAGGATGCTAATTTAAAACATTTTTTTCCTCTGGATATGAGGTTGACCTTACTTTCCTCTTTTAAAAACTGGGCTTAGAAAAATAGCACTGGGAGTTGGGAAAAAACTAGACTTAAAGTAAGTTTTACATTGGTTTGAAATTCAGTTCTGCCACCTAATACCGCTGTGACCCTGAAACATTTGCTTCATCTTCCTGTGACTCAGTTTATCCACAAATAAAACAGAATGACAATATCCATCTCATAGAACTGATGAAAAGAGTAAATGAGATATAACAAGCCCATCACATCAGCGGTAATAAATGATACTTAAGATTATTTTCATTTTTCTCTTCAATAATTAGGATGCAGTTATGCTGGACCACCCACCCTGTCTCACCTTATTTGCTTTCCATGAAAGATAACTTCATGAAATGAATAGCTAATGATAGCATGCCATGTCATAGAACAGCCTCAAATAAATAGCAGAATTGACATTGGTGTCATTAACATTGTGCTTTAATCAGACATTAGGGGGTGACCAAGGCTCTATATCAAATCACCCAATAATGGTTGCTAGAAAATAGAATGTATAAACTTCCTTTAGAGAAGAGCTGTGCTTCTGATTACCGTCTGTCCTACTTTTACCTCATTGTTTAAATGTTTGAGAGGCTACCTAGTTAAAACCCAGCTGTGATCAATTCTATTTTTCATTTATTTATTTTAGAGACAAGATCTCGCTCTGTTGCCCAGGCTGGAGTACAGCGGTGCAGTCATAGCTCACTACAGCCTCCAACTCCTAAGATCAAGCGATCCTCCCACCTCGGCTTCCCAAAGTGCTAGGATTACACACGTGAACCACAGCGCCTAGCCTGATCAATTCTAGAGAGGCAAAAATAATTCTCTTCAAATCTATCCATTAGCGACATCATGTTATATTGAGCTTTTCTTACTGGGTAACATCAGGAAAGTTTGCAACAGTGTAAGGGGCCCCAGCCTAAGGAGTCCACAATCTCCTTGAAGAGCTGCTGTGTTTAAAGGGAACAACAGTCCATTCTGTGTAGAAAAATCTCAGAGTTCAGGATTTAAAAGTTGTTAGATTTTTTTTAAGTTGTTAAAGATTGTAATAGAATGTGGAATGCATTTCTTAATGAAAATAGAGGCCTGTGGGCCAGGCACAGTGGCTCACGCCTGTAATCCTAGCACTTTGGGAGGCCGAGGCAGGTGGATTGCGTGAGCTCAGGAGTTCAAGACCAGCCTGGGCAACACGGTGAAACCCTGTCTCTAATAAAATACAAAAAATTAGCCGGGCATGGCAGTGTGCGCCTATAGTCCCAGCTATTCAGGAGGCTGAGGCAGGAGAATTGCTTGAACCCGGGAAGCAGAGGTTGCAGTGAGCCAAGATCGTGCAGCTACATTCCAGCTTGGGTGACAGAGTGAGATTCCGTCTCCAAAAAAAGAAAAAAAAAAGAAAAAAAAAAACAGAGTCCTGTGGCTGGGCACAGTAACTCACACCTGTAATCCCAATACAGGGATTGGGCAGGAGGATGAGGCAGGAGGATTGCTTGAGCCCAGAAGTTCAAGACCAGCCTGAGCAACATAGACTCTGTTTCTACAAAAAAAAAAAAAAAAAAAAAAAAATTAGCTGGGTGTGGTAGTGCACACCTGTAGTCCCATCTATTCAGGAGGTTGAGGTGGGAAGATCGCTTGAGCCTGAGAATCTGAGGCTGCAGTGAGTCATGATCATGCCACTGCACTCCAGCCTGAGCAGTAGAGCAATCAACAAAACAAATAACAAAAATAATAGAGGCCTGGTTCATTATATAATGCCAAGAAAGCTATATTCCTATAAGCTTTTAATGGATGATGATAATTTTCCAAGAATTTGGCACAAAAAATAAAGAATAACAAATATTTATTGACCATTTGGTACATGTAGACATTATTCTAAGCACTATACAGGTATTATCACATTTAAGCCTTATCACAATCTTCTGTCACTGATTCTATTATTGTCTGCATTTTAAAGATGTGGAAACTGGCGGGATGCAGTGGCTTATACCTGTAATCCCAGCACTTTGGGAGGCAGAGGCTGGACAGATCACTTGCGGTCAGGAGTTCGAGACCAGCCTGGCCAACGTGGTGAAACCCCATCTCTACTAAAAATACAAAAACTGATTTGGTGTGGTGGCGCATGCCTGTAGTCTCAGCTACTTAGGAGGCTGAGACAGGAGAATTGGTTGAACCCGGGAGGCAGAGGTTGCAGTGAGCCGAAATCACACCACTGCACTCCAGCCTGAGCAACAGAGCGAGACTCCATCTCAAAAATAAATAAATAAGAAATTAAAATAAAGATATGGAAACTGAGACAGTGATTTTATTAAATGCCTAAGGTACAGTTATCAGGACAGTTTTGGTGCCAGAGCTCACGCTCTCATCACTACACTAAACTGTCCTTTGGAGAGGTAAGCAACTGGGTAGTTTTTGCCTAAGAGACAGACTGCATCCAGCATGTTTACCCAGGGACACAATGCAAACCAGGGAAGGCCCATGGTCCACCACCATAACCAGTAACCCTGACACTGCCTGAGTTAATGCTCAGGCACAATCTTCTGCAGTTCTGTTAACCAGCTGGCCCGTAAGTTCTCACCTGTGTATATTAGCCCCAAAGCTCTCTGCAGCAAAGCTGAGCTCTATCCATTGGACCTGTCCTCCTAGAGGCAAACAGCTGATTTACATGGGAATGCTGGCATGAGAAGAATGAGATGAGGTTTCACAACTCGGAGTTCTGGCACTTCTGCAAACTGTCCTTCCAGTTCTATCTCTGGCCCTGAAACAGGTTCTTATCAGACCTAGAACTCTCACAAAACTAGGAGATTATGAAGACTACTCACAGAGAGCATTTCTGCAATCACCACAAGGAAATACCTAGACAAAATGTTTTTAAAACTTCAGAGTACAGCACAGTCCTGTGGAACCTCCTTCTAATTGGAAAGTGATTCTCTGAAACTTAGAATGAATAGAAAAGGGCAAGCAGTTGCAACCAGGTTTTGCTCCAGATGGCTGGAAGAGCTTTGAATTGATGTCTCCGTTCCTCCTCTCACACATCCCGACGACACACAAACACAACTCTTGGAGGTTGTTGACTCGTCTGCAGTGAATGGTTTAAGATCAGCATGGTTTTGCATTCTTTAGTCCTAATCTTTACCAGCAATGCAGGATCCCAAAGGAATGCCAGATAAAAAGAGCTGACTTGGTTTAGTTTCACTTAATTGGTTTGCATCCCTTTTTGTTTGTGGTAGATCAGGGTAATTGTTTACCATCTTTCTGCTTGATTAGTGATGTTTAAACCTGAACCGATCTTTCAGCGATGTTTATTTGGTTTGAAACCTCTGATGAGCGTCATGATGATTAGAAAGCGAGTTGAGACTTTTCGAAGCTTCTTTCAGTTCCAACATTTATCTGGAGTATTATTATAATAAACCTGGAAGTGATGTGTGTGTATGCAATTTGACATGTATCTGGCTCTCACATCTTTACGTCCTGATAGAAGACTAATGGGCCTAATGGGCCCTGACCTTATGTTTCAATAACCTGTCATTAAACCCTCAGATTGACCTGCTTTGAGGTTGATTCCCTCTCAGGCTAGCGTCACTCCCTGGACAGCCGTCCCAGACTTCCTTTCAGGTCTTTTTCTGTACTTTCTGCTTTTTGCTTGTCTTCATGTCTGTTCCCTCTTCCATCAATCATTTTTGCTGTCACTCCTTCTAGGGTGAGACTCTTTTTTACCCACCACCTCTCTCTTTCCTGTGGCTTTATGATCTATTCTCTGCTATTTTCTGTCAGCTACACTGCTCTTCCTTAAATGCTGCTGAACATCCTACAATGCACAGGGCGGCCCCTCCTGCCACGGTGACACAACAAGGAACTGGCTGGCTCGAGATGTCAGTAGAGCCAAGCCTGAGAAGTCCTAGTCTACACAGGTGTCTCTCCCACCTCTCAATGGGACTGCTTTCTCTCCTAGTTCCAAATCGCAGTTGCTTAATCCTTTCCTTCCTCAGGCCGGGGTTTTAGTGAATCTCCCATTCACTTGTTCTTGCTCTTCCTTGCCACCGGCTCCTTCTTGACTGAAAAGTCCTTACGCCTTCACACTTGCCCTGATCTTACCCCTGAGACTTAGTGCAGCAGCTACCTTTTCACTCAGCTGCCCTAGAGGAGCTACAAAAATCTTCTTAGAATTCTGTTTATTTTCCAATTTTTCACAAATCCAGTGCAGTTTTTTTTTTTTTTCCCTTAGACAGCATCTCCCTCTGTGCCCAGACTGATGTGTAGTGGCGCAATCATAGACCATAGTTCACTGTAGCCTCAAGTTCCTGGGCTCAAGCAATCCTCCTGCCTCAGCCTCCTGACTAGTTGGGGCTACAGGTACACATCACCATGCCCAGCTAATTTTTTTTAAATTTTTTGTAGACACAGGGTCTCTCTATGTTGCCCAGGCTGGTCTCGAACTCCTGGGCTCAAGCAATCCTCCCATCTCAGCCTCCTAAAGTGCTGGGATTGCAGGTGTGAGCCACTGCACCCAGCTCCATGCAGTCCTTAAGCTTAAGCTCCATGCTTCTGGTTTCAAAGTTTCTGGAGCATGTCACACAGCAGCCCTCTGCAGGGCCCTTCTTGCTCCTTCCTGCAATGCCTGTTTCAGCTCCCCTGCTGCTGGCCACAGAAACTGCTCCTGGCTTCCTTGTTATGTGAATGCTTGAGTGTTGCCAACATGGGTGTGGCGCAGAGGAGGCTCTTCTCTCACTGTAAGAAGGAGAAGAAAGACCTTCCACTACCTTCGTTCTTTTTTTTTTTTTTTAAAGGAGCATTTACTATATGCTGGGCAATGCTGGGTGTAGGAGTAATTAAAGTAAATGAGAGGCTGAGCACAGTGACTCATGTCTATGATCCCAGCACTTTGGGAGGCCGAGACAAGTAGATTAGTTGAGTCCAGGAGCTTGAGACCAGCCTGGGCAACATAGAGAAGCCCCATCTCTAACAAAAAATGCAAAAATTAGCTGGGCATGGTGGTGTGTGCCTATAGTCCCAGCTACACAGGAGACTGAAGTTGGAGGATCACTTGACCCTGGGAGATGGAGGCTGCAGTGAGGTGAGATCACACCACTGCACTCCAGCCTGGGCAACAGAGGGAGACCCTGTCTCAAAAACAAACAAACAACAACAACAAATAAAACACAGACATTTGGGGCTCAGACTTCCTGGGCACAAATAAAGTAAATGAGAGAATAACTGTCTCCAAGGAGCTCCAAGTGTGCTGGACAGAGAAGCAAGAAAACCTAAGCACATGAGAATCAGTGCTGCATGCTAGAGGTAAGGAGCTACAGGAGTTACAAGGAAAAAGTGCTTGTATTCGTTTCCATAGGCTGCTATAACAAGTACCAAAGCCTAGTGGCTTAAAACAATGTAAGTTTATTATCTTACAGTTCCAAAGGTCAGAAGTCCAAAATCAGTCTCAGTGGGCTAAAATCAAGGTGCTGGGCAGGGTTTTGTTCCTTCAGCCGGCTCTAGAAGAGAATTGTTTCCTTGATTTATCTAGCTTCTGGAGGCCACCTACATTCCTTGGCTCCTGACCCCATGCTCCATCTTCAAAGCCAGTGGTGCAGCATCTTCCAATCTCTCTTTTCCTGCTTCCTTCATCCTATCTCCTTCCCTGACTCTGACCTGCCTTCTTCCTTCTTATAAGGCCTCTTTTGATTCCTTTGAGCCTATCTGCATAACCCAGGGATGTTCCCATCTCAAGACCCTTTGCCGTGTAAGGTAACGCACTCACAGGTTCTGGGGATTTTGACGCATACAGCTTTAAAGGTCATTATGTCGCCTGCTATGTGCCTTAGGTTAGGTTAGGGTAGGGGGGTGGCTTCAAAGAGGAGGTATGCCCAAATGGAGGCGGAAGAATAGGGTATATAAAAGGTTCTGGGGTGATAGCGAGTCTGCTACAGACTAAGAACCGCCAGAAGTTTGGTATGGTGGGAATGCAGTGTGTGGTATTGGGGGAAGGGTCAAACCTGATGTTGCAAAGAAAGGCAGAGGTGAAACTGAAGCTTATCTTGGGGTGGGGGTGGGGCGGTGAACTAAAGGATTTTGGAAAGTTCTCAAGTGATGAGGTTGCATTTACACCTGCACTGTCCAGTCCAGGCCACCGGCAACCTGTGGCAAGTAAGTATATGAAATGTGACCAGTCCAAATTTGAGATGTGCGGTATGTGCATATGCAACAAGATTTTAAAAACTTAGTATGGAAAAACATAAAAATATCTTATTAAAATTTTGTGTATTAATAATTTGGGTATATTGGGTTAAGTAAAATGTATTAAATGTTTGCATTTCTCCTGTTCCTTTTTACTTTTTAAACAAGGCCACTGGCACACTGAATCTTCTAATCCCAAGTCGGATACCTTATTCATTAGGCAACGTGGTCATCACTGGCAAATGTAAAATTGCGTATGTGGCTCACATTAGATTTCTTTTGGACAGTGCTGGTCTAGAGGCTTAGGAGGAAAACAAATTGAGAGGTTGAAACTGGAGGAGAACAGGCTGGACTAGAAGTGACATGGGCTGGAATTGTGGTGCTGGCATGGAGCAGGAGGGAGGGATACAAAGGAACTCTGTGAGGGACCGTTGGCAGGACCTGGCGGCTGGGAGACAGTCCAGGAGAAAGGGAGGCTCCAAGGAAGCCCCTGTTCCCATGACTGTATGGATGGTAGGAAAGACAAGTTTCTTTTAGGTGTGTAGAATTTCAGATCCCTGGGGCACAGCAGCATCTCCTCACCAGCACTTGATACAGATGAAGCAGGGTGGCCTGGAAGCTCCTTTTCCATCCTCATGCAGCTTTCTCAATCTGACTGGCTTTTTCAGTTACGAAGAATCAGCCAGCCAGCCCAGCGGCTCACTCCTGCGATCCCAACACTTCTGGAGGTCCAGGTGGGAAGTTCGCTAGAGCCTGTGAGTTTGAGACCAGCTCATGCAACATGGCGAGACCTTGTCTCTACAGAATATTGAAAAGTTAGCTGAGCATGGTGGTGCATACCTGTAATCCTAGCTACAGGGAAGCTGAGGTGGGAGGATCAACTGAGCCTGGCATGTGGAAGTTGCAGTAAGCCAAGACTGCACCACTGCACTTCAGTCTCGACCACAGAATGAGACCCTGTCTCAAAAAAAAAAAAAGGAATCTGATGCACATTCCATCAGGGTGGGAGCTGGGAAACAATGTAAGGAGTGACTGTACCCGCTAAGTTTCCCCAAACCCTGCTATAGTAAAACAATTGCCCTCCTCACAATCTCTCAGCCCCAGCTTTGGTCTCCTCCTGCTAGCCACCCAGTGCATCCCTTCCTTGGGTGCACAACCCAGGATTAGGAGCTTTGCGGTGACCACTTTCTCTTGTCACTTAATTGAAGTCTTGGAGCCCAGCCTCATCTCCGTCTCCTGTAATTACTGCTTCCCAGTAATAAAACCCTTTGGGCCATGTCTGGGTGCTCCAAATTTTCCGAGTGTGATTCCTAGGGACACTCTCCATGAGCTCCTACACAGGCATTGAAAAGAGCAATTCTGTAAGGCAGACCCTGTTATTGTAAATTTACAAATGAGGACACTGACACCCAGAAAGATCATGTCACACCCTCCTTGGTGCACACAGAGCTACAGCGCGGCCCTCCTGGCTTCCGCTCCGGGTTTTTGTTTTTTTCAGAATACCCATTTGTTCTCCTTCTGTGTTACAGAACAATAATGAAGTTATGATACCCTTCAAGAGATTTTTTTAAAAATCAATCTCCTGATTTCTATCCATCTGATATCATAAATTCTGACACCTTTCAAATACTTTGTATCAGTCATTCCTTAACTATTTGCAGCATAAATGAATGGATGAACGAACGCTTTGCACTATCCTGAAAACAGGAGCTATAAAACATTAAAGCAGGCCAGGCACGGTGGCTCGCACCTGTAATCCCAGCGCTTTGGGAGGCTCAGGCAGGCAGATCATGAGGTCAGGAGATTGAGACCAACACGGTGAAACCCTGTCTCTACTAAAAATATAAAAATTAGCTGTGTGTGGTGGCGCACACCTGTAACCCCAGTTACTTGGGAGGCTTAGGCAGGAGAATCGCTTGAACCCGGGAGGTGGAGGTTGCAGTGAGCCGAGATCGCACCACTGCACTCCAGCCTGATGACAGAGCGAGACTCTGTCTCAAAAAAAAAAAAAAAAAAAAAAAATCAAAGCAAAGTACTCAGAAGGTATTCCCTGAACATTCTGTTGGGGCGAGAGCATCATGTATGTTACAGCAGGATGCCCAGTTAAAGATAATGGGTCTCCCGGTTTCCACCGGAAGGCTTAGGTAAGACTTCATGAGGAAAGGATTCCACTGAAATAAGTGTGAATTACTGAGTCAGGGCGCCCCACCCTACAGGTGAAGGTGTTGAGACTCAGAGCAGTCAGAGTCACACAGCACATTTGTGACTCAGACTTCCCAGAGTCCTGGTGTCTGCCTTGCACCCAAGCTGAAACCTGAACTACCAGAAGTGCAATTTGCTTTGGGAGGTTGAGGTGGGCAGATCACAAGGTCAGGAGTTCAAGACCAGCCTGGCCAATATGGTGAAACCCCGTCTCTACTAAAAATATCAAAAAAATTAGCTGGGCATGGTGGCGCATGCCTGTAATCCCAGCTACTCAGGAGGCTGAGGCAGGAGAATTGCTTGAACCTGGGAGGCGCAGGTTGTGGTGAGCCGAGATTGCACCACTGCACTCCAGCCTGGGGTGACAGATGGAGACTCTGTCTCAAAAAAAAAAAAAAAAAAAAGTGCAATTTGATTTGTACTTCTGGTGCAAATCAGACTGGTATTCTTTCATTCACTATCAAGTATAGAGATGAAAATTGAATTGCGTGGTTCTAGTTCTTTCATGAGACTCCAATTATCAAGATTTAAAAAGGGCCCTGACTTCACCTAGGAATTAGTTGCTGTTGGTAGCAGCTGATAATATGATGGGTCAGAACTCAAATTCTAGAGTCAGGAAGAGCCAGAAAGTCACTTTACCTCCTCTCTCAGCCTCTGTTTCTGCATCACGAAAACAGGAATAATAGCCATATCTATCTTCACTGCTTACGGAGAATCAAATGGTTTGATGCATTGAAAGCACTTAGCACAGTACCCAGCACATGACAGATATCCAATTGTGTTTATTCTTCTAGTTATTATTAGGACTGTAGTACCTAAGGGTAGTGTAGGGGGCAGGGGGTTGGCCTTATTGTGCTTCCAATATTTCCAGGTGTTTTTAAAAGCTCTATGTGAAAAAGAGTTATTTTCCAAATTACATGAAAGAAGATTGAATGGGCAGGTGCACGATGATTCACACTTGTAAAAGGTTTTGCAGTTTATTTCCCCATCACAGGGGATGGTAGGGTGCGGGAGCTGTCAGCAACTCCAGATGGCATCAGGGAGAAGATTTGATAGGGAAGACTTCTTGAGCAGTGAAGAAAACCTATTAAAAGGCCACAGGGCCTTCAGGACGCCTCCTATCTGGTGTCTTCTTCCTGGAAATTTGCTATCAAGTGTCATTTCCAGATGAAATCAGGCACGTTCAAGGTGGTATGGCCGTAAACAGGTGTCACTTCCAATCAAAGCAAGTTGTCGTAGGAGGAGTTGCTTTTTAAGCCATTATCTGTCATCTTTGGCTTGTTAAGGCACAAGGATCTGAGAGCAGGTGTTGGTAGAGCAAAGAAAGGAAAGAGCCAGAAAACTTACTGATTTTTTTTAAAGTATCTAGGGCAGAGCTTGTTGATTGATGGTTTCAGGCCATCTCTGTTGAGTGAATGAGTGATGTGCTGCCCTTCCACGGAGAGGATACAGCACAGCAAGGACCAAGAAGTCTGAGGCTACCAACCATCGGTTGCATTCCAGTTGATCTTTGTGTCTAAGATCCCTCCTTTGCAGATGAATGAATTGTGAAGTGAAGCGACGCAGTTGGACACACGTGTAGCGTAGCAAAATCACCACCGCAAGAATCCAGGCATACCGTGTTCCTTCCCCTCCCCTGCCTGCACTAAAGGCCAACATTCTGAAAAAGACTACTGTAATGAGAGATTCCTGCATTTGACTTCAAAGCCCCCAACCCCCATGACTCTGAGGAGCTGCTGTACCACTTGTGACAGCTCCGTGGCTCTATTTATTTATTTCTCACTTCTTGCAAAAACACTACCAACATTCAATCAAGTCTCAAAGAAAAGGGTCAGAAGGCAAGTGGTTTAAACGACCTAAACTAAACAATCCCTAGAAAGACTATTTTCTTTCTCCTAAGGTCAAACTGTTGTTCTCAATACTGTGAGCAAATAATAAATCAGAGTGGGCCGAGCTGTGTTGTTGCCATGGAAACCCCACCCATCCAGCAGCACTGGACCACCTCTCTGCAAATCCAGACAGTTGTGAAAAGTGTGAAAGTTGCTCCAGCTCATTGAAAGATGCCTCCCCAATGTTATGAAACTTGTAGCCCACAATAACTATTTTGAGGCCGCCTTTATTTTTCTTTTAGCCTGAATTCCCTGAAATCCAAGGTCAAGATTAAGAAAACTTAGAGTAGCAGTTTAGAGGATTTAAAGAAAACAGAAAGACTTAGCATAAGCTTTCAAAATGCTGCCAATCCTGTAACGGGAACTTTGGTATAAGAAATCTCCATGTAGGCTGGGTACGGTGACCCACGCCTGTAATCCCAGCACTTTGGGAGGCTGAGGCGGGCGGATCACGAGGTCAGAAGATCGAGACCATCCTGGCTAACATGGTGAAACCCTGTCTCTACTGAAAATACAAACAATTTGCCGGGCGAGGTGGCGGGCGCCTGTAGTCCCAGCTACTCAGGAGGCTGAGGCAGGAGAATGGCGTGAACCCAGGAGGCGGAGCTTGCAGTGAGCCGAGATCGCCACAGCACTCCAGCCTGGGCGACAGAGCAAGACTCCGTCTCAAAAAAAAAAAAAAAGAAAGAAAGAAAGAAAAAAAAGAAATCTCCATGTAAAGGAACAAATTTGTTTTCCTCTAGATGATTAAACTGAGACCAAAACACGTTTGAAAATCTTTTCCCAAGCATTTATCACCTTATTTTTTCTCATGAGAAGGGCCTTTTTCCTGCAGCTGTCTGGATGTCCCTGAAAAGGCTATTATCCTGTCTGTGATAGCCCTATCTATTGCCAGGCTGGGGTGCTGCTGCTGGACTGAGGATGGTCTGCACATTCTTCACGGCCTTATGACGTTGATGCACTCCTGGAGAGAACACGAGCCTCCTGGTATTGCTATCAAGGTTGAGCTTGTGCCCTATGATGTCTCAGTAACAATTCTGGCAATCCTTCATGGACTGGTCACTCCATCCAAAGCACTGTTCTAGGTGATTCACTGGGGTTACATCATCCAGTCCTTACAATAAGCCTGCAAGGTAAATATCATTATCCTATCCCCATTTTGTAGATGAGAAAACTGAGGCATGGGAAGGACCATCATTTGCCCGAAGCCCCATGGCCAGTAGGTGGTGGGGCCTGGAATCAGAAGCAGGCTCTCTGGCCTGGATGAGCACATGCTCAGCCACTACCCCATTTGGCTGGCTCTCTTTTTACAAATCTAAAGCCTATTTAGCACAGAGAGTCACTGTCTAGGCCACTTGCCCTACAGAAACCTCCTTTGAGTCTCTCACCGTCGTTTCACTGATAGGTTCTGTCTCCCTAAAACCCTTGAAGATTCTTAGTGACCTCATTTAGCCAGCAGGGCAGCTTGTGCTTTGCCTGCAAAAAAAGTCATAGGTTCCCTTAAGGAAAGAGGAAATGAATCAGAGGTTCATTCCGTACAATGTCCTTCAGTGATTACCACTCACAGTTAGTTGGCCAACTTGGTGATTTGTGGCCCTGGTATTCTAAGAGCAGTCCGGTATGAGCCAGGCAGCCTGATGAGCTCCACGGCCACAGGCTGTGTGCAGAATTCCAGGCTACCATCTTGCAAATGCATAGAGCTGAGAGGGATCTGGGTGAGCAATTGGAAATTAATGATGCAGCCGTTACTACAGCCAGAAAACAACTTCAAGTGCGTGCGGGGGTTAGGGATGTGCATGCAAACCAAACGAGGACATTATTTACAAGAAAAATTTCAGGACCACTCAGGATTTGTCTAGAACCTGAAGCCCAAGTTTAAGACTTAAAAGCGAGCTGGGCACAGTGCCTCACGCCTGTAATTCCAGCACTTTGGGAGGCCAAGGCAGGTGGATCACTTCAGGTCAGGAGTTTGAGACCAGCCTGTCCAACATGGTGAAACCCCCTCTCTACTAAAATTACAAAAAATTAGCCAGGTGTGGTAGTACACACCTGTAATCCCAGCTACTTGGGAGGCTGAGACAGGAGAATCACTTGAACCTGGGAGTCATAGGTTGCAGTGAGCCGAGATAGTGTCATTGCACTCCAGCCTGGGTGACAGAGCAAGATTTCGTCTCAAAAAAAAAAAAAAAAAAAAAAGACTTAAAAGCAAGGAACCTTTTATATCTTTATGTTTTTTTGTTTGTTTGCTTTTTGAGACAGAGTCTCCCTCTGTCTCCCAGGCTGGAGTGCAATGGTACGATGTCAGCTCACTGCAACCTCTGCCTCCCAGATTCAAGCGATTCTCCTGCCTCAGCGTCTGGACTAGCTGGGATTACAGGCACCCGCCACCACGCCCAGCTAATTTTTGTATTTTTAGTAGAGACGGGGTTTCACCGTGTTGGTCAGCCTGGTCTCGAACTCCTGACCTCAAGTGATCCACCCACCTCGGCCTCCCAAAGTGCTGGGATTACAGGCGTGAGCCACTGCGCCTGGCCCATTATATATCTTTGGGTATTTCATTTAAACCTTGTACATAATACATTCCCAACAAATGATTGTTGAATAATGAATAAAAGGGATCTATTTAGTGCATTATGGCATTCTTGTAGAATGTTGTATTCGGGTTCTCCAGAGAGACAGAACCAACAGGATATATACAGCATACAGATACATGACAGGGGATTTACTAGGGAAATTGGCTCGTGTGATTATAGAGGCTGAGAAATCCCACAATAGGCTGTCTGCAATCTGGAGATCCTGGGATGTCTGTAGCATGGCTCAGTCCAACTTGGAAAGCCTCAGAACCAGGGAAATCAAGAGTGTAATTCTCAGTCTAAGGCCAAAGGCTGGAGAACACAGGAGGTCACTGGTGTACGTTCTAGAGTGGAAAGGCTGGAGCAGCTGGAGTTCTGATGTCCAAGGACAGGAGAGGAAGAGCGTCTCCCAGCTCCAGGAGAGAGACACATTCGCCTTTCCTCTGCTTTGGTTCTTTCTGGGCCCCCTGGCAGATAGGATGGCACCCATTCACACTGAGGGCAGATCTTCCCCACCGAGTCCACTCAGACTCATGTGCTAATCTCTGCAGGAAACACCCTCACAGACATACCCAGAAATAATGCTTTGCCAGGTTTCTAGGCATTCCTTAATCCATTCAAGGAGACCCCTGAAGGCAACCATCACAGGCCAGGCACAATGGCTCACGCCTGTAATCCCAGCACTTTAGGAGGCCAAGGCGGGAGGATCACTTGAACCCAGGAGTTCGAGACCAGCCTGGGCAACATAGGGAGACCCCCCCATCTCCACAAAATATACAAAAATTAGCCAGGCATGGTGGTGCATGCCTGTAGACCTAGCTACTAGGGAGGCTGAAGTGGGAGGATCGCTTGAACCTGGCAGGCAGAGATTGCAGTGAGCCGAGATCACACCACTGCACTCCAACCTGGGCAACAGAGTGAGACTCAAAAAATGAAAATAAAGTTAGCCATCACAGATATACATCTCCTACTTGTTAAATGATTCCACCCCAGTTGAAGGAAAGGATTAGATTACGTTCGTTTCACATGTCACCTATGAAGCTATTTGCAAAGTCTTCTATTCATCGTCTTAGTCATCACTATCATCATGGTCGTTGTTGTAGTAAGGAAGACCAGCTGCTCTGGGTATGAAAACTGAGGGTTGGTACCCAATATTCCAGATCAGCGGATCTCTGCCACACCCAATTCCGCGCAACTGTGCTGGAGGCTGTAGCATAGGGCAGCTTGCCTTTCTCTGCCTTCTGATTTTTATTTTCTGGTTCTCTGCTATTGACCTAGCTTCTGAAATCTTCAGAAGCTACAGCTGGCTTTCCTGAGAAAAAAAAGCAAATAGCAGAAGGCTGTCTGGGTGCGTAGATGCCCTCAGAAAAAAAGACTTAACAAAACCACAGAGATAGAAAGAGGTAGCAAGCTAGGCAGAAAACTGACCCCAGCCAGGAAGGAGCTGTGAGCTGGCTCACTGGGTGGGCAGAGTGCTGAGCAGAAGCATCTGAAGATAAGGGGTAATGGCCCAGACTGCAGCCAGCACTAGGATGAACCTCTCTGCAGGAAACACCCTCACAGACAAACCCAGGCTTGGGATTCTGTCCCTTCTCCATGAATCTGGATCAGTGCTCATGGCTCAGTCAATAATTGATTATTCATATAATGAACAGCTTGTGGGTTTCTAGACCCTTAGACTCCAGCTCTCCCTGAAACTCTTCACTGCTTAGTTGCCTCACTAGACCTTCCCAGTCTAAGGGAGGGAAAGGAAATAGAATTAAGAATCCATCAGAGGCTTTCCCTATTGTCACAGTCCTGCCAGAAGGCGGAGTGGGAGAGGAGGTTAGAAAAGATGGTTTAATGAGGTGTTGTGATTGTTGGAGGTGGCCTGGTCCCCGCTGGGAAGTTACTGTAATCAGAGTGAGGTCTGCCAGAGGCGATGGGGAGCAGAGAGCCCAGGACCGGGTGGGAAGGAGACGTCTGTGCGCTCAGCACTGAACACGCCTCTTTGCAGGCAGCACTGCTTTGTGGGGGGCTATGGCCTCACTTTGAAGGATCAAAGTAGCAGAAACCTCTTGTGAGTATAAAAAAGGAACAGCACCCTCCCCCATTCTTCATGGCCAACAAGTCATTGAGCCTCAATGTCATCCCCTGCCCCCGATAAATCAGGAGAAAGCCTTGACAAACAATGTAAGCAATGGTGATGATGTTAGTAAGCCCTTCTTCCCCATCTTTCTCATTCCCATCAGCAGGGCTATCCAGGCAGTTCCCCAATACCTCATATAATTCAATCATGAGAGTCGGCTATTCCTTTATTTGATTTTGTTTTATTTTGCTTTTTGTTGAGAGTGTTTCTGTATGCAAATGATAAATTTTAGAAACAAATCAGAGAGGAACAGTGGTCCTCACAGCAGCTCACTGTGGCAGAGTTAAACCACAGCACTCTAACCTCAAAATGCATGTTTTGGCCATAGTCACAGCTGGCCAAAGTTGCTTCTAGTTACTCATCTTCCTCTAGGCTCCCAAAATGTTTTCCTGGAATATGCTCATGGGGAGTGGAGGAACGGGGATGTTATTTATAATCTCACAGAATCCTCATTCTCATACCGAATGCTTGCAGTGGTTACTTTCCACAGGAAGAATAACAGCTCATGTGAGCTGGGAGGAATTCGAGGGAGTTACTTGGCACCCCAGACACCCCCAACCTGCATTCAATTTAGAGGAGTCTTGGCCTTCTGAGGATGGGCTAGGGAGCAATGGCCCCATCGCACAAACCTGTCTGAGCCTGTGCTTCAGGGGATGCCAACCCCTTCACTCTCTACCCGGCCTTCAGCAGTGACATCATGGGAAACCTATAACAAAGGCAATGACAGGGATGAATTGTTCTGATACGAGGTGGTGCTGCTTCCAGCATCCTGGATCCATAAATTTACTGTTCACACAACTAAGCTCACCCTGAATCAGTGATGAATTCTGGAATGCGCATTGGCTGCAACCACAGCTACAGAATGTCTTCAACAAGGACAGAAGAGACAGATTAAGGATTCTTTTTAGAGAAATGGGAATAAATGACCTAGGAAGAACTCAGGTTCTGGCGTTGCCCTCGTGGGTTCATATCCATGTTGTGCCACTTACTAGCTTGGGCCATAGATAAATTAACCCATCTAGTCCTCAATTTCCTCATCTTTAAAATGGGAATGACAATAATTCCCACAACATAATGTTACTGCAAGTTAGATAATACATGAAAGTCCTATAGGACAGAGCACTGAGCATATAAAAATGTGCTCAGCAAACACACTGTATACATGTTTCCGTGAGTGTGCACTTAGTGACAACAGAAATTATAAACAAGCATCCTAATTTTATCCAACCCTTTAGGATCATAGAAAGTCACTTGGTTATTTTTGTTTCAGATTTTTCTCTTAGAAAATGATGTGCCTAGTTTAAGGATGGGGCAATTAATTCAATAACGTTTAGATGGTAACAACAATTCTACTGAGGGACATATTATCAATTGAAAATGTTGCCAGGTGCAGTGGTACATGCCTGTAATCTCAACACTTTGGGAGGCCGAGGCAGTTGGATCTCCTGAGGTCAGGAGTTCAAGACCAGCCTGGCCAACATGGTGAAAACCTGTCTGTATTAAAAATACAAAAATTAACCAGGCATGGTGGCGAGGCGCCTGTAATCCCAGCTACTCAGGAGGCTGAGGCAGGAGAATCGTTTGAACCCCGGGTGGCAGAGGTTGCAGTGAGCCAAGATCGTGCCACTCACTCCAGCCTGGGCAACAAAGTGAGACTCCATCTCAAACAAAACAAAACAACAGTCCTGAGTGAAGAAAAAAAATCTTTAATTTTTTTTTCAAATATCTTAAGCTTAATCCTAACCTTTTTAAGTGTCTTCTTTGATGAACTTGTTCTAAGAGTGTGTTATGAATCTATCTCACCAGCGAGCTTATTTTACATGCTACACATTTTTTTTCATACTGCCAGGGGTATTCCATAAGCACAGTTGATTGAATAAAGCATGTACAATCAGCAATAGACAATGTCTGTGTGTAACTGATTTATTATGTGACAGTCAATAAATGAGTTTTGGGGTATGCATAACTGCTTTCGGAAAGCTGCTGTGGACAATAACTACTTATCAAGGAGAGCAATATGAGGAAGCCCATGATTGACGCTCTCTTCGGTGATTCAGGACATTGCCGGTTGGCCTGCAGCTGAAATACACTGGGGCAGACTTTTCTAATCAAGCAATATTCTGGGAAAGATCTTCTCCTTTGGCTTATTTGCAACTGAGATGGACTTAATTAGCCAAATCTCAGATTGCATGAGGAGTTAGAAAAATGTGTCCCTTCTGGCCATATATCTCCCTATATCACACAATGCTGTTATCCTGCATCATATCACTAATGTTGAAACTCAGAGAAAGTTGGAAAATACCCAGAAAACAGTAATTAACTCAGGAGGTTACCTTACGAATGTTGTGACCATCCTATGTAGAGATGCCATGCTCTCAGAATGCTAACAGAACCTCTCAGAATGATATTCTTAAAGTTTGAAATTAAAACAGAGTAAGTGTTGGTAAGTGACCAAAGGGGAACTTTCCATTGTTCTATTAATTAAAGCCATTCCACAATTGCAGAAACATGTTTTTATTATTTATTCAGTTTCCAGCTAAGCAATAAGAACACATACTATTATGGGGTATCTCATTTACTCAGAACTTTAACTTTCCATTTCCTGGTGCTGTGGATTGAACTATGTCCTTCAAAAGGATACACTGAAGTCCTAACCCTCAGTGCTTCAGAATGTGACCTTGTTTGGAAATAGGGTCACTGCAGACGGGATTAAGATAAAGTCATACTGGAATAGGATGAACCCTTAACCTAATATGACTGGAGTCCCTATAGAGAGGAGAAAAGACACACAAGAAGAGATGGCTATATGATGACAGATTGTAGTGATGCGTCCACAAGCCAAGGAATGCCCGTGATTGCAGGGAAACACCAGTAGCTGGACGAGGCAAGGAAGGATTCTCCACTACAGGCTTCAAAGGGAACATGGCCCTGCTGACACTTTGATTTTGAACTTTTGGTCTCTGCGAATGGGAGACGATATATTTCTGGTGGTTTTTTTTTTTAATTTTTAATTTTTTATTTTTTTGAGACAGAGTCTCACTCTGTCATACAGGCTGGAGCGAGTGGCACGATCTCAGTTCACTGCAACCTCCACTTCACAGGTTCATATGATTCTCGTGTCTCAGCCTCCCGAGTAGCTGGAATTACAGGTGCACACCACCATGCCCAGCTAATTTTTTGCATTTTTAGTAGAGATGAGATTTCGACATGTTGACCAGGTTGGTCTCAAACTCCTGACCTCAAGTGATCTGCCTGCCTTAGCCTCCCAAAGTACTGGGATTACAGGCATGAGCCACCATGTATGGCGCATTTCTGTTGTTTTAAGCCACCCATTCTGTGGGACTTTGTTAGGGCTGCCTCGGGAAACCAACATACCTGGTTTGTACATTTCTTTGAACTCAATTCAGTATCAGCTTGTAGGATACGAAGGGCAATTTGGGTTAAACATTTAGAACTTAGTCCTTAAGCCATTTGTATCTGCTAACACTTGAAGCCTCATCAATACATAAGTATTGTTATACACCTAAGGTGGCCAGCCAGGGACATGTGGCTCCTTAGAACTCTACATGCAGCCCTGAAAGCACTTAGAATGGAAAGCAGCTGACATTGTAAACTGTCAGATTTCTGTGATTTAAGGCCTTACTTAATATGTCTCTTAGCTACATAATCACCAAATGAAATATTTATCATACTGCCTTTAGAAGAAAATCAACAGAAAGTATCACTGGAAAGTAAAAATTACTATAAGTTCCAGAATAATAAATAAGCCAGGTAGAAACCTTCAAAGAACAATTGAGACTTGCATTGGCCCTGATGAATTCTGGTTCCTATTTTGGTTAACTTTACCAGAAATAGTTTTTTTAAATGACTATGTGAAAGTTGAATAAAACCAGAATTTGATCAATATCTGGGATATAGTCCCATTGTCTTTAATGGTTTTTCAAAGATGTGCATTACTGGCCAGATGCGGTGGCTCATGCCTATAATTCTAGCACTTTGAGAGGCCAAGGCAGGTGGATCCCTTGAGGCCAGGTGTTCAAGACCAGCCTGGACAACATGATGAAACCCCGTTTCTACTAAAAAAAAAAAAAAAAGAAAAAATACAAAAATTAGTTGGGCATGGTGTTGCACACCTGTAATTCCAGCTACTCAGGAGGCTGAGGCATGAGAATCACTTGAACCTGGGAGGCAGAGATTGCAGTGAGCCAAGATCATGCCACTGCACTCCAGCCTATGTGACAGAGTGAGACTCCATCTTAAGAAAAAAAAAAAAGTGCTTTATAAATAGCAAAGAAAGCACAATTTTAAAAGGATTAACCTATGAAGATAAAAAAGATTTTTAAATAATTGTATCAAAGGCAAATGTTGGAATATTTGACTGCTATTAACATTTTGTTTGTAAAACATTTAATGACATGGGAAATGCTTAGTATGTAGTTTGGCAAGAAAAATAAAAATTAAGAAATCATGGGGGGTGGAGCAAGATGGCTGAATAGGAACAGCTCCAGTCTCCAACTCCCAGCGCCAGCGACACAGAAGACAGGTGATTTCTGCATTTTCAACTGAGGTACTGGGTTCATCTCACTGGGGAGTGCCTGACAATCGGTGCTGGTCAGCTGCTGCAGCCCGACCAGCGAGAGCCGAAGCAGGGCGAGGCATCGCCTCGCCTGGGAAGCGCAAGGGGGAAGGGAATCCCTTTTCCTAGCCAGGGGAACTGAGACACACAACACCTGGAAAATCGGGTAACTCCCACCCCAATACTGCGCTCTACCAAGGATCTTAGCAAACGGGCACACCAGGAGACTATATCCCACACCTGGCCGGGAGGGTCCTACGCCCACGGAGCCTCCCTCATTGCTAGCACAGCAGTCTGCGATCTCGCGGCAAGGCAGCAGCGAGGCTGGGGGAGGGGCGCCCGCCATTGCTGAGGCTTAAGTAGATAAACAAAGTGGCTGGGAAGCCTGAACCGGGTGGAGCTCAGAGGAGCTCAAGGAGTCCTCCCTGTCTCTGTGACTCCACCTCTGGGGACAGGACACAGCTAAACAACAACAACAACAACAACAACAAAAAGCAGCTGAAACCACTGCAGACGCAAATGACTCTGTCTGACAGCTTTGAAGTGAGCAGTGGATCTCCCAACACGGAGGTTGAGATCTGGGAACGGACAGACTACCTGCTCAAGTGGGTCCCTGACCCCTGAGTAGCCTAACTGGGAGACATCCCCTCCAAGGGGCAGACTGACACCCCACACCTCACACGGTGGAGTACACCCCTGAGAGGAAGCTTCCATAGCAAGAATCAGACAGGTACACTCACTGTTCAGCAATATTCTATCTTCTGCAGCCTCTGCTGCTGA
Source organism: Papio anubis (assembly GCF_008728515.1). NCBI lineage: Eukaryota > Metazoa > Chordata > Mammalia > Primates > Cercopithecidae > Papio > Papio anubis. The sequence continues at coordinate 52,217,113 of NC_044994.1, forward strand.
TACCCAGGCAAACATGGTCTGGAGTGGACCTCAAGCAATCTCCAACAGACCTACAGCTGAGGGTCCTGACTGTTAGAAGGAAAACTAACAAACAGGAAGGACACCCACACCAAAACCCCATCAGTACGTCACCATCATCAAAGACCAGAGGCAGATAAAACCACAAAGATGGGGAAAAAGCAGGGCAGAAAAGCTGGAAATTCAAAAAATAAGAGCGCATCACCCCCTCCAAAGGAACGCAGCTCATCACCAGCAACGGATCAAAGCTGGATGGAGAATGACTTTGACGAGATGAGAGAAGAAGGCTCCAGTCCATCAAACTTCTCAGAGCTAAAGGAGGAATTACGTACCCAGCGCAAAGAAACTAAAAATCTTGAAAAAAAAGTGGAAGAATTGATAACTAGAATAATTAATGCAGAGAAGGCCATAAACGAATGGACAGAGATGAAAACCATAACAGGAGAAATACGTGACAAATGCACAAGCTTCAGTAACCGACTCGATCAACTGGAAGAAAGAGTATCAGCGATTGAGGATCAAATGAACGAAATGAAGCGAGAAGAGAAACCAAAAGAAAAAAGAAGAAAAAGAAATGAACAAAGCCTGCAAGAAGTATGGGATTATGTAAAAAGACCAAATCTACGTCTAATTGGGGTGCCTGAAAGTGAGGGGGAAAATGGAACCAAGTTGGAAAACACTCTTCAGGATATCATCCAGGAGAACTTCCCCAACCTAGTAGGGCAGGCCAACATTCAAATCCAGGAAATACAGAGAACGCCACAAAGATACTCCTCGAGAAGAGCAACTCCAAGACACATAATTGCCAGATTCACCAAAGTTGAAATGAAGGAAAAAATCTTAAGGGCAGCCAGAGAGAAAGGTCGGGTTACCCACAAAGGGAAGCCCATCAGACTCACAGCAGATCTCTCGGCAGAAACTCTACAAGCCAGAAGAGAGTGGGGGCCAATATTCAGCATTCTTAAAGAAAAGAATTTTCAACCCAGAATTTCATATCCAGCCAAACTAAGTTTCATAAGTGAAGGAGAAATAAAATCCTTTACAGATAAGCAAATGCTTAGAGATTTTGTCACCACCAGGCCTGCCTTACAAGAGACCCTGAAGGAAGCACTAAACATGGAAAGGAACAACCGGTACCAGCCATTGCAAAAACATGCCAAAATGTAAAGACCATTTAGGCTAGGAAGAAACTGCATCAACTAACGAGCAAATAACCAGTTAATATCATAATGGCAGGATCAAGTTCACACATAACAATATTAACCTTAAATGTAAATGGACTAAATGCTCCAATTAAAAGACACAGACTGGCAAACTGGATAAAGAGTCAAGATCCATCAGTTTGCTGTATTCAGGAGACCCATCTCACATGCAGAGACATACATAGACTCAAAATAAAGGGATGGAGGAAGGTCTACCAAGCAAATGGAGAACAAAAAAAAAGCAGGGGTTGCAATCCTAGTCTCTGATAAAACAGACTTTAAACCATGAAAGATCAAAAGAGACAAAGAAGGCCATTACATAATGGTAAAGGGATCAATTCAACAGGAAGAGCTAACTATCCTAAATATATATGCACCCAATACAGGAGCACCCAGATTCATAAAGCAAGTCCTTAAAGACTTACAAAGAGACTTAGACTCCCATACAATAATAATGGGAGACTTCAACACCCCACTGTCAACATTAGACAGATCAACGAGACAGTAAGTTAACAAGGATATCCAGGAATTGAACTCATCTCTGCAGCAAGCAGACCTAATAGACATCTACAGAACTCTCCACCCCAAATCAACAGAATATACATTCTACTCAGCACCACATCACACTTATTCCAAAACTGACCACATAATTGGAAGTAAAGCACTCTTCAGCAAATGTACAAGAACAGAAATTATAACAAATTGTCTCTCAGACCACAGTGCAATCAAACTAGAACTCAAGACTAAGAAACTCAATCAAAACCGCTCAACTACATGGAAACTGAATAACCTGCTCCTGAATGACTACTGGGTACATCACGAAATGAAGGCAGAAATAAAGATGTTCTTTGAAACCAATGACAACAAAGATACAACATACCAGAATCTCTGGGACACACTTAAAGCAGTGTGTAGAGGGAAATTTATAGCACTAAATGCACACAAGAGAAAGCTGGAAAGATCTAAAATTGACACTCTAACATCACAATTAAATGAACTAGAGAAGCAAGAACAAACACATTCAAAAGCTAGCAGAAGGCAAGAAATAACTAAGATCAGAGCAGAACTGAAGGAGATAGAGACACAAAAAACCCTCTAAAAAAATCAATGAATCCAGGAGTTGGTTTTTTGAAAAGATCAACAAAATTGATACACCGCTAGCAAGACTAATAAAGAAGAAAAGAGAGAAGAATCAAATAGACGCAATAAAAAATGATAAAGGGGATATCACCACCGACCCCACAGAAATACAAACTACCATCAGAGAATACTATAAACACCTCTACGCAAATAAACTAGAAAATCTAGAAGAAATGGATAATTTCCTGGACACTTACACTCTCCCAAGACTAAACCAGGAAGAAGCTGAATTCCTGAATAGACCAATAGCAGGCTCTGAAATTGAGGCAATAATTAATAGCCTACCAACCAAAAAAAGTCCAGGACCAGATGGATTCACAGCTGAATTCTACCAGAGGTACAAGGAGGAGCTGGTACCATTCCTTCTGAAACTATTCCAATCAATAGAAAAAGACGGGATCCTCCCTAACTCATTTTATGAGGCCAACATCATCCTGATACCAAAGCCTGGCAGAGACACAACAAAAAAAGAGAATTTTAGACCAATATCCCTGATGAACATCGATGCAAAAATCCTCAATAAAATACTGGCAAACCGGATCCAGCAGCACATCAAAAAGCTTATCCACCATGATCAAGTGGGCTTCATCCCTGGGATGCAAGGCTGGTTCAACATATGCAAGTCAATAAACGTAATCCAGCATATAAACAGAACCAAAGACAAAAACCACATGATTATCTCAATAAATGCAGAAAAGGCCTTTGACAAAATTCAACAGCCCTTCATGCTAAAAACTCTCAATAAATTCGGTATTGATGGAACGTATCTCAAAATAATAAGAGCTATTTATGACAAACCCACGGCCAACATCATACTGAATGGGCAAAAACTGGAAAAATTCCCTTTGAAAACTGGCACAAGACAGGGATGCCCTCTCTCACCACTCCTATTCAACATAGTGTTGGAAGTTCTGGCTAGGGCAATCGGGCAAGAGAAAGAAATAAAGGTATTCAGTTAGGAAAAGAAGAAGTCAAATTGTCCCTCTTTGCAGATGACATGATTGTGTATTTAGAAAACCCCATTGTCTCAGCCCAAAATCTCCTTAAGCTGATAAGAAACTTCAGCAAAGTCTCAGGATACAAAATTAATGTGCAAAAATCACAAGCATTCTTATACACCAGTAACAGACAAACAGAGAGCCAAATCATGAATGAACTTCCATTCACAATTGCTTCAAAGAGAATGAAATACCTAGGAATCCAACTTACAAGGGATGTAAAGGACCTCTTCAAGGAGAACTACAAACCACTGCTCAGTGAAATAAAAGAGGACATAAACAAATGGAAGAACATACCATGCATGGATAGGAAGAATCAATATCGTGAAAATGGCCATACTGCCCAAGGTAATTTATAGATTCAATGCCATCCCCATCAAGCTACCAATGAGTTTCTTCACAGAATTGGAAAAAACTGCTTTAAAGTTCATATGGAACCAAAAAAGAGCCCACATTGCCAACACAATCCTAAGTCAAAAGAACAAAGCTGGAGGCATCATGCTACCTGACTTCAAACTATACTACAAGGCTACAGTAACCAAAACAGCATGGTACTGGTACCAAAACAAAGATATAGACCAATGGAACAGAACAGAGTCCTTAGAAATAATACCACACATCTACAGCCATCTGATCTTTGACAAACCTCAGAAAAACAAGAAATGGGGAAAGGATTCCCTATTTAATAAATGGTGCTGGGATAATTGGCTAGCCATAAGTAGAAAGCTGAAACTGGATCCTTTCCTTACTCCTTATACGAAAATTAATTCAAGATGGATTAGAGACTTAAATGTTAGACCTAATACCATAAAAACCCTGGAAGAAAACCTAGGTAATAACATTCAGGACATAGGCATGGGCAAGGACTTCATGTCTAAAACACCAAAAGCAATGGCAACAAAAGCCAAAATTGACAAATGGGATCTCATTAAACTAAAGAGCTTCTGCACAGCAAAAGAAACTACCATCAGAGTGAACAGGCAACCTACAGAATGGGAGAAAATTTTTGCAATCTACTCATCTGACAAAGGGCTAATATCCAGAACCTACAAAGAACTCAAACAAATTTACAAGAAAAAAACAAACAACCCCATCAAAAAGTGGGCAAAGGATATGAACAGACAGTTCTCAAAAGAAGACATTCATACAGCCAACAGACACATGAAAAAATGCTCATCATCACTGGCCATCAGAGAAATGCAAATCAAAACCACAATGAGATACCATCTCACACCAGTTAGAATGGCAATCATCAAAAAGTCAGGAAACAACAGGTGCTGGAGAGGATGTGGAGAAATAGGAACACTTTTACACTGTTGGTGGGATTGTAAACTAGTTCAACCATTATGGAAAACAGTATCGCGATTCCTCAAGGATCTAGAACTAGAAGTACCATATGACCCAGCCTTCCCATTACTGGGTATATACCCAAAGGATTATAAATCATGCTGCTATAAAGACACATACACACATATGTTTATTGCAGCACTACTCACAATAGCAAAGACTTGGAATCAACCCAAATGTCCATCAGTGACAGACTGGATTAAGAAAATGTGGCACATATACACCATGGAATACTATGCAGCCATAAAAAAGGATGAGTTTGTGTCCTTTGTAGGGACATGGATGCAGCTGGAAACCATCATTCTCAGCAAACTATCGCAAGAACAGAAAACCAAACACCGCATGTTCTCACTCATAGTTAGGAACTGAACAATGAGATCACTTGGACTCGGGAAGGGGAACATCACACACCAGGGTCTATCACGGGGAGAGGGGAGGGGGGAGGGATTGGATTGGGAGTTATACCTGATGTAAATGACGAGCTGATGGGTGCTGACGAGTTGATGGGTGCAGCACACCAACATGGCACAGGTATACATATGTAACAAACCTGCACGTTATCCACATGTACCCTAGAACTTAAAGTATAATAAAAAAAAAAAAAAGAAAGAAATCATGTATTGTATGTATAATCCCAACTAGGTAAAACATATCTGTGCCTAGGAAAAAAAGGTAACAGAGATTATGATTGTGTAGTAGGATTTCAAGGAAGTTTTATGCTTTTTACTATCTTCCAAATTCTCAACATAGCCAAAAATTTCTTCTATAATCCCAAAACAATTCAATGCAAAAAGTAAATGTACCCAAACAGCAATAATTTTCTGTAGACTGTAATATTATGGATTTTTTTCTTTAGTCTTTTGTACTTTCCATTTATTGTAACATAAGATTTTAAAATTTCACACTGAAAGAAAAAGAAAATAAACTTCTAAAAAATTAGATAAGTTTATAAACGATGTAGCAAAAATGGATATTTGCAAGGTTTTAGAGTTGCATTACATGGACCCATTAAACTTTTGAGATGATGTCACAAGGAATAGCCGTAATATCTGTTGTAGATAACGTAATTGTTCCCAATTCTTCTCCTCCCATTTCTACACTCTTTGTCATGTGCAGAGAATATAGATGTCAGGCATGGCTGTGTGACTCACTTTGGCCAATGATGGTCAGAAGTTGACAGTGTGCCTGTTTGAAGCCTGGGCTTAAAGGTACATTGCATGTTTCTGCTCCCTGATTTGCACATTTGCCATCAGAAGAATCTCCCATGAGCAGATGCTGCTTCTTTAGCCTGGGTGAAAAAACACACATGGAGCAAATCCTAGTCCAACCACAATGAAGAGCTTAGCCTAGCAAGACCCAATAGCCTGAAGCAGAACCACTTGCTGAGTCTGACATAGACCATCCATTCAATGAGCCCAAGAACACCAAAGTACATGTCTATTCACGAAAGCTTTTGAATTTGGGGATGGTCTGTTATGCAGCAAAAACTAGCTGGTAAAATACCATTGACAGGCTGGGGAAGGTGGCTCACACCTGTAATCCCAGCACTTTGGGAGGCCAAGGTGGGCAGATCACAAGGTCAGGAGTTCGAGACCAGCCTGGCCAACATGGTGAAACCCCGGGCGTGGTGGCAGGTACCTGTAATCCCAGCTACTCGGGAAGCTGAGGCAGGAGAATCACTTGAACCTGGGAGGCGGAGGTTGCAGTGAGCTGAGACAGTGCCACTGCACTCCAGCCTGGGCAACAGAGTGAGACTCCATCTCAAAAAAAAGAAAAAAAAAGAAAAAGAAAAAATGTTGACACAGAAAATATTAGTCTGGATAACAACAATAGCTCATATGAGGATTCCTATATTGAAGCTTAAAAATATAAATAGCTGGGGTCCCAGAGCCCTAGTGGTTGAAATATAAAAAGAGACAGAGAGAGAGCTTGATTACCCCTAAATCTTGATGAAGTTTTAGTGGGTATATATGTCTGTTTCTAAAGTATGTATGAATAAATATATATGGCAAAATTATTGAATGCTATCCCCATATACCACTGTGTTTATTTGTAGTTGTCTTACTTGGCCTTCAGTTAAACCCATTAAATATACATTTTCCACTTTGGCATATTCTGGTTTCCTCTGGAGAATGGTATTTTGGGCTGTAATCTTGAATGTTTATTTGGCAACTTACTCTAAAAATTTTTAAAATATTAATCATACTGCATTCTTCTTTGGTGTGCAGACTGGCACTCTTTTCAGAGCAGAGTTTCTCAGCCTTGACATTATTGACATTTTGAGCCAGTTCTTTGTTGTGGTTGTCCTTTGAGTTATAAGATGTTTAGCTGAATCCTATCTTCGGCCCACTGATAGTATTGCACCTCCCTCTACCTCCAGCTGTGATAATCAAAAATGTCTCCAGACATTTCTAAATGTTCTTGGAGGGCAGACTCATCCTCAGTGGAGAGCTACTATTTCAGAGAAAGTTGTGATTCGGTTTGGGTAAGTCAGATTTACAATGTCAGCCATCATCTGGCCATATTTGAAAGTCTAGGCTTACAATAATGCAAGCTGTAGTAAAAATACTAATATCTTAAACATAAGATATTGCTATTTAAACATAATCCAAATCTCTAGGACTTTGGTTGCTTATGGTAATCATAATTATATTGTTATTGATAAGTGTGGGGAGAAACAAAAAAAGTAGCAATGGCCTGGCAGGTATGTTTTTCTTTTCCTTTTTTTTTTTTTTGAGACAGAGTCTCGCTCTGTCTCCCAGGCTGGAGTGCAGTGGCGCCATCTTGGCTCACTGCAACCTCTGCCTCCAGGGTTCAAGTGATTCTCCTGCCTCAGCCTCCTGAGTACCTGGGATTACAGGTGTGCGCCACCACACCCAGCTAATTTTGTAATTTTAGTAGAGATAGGGTTTCAATATATTGGTCAGGCTGGTCTCGAACTCCTGACCTTGTGATCTACCCACCTTGGTCTCCCAAAGTGCCGAGATTACAGGCATGAGTCACCGTGCCCGGTGGCAGGCAGATTTTTCTAACCTACCTGTGCCTACACTAAAGTCAGGCAAGACCTTTCCTGGTATACACACTAACAGGCAGCTTAATGGAACAGCAATATCCTGGGCATTGTATTTTAGGGCAGAGCATCACGGCTAGCTTAGCACTTCATAAAAATGAACAGAAATAGCCATGTTGAACTGTAAGTAAGGAACTTCAAATACCACCTTATTCAAAGATTCCATTTCTATCAAACAAAAGATGAACCAAAAATTTAATTTCCTGACAATTTATGTGCTTCAGCAGGAATGTGGGCAAGCATCAGTTAAGTGCTAAACCTGACTATGGGACATGTGTTTAAAATAAATGTCAGAAAAGAGCTTGTATCCCTGATTATATCCTTTTCATTGGAACTCAGATGAGGTTGAATTACCTTAACATCAGAAACTCTAGTATAAAATTTTTAAACCTATCTGGTGAGGGTTTGAGTTTGGGTTCATTCATTAAAATTGCCTGGACTTCATGGTCCTCATCTATAGAATGAGAAGGTTGGACTAACTAGAGTCTATGACTCCTTCAGCTAAAACATACTTTGAGTTATGTAATAGTTCATTTGTTAGTGCAACAGCACATGGAATAAAGGAGTCAGGCAATATTGGCAAGTTTGTTTGTTTGTTTATTTATTTAGTAAGACTCTTACTCTGTCACCCAGGCTGGAGTGCAGTGGTATGATCTCGACTTACTGCAATCTCTGCCTCCCATGTTCAAGCAATTCTCCTGCCTCAACCTCCCGAGTAGCTGGGATTACAGGTGTGTGCCACTACACCCAGGTAATTTTTGTATTTTTAATAGAGATGAGGTTTCACCATGTTGGTCAGGCTGATCTCAAACTCCTGACCTCAGGCGATCCACCCACCTTGGCCTCCCAAAGTGCTGGGATTACAGGTGTGAATCACTGTGCCTGGCTGCAAGTTTTTTTAAAAAAATAAGATTTGAATTCTACTTCAAGCAATTTGTCCAGGACAATTTTCACACAAAGGAACAAAACTTCCTCAAACTCAATAGAATGAGTCCTTCTATTCTCAGTTAAGACTTATCAGCAGATCAGTCAAGGAGCAACGAGGCAGTAGAGAGGAGAAGAATCATTGGTTTGTCACTGGAAAGTCAACAGATTGAAGAAAAGCATGTTAAAAAGAGTGGTCCCTTTAAAATAGAGAAAAATTGTATATATATTCACATCATTAAGTTGCTAAGTAAGAAAGAAACCCTGTAGAATTATGGGTAATTAGAACTGATTTCTAAAACCATCAACTCACCAATTGAATTTATTGGATATGAAACTTTGTGATCATGTTTTTTTTAAAAAATACCATAACATTTATGGAAAAAAGTAGAAATGTAGAAATATATTTCTACCTAGAGGTATTCTTTATTGGATGTAATATAAGCTGGGAGGAAAGGAGCACCTTGAAGGGCAAAAGAGAAAAAAAAATCCCCTTCCTCTGTGGTTGTACAGAGCAAAGGAACCTCAAAAGGGGACTTGAAGCCAGGCACAGTGGCTCATGCCTATAATCCCAGCACTTTGGGAGGCTGAGGCAGGTGGATTACTTAAGGTCAGAAGTTTGACACCAGCCTAGCCAACATGATGAAACCTCATCTCCACTAAAAATACAAAAATTAGCTGGGTGTGGTGGTGGGCGCCTATAATCCCAGCTACTCGGGAGGCTGAGTCAGGAGAATTGCTTAAACCCAGGAGGTGGAGGTCACAGTGAGCCAAAATCACATAACTACACTCCAGCCTGGGTTACAGAACAAGACTCCATCTAAAAAAAAAGAGAGAGAGAGAGAGAATGAGACTTGAAAACACTACTCTCCTGAGAGAAAAGAATGAAAAGAGCCCTTTGATCAGATGAGGAAAAAGCCTAAATGTACAGTCTTGGCTATGCCCTCAGTCCCACCCTGAGTCTCAAGAACTGATTCTTCACCATCCACTACTGACAGACCCCACCACAAAAGTACCCACTGCCGCTGCTCCTCTCCACCACCCCACGCCACACCTGACCTCTCCAGTGTCGGAGTATCCAGGCTCACTATGTCTAAGCCCTTTGCTCATACTCCATGGTGCTCGGTTTGTTTGCTTTAAAATAAAGACATTGCCATGGAATTTCAACTCCTAATTTATTCATTATTTCACTATCTTCCAGTTCTACCACAGGGGAATTAGAATTTGTATCCATTTTGTGTTTGCAAATATTCAAAAAGAAAACAAAAAAACAAATAGGTTGACCGTGGGGAAGTGACCCCCAGGGAGCACCGCAAATCCTTCCAGAGGCATGCTCGGCTGCTCCACACTCTTGTCTCTTATGGGCATACCAGAAATACTTCATTTAGTTTAAGTGAATGGAAAGATCCAGCACTTGGAAAGAATTGTTACTTGCCTTGTTTGTTCCAATAAACAACTAAGCTTCTTATTGCTCAATAAAAATCAAAACTGACAGTTTGTAAAAACCAGAAAACAGAAAATCTTGGACTATGTTTAAGGGATGATTGATATTTCCAGACTTTTATGAGGATCCTAGGGGAGAAGTCTATTTAGGGTTCAACAATGTCAGTGAAAAATACTTCTCTGGAAAGCTTGCTACACATTGGCCAAAAGTTTTTCCAATTCCAATTCCAATTTGTATCTATTGAAAGATTTTGGGCTCATGGAACAGCATTAGCTGGGGAAGTAAGCTTACATCACTGTAGTTCAAACACTCATTATATATAATTCCATAATCAATAATGAGATCAGGTAAAGTAGGAGGAATCTGCAATTTAATAGTGATTTCAATTCTGTTAATCCCGGGTCTGGGGCATATTTTAAAGATACACTTGACTTAGATACACTAGCTATGTCTGTCCAAGCCAGATAAAAAGAGATATGAACTAAGCAACTAAGCAATTGCTTCTTGAACAATGGAAGTGAGAAATTACCCTTAGAAGAGGAGCTCTTTGTAAAGACACTGGACTATGGATGAATAAGATACATGGATAACAAATGAGGGCTTGGATCAGACAAAATGCCAAAACAGTCCCCCAGGATTTCCTCTAATCCCTGAATCTGGGAATATGAGTTATTATACCCATGCTCAAGTTATGCTATTGGTACAGATCACAGGCTCTTTGGTTCCCCGTGTAATAAAAACTAACACTCAGCCACACAGATGTCCCAGACAAGCCTTTTATTTCGGGGCTTCTGCTTGAGTGCAAGGGAAACAGCAGAGGCTCAAGGACTCTCCGGCTGACTCCCCAAAAAAGCTGGTAGGGGTATTTTTATTAGGCAAAGCATGGGAATTGGTGTCAAGGGTAATATGTGCAGGCTGGAGTAGGCAAAGCACCTGAGGGGTGGGGTATGCGGTCAGCGTATCTGATGACATTGATCATCTTGAGTCATGGGCCACCTGGCGGTCTGGCCAGCAGCAACAAGCCTGCAAATGTTTGTTGAGCATTCCTTCCCAAGGTGGGACACTCCACAACCTTGGTTTGATATTTGGATTTCCAAAGGCCAATTCTTGGAATTCTTTAAGTAAAAGGCATGGTTAAACATCATGAGAGCACAGAAGAATGACTATTTGATTGGTATGACTAAAGCCTTGGGGTTAGCAGGTAGACTGCCAGCAAGGTAACGGTGTGAATTTTGTGATCAGCGGGACGAGAGAAGAAAAACAAAGAAAACATATGTGAAGCAGGAGGTGCGTCCCATTCCTATTCTATCTCAATTTTCCCCCTGAGAGATTTCACCTTTCCCCTCCTTATTCTTAAAAGAAAGAAGCAAAGATCTCATCTTCTGAAGCTACTTGCTGCTGAACAGGGTTGTCCTCCATGCCTAATCTTGGAGGGTGTGGAAGTCTCTCACTGATTGTTCTAAAGACCTGCAGGGACAGAGATCCTTCTGGAATGGTATGGGTTGAAATCTCTGGGCCATCATTAGCTTGACTTAACACTATTGAAGCCTGAAAGATACAAACTTTACCAAAAGGTTAAAAATATAAGGCCCAAAAAGTAACAGCAATAAAATGACCACCTAGGTTTAAGGAAAGGTAAAAATCCTGTCATTCTTAGTAAGTATCCTTTGATGAAGTCCCAGATGGTCTGAGAAGTGGGGTTTTTGAAATTATGCATCCTGTTGAAATTACGTAGCCTGTTGGTAAATCTTTTGAACTTGTAGTTCAACTAACCCTGAATTGTTAGCATAAGAACAACAGGTGTGGTTTATTTCTGTGCATTCTCCCCATTGTTCAGCTAGAAGATAGTCCAGGGCCAATCTCTTGTCTAAGACAACGTTGGCTAGGGAGTCTAGGGAAGCTTGAAGTTCTTTTAAATTTCCCCTTGTAGTGGCTGACAGTGTTTGAAGGGTTTGTGTTAAGTTTCTCAAAGTTGCCTCACAGTACGCAAAGCCACCCCCAAGGGCCTGCCAAACGGGTAGCTATTCCAACTCCTGCCAAAATTAGCCCTAAACCTATCAGCCTTTTGGATTTTGGATGTGTGCTGTTATGAACTGTTATTCCATTGGGGCTCAAAGAAGCTAAGGGTGCAGTGTGTTGTACATTATTGACACAAGGGCATGCTGGTGTGAGTAATGGAGATGTGAAATTGGTTGGGGGATAGCTGTTGGCTAAACAGTGGTCTTGGTGTCCACAATAGGACACATATCCTAGGGGCGTGCAGTTTACATGGGGCAAGAGGAATGCGGGTGACTGACTAAGCTTTGAAGAGACGTATGACTATCTGGGGCATTGGGAGAGAAAGACAAACTCCCTGAGCTCACGTTTGAGTTGGGCTTTTTTTTTTTTTTTAACTGATGAGGGAAAAGCCTGTGTGATGTCAAAGTAGGCATTTCAACTTCCCCTTTTCCCACCCTTTTCGATGACTGAAGCATTTAGCAGGCCAGTGAGGTTTATACATTCACAGGAAATGAGGCACTCAGGTGTACCATGAGAGGTGCAGGGGTTACTTTAGGTTCCCATACCTCGTTTGTGAAATTGGTAGTCAAGCTTTTAGGGAATGAAAGAGGCAGCCCCTGAGCCTGCTGATGGTGGTGGCATATCCAGCAATTGGGCACATTATTACCCAAAGCTACAATGCCAGAAAGGTGGACGAGACAGTTTGTTTCCCTTCCAAGAGGGCCCAGCCCACCGCGTCCCCCTACATGGAGGAGTAGGAACAAAGTAAAGAGGAGTATAACTATATGCAGCAGGGATAAAAGAGGTGTTTACCAGGGGAGGAGGCCGAGCAAAGCAACAGAATAATTGTAAAACAATTAGTATTGTAAGGAGAATTACTGGACTCAAGATCTCTAACCACATTACTCCAGGGATGAATTGGCTCTCTTGAACAGGTATTTGAGATCGTCCATAGGTTTGCAGGAGTAAGATGGGCTTTCTGGGCATATCTAGAAACATTTAGGAGAAAAGATGTTTAATTGGGAGAGGTGTACCCAGCTAGGAATACAAGGGATCCTCAGTTAGGGTACACCTCTGAGTGGTGTTTGGATCACCCAGTAAAGTCCCTTCCATTTAGCCAATGGTTGTTCCTCCAGGGAAGTCCTCCTTCCCAGTCTTAAGGAGGACTTGGTTTCCTGGATTAATCCATAAACGGGTTTCCCCATCTTTAGCGGGGACCGGCAGGATTTTGTTCCCATACTCTGAAATTGCCTTTTGAACCTGTCCTAAATTAATTATATACTATAATTTTTAATTTAATTATCCATCTAGCAGGAGGTCAGTGGTGAGGAAAGTCCTCTCATAGATCATCTCAAAGGAGTTAAGTCTTAGGCTGCCCCAAGGGGCCATGCAGACTCTAAGAAGTGCAACTGGGAGCATCGTAACCCAGGGCTGTGACAAAGCTTTTCTAGAATCAGCTTAAGAATATAGTTCATCTTTTCAACTTTACCTGATGATTGGGGGTGCCAGGATAGCACTGTCTTTAATCTATTCCTAGGGTGTGGAGAGGCTCTAAGTAATCTTAGCCACACAGGAGGGCCCATTATTGCTATGAAGGGATTTGGGGAGTCCAAATCAAGAAATTATTAATATTTATTTTGGTAAAGATTTATAGACTTCTACTGCTCCCTCTGTATGGATAGGAAGAGCCTTGAGTGACACAATAAAAGTATTCACAAACACCAGGAGATATTTGTACCCTAGATTTGGGGGCATTTGAGTAAATCTACCTGCCAGTCTTCTCCTGGATAAGTTCCCCTGTGTTGAACCAGCTTAAGTAAAGAGGGAGGAACTAGATAGGTTTGGGGATTATTCTGGGAACACAGTTCATAGGCAAAGGTTACTTCTTTTAGTTTTTCTCAATCCCTTTTCAATTAATATTTTATATACAATGTTCCATAAAACATCTGTCCCATAATGTGTGGCATCATGGAGATGCTTGACAAGTTTTCACTGGCCAGTTTCCAGAATAAAAATCTTATCACCATCTGGGAACCATCCATCATTGTTTTCCTCCTCTAGCTCTTCTTTTGAGTATCGTGGGTGACTCAGAAGGTTGGTGGGGTCTATCATTAAGGCCAACACATTGCTGGGTTCCTGTAACCAGGCTGTTTTGTGGCCCTATCACCCCTACTATTTCCTTGGCTAATGAGGGACCTGTCAGTCTCATGGCCCTTGCAGTGAATGGCTACTATGTGGCAGGGAAGTTGTACTACTTCCAGGAGAAGGACTAGGTCCTTATGTTTGATTCGGAAATTTTTAGCTGTTAGTATACCCCTTTCCTTCCACATGTCTGCATGGGCACACAGTGCAAGAAACCCATACTTTGAGTCAGCGTATACATGTATTCACTCCCCTTCTACCAGCTGTAAGGCTCTGACGAAGGCCATCAGTTCTGCTTTGTGTGCCGAGGTTTGGGGAGGAAGCGTTTTAGCTTCTGTAGTCTCATTCAGGCTTGCTACTGTATATGCTGCCATTCAAGTCCCTTCCTCTACAAAGCTACTGCCGTCAGTATGCCATTCTGCCTCCAGGTTCTCAAAAGGCTGGTCTCTTAAGTCAGGCCTGCTGGAGAATGTCTATTTTATGGTCTCTCTGCACTGTCATAAGCCCTCATCATCGGTGGCTGGGACTAAGGTTGCTGGGTTCAGGGTCTGACATATGCTCAAAGTAATGTCTGGGGTGTCTAATAAGAGAGCTTTGTATTTGGTCAGCCTCCCCCCACCACCAAGTGAGACAATCGTGTCTCTTGACTTCTAACACAGTCTGAACCTGGTAGGAAGTCATACTATATTAACGTTACCCCAGCATCAGCTTAGAGGCTTCACTAACCAGGAGGGCAGTGACTGTTACTGCCATCAAGCAGCAAAGTTACCCCTGTGCAACTGGGTCCTACTGTTTTGAAAAATGAGCCACCAGCCACTGAACAGGTCTTAACCTTTGGATTAAGACTCCCAAAGCTTCCTAGTATCCCACAAATACACAAGATAAATGGTTTTTCTAAGTTGGAGAGTCCAAGGGTGAGGGCTTGACCCAACTCAGTTTTTAAGGCTTCAAAAACTTGTTGGCATTTCTTATCCCAGTACAAAGGCTCTGTTTTTTCCCCTCTCAGGGTCTCACATAAGGGTTTAGCTGTTAGGTCGTAATTTGGAATGCAGATACGACAGAAGCTCACCATTCCCAAGAACCTTTGAGCTGCCTTTTCATTTATGGGACCAGCAATGAAATGATTGCCTTTTTCCAATTCCCAGCCAGAATGTGGGCTTCTCGGATCAGAAGGAACCCCAGATCCTAAACGTTTTGCAAATAAGTCTGGGCCTTGAATAGACCTTGTATCCACTCTCAGTGAGGAAATTCAGGCTTTTAATGGTATTAAAATCTAAATCCTGCCCTGTCTGATTGGCAATTAACAAGTCATCTACATATTGTAATAAAGTTCCATTCCATAGGCTTAGCTCCCTGAGCTCTTTAGCCAATGCCTTCCCAAAAAGGTGGGCGCTTTCCCAGACCCCAGGGGAAACACAGTCCACTTGTATTGTGTGGCTTCCTGCATATCGGGATTTCTCCATTCAAAAGCAAGAAGATATTGGGATTCTGGATAGAGGAGTACACACACAAAAAAGCCTCCTTTAAGTCCAGCAAAGTAAAAAACTGAGCATCTTAAGGGATCTGGGTGAGCAAGGTGTACAGGTTTGGGACCACTGGGTGGATGGGAATGACTATCTCATTAACCGCTTGGAAGTCTCACATAAACTAATATTCTCCACTAGGCTTTTTGATAGGGAGGATCAGGGTGTTGCAAGGGAACTGGTGGGGTTTAATTAACCCATGCTGTAGGAATCTGTGGAGTAATGGCTGTATCCTGTTCAGTGCCTCAGGTTTTAAGGGGAACTGTTCCTTCCATGAGTAGCCCACCCCCAGGCTTTAGGTCTGTTTTTACTGGGGGAACATTATGCCCATCCCAGGACCATAGCATCCCATATGGAAGTGTTTACTTGATCCTTGATTTCCTCAGAAATGTTTGAGTTCTCCAGTTCCTGTCCATTTAAGAGTGCCAGCAAGTGGATTCCGTGTTCTGGCTCTAACTCCAGCTGTACTCTGTCTTCTTCCAGGACGATGGTGGCTCCCATTTTGCTTAATAAGTCCCTACCCCAAAATGGAGTAGGAGATGTAGCGACAAACAGAAATGAGTGAGAAATAAGTTTAGACCCAGCCTCCCAAGCAAGAGGGAAAGTAAATTTTCCTGCCTTAGGCCATCAGTCTATTCCCATTACCATGCAGTCACGGTTGGAGAAGGGGTCAATAGGCTGGGTCAGGACAGAGTAGGTGGCTCCACTGTCCACAGGGAACTCAATTTTCCTACCTGCCAGATGAAGGGTGAGCTGAGGCTCTGCTGGCATGATAATGATGGAGTGTGCTGCAGCTGGAACTGGACAGGAGTTCAGGCTCCATCAGTTGGTGTGTATTGATTTCTCATCTAAGAGATTGGCAAGGAGGGGAGGCTGGCCAGGGTTGCCTGCCAGCCGTCTTATTTTAGTGCAGTCAGGGCAGTCCCTCTTCCAGGGGCCCTCCCTCCTGTAATGTGCACATTGGGTCTGTCCAAGGCCACTTATCTTCAATCAGTTGTCTGTTCTCCTGGGTCTGCTAGGGTCACCCTGAGGTGGCTGATGGATAAAGGCAGCTGAAAGCCATGCTATCTTGGCCAATCTCCTCATCAGCCTCCTCTGTCCTGTCTCTGTTATTGAAAATCTTTTTTTTTTTTTTTTTTTGAGACGGGAGTCTCAGCTTGTTGCCTACAGAGTGCAGTGGCATGATCTGCTCACTGCACGCTCCACCTCCTGGGTTCACACCATTTCCTTGTTCCTCAGTTCTCCCGAGTAGCTGGGACTACAGGCTACCGGCCCTCATGCTCCCCGCTAAATTTTTTGTGGTTTTAGTAGAGATGGGGTTCCACTGTGTTAGCCAGGATGGTCTTGATCTTCTGACCTCATGATCCTCAGGCTCCCAAAGTGCTGGGATTACAGGCGTGAGCCACCACACCCGGCCTGTTACTGAAAATCTTAAAAGCCTTCTCCAAGGTCGATGGCGGGGTCTGGGGTCCTGCCTCCAGCTTCTGTATTTCCTTCTACTGTCTGGAGCTGACTGAGTGATAAAATGCATGGCAATCAAAGCCCTCCCTTCCCCTGACTCTGGCCTGCACTCGTGTATTTCTTAAGGATCTCAGTGACTCATCCGAGGAAGACTGCTGGGCTCTCCTCATTTCCCCAGATGATTCCCTGATCCTGTCATAGTTTACAGGTTTTATTACACGTTACCTCATTCCTTCAGTCAAGCAAGTGACCAAGTGTCTCAAGCTAGCATTATCTACATTATAGTCCCACTTGGGGTCTTGTGCTGGAACTGCATCTCCCCGTACATAAATGATGGCATGTTGAGAGGTTGGTGACCACCTGGCCATCTGCATGTTTCTTTTTTTTTTTTTTTTTTATTATTATACTTTAAGTTCTAGGGTACATGTGCATAACGTGCAGGTTTGTTACATATGTATACTTGTGCCATGTTGGTGTGCTGCACCCATCAACTCGTCAGCACCCATCAACTCGTCATTTACATCAGGTATAACTCCCAATGCAATCCCTCCCCCCTCCCCCTCCCCAGGATAGGCCCCGGTGTGTGATGTTCCCCTTCCTGAGTCCAAGTGATCTCATTGTTCAGTTCCCACCTATGAGTGAGAACATGCGGTGTTTGGTTTTCTGTTCTTGCGATAGTTTGCTGAGAATGATGGTTTCCAGCTGTATCCATGTCCCTACAAAGGACACAACCTCATCCTTTTTTATGGCTGCATAGTATAATCTTCTTAAACATGTGTTCCTTCTCATCAATAGTGC